>NC_083746.1:5084285-5697500 GCF_033458585.1 Syngnathus typhle
AAACACATGCGGCGCGGTTTCACCATTCCCTGTTTAATCATAAAAGTCCAGTTTATTCGTGTAAAATCATGTTTTTGTGTTACTTCCCATAAATGTCCAACCATAAAGTTTCCACTTTGAACGTTCTTCTAATTTATTTATCTGACATTTAAATAGTCTCAATCTGAAATTATAAATAGCAAAGAGAAAACTGATTTTATCTGATTTATGTAAAACAAAAATTCAGAGTGACAAAAGAAACAAGCTTATCACCTAAATCAAGCTTTAAAAAGTCAATAAAATAAAAAAAATAAGTCTGGGAATGGGGACTAGGTCAACTTCTCCTACTGACAGTGACGTGACGCAGTCACACCACTCAGTGGGTCCCGATGGGACAACGTTGTCACAGATGACCGAACCCATCACTGACATGGCGCCTGTCATCCACCACCTCCTGTCAGCAGAGCGGAGACAGAGCGATCTGTTCATCTGGTTCTTGCAGATGGACAGGTCGCTATCAGCGACCATTAACGGTAAATATGGAGACCAATGTTTGCTTTTCTCGTGCAATGAGCCGAGAGTAAAACCTGGAGTAAAAGGAGTCATAAACTGATTTTTTTAATCCATTTAACATTACCAACGGTGTGGAATAGTTGTGAAGCGTCATCACAACAACTCAAGAAGCTATCATGGAGTTCTCTCCTTGGCAGCAACCAGCAGAGGGCACAGTCACTTCAGGCTCAGATCATTTGTATCCTCGACATTTCCTGCAGCAATTTTCACATCGCCTTTTTTCACGAGGCCTTTCGGTATAGATGGGACCATCGCAGAATAGATACCTGGCAATTTCCCAACTTTAGAGCAGTCTAGCAAGCCAAAGTACCAACACTGACCTGTAGGAGGCAGTACGTAATTCGGGAGTAGTAGCACTACAAGAAATACAAAAAGCTGGGATGTTTTTTTTTTTTTTAGCTTGTCTTGGTATTTCATGACCTCAAGATAAAGCACACTTGGGTTCTCCAGCAAGACAATGATCCAAAACACACAACTTCAGAATGTCTTAAATAAAGGTTTGGGAGTGGCTTTTACGTCTCACTATCAAGCTGTGATGACTCAATATCAAAAAGTAAAACTCAAATCAACAATAGTAAGTTCCCTGCAATTAGTTGGCAACCTTCCAAGGTGTAAGCCGCTACTTGCCTAAATTCAACGGAGAAAATGATGCATGACGAACATAAGCGAGTTTCTTCAAATGGCAGCCCACACTTTCTGACAAATGAGGCCGAGACATCAAATGTAAAGATGGCCAAACATGATCCTTGTCCTCACTTCTTCGCCCTGCTTTTTACTCACCTGCAACCCGAGCACAGGTGAGTACGGAAAAGCATGAGGTCACCTGTACAGGGGTGAGAGCTTTGGAACTGGACCACCGGATCACAACCGTAACCAGAGGTGGCCCGATAAAAGCATTTGATAACATGCGTAAAACATATAAAGCATCAAAAGCACACTTTGTAAAAATCAAACATATAATAAACTATTGAGCTGTGCTCGCAAAATGGCGGTGTATGAGGGAAAAAAACTTCTATTAAAAGGAAACTTTAAATAGAAAATTCAACTTAATCAAAAATGGATACATCTTTTTGGACAACCCTCTATTTTCCTCTCTTTGTTACATTATTACAGTAACTTAAACAGTAGTTGAAGGAATTATTATTCTTGACTTTGGATTTCTGTTATCCATCAATTTGTTGTGTACCGTGTATTTAATAATATGAGTAGATAATAAAATGTTTATGTGATTTTACAGTAAAAACACCCTTCTAAGGTCAAATGTAACTACAATGTGGTCCGCAATAAAAAAATAGATAACACACCTGGACTCTTTGTATCTTTTTTCTGTCCTTATAAAACATATACAAGTTGGAATTATGTTTTTCTTTTTTTATTTAAGTATGTTGTGTCTTTGCCAGTCACTGTCCAATAATATATTTCCGCTTTTTTGTTTCATTTGAGATGTTTCCCAAACACTGAAAACAGTATCCGTGATATAACTGGACACATATAAGTTTATTAGGTGTTCTCGCTCAGTGCCTGTCACTGTACAATAAATCATATATCACCCTGTTTTGGGCATTTTGGGTCTTACATTGTTTTGGAGGTGACCCTACTTGCAAACCCAGGAGATTCCTGAGCACCTTGATCACTCTACCTATTACCATGTTATCATTATCACTGAGCAGTAAATAACTTTACTAGTGGTAGTATAAATGTCACCCAACGTGGTGGTATTATGTTCTTTTTTGGGGGGGTCTTTTCATTTGAATCAAAATAAGTTCTATAGACAGCAACAATGTGTTGTCAGTCTTCAAAAAAAGAATATTTCCAGATTATTTTACAATTTTATTTATTTCAAAATGAAGATTTATTTTGGGGGGGGTCTAAAAACAATTGCAAAGCATGAAGATATTTCTTTAAGACGTTTCGATGTATTTACTTACTATCAAAAATGACAGCACGATATAAAAACAGGTCAGAAGTAGCTCCTATGATTTTCTTACCTTTATGATGCTGCTACGACGCGGTGCTGCCCTCACGGACTCCAGCAGCATGGTCTCCGGCTCCTGACCGCCCCCGCCGGGCAAAACGACACCGCTCCGCCGACCGCGGGACACTCGAGCCGGGATAAAGTCAGGAGCTCCATCGCTGCACAGTGCATCGCGCTCGGACATGTCGAGGCGGCTCGAGTTGGTGATTTGAAAAAGGAAATGATTCAACCTAGGGAAAGTTTAGCTCGGCTGTGTTTGAATGCCATTTAAATGTTAAAATAAAGAAAAATGATCGAGCGTGCATGCGCGCACGGTCTTGAATCACGACCGCATTCAGGAACTGGCTTCACTGTTTGGGTCCGTGATCGCAACCAGCCGTGTCTATGTTTGGTTCTTTTGGAACAAAACCAGACTGGTGCGCTCCCCCTCGTGAAGCGCAACAAGTCCTCCCAGGGCTTTATCGTGGGGAGGAGGGGGTCCGCGAGTGTGCGTCAAAACCCGCCCACGTCGGTCACGGTGCACTTGCAAGTGGACCCAATCCAAATGAGTTCCGAACCCCGCACTTGGCTCGGTGGCGTCCTCTCCGATGTCAAAGTGCACGAAGGAAGTCAAGTTGAAAGAAGTAGGGGGGGAAAAAAGCAGCGATTATGTCTCTTCTGTGCGCATGACCGAGATTCTTCCAAATAAAAAAAAAAAAGGTGCTGCTGGTACCAATTGGGTTGCACTGTTCACGGCACCCGCGATCGACTTTTGACAGCAAAAACGAGCAACAATTGACATGCACCCGCCTCTCCTCTTCTATACAAGCCCCGCCCTAATGGTGACCTCAATCGTGATTGACGTATCTTTCAGCGAATGGGCGTAATTCCAATGAGCGACTGCTGAAGTAACAAGAACTAAAAATTCAAGATTGGTTATTATACTTTGTTGATTAAAGGGGTGATTTTTATTCCACACTGTGAGGTGAGAGATCCTCAGGTGTACTATAAGGAAATTATTAAATTTTACTAATGGGGAAAAGTCTAATTACTAAATTGCCTGTGCCGAAATGGATTTTTTAGTTTTTTTTACTTTACACGGCTGGTTATTTTTAAGGCTACTTTTTACTTTTAGTTTTCAGACAGATATTTGCACGTTCTACTTCTTCCTTTGTCAAAAATAGTTACTCTGCAGATGTCAAATTGACAGAGAGAAAGACTTGACTTAGATCTATAAAGCAGAAAAAGAAGGGACAGAATTCAAATGAAACGGATTCAGAGATATTTGATATTTCTGATGCTTTGTTTAGCATTTAAAACCAAACTGCTTAAAATTCCAACTAGTTGAGCCGAGGTATAAGCATGACCTTTGATGATATAATTCAAACTAATTGGGCATAGACCAATGCCATGGCCAAGCAATCCTAAATTAGACATGCACTGAAAAATACCGCTTTATAAATACACACACTCTCAAGATGTCTACATTTTGTCATCGGCAATCATGCTGGACCAGTAGAATAATCAAGGAAAATGCAGAAATTAATGCATGAATAAATCTTCTATTTATAGGATCCTGCTAACTAACCATCAACCAATTTGAGATTCTTGGCAGTTGTAAGAGATATTCCTAAATGTTAGAGCACCGTTGCCTGTGTCCACTCATCTCACCTTTGACCTCAGAATGTATCGTGTTATACCATCCACACCTGATAATGTCTTGGCTTCCACATGTGCAAAATATTCCTGACCATTTGGACTTCTAGTTGGTGGGTCTTTCTGGGACCTTTGAACTACCCCTCCAAAAGGTCTAAATCAATTCTTTGAAAAAATAACAACCTACTGACAAACTTAACAAAGGTATGCTTGTTTTTCAGACTTAGGTCTGCTATTTTGATTCCGTATTTTGTACAACAGACCTTTCATTGTCTGGAGCATGCAAGGGGGGATTAAATCCCCTGTTCAAGGTCGCAATCCCGACCTAGGAGGATTCTTACACACTTGTTGACGTTGATAACACGCAGGCTGTTTCTGCTAGACCGAGCAACACTAAAAAACAGGAAACTCTAAATGTGGCGGCGTGACCGATATTTTGGACGTTGTAACAAAATTGTTAGATTGGCCAAATAAAACAAATCACACCATTGAAAACTATGCAAATAAGTTCTGAAGCTACAATAATGAATCCTGTAACTGTCACAACATGACCAAATATTTTGGGGAACCTTCTCAACAGTCCTAACTGTCCGTTACAATCGAGTTCTGTCCTTCTTTGTGCCAGACTGTGATGAAAACAGGACAGAACATCCGCCTACTGTGGTGGCTAGTCAGTTCATTGCTGAGTTTTTTTTTTTCCATCACTCGCGGATCTAAGATGACATAACCACAATCCTCAGCTTTTTTTTTTAAGCATTAAAGCCTTTTCTCGTGTCCAGGAGCAGAAAATATGGTGGCCGAAATATGAGTAACGTTCAAATCAATGAGTAAAAACTGTACAATTGTTTTTGCCAGTGGAATAAGCAATTGAACATAAATATAGGGATGTATTGTGATGACAATTTATGATCATTTTCCCAGCAGAATGTTTGCAAATCACCAACTGATGCATCTTTGGTTTCAGCTAGCAGACAAGAACAACATCCGTGCATAGCCTACTTTGTACAGTATGCCTACTTTCAATTAGAACAAGACTTGAACTGCGACTGATGAATATTTCACAAAATCTCAAGTACATAAGAATGGACAAGAATGTGAGTTGCGAACGTGAGATTGTGTTTTGCAACACTACAACGTGAATAAGTCATGCCGTGATTAAGCTCAGGTTGTTTACTATGCATGACCGTTGATTGTGCTGAACATTGGCACTTATGTAAAAGGTTTATATTTTAAAAAAATCTAACAGTACAATATCATCCATCGATTATCTGAACTGCTTTATTCTCACGATAGTTGCTTGGGCCTACCCAGCTGACTTTGGTCAGTAGGCGGTGCACACCCTGAACTGGTGGCTGCCACCCAATCGCAATATAATTGGATTGTTTAAAAAAATACTTGATAATAATTGAAAACTTTTGACATTTAGAAATATGTTCTTTTCATTGACTAGACATGATTTCTAATTTACAAAAACTATCAAGACAGTACTGTCACATATTCCCATGGATTCCCATCCTACTCCCAGTTTCTGTTTCCATGTTCAAATAATCCTTGAATGCCTGCGAACGAAGATGTCCTTTTTTAGGATTCATTGTCTGAAGATGCGAAAAAGAAACAAAAAAAAATACAATTGAATTGTATCAAAGAGGCAAGGATGGGTAAAACCAAAGGATGGAATTTTTAAACAGTATTGTTGTTTTTTGGTCTGTTTGATCATTCATGAGCAACTAAAAACTCTAATATGTCTGGCTGGCTGTTCTTATTGGAGAAAAAAAAAGTATTCAAGATGGGTCCTCGGGAACTTGCAAGGCGGAGGAGATATGTGTCAGTCCTTGAGCCACACAGCTGTGGAATGTGGTCAGCCAGTGAGGCCCATTATTGCAGCCAGCTCACCCCTCGCACTCCTGCGTTATGTGCTGCTGAAATACCAACACACAGCGCATCAGCTCACTGCTAACACGAGAAAAAGCATTTTTCCTTCACTTTTTTCAACCGAATGCACACAAAAAAAAGTTGAGTTAAAATGCACTAGTAGGGTTATATTTGATTTAGTTCACTTGACATGTCATTTAAATGCAATTACAGTACTTTATTATCATATTTGAAAATAATGAAATATTAAATTCCTCTACAACAGCTTTAGTCTGTGCTGTTTTGAATTGTAAATACAGTATTTTAACTATCCACGCTAATGAATATTTAGAGTCGAGTGTGTTACAAATGCAGTGTAATGTAATCACTATTATAAGATTTTTCTGCTGATTGTTTTGTCAAGGGTTAAAAAGTGCTCAATGGTCAAGTGTCCTACTGTTGAAAATCATGCCTCCGTGCTATGCTGCTACCTTGGCGTGAAAAAGTTAAATGACTTTTGGAAGTGTGTGTGTGTGTACCTGTGAGTGTGTGCGGGTCCATGATGTTCTGTGTTGCATTCCCCTTGGGGACTCTTAACTCAATTTCCATCGAACAGAGAAGAAAAAACGTGTTGTTATTCTTTCTCTTGACATGTAAACATGCAAAGTTAGAATATGTTTATTGGATAATGATCTACTAATCCTCACTTTAAAAGTTTGCTCCTTGAATTTCTATTGATTTATTACCAATCATCATTTCGAATCATTTCATAATTCATAATTTTTGTGTTCAATTCATTTTCATTCTCTTTGTGCTGCATCTCAATTTGTTTGTTTGTTTTTTTGTTTGTTTGTTTGTGTATTACCATGAACATATAATGTCAGCTTTGGTTAAAAAACAGGACCGAGTTGATACTGAATGAATGAATGAATGAATGAATGAATGCATGAATGAATGAATGAATGAATGAATGAATGAATGAATGAATGAATGAATGAATGAATGAATGAATGAATGAATGAATGAATGAATGAATGAAAATTAAAACTCACACACGCAGAAGTGCAATTTCGTTCGAAACCGAATTAGGCCTGCGCTCTGATTTACACCGCCAGATGGCGCCATCTGCAAACAAATCAACCTCAGAGTTGACCCTTCCACTCTCGCTCGAAAAAGTCCATCAAACTGTGCGAGTGCAGGGTTTATCCTGGACTAGTCTCCTGCAAATCACAACAGCCTGTCAGCAATAGGATGGCAATAAAAGGTGCATTCGACAGCGAAATGTGTTCAACTCACAATTGGATGGTGTAACATATTTCACCAATGATAGTGTTGCTGTTTTAATCCTCAATGTAGGTATTCATGGTTGCCAGCCGTTTTAATACAGTCACCATCTGCCACCTTCAGATATAAATAGACACTCAGCACACAAAGTGAATATTCTTTATTCCTACCTTCATCCCAAGTTTACATCGTTTTGTTTCAGTCTGCTTCCTTCCTTTCTTTCATCCATTTCCTTTCTGCACATCATCACGTCCAAAAACAAAGTGAACAATAAATGCAGACACAATATAACTCATCAGCAGTGCCGATGTCATTATGACTGACAGTACTGTAATAAAAATGTCGCCATCTGATTTTAATCTCGCCTGACGTGAGGTGTGACATCAAGCTGTGAAGCCACTCACTGAAGAGTCTCTGATGAGGTAACAGTCAAAGATCAGCCTTGTCCATCTGCCACTGATTGAATTACTCCTTATAACAACAAGGCAGATGGTCTACTAGTGAAGGAGTGGGGCATGAGGGGGGGGGCGGCAATGGACCCCTGTGACTGCACCTCTTAACTTCAATGAGCTGCTCTACTACATCACTTAAAATGCTGCTTGATCAGACCCTCACATTCAATGGGTGCAAATGTTCAGTAATTTGATCAATGGACTAGACCGCTGATAACGCAATGAAATCCTGCATTTAGTGAGGTTTAAAGAGGAAGTCAACCCCAAATAATTTTTGGGAATATGTTCTGTGCAGCCCAACTAGAGGAAAGACAGTGTTCTGATTCATGTTTTGTTTGTGGGTTATGAATTAAACAGGCACAATTGACCTGTTTTCTTCTATATCAGGGGGGGGGGGCAGAAATATTTGGGGTTGACTTCCCCTTTAAGCGCTTTAATTTAAACTGCATTTGTTGTCTACATTGACTAAAATCTGGCTGTTGTACAATACATGCAACAATTCCAGAGAATTTCGATAAAATCATTATTATTTTTAATTGGTTTGCTGCTCTGTATAGTCCTAATTGATTAGTTTGTGTTTTACAAGCCAAGGGTGACTGATTAAATTTCCTCAGTCAGCCAAGTTGAAAATGGTCAATTACTGGATGATCTGCACTGTTATTTCCAGAAAGTTTTTTCACTTGCATGGATGTAGCTCATCTCCCCATAGATGATGTCATGTTGTACTTCTTACACAGTTTAGTGAGAATTAAATCATCCAAATAGTTCAATCATTTTTTTTCCTCGAGAAATGCTTGTAGTCAATTCTGCACAATCCACAGAATTCCTAACAATCTTCCTTCAATAAACATATTTTTGTTATTTTTTTGACAAAGCAGGATTAGGAACCCTCATCCTGCATGGACTCAAACAGGAAGTAGATGAATTGACAAATAATCCGTGAAATATTGTGTTTGTGTGTGGAAAAACAGGATGACCGGTTATAAATAGGCTGATAAACATACAAATATGGTCACGGGGCCTTCAGTCCAGATGTGTCAAGCAGGGATGGGACCTAAGCCACCGTTACCATGGAGACATGGGAAGAGGATACATGCTTCTTCCCAAAGGAGGATCCGGGATTCAGATTTAAAAAGGATAAAAAATGTGGGGATGAGACATGTGCAGAGGAACAGCAGCTGTTGGTCAAATCTTGGAGAATATTATTCCGGAAATGTATATATGATTTATAGCGCTCATCCCCAATTGGGTCGTGGTGGGTCAGCTGGTGACAAAAATAGACAAAAAACGAAACTTGCATCCACACCTATGGACAGTTTAGTCTTCACTGTAAAAACACATTGTGTATTTTATGTGAGCTGAATTAGTACTTTTAGTTGGAACATTTATGGGAACAATTAGTGAGCACAACAAAACAAAATGTTTGCGTCAAAACTGAAAGGTTATTTTAACTAGAAATGTTAAGTTGGGGCACAAAACAATTGGTTCTGTAAACTATTAATTATTTGTTAAACTTTTACTTAAAGTTGTAACTGAAGTAACTTAGATTTATGCAATTCAACTTTTATTTTATCTAAATATAATTTGGATTGCTTTGTTGCTTTGACATTTTCAGTTCACTCAACTTCAGTTTAGATAATTATAGGTTTTACATTTTTTTAAGGCTGAAAAGATGTGATCACAGAGCAGTCTAGTCATCGGGCAAACTTTTCATAAAGTTAATGAATAGAAGATGTTGCAATTTCCGCCTTGTCCCGTCACTGGTTTCCGACAAATTGTACGCCAGATTTCGATTTCTCGCTCAGTAGTGTCATCAAAGGAGTGGCTAAAAAAAAAAAACAGGCAAAATTGATTAGGTGATTAAATCAGCCATCGTAAATTCAAAGCAGAACGTCATTCTTATTTTGAAAAGACGAAAAAGAAGTCATTTACGCTGTCTTGACTGCGTGGGAAAGTTTTTCTCTGTGGAAGAGTCCACTCCGCCTCCCCACACTTCATAAACGCACTCTGCAACGGGACGAGGGTTCGGACTTCTTTTGCTTCTCGATTCTCTTTGTTTCCCTTGGACTGTGACGATTCTGACGGAATTCCTTGCAGAGGACCCTTTACGACTCAGAGGGGTGACCGCCATCCGTTAGTGTGAGTGAAGCGCCTGCAAAAGAATAAACCAGAGAGAGGCAGTCAGTGGTCGATCAGGCTTCGAGAAGACTTTGAGCGGCTCCTCCGCCGCTGTCTATCCGCCTCCGAGGTCATGGGCTGCGGATTGAGGAAGCTGGAGGACCCCGAGGACAGCAGTCCCGGAAAGATCTACTCGACGCTGAAGAGACCTCAAGTGGAGACCAAGACTGAGACCGTCTACGATTATGTCCTCCTGGACTTCAGCTTGGAAGGTAGGCGCTGAACATTTGTTTACAAAGTTAAATTCGCGTTTAGATATATATATTTTTTTAAACAACGTTGTTAATGTGGGATTTATAACGGTATCTCCATGAATATACTTCAGAAGATCCATCAAGGTCAGATTCATCATTAAAATTAAGTTTCCGCGACCTGGGGTGTTTATTTACTCATCTGCAGACCGTACGAAGCATAAAGTAGGAGTAAGGTCATTTTTAAGAGGATTTTTTATTTATGCAAATTCATTTTTAAATTTGTTTTAAATCATAATAAATGTAACAGTTCCTCTTTTACATGTTGCATGTCAGACTGGATCCCCTTGAATAAGTGATATGAGCTTGTTGAAATGTGTTCAGATGTCATGTCATCGTTTTCTTCCCAGCAACAGGCTCCTTCTTTCAGTTGATGGAGAAATAGGTCATGGAAGGTTTTTCCTGCCTAGTCTTGCACTAGTATCACGCTCTCACCCTTGTATGCAAAAAAATGTCACATTGCAATGATATTTATCATTGTTTAATTAAATAAATAAAAAAAAACTGTGGATATTATAAGTTATATTTGACTTATTGCCGTGTGGCCATAATAATCCTCTGTGGAGGTATGCACAGTATCACCTGGTTATAAATAGTACATTTCATGTCCGCATTTAATTTGGGAACATTCATTAATTATAAAAACATTGGACGGATGCTGTGGACCAAATTCTGTTATCCGGGTGTGTCACAGGGCTGACAATGATATAAAAGCAATAGCATTTACACCAAACACACCATCTGTGTCTCCAAATCTGCTCGCTAGATTAAAGCCACGGTATTTGTAGAGGTCCATTCCAGTTTGGAACCACAATAAAAAGGCGGTTGATGCTATAGAAAGCTTGGTGGAAAAGTAACTTGGCTATTGGCAATGCTTTGTCTGTTCTGGGGGAATGTTGGTTGCTACAAAACAAAAACTACCCGAGTCGGTCCACTTTGGAACAAATGTGATCACGATTGAGGAGCACGTGGTGAGCAGTTCAATGTGCCCCTGTTTCTTGGCGTGTGTGTAATGGGGCCAAGTTGACTGGGAGCTGCAGGAGGATGGGGTGAGCAATGGGGCCGGGCTAATTGCTGCTTTCCCCCATTCAAGTTGAAAGTTAAGGTTTTGACAGTTGTGATCACGTGTGTCCTAGAAAGGCTTGGTGGTAGCAAGGAATGTAGGCTGATTACATCAGACTCAAAAAGTACCGAGATTTTAAATTGAACACAAAAGGGAGCCAACAAATGGATTTTACTCAGGTGTGATGTGGGCTCTCCTGCTGGGACTAACTGCAGACGTCTAGCCACGAGGGCACAAATTCATGAATAATCATTTCGAGCTCTTGTCTAGACTCCATGGACCGGAGCTTAGCGATTATATCGCAGTTGGGGAAAAAAAAGCAACCAACTGCCTTGAGTGATGTTCTAGTGACATGGCCTCATTAACCCCGAAAACACCAAGATTCCTTAGCTTGGTTTTAGTGGATAGGCTCAGTTTTCCTCAGTGTTGGCTAGCATTATCTGGGGTAATAATACGTGTCCTGTTTTTGTTTTGAGTTGGAAAATGACTTGGAGGAAGTTGTCACTTAACCACTGTTTCGTCAAGCAGTTCAGTAAAGGTTTATGAAAGTCAGACGACCTAAAAGAACAATACAATTGGGGATCATCAGCAAATAGATAGAAAACATTACTAAATGATTGTATTATCTGGACAAGAGGGAGAACAGACAATAAAAATGGGAGTAGTCCCATAGGTAGCATACCACAAATTGTTCTCTGACCTATTTATGAAAAAGGACATTTATGCGTCAGTCATCGTTTCCAGGGATGAGTGCTGGTTTTCTATAATCTCTTGTCTAATCTGCTCATCTAACGGGCCTCTGCGGATTAATTCCGATTAAAGTCGGGATTTTGATTAATAAATCTGAAGGTGATTCGAAGGCCAGTGTGTAGATCGCTAATCGACCTTCTTGGAGATGCTTTCAATCTTGGTTTTAAAAATAACGTCATGTACATTAGTGAGGTTCAATGAGCTTTAGCATTTCTGGTTTTTGGTTTTTTGAGTTCAACGGGGCTATCTTTGTTCACTGTATAATCATTTTGGTTTTCTGAGCATCTTGTTGCCAGGCAGATTTCTCCTCGTCACGCATTTGCTAATGGACTCATAAAGTCCATCTTACTCCTACTCTGCTGCAAAATAAGACCCCTTCTTCCTCAGTCCCTTCACAAGACACCTCTTGTTAGAGCCCTTTAACAACTCACCACTTGCCACCTCCTATCTTTTTTAGCTTTTCACCCTCTTTGCCATTCTGCTTAGCCTTTATTTTGTCCTTTCACTTTTTGTTGCTGTGAACAGAGGCCTCAGTGTGTTAGTGACAGGGCAAGTGGCAGTGGGACGGGAGGGGGTGTTACTACTGAAAACACAGTTTGTGTGTGTGTGTGTGTGTCGTCCTCTGGGGATGCATCAAATGGGGCCTTGTTGCCTGTTTTTCCAGAGTGACCCTTTAAGACTTCAGTGATCCACGTTTTACTTCAATGGAAACCCAGTCGTAAAAGTAGCAGCTAAAGAATGTTGTTGTTTTGTGTCCGTCGTAATGGGCATTGGGCGTTTGGTCCCGCAGGAATGCCAGTAAACTGGAGCTGGGTACTTCATCGGGTTCACTGGGGTTCCTTAGTCTCACAGCTGTGCAGTAAGTTCGGCAGCAGCTTAAGGGGGCCTTTTCACGCTGCCTCTGACATCAACTTAGAGGCGGGGTGCTAAAATCAAATATAGGTTTGGACAGGGATGTGGTCATGCATGGGCATTGAAGCAGCGGTAAGACTTTAGCAACAGGATGCAAAGCAGAACATATTTCCAAACACTGCTGAAGTCCAACCGTAGCAGGGTTTTTACTTTCTGGATCAGGATTTTCACTACACCTCAGTACAGTAAATGTAATCATGAAAGACTCTTGGTCAAATTAACACCATCATGGTCTCCTTGGCGCAGGTAGCCGTCCGACGGTGCAGTACGTGTCGTCGCTGGCCGAACTGCCTCAGGCTCTGCAGCCGTACTACACGCAGGGCTACGTCCTGAGCGCCCTTCACCCCATCATCCTGTCAGTGGGCCGCGCTCGCTCGCTACCCTTCAGCTTGCTCTATCGCGCCGTCCTGGCCCGACCCAGACTGAGGTAAGGCGACGCTTTACTCTACTTAAAAAAATGAAAATCACGCCTCACTCAGCAAGCAGCAGACCTTCGAGTAAATCCACGAATAATTGATGGAGCCAGCTGCATATTTCATACAAATCTCTGTCAGAAGGTCACGCCGGCAAGCCAGAAGAGCCTGACTTGTTTGTCCCAATTCTCAAACTGATGGAATGATTTCTTTTGGCCTCACTCCACCTCCCTCGCGTATTGGAGAATGCTTGAATGAATGTCCACCAGTTGTCCTGTTTAATGTTTTTCTTTTCTTTTTTTTTAAGTCGACAGACGGCATCGATGTGTCACAGTGTGCCCGTGCTGAGGGTGGAGGAGTGGCCGCTACCTGGTGACTCGCTGACGGGCGACATTGTTCGAGCGCTAATTGACAGGGTGAGGATGACAACTCAGATTGTCATAGAATTTCCTATGGGAACTCATTTTGAAATGAAATGTAAAGGTCATTACGCCAGGATCTCTTTCAATCCATTTTTTTTTTCCTCAACGGTCACGGAAATGCACTGCATGTTTTTGGCCATACCCAACTTTATTGAAATGTAATTTGTCAAATATTTGCCTTGGCTTGGTTATGGCAATCTAGCAAAGATACGCAATGCAGTTTTTTTTTTTTGTGCGAGTTTAACAGGACTGTCAATGACCAAATCAATTTTTGTCTCCCAAAGGTGAACAGTAGCGCTCGCGGCGGTGTCCGTTTCGTCGGCTCGGTCCTCCAGCAGGTGAGCGTGCTGAGTAACGGCAATCGGCTCCACAGTCCGAAGAGGAGCTGCCGCTCACCCACGCACTCTCCTCCTCGCACCCCCCCAGGAGACCGAGATCTGGAGGAGAACACGTACAGTCCAGGTGAGACCTGGTCAAACTCTCTAGCGACTCAAACGGAGGTCACTGAGCGTAATTCTTTCTCCCCAGACATGCGACTTCTGGTCTTCTTCCACGCCTGGACTCCGGGTTGCGCCCCTCTGGATTCCTTAGCGTGCCAGTACCACCAAGGGGCGTTGTCCATGCGAGTCTCCAGGAAGGGCCAGGTGGTGAGCGCCCTAGAGGCCGACTGGCTGGAGTTGACGGCGGCTTACTATCGCAGAGGCTGGTCGCTGGTGGACTCCTTTGTCTACTGGGACACCCCAAAAGGTTGAGCCGCCGTCCAATCACCACATGAAGCCATTGTGTCATAAAATAGGGATTCACGCATAAAATTCGGCACTTCCTGTTGTGGCCTCTTGTTGACCGCTGTGTTTATTATTAGTAGCATTTCTGTCGCTTTAACAACCTCCCTTCCTGAGAATAACCTCTAAAAAAAACTGCGGACTAGATTTCTCGTAGGATCAAAGTGATAACAACAAAACAATTGTGTTTTAGGCGAGCCCGTGCCACGGTCTCTCGAGGGCCTTTTTGTGTACGAAGAGAAGAGCACCGCACCCCCAGCCAACGATACCATCGTGGTGGAGCAGTGGACTGTCATTGAGGTCAGAAAAATGCGGTTTCTGATTGAGGTTTTTTTTTGTTGTTGAAAAAGCAAACCACTCATCTCTTATTAGGAGCAATGAAAAGCAAAATGACAGAGTGGGTCATCATTTTGGTGGTCGTAGCCGATCATATGCAGTATCCCACCTCTTTTGAATTCTAGGTAAAAAAAAAATTCCAGATCTTCTTCTACAACTGGTGGAGCTCGGATTTTTTTTCCTTGTTAGGAAAAATCTGAAAATACACAAAAGTATATTTGCACATTATGTGTGGTTGTGACGAAAGAACCAACCTTCTAGTTTGAGTGTAGGTAGTTTCTATATGGTGTTTTAAATAACATCTTGTGTCTGTGCAGGGCTCCAGTGTGAAAACAGACTACGGGCCGCTACTTCACACGCTGGCAGAGTTCGGATGGCTGCTGACGTGCGTTCTGCCTACTCCCATCATACGACATGACAGGTGACAGCATCAACACCATTCTTCCAATGGTGAACCTGTCTTGCATAAATGACCATTTTGTACTTATTAAATACAAAGTGGGTGTCCTAGCAAATGCAATGAACAAAGGTTCTCTGTACCTCAAAATTGAGTATCATTAGTTTTGCAAAGGCAAACATTGTGTCGGGTGAGTATGCTATATTTCTTTGCTAAATTGTTTATGTTTGTATGTGATAGTGATGGGAATCTGGCCACCAAGCAAGTTGTTTTTCTTCAGCGGCCAGTCAGGAGTCAAGCAGCCACACAACACAGGAACCAGGTGAGAAATACAGCAACCGGTGCCAACACTGCACCCTGGTGGTCAAAGTGGATTTGCAGCACTAACTGTAAAACCACCTCGTTGTTTGCACTCACTTTGTTTCTATTTCTATTGAATTCAATACGTGCAGGTTCTGTCGGTGCACAGCGACGTGTCCAGCCGCTCCGTGAGTCGCTCCGTCAGTGGCGCCGCGCTTCGGCAGGAGCTCTCTCCTGTGGCCGGGGGCATCGGCGGCTTCCCGGTGTTCGGACCGGCGTTCCCCAGCTCCCTGTCGCACCTGGAGGAAGGTGGCTTTGACCAGGAGGAGGGCAAGGCGGAGGTGACCTGCATGTGAGCTGACTGACAATATGAGATCCCCAGATGGAGGAAATAATACCGTGGAAGAACTCTGCACTTTTTTTGTTTTGAACCCAAGCCATAAGGAGAAGAACATATGGGAAACCATTCCAGCATTAACTAAATATCCAGTTTAAGGTCCATGAAGTAGTTCATGTTTTTATCATCGTCCGAGTAGGACAATTAGTGTGTTTTAGGACAACCACATATTACTAGTAAATGGACTTAAAACTGAATATTAAGGATATTGAGGACAAGCTCAAGCGTCTGCCCTGCGACTCTCTCACCTCGAGTCTCATTTTATATGAGTTACTTGTGGGTTTTGGAAACAGGGGGAAACAAATCTGCCATAATTTCCTTTTAAAAGAGAGAAGGAAAGCAATACAAATATGTAGTGAACCAATTTTGGCACCAAGTATTTTCTTTTAAGTTATAAGGCAGGGGTGTCAAACAGGTTGCATCATAGTTTTGGTTTCCTTTGGAGGGCCATTATGACTGTGACCCAGAATTAATGTAGTATGATTGCCTGTTACATATCACAACTAACAGATGATTACGTTTGAAATCAGAGGCTAGTAAAAGAAAAAGAAAAAGGGCAGTCCAAATGTTTTTGTTTTATGAGTGAGTAGCTGCTCCGCGGGTTTTTATTTATTGGTTTGAGACAATTTATGCACACATGTCAAAGTCATTCTGGTGTATGTTTTTTTTCCTTGTGACTTTATTAATAGGACACATTCCAATCACTTTGCATTTTATATCCTGGATGGACAAAAAGTATTGGGATTATTTAGTTTTCTCAGATATTCATTTTGCTCACTGTTGTCTTCCTGTCCCAATACTTACTGTCCACACAGAAGGGCTATGCTTCTGGAAGTCTGACAGATGCCATTGCAGACATCTTTAGTTTAGGTATTAAAATCATGAACCCTGGTGTTACAAAGGACTACAACAGTATTAAAAGAGGGACTCTATTGTGTTTATATTTTTAAATCCACACCGGCCTTCTTCCATTGTGAAATTGTTGCTATTATGATGAAAAAAAAAAGTAAAACTGACATATGGATACTAAATAACAGTATTAATTCCAATTGATTTGTTTTTAAGTTGTACATTTGCTTTACTGTATGAAGTTTATTGAAAAAAAAAAAATTTCTCCACCATTTTTCAAAGTTTGCATTTTTGATTTTTAACCACACATTTTCCAGAATAATAAGTCTTTTATTAATAGACATGTAATTGTCACAAACAGTAACAAAGTTTTTTTGTAATTCATTTAAAAAACAAACAAAAACTGGATTAGATTCAGCAAAAATAACTAAAGTATTTTTAGTTTACTTAAAAAAAAACAACAACAACAAAAGGGATTAGATTCAGTAAAATAACTTAATGAGGGTGACGAAAGGGTAGATGGCGCTTGGCGGGATGTAAACATGGCCGACGTTATGCCTTTTAAACTGACCTCAGCCACGTTATGAACATCAAGAATATCAGGACCACACTTGCACAGCTAGTTCATTTTTTTTCCGCTAACGCACAAGTCACGCCTACACTTAAGGATTTTTTTTGTAGCCTCTGAAAAGTTGACAAGCTAAATTACTGATTGACCCTCCACCCCCCTTTCCTCTGCACAAAATGGCAGGCGACACAAAGCAAAGACCAAAAATGAAGCCGATGTAGATAAAGAACAGTGAAGCACCGTTGAAAAACAAGATCTAAATGGCTATTTACACGGGGTAGGTCGGGGGGCAGTCAGTGTGTGCTATACTATTTGGACTATTCATAGTTTGGCTGGTCCTGTGACAAATATTCAGGTGTGACATATCTTAGAATTAGACTTTCCGACACCCAAAATTCACTTTCCTTAATAATGTTGACGTTCTGTACTTTACTGTCAGCTTCTCTCTACCATTTGCCAACTGCCAAAGACAGTAGAAGAAATGATATGAGTCAAGCATTCCCATTGGTGGAATCATGCCAAAGAAGTTGCCGGTAATGCATTAAAAGTACATGCCAAAGGAAAGAAGAAATTTGATATTTATTTTGATTTTAATGTTCTAAACCATCAGCAACGTGTTTCCTGTGCTTGTGCTGCCTGAGGCACTGGGCTCTGGCACTCCCTTTTTTGAGCAGATTAAATTCGTGAACGGCACGTTACCGAGTTACCAATGCTCGGAAGTGAAGCAATGCGCGCTCCAAACAAATTTTCCGAACACACCCATTATTAAGGGAAATTTGGTTACGAGTCTGAGCACTACTGTTCTTGGTTTTTATGAAATAAATTTCCCCCCCAAAAAATGCAACTCTTGATCTGAAGAGTCTTGTATTTTTCTTCTCCTTCACAGTGCATTTTTTGAGTGGTACACTTATAGCAATGTATAGATCCAAAAATACGGTAGCTCACTGTGATTGAAAGATAAAATATTCCCTAAAGGAGAAGTATGGTGCCTTTTTTGAAAAAGGAAAAAAATGTCCCTGCAGGCTTCCAATGACGCTTGACGCATTGAAGATGGAGCAACAAGGTGGCGGGCAGGAGGTCTTAGTACGCTGTACAGTAGTGTGTGGTGGATGTGTGCGCGTGCATTCACGTGCGTCTCCCTCAGGCCTCGCTTTCCCCGGCCGATGAGGTGTTCTGTACCTCCTCCTCCAGGATGGGTACGATCAGGTTGTCCTTGGACATCAAATTGTACTTCATCACGAAGCGCGTGAAGCGGTGACACAGAAACGTTTCATTCTGTCGGCACACAAACATCAAAAGCTCATAACACACAGCAAAAGATTGACGTGCGCACAATACAATTCCTAGTCCCCCCTCTCCCATCCAACGAGCGACTACATGCCCGCCGTGTCATTTTCCAAGAAAACGCACCTCATATTTGTCAAATATCTGGCGGTGGTGGAAGTAGGCGTGCGAGAATATCCTATAGATGCGGCGACACACCGAACCCAGCTTGGCCACCGACGACTCCTTGATGCTCACCCTGGAAACGCCAATCAGATCAATCAGCTCTGCAAAAACCTGACGGATAAGCACAAGAGAGCCACCTGCTGGGGAAGTATTTGTTGCTGTTGAGAAGACAGGCAGCTCCGTCCAGCGTGTGCCTGGTGTAGTCAATGGCGGGGCACTGCACATGTGTCAAGCACACGCGATCGTTAATGGACAGTGAGGTTTCGGGGTACAACAAAAATGTGAACTCGCCTCTTTGGGGGTTTTGTGGGCGGCGCATAAAAAGATCCACTGCTCGGTGGCTGTCATCTGAGTGCATGTGTCTGGATGGCACTCACTCTGGAAGACCGACATCAACATCACACAAGGCCACACAACTAGAAATGGTTCCAAATGGAACTTGGTTCACACTTCAGGACAAATGTTAATAATGTGTTTATGTGCACCTACCTGCAGTTTGACTGCTAGTCCGTTGAGCTCCAAGCAGAACTGCCTACAGTTGACACACACAAGGACACAAAACATGACTTCTACGCGAAACAAGCATAGACTGCATATCATGGTCTGTCACTCATTAAATACACAATCATATATATGCCTATAATTGAATGCAGCAATGTTAAAATGGCATGATACAGCGACTTGAGCAAAAATATAAACTGGATAAAGTAATTTTAGTTTTTGGTTCCTTAACCTTGTAATTTGTGGGGCGCCCCTGTAATCAAAGTATAACATCATCATTTTCATACCTGAGGTGCTCGTATTTCCACACACCCTCATCCTGACCCTCGGGAGGTTCCAGGATTTTGTCGATATTAGAGCAATCGGAGCGGATGTTCTGCTGAATGTACTGTAAAACACACAAAAATATAACAGAGACACGGCAAAGAACATATTGCAACGGAAACAGCAAAGTGACGATGAATGTTTTTTTCCTTATTCGAAATTTATGATGCTGTCACAAATTCTGAAAGGTTGCACAAGCATATGATGACACTCCATTTTCTTACCAATAAAAAAACCACTTGTCATGGGAAGGGAGAGGAATGTTTATTAAATGACATACACGACCATACACACCTGTTGAACAGCCAGAGTGCTGTCCATCTCCTCAAATGACTCATCCGGCCAGTTGTAGAAATCCTAATGAAGGGGAATGACGTGTTTAGGTGGCAAGACAAAAGCTTCAGATAAATACAAATACGGACACACGAAAGAGTTGCTACAAAAGCAAACACTGTGGAGAAATATACAAACACGTCCACTGAGAAATGCGTTTACGTGCACTCGTGACTACAAAGTTAGCTTGAGGCGAGCTAAAGTCAACAGGGCTGGGATTGCTTCCTGCAAAACTAACACATTCGGAGGGGGTTTAAGAATGCAAGATAGCGACTGATGTTTGTTCTTTTTTAGGGGCTGATTAACAAGCGTGTTTACACAGTTAAATCTGACGAGTTAGACAGGGACGAGTGATGTGTTTCTCTAGAAACTAAACGAAGGAAATGCTAACGTCAGCTAGCTGCTTAGCACCAGCTCGAGCCCTTCCGAGTGGAAGTCAGTGATCGACAATTTTGATTCAGGTCCGGCGGTAAAACCACAGCAGTCGGGAAGGCCCAATCACGTTGTGTCGGTGGTTTATTTTAAGCGACATTTGCCCCTTTCCGGTAGCCGAAAACGCACCTTTGCCTTGGTTCCAGGCCGATTCCTCCTGAGAACTGCAGTACCCTCCGCCATGACCATCTCGACAGAATACCCGGATGTGGGCCAGCCGCTGGGTTGTAGTGGCGGACAGAGGAACCACTTTACAACACGACCGACATCAAATTAAATATTGTAATAACGCAAATGTTAATAGTTATTCCGTCTACGTAGTTGTAAAATTATTGGATTTTAAGTTTTAAATTATTGCAAGAGTCCTCTGTTTACAATGCTTTTCTGTTCTCACGGCGGCGACGGATTTGTACGTAAGTCGGAACACGCCGCCGTGTGGTGAAGTCATAATACATTTTATTATATATTTGTATGAAAAACAAACCATATAGGGCGTAACAATAAGTCAAAAGAAAAACGTACGAAACGATGCCTTGTACTGTGCGTCCTTATAAATGAATAATTTTGATTTATTGTTCATGTTTGTAATGCATGACTTTAAGAGATACCTGCAAGTTGTAACCAATGTCCAGACTTTTTTAGTTAAATAGTCTTTGTTTTCGATCAGGGGGAGTATTATTTCATTAAGAAATCATTATTTTAATCATTTCTCTTCTCATATAGTTTACACAGAGCCCTTTTTACAGCTGCTGTTGTGCAGTGCCATTTGAATTAACTTGAGCTGAGTTCATTTATTATAGTACAATTGACTTAAGTCTAAAAGTCCAATATAGAGGAAGTGTTCGAAATAGCTCATAATGTAAAACATTTTTTCAATCGTTAATCGTTTTTTCCATGTCAGTCTCATCTTACAAAACAGTATAACAACATTTTACAACAATTTCAAGGCTTGTTAAGTCTTTTTTTTTTTTTTGTCATCACCAAAAAAGGGAAGATGAAACAGTATACATGGAGACAAAAGCCAAAGGCCCATTTTTATTATTGTAACAAAATGTGTTTAGAATTATTTACAGTTGGCATAACAAAAAAAAAAAGACATGGTTTCGACTTCTCTCTTTCTAGCACATCTTGCCTTACTCCACATATTTGCCAAGAATGTCTCCGTCACGGAACAGGAAATACTCCTGCATGGCAAAATAAGACAAATATTAAATGCAAGACAATTATATAAAAAGATTAATTATTTAAAGACAAAAAAAGGCACCATACCTTATCATCTAAAGTGACTTTAGTTCCACCGTACTCTGGAAGCAGAACCTTATCACCGGCCTTCACACTGACTGGCAGCAAATTTCCTTTCTGCCAAGAAAAACATCAACAGTGAACTTGATACGACTCACGAGAGCAAAATCCATGATCCAGACCCGACAAACTCTTCCTCATGTTCTGACCTGGTTGACAGCTCCGGGCCCAACTGCCAACACTGTGGCCTGCAACACTTTGCCTTGAGACTTCTCAGGAAGCATGATGCCGCCCTTGGTCACCGTTTCCGCCGTGAAACGCTCCACCAGCACACGGTCAAACAATGGGAGGAATTTTCTGAAGGCCTGCGGAATGACGAGACAGAAAATTGTCTTACTGGTGCTTATCAAACCACACAAAAAAACAATTAGAAGTTTTTTCCTCCAACTTTTACTATTAACCTGCAATGTGAACTGAATGCCAAATGAAAGACATTTGAAATATTTTTAAGTTGTAGTCATATTTGCACAAGCTCAGTTTTGGTTAAAATGTGACTAAAGTTGTCCACAAGGAATGATTAACACGATGAGATGGTCGGGTGGAAGTGGGTGGAAGGGGAGGCACATGACAAAACTTAGTTGAGTGAGCGCAATGAAAGTCAGCCTTTCTTCATTTTGGATTTAGCTGCCAATTTGAATGGACATCCGTTTGCCGTAAAAGTGTTCGGCTAGGCGCGGCAGATGTTCACATGACATTGACTCAAGGTCGTTTGAGAGGTGGGGGAGTTGGTTGAAGGCTATGGGGGCTCACTTTTTTTTGAACTGCAAACAAGAAGCAAAGGAATCTGTTCCAAAGTAAACATTCCATGGATATTTCTAGGCATATTTAGACTTATCTCTTTATGAGTTTGCTTCATTAGGAGAAAACTGTGCAATAAAACTACAATAAGTAAAACTGCTCACATGTTGAAAACACCTCACCAATGAATGATGTAGTGGAAACAGTTGCCAGTTTTGTTTCACTTTATCGGCATCACTTGAATATAAAAACCCTCGTGATATTGCATTTACGATAGTGCTCAGAATACAATGAGCATCTTAATGTTTCTTTATTCTGGCATTATCTCCCCATCTATGGTTATCATCACTTTTTGCCCATCTTTGTCATCACTGGTACGCACACAAAACCACCTCGAGAAAAAAAACAAATTTGCGCAAATACTAATTTGAAGTGTGGGTCATTTCAATGACTTAGTATCGAAACGAATAACTGTGCGGTGGCAGTGGCTGCAGTTTATTCAAGACAGTGAAATCCACTCCCTTTAACACATGGTGTTCATTCATTAGCCTGCAGATACATTACGCCTCACCCACGATATTATCATGTCCGAATATTGTGAGGTAATAGTTTCCTCAGTTGCATGACCTTGTCAATGACTGGTTATGGAAGGCTAACTTCACACGCTGCTAAATGCTAGCCGGCAAATATATTAGCATGATAGCTAGGATGTTTGCGAATTACAGCGATGCTAATTTCTAGTATAATCATTAATATGCAAACAGTTGGCTGCAGTCTTACCATGACTTAATTTGTGACGTCTGGAGATCGAAGACGTACTGGTGCCACTTGGGGTTGTTCTCAGTGAGCGTGGATGTGTTAACCTGATGAAGGGGAATCGCTCCACGTGAGGAAACGTCCAGAAGGGTTATGCGCATGCGCTTTGCGTGCCACCTTGCAAATCCCAGTACGCTTTGTGTCAAGCCAAACAATTACATTCTTTACAACCATATGTGTAATTAGTAAATTTGATCATGAATGAAGTAATATGCCACATTTGTTTTACCTTTTTCTGTTTTACAAATTTCCGCATTGAGCAACATTGCACAATGTCAACTTTGACCTCAGTTTTTTTCCTCCAATAGCGCAGGAGAAATTTCTGGAAAGTCAGCCCCGGAACGAGCGTCATATACCCCAACTCGACTTTTCTATAACAGCGGAGCACAATGGCATCGTGGTTGTTACTTTTATGCCATGAAATAATGATTATAATTTGAGTGTGGCTTGAATTGTCTAAAAACGGCGATTAAAATGACTTATTATGACAGTTAATACGTTATTCAGAGTCTCGGGCATGCCGGCTAAGTACCCGGATGTATGCGAAGCCATGTGCACTTCCATCCAGTCAGCCCTCACTCCAGTCGTTATATCACATCGTCTGACAGACGTGCCTCCTCCTTAGCCGCTCCAGCCTCTAACAACACACACCACGCAAGTAAGTATTAGAATTCGTTCATCTATCTTATGCAAATAGCTACAGCATTGCAGCAACACCGGCTCACAACGAAATAGTGTGTTTAGATGCGAAAAAAATATCTTTAGCTAGCTAGCTTCACTTGCTTCTTGCTAACAGATTTCACCACTGACTTGCAAGGGCACGCAACACTTAGATTTGTGTTTCACGCTTAAATTAATATCCTTAACAAAGTTAATGTTACACCAGAGTGTCCTCGAATTACAACAACGTAATTATCTTCAACATGGTGGGTATCATGTGCAGGATGCGTGACTTTAATTTGGTGAGTGATTATTGCGTTCCGGAAAGCAATTTTGCTGTAGTAGTAGCCGAACTAGTTGTTCTTCAAGCGTAGAGATGGAGAGGCAAGACTTGCGCATGCGTCCTTCCAATTTGACCTTGTGACGCACGACCCTGCACGAGGACACGTGGTTTGGGGAGTTAGCAATGTCACGTTTATCAAATATCCCAGAAGCGTTTCTTGAGTTGGGTTCGTGTATTTCGTAAAAAAGACGCTAACAATGATGCAAAAGTATTTCTACGGTTTGTGAATTCGAAGATTGTCATGTGTTCATTCATTCACGGATTTAGACAATGATTGCTTACTTGTACTTTGTGTCCAATCAAGACTCACTATGGATGTCTTTTTTTGTTTTTTTTTTACTTTCAATTTTACTTTCAGTATTAGTCTCCCCCTATAAAATTGCGGTGGTTAAATGTTCTGCTTTTTACCCTACTTTGTGCCTGCAGACATGTTTCGTCTACCCACAATCATGAAGCAGGTAAGGCCAGTGTGCAGGACGCTAGCGCCCCACCTCACACGTGCCTACGCCAAAGAGGTCAAATTCGGCGCAGATGCCCGCGCCCTCATGTTACAAGGTGTTGACCTGCTGGCCGATACGGTTGCGGTCACCATGGGTCCGAAGGTACGAGAGAGTACAAACGTCAACCCTATTTTTTTTTTATCAATTAGTATTATTCAAAAAGTATGAATAATTACAAGAAATGATCATTATCTGTCACAGGGCCGTACGGTCATCATCGAGCAGAGCTGGGGCAGCCCGAAGGTGACCAAAGATGGCGTGACTGTGGCCAAGAGCATCGAGTTGAAGGACAAGTACAAGAACATTGGTGCCAAGCTGGTGCAGGACGTGGCCAACAACACCAATGAGGAAGCAGGTGACGGCACCACCACTGCCACAGTGCTGGCACGCGCCATCGCCAAGGAGGGCTTCGACACCATCAGCAAGGGGGCCAACCCTGTGGAGATCCGTCGTGGTGTCATGATGGCCGTCGAAACAGTCATCAATGAGCTCAAACGGCTCTCCAAGCCAGTCACCACGCCTGAGGAGATTGCACAGGTGGGACTTTGTTCACAAGAAGATTGTCAATATTGGATGTCAGAAGATTTAATATGAAGGAATACGTTTTCGGTATTCTTATAGGTTGCCACCATCTCAGCCAATGGCGACACAGAGATTGGCAATGTCATCTCCAACGCCATGAAGAGAGTTGGTCGCAAAGGTGTCATCACTGTCAAGGTCAGCATCTTTTTGCATCACTTTGACACACCTTAATAACATCTTACACTGTCATGTAAAGCAGAGCTTGTCTGTATGTGGATTCAGGCATCTTTTCATCAACGTTTTTAGAAAGATGACCGTTATTGCTGTTTACATTTCTTTTGTCTTTTCATTTTCAATATTTCTTTTTGAAATCTAAGCCGAATATCTGTCTATTTGTTGCACTGTATTCTATTGCCAATAAAGATGTTGTATTCTATAAATGCTTCCAGGATGGGAAAACTCTTCATGATGAGTTGGAGGTCATCGAGGGTATGAAGTTTGACCGTGGTTACATCTCTCCATACTTCATCAACGCGGCCAAGGGTGCGAATTCTGCTTCTTGATCATTCCAACCACAAAACAGCAGTGTAATTGCCTTGAATGATACAGTGTTGACTTTTTATATTCCAACCTCGCAGGTCAGAAATGTGAGTTCCAGGATGCTTACCTGCTGCTCAGTGAGAAGAAAATCTCCAGCGTGCAGAGCATTGTTCCCGCTCTGGAAATCGCCAACCAGCACCGCAAGCCTCTGGTTATTGTGGCCGAGGATGTGGATGGAGAGGCCCTCAGCACCTTGGTGCTTAACAGGTCATCTTATAAAAAATAATGTTAACGATATATGTATATGTCGTTAAGTATGCTCAGATTGGTGTCTTTGTCACTGTGCAGGTTGAAGGTTGGCCTGCAGGTGGTCGCAGTTAAAGCTCCAGGCTTCGGAGACAACAGGAAGAACCAGCTGAAGGATATGGCTATCGCCACTGGGGGCACTGTAAGTCCAATTTTCTGACTGACTTAAGAACGCCATCCTCCTGTTTGGCTGACATAGTACGGGGGTCTTCCTTAGGTGTTTGGCGATGATGCTGTGGGCGTGGCTCTTGAGGACATCCAGGCGCACGACTTTGGCAAGGTGGGCGAGGTGCAGATCACCAAAGACGACACGCTGCTCTTAAAGGGCGGCGGCGCACCTGCCGACGTGGAGAAGCGGGCGGCCGAGATCGTGGAGCAGCTGGAGAATACCACCAGCGACTACGAAAAGGAAAAGCTCAATGAGCGTCTGGCCAAGCTCTCGGACGGCGTGGCCGTGCTTAAGGTGGGCGTGCCGGTCAGGATGGCTTGTTGTTCACCAACGTCGTGATATAAACTAAGCGTTGTTCATGCAGATCGGAGGGACCAGTGACGTTGAGGTGAACGAGAAGAAGGACCGCGTGACAGACGCTCTGAACGCCACGCGGGCAGCCGTGGAGGAAGGAATCGTGCCCGGCGGCGGCTGTGCTCTGCTGCGCTGCATTCCCTCCCTGGAAGCCATCAAACCTGCCAACGACGACCAGAAGATTGGTTAGTGAATAGCTCAGTTTTGTGGCACCTTTAATGCCAAGGAAATATGTTGTGAATCAAGGAATGCGTTTCAGATCAAATTTGTGCTTTGTCGCAATCTTGGTGCCAAGGAAGCAAAGTGAATAGAGGTGCTTGATTTTGAGAAAAGTGTTTCTGCCCTGGTTTAAGTGTTTCCTTCTTTTTCCCTCCATCTGCCAGGTGTGGATATCATCAGGCGAGCGCTGCGCATCCCCGCCATGACCATCGCCAAGAATGCTGGCGTGGAGGGCTCGCTGGTGGTGGAGAAGATCCTGCAGGCGCCTGCCGAGGTGGGCTACGACGCCATGCTGGGCGAGTACGTCAACATGGTGGAGAAGGGCATCATTGACCCCACCAAGGTGAAGTCTCCTTAGGACATTGTAGTTTATCCCATTGAATCGTGTTGACCTCTAAGCGGCTTCATCCTGTGCAGGTGGTGAGGACGGCCCTGCTGGACGCAGCGGGTGTGGCCTCGCTGCTCGCCACCGCCGAGGCGGTCGTCACGGAGATCCCCAAGGAGGAGAAGGACATGCCAGCCGGCGGTATGGGTGGAATGGGCGGCATGGGTGGCATGGGTGGTGGCATGGGTTTCTAAAAGGCAACGCCCGTCATCCCTCCATGACTGTATAGACTAAACAAAATGGCGCCTCTGAGACTCTGCACTCATAACTCACTGAACCTGACCAAGAGGAAGTTGGCACTGCAGGTGGCTCACCTTTCGTCTTTACGCCAGCCCTCCGGGAGGTGGTCCACTTGCCTCTCGCATCAGTTAATCCACAACTTGTGTAAAATACATGCAACTCGGTAGACAGACATTTTCTCCCCCCCGCAGAAACTCAGCAGCCAGGTTTACAGGAACAGCGTCCTCTATAGGTTGGTTTAGTGTTGACCGCTATTTAGTTGATCTCGACAGGTATCTCTGAGGGTTTAGGATGACTATACCCCTCAGTTGTGTTCAATACTGTTTGGCCCTGCATTGACTTCCTGCAGTGAATATCTGTTTCAACTTCCAGTAAAGGTCATATCCTAAAAAATGTAACACTGTAAAAAAACAAAACAAAGCAGAGTGAAGTGAAGCCAAGAATGTGTTGCTGTCATTTGTATTTGTCATGACTTAATTTTCTTTTTTATATATGTATGTCATAGGTTTTGCCCTGCCGTTGAAGCAGGTGGAGGCTTATTTGATTTAATTAAACCAATTTTTCAAATGATATAGGTTTTTTTGAGTTCTTGTGTTTGGATACAAAGTGCCCATGGTGTAAGACCATATATGATCTGTTTACAAAAAAAATCTAACAGGATACAAGATCATTTGTTTCAGAAATAATGAAGAATTACCTTCATAAAATAGCATACAAATAGTGATGATTTTTTTTTTTTTACTATGTACCATCATGTATACATTGATTAATGGTGATGGTTATTTTCCTTCCCTCAGTGTAATCAATAAATCCAATTTATTGTGTCCAGGTTCTTGTAATTATTACAAGAATTGCATAGCAATTGTTAAAATTACTTTTGCATGTATTTGATGGAATTCAATTAGTTTTAATCAGATTACATAATTTAGAGTACTTCTATAGTTCTGGGGAGCTTGATGCTTTTCAAGTGCCAGTTTGCTCTGGTAATCCCTTTGCCACTACTCATTTGTTGAACAAGAGGACAAGACGTAGTAGTTGGTGTAGAATGTTACAAATGTGTCATTCAATGATGAAACTGGTTTTGAGGTTCTCCGAGGGCTTCAAGTCCTTGACTTGTATAACTATGAAGGCAGCGTGACCTCATACCACAGAGGCGTGTTTATTCTTACTACTCACATGATGCAGGCCTATTTTTGTTCCTGGCGCCAATGAGTGGGAGAAAAAAAACACCACACAAACTTTTTAGAAAAAAAAATCTTTATACATCATGCAGCTGATAACGTATTGTTGCAAATTCTATTTTCAAAACACAAAATCAGCCCCTTATTTTAAAAAACACGCACACAATTTTTCCTCTTTGAAAAACAACCTGAAGTGATATTTACATTTCAATAAATACATGGGCAGGTTTTTAAAAAGAACGATAAATATGCGAGCGGGCAAACATACTGGCTTGCTTTTTGATGTTACTTAGAAAAATACAATGAAATAAAATAAAGGTTTTCTGATATTGCACATAAAATACTATATACTGTACAATGCTGCACTTCTTTAGTCCAGCATGGAAATAGCTTTAGTCAGTAACTGAGATCCAACACAAAACATATCTGTCGTAGCACAGTGGGTGGAGAACCTGCAGCACTTATATGTCCCATTTGAGCATTTGATCCAGCCCACTGGACAATTCTTACAAACAAATGAAACATGAACTCCTGTCGAGTGTGAAAGTCAGTCGGTGTGCCAGATGGAGAACTCAATGGAAGTATACAGAGCTAACATAGAAGCATAAAGAGAACTCGAGCATCTGGAGAGGAGGTACTGAATGTTTACATTTCTGCAAGTATGAATCTCTTCAAGGCAGATATAATTGAAACTCATCAAAAATTTGACAGCAATCAGGATCTCTACGTTTTAAATTGATGACTTTTTTTTAAGTCATGGATTCTTAAGACATCTGTAGGATTTTCAGCAGGAGATAAAATGCAAAATATGTTAAGTTATGGAGCACATCAAATCATTCAAATTGATTCATTTGGCCTAAAAACTATTACTACAAAGAAACAAATTAACTTGCATGTTTTCTCCCCCTCATGGCAAAAGCCGCAAAACATTTAACACTCACATTCTCATTACCCATCATAATACTAAAAAAAAACTATACATATCTTGTATTTTACCTGAACTGGCCCCAATAAGAAAAAGATTGCTACCCTTGTTGCAGTCATTCCAATTAAATTGAACTAAACTAATGAAATGGGGAGACGTTATATTCCCATGTGGTCTCTTGTGTCCGACAAAAGGTTTTATTGCCTTGACCCTAACCTGTCACCTCCAGTGGGCGGAGCTTATAACAAGACGCTGATCATGATGGAATTGACGAGCGGACTGTGCGAGGTTTGCCTGTTCCGGCACTAAATCTGTGCTGGAATCTTTGGCCAGATTTATGCAAAGCACAAAAAAAAAAATAAAAAATAAAAAAAAAAGAGAAAGGCACTGGCGTTGTTAGGTAGAACATGAGTCACTGCTTTTGTTAATATTTTTGTTTCCACTCTTCAGTCAAAGCGTCGCTACGTGTGATGCACCTCGTGGAACATGAGCTCGCGTGGGATGGGCGTCTCGGGGCCGTGGACGGTGGTGGCGCGGCGCTCGAACGCCGACACCATCTGCTTCACCACCTCGTCGAAGAACACGTGCGCCAGCTGCGAGTGGATGAGCGAGCGGAACTCAAAGGAGATCTGAGGAACAAATCGAGGAGCGGGAGGAAATGGTGCAGCGACACATTTATTTAAACGGCATCTCATTGAGGTTGATTTTCAAATGTACTCACGTCAAAGTCCACAGTACAAGTGCGAGGGTAGCCAGGCAGGCCGGGACTGAAGCGCCAAATGGTCTCCAGGTGGTTAAACAGTTTGCCATCCGAGCAGGCTGCCTGGTGAGCCATGCACGAGGGAGAATTGCGTCAGAGCTTTAGAAGACGGTGGCCGCTTCATTCAAATTTTAATCCGAGCTTGGTTATGCGTGCTAAAACGTATTTTTGAAGAGGATTAGGGAAAAAAAGTCTTTTTCTTTTTGCATTAGTGCAAAATAATTTATCTACATACCAAGTTTGCATGCAAAAAAAAAAAAAGTACTTGAACTTAATGTTCAATCTTCAAGTGCACCACCATCATGGCCAATGTTAAAATACGATAGCAAAGTACAATTAATATTTTACGCGACTATAACGTGCAGTTTGAATATTAACATTGCACTTTACAACTGATTCAAATGGTCAGATAATAAGCAAGGTCTGCAGAAACTGGATCATTTGAATCAGATGTCTTGCAACGGGTAGACAGAGAACATGCAGGACCGGAATTGCCTACCCATGCTGTGCAGGAAAATATATATCTTTATATTGTACTTAAATAATACTCAAATGTGTTGACTCTAAAAGTTAAAAAAAAAATTGCCCTTAGAGAATGGTTTCAAAACAAACAGCTCTTAAAGGTTAAATGCAAATACATTGACGTAAAGTTTTCAGTGCTCCTTTTGTGGAGTAAGACAAAAAAGCAACCCACCTTGACCAGGTGAGGGCGGACTGTGGTGACAAGGGACGTGTAATTTTCCGTCACTGGTGGAAAGCCAACGGTGAGTTTGGCCTTGCAGTATCCACTTCGCTGGAAGATGACGTCGGACTTCTTGCACCAGGGAACGAAGTGACGGTAGTCCGCCACGTTGGCCACCACTTCGTACATCTGTTGCATGGAATATCTGTGCATAATAAAAATTACACAAACGTTTGCGTAAAGTTTAATTTTGAAGTTAAATTGACTATCAGCCATTTTGAAAGTTCCCCGTATTGCCAACTTAAGCACCAAACCTAAGAGTGGTCTTTTTTTCCCCCACCACAAAAAAATTATAGCTTTTCCACTATTTAGTAAATAGTAGTTCCACACAGATTGAAAAACAAAGGTTTCAAAAAAAAAAACAACAGAGAAAACAGGCTTGTTCTGAGAAGAATCAATGAGGCTCATGAAAACAACAAAAACAAGACAGATATATGTATGCATTACCCAATAATGCGCCTTTCAGCATATTCTCTTCTCTTGGAGAAAGTGTTGGCAATGTTGAAGAAGGCACGGGTGGGAAAGACGACGCTGCGGACAGGCATGGTGGCGCCCAGCAGGGCAGGGAGAGGCGTCATCGGGATGCCATTAGATGGTAGGTATCTGCTGGACACCCAACGACATATTTTTATAGAAGACCTTGGCCCTCTTCTTGCGCTGACATAACACCAGGAAAGTGACACGTTGGAGATCTTTACATGCCACACAGGACAAACTTCTTCATGAAAAATCCAATGGTCACATCTTAAATTTTAACAAAGCAACAAAAATTATATAGTGTAAGAGTCATAACAGAGATGAGATCTGAGACAAAATGCACAAGTCGAGGAAAACAAACAATGTGTAGTAGCAAATGGATTCTTGTTAAGAAATACCACACGTGACAGCAGTACGGAGACAAACAGCAAGCAGACAGCTCAGCAAATTGCTCCCAAGGTGCAAAAGTTGAAGGAATGCAGACATATTGACACGTTTACTTTTCTCACTTGGGGAAAGGGGGTTTGTTTTGAAATAAAAACAGATCAAGTGTCACTGCATTTTTGTAGTTAGCTGTATATGGCAAGTATTTTAAAAATGGAGTCGTCTCTAGACTTGGACCTGATGTGATCATTCTTAGGTAAACATACGCTTATTTGACAAAGACTGCTGTGACCTTTAAAGCAGTAAACTTGTTCAACCTCTATCTTTGGCTGTTACTTCATAAATCGTTGATATGAGTGACCCAAAATTCCACATTAACTACAAAAAAAAAAAAAGGCTATTCTGATAGCTACTTTGAATTGAGACACGTTACACGGAAGCGGCCGTACTGTCATTTTAGCAAAGCATGTGACAGCATTCCAGGTTAACAAAAGGTCACGGACGCCAATGCGACTGCAGTTGAAGATGCAAATCTTATTTCGGTTTCATTTTGTGTGCCTTTATCTTTCTTTTTCCCCCACCAATCACTTTGGACTAGTTTTCTAATGGAAAAGATCTCAAAACCATCCCACTTTTACTGTATCCTTAAGCTGCTTGCATTGGTACATTTGTAATGGAACACTTTAAAAAGAGTTTTTAACTTGACAGACGTGCTCTGTGCGAGTCGGATTGAGGCGGTTGCCCATTCCTGTCCGTTCCTGACTGGTTGAAATGTGATATAGTCACCGTGTGACTGACTCCGACGGTCAATGCAAGTGCAACCTCAGAATAGAAGGCGGCCATCAATGTAGGACAAAAACCAGTGGGGAATTAACACGTAATAAGGTTAAGTCTCACCACTGTTTGCAGTAATGTGGGAGTCATCACTGTGTGAGCCTGTTGCTGACTCGAAACATTCATTGACATTTGGAAGGATACATCCAAGCAATTTCTCGCCTTCCATTACACGTCACTGGAAACTCATTTGTATTCCATCCTGGCTTCACCTCATCAGCTGCTCAGACAATAACTCTTCCGTATAAGTCTCAATTTATTTTAAATGAAGAACTTGCGTAGAAACCCTTTTGACAAAGTTTCAACAACTCGCTTTTAATCAAACTATAAATTAATTTCTTTCTTATGAGCAACAATGTAGGGGAAAACAAAAAGAGCAGTAGCTGCAATGTCATAACTCACATTTGAACATTAACAGCCCACCTGAGTATAGAAGTCAAAGCCGCCGACCCTGACCTGCCACCTGATTTTCATAATGTGAATTTTTCTTTTGTCGCAACAGATAACGCGTCATCCAAGGGTCCCTGCTTGCCGCCCTGGCGCCTGTGTTCAGTGCAAGACAAGAACATCTGACCCAATTGTCCTCCCACATCGCCCACTTGCCTCTTTGGCGGCCCCTCTGCACTCAACCACTTGCAAATTGTGTACTGGGCCGTCTGACAATAAGTCAATCAATCAATTTAACATGTTATGATTCATTGAATATAAAAACCAGGAGGGCTCTGAGGTATGTGGACTTGGGTCAATTAGTGGTGTCCAGATTTCAACGCAAACATGGTGAAGCTGTTAGGCTGCACACAAGTAGAAGAAGCTGCCAACAGAAGTAAAGTCATCCCAAGTGTAAATACATTTAAAACCTGGTTAAAAACGCCCCCCCCCCTTCCCATATACTTAATAAAGATCTTTTAAGCATTAAAATCAATTTCATCAATGTTAAAAAGCTTTTTATTGCTTTACATCGCTTTTAAATACCTTTGTAAACAATGCACATTATTTTAATAGTTGTTTAAACTTGTATTCTCTGATTTGCCTTTTGAAAGTTTTGAGCTATTAAATACTTTTAAGTGTTGTGCACAAACTATTTTCTTCTCGCCTTGGGTCATACTGTCGATTGCAGTTGCAGTTTGCAAGAAAATACCATTGATGTGAATTCCGGGCTCGGTCCACACATGCAATTAGTTAATTCTCACAATTCACTGAAAGTTAACATTCAAACTAATGAGGAAAGTTGGGTGGAAGAAAAGTACGCTTCAGAGATAAGCTTTGGTGGCAATGGGGAACATACCAGCGTTTTGTTTGCGATCAAACACTGTTGGGGTCCAAATTTAAAAAGCGTATGTGGCACGACTACTAAGATAACAATTTTTACCTGAAATGACTCCCGGAGCGTGCGTCCCGGCTATACGCGGACGGTGGTGGCTTCACACAAGCGGCGATCTTTCGTAAGCTTCGAGCTCCTCTCGCCATCTTTCCCACCAAGTTGGTTCGTTCTTCTCCAGCTGATGGCTTCTAAGCAGAGAGACTCGCAATAGGCCACACCTCCTTCGTCTAAATCCGACTCCTTATTGGTCAATTGAATGACGCTAAGACACTATCATTGGTTACTTGTTGAGTACGTCAACGAGGGGAAAAAAAATAATACTGTTACGAGATGTTGGTTCCGGTTGTCTCGTGAAACATAAGCCACTCAGTCAAGTGCACTGGACTTTTAACCTTTTTGGCCTCTTTATTGATCCTGTATATCATCAATGACGTCTAGATACTGTTGGCATATTAGTGACACATTGTCTATTAAAAATGATTGGGGCGCATAATTCCCCCCAAGTGCTTTGCAGTCATTCTACGCCACGGGTTATTATTATTATTATTATTATTATTATTATTATTATTATTATTATTATTATTATTATTATTATTATTATTATTATTATTATTATTATTATTATTATTATTATTATTATTATTATTATTATTAACAAATGAACATCCTCGGATCCTTCAGAAAAAGAGCGAGCAATCCCTTTTTTTGAACCCCTGTAAGAATAATTTGCTTGGGTAACATCTGTGAATTGTTTTTAAATGACATTCCTTCACTTTAGGGGCAAGTTCCAGATTTGTATCTAATAAAGACTATAATTTTTGATATCTTAGTGAACGATAACAAAGTGTTTTATTTTGGCGATGAGCAACAGAACGGAAGCGACAAACTCCTCTACTGGTGCTTCTACCAACTTCCTGTTTCATTCGCGAACAACCACCACCAAAATGGCGAAGATCGCCAAAACACACGACGGTAAAACGTTTTTGAAATTAATCTATTCGCACTAGTTTTGAGCTAGTCAACACATTTACATTACGACAATGTTCTTTGTCGAACGAACATGTGTTTATATCATTATTATATGCACTTTTTATTTATTAAAAACGAGAAAAACAGTCGGCCGGGATACGACGCAACGCGGTCAGATTTAGATAATGGCGCTGGTTGCTATCTTGTTAGCATTTTTAGCCCTTTACACAGTGGCGATTGTTGTTGACGCTGTGGATTCATCGACGTGCATCATGCAAATAATTTCTTTTGGCCTAAATACTTTAAAACAAGACATGTAGATATTTTTATTAAAATGATTTGTGCTCATTTTAGCATCAAGGCTAATGCAGCAGTGCGACAGTTAACACGTTGTTAGAGATTTAAAACGCTGGCTCCAAAGCGTCGTTGCTATTTGATGCTACACTTTGCTGCTTAAATTTAAATTTCATCTATGTATTTAACGCATTTTGTGCAGATATTGAGGCCCAGATCCTCGAGATCCAGGGGATGAAAGCCAATCTGGTGGAGGAAGGAGATGAGCAGGGAGTCGGCCTTGTTTCAACTGGGTTCTATGACCAAGAAATCTATGGAGGGAGCGACAGCCGTTTTGCCGGCTATGTCACTTCCATTGCTGCCAACGAACAGGAAGAAGTAAGATGCGAGCCCCGCATACATATCCACAAATATGTTTTTGTGGTCCACTCCTTGTCTGGTAGCATTGTTATGCTGTCTTGAAACTTTGTTTACGCTTATGTTTTTTTTCTTCCAGGACGATGAAGAAGAAACTGCGACGAGTTTGTTGGGTCAGAAAAAGCAAGGGTACCATGCTCCAGTGGCCATTCTCAATGCCATTCCTCAGTCAGATGAACAAGTATGTGATCACTGATGTGGATGCACACTGTAAAACAATGTACAAAAATATAAAATGAACATTGTTGCTCATCACAACTTTGTAGTATTTTGTAAAACTTTGCAAGGATGGTCAGCACTCTCCCTGACACGCCGATCACATTTCTTTATATGAAAATTAATCGTGTCTGCTATTCTTTTTGCAGTATGATCCATTTGCGGAGCATCGTCCACAGAAGATCGCAGAGCGGGAGGACGAGTACAAAGCTCGGCGCATGCAGATGATTATCTCGCCAGAGCGTCTCGACCCCTTTGCAGATGGTAAATTTGGCCTTTTTTCCATCCCCGTTACGACACGGTCCTTTTTATTATTCCCCCTATCGTTTTTGCTTTTTCTGTGCATCATCAAGTGTGGTAGCTGTTCAACCCTTCGACTACAATGCAGTTGCTTGCCTCCCAGACTCTACGCCTTCCCTGTGGTCAATCCTTTGTTGTTGTCTTTTGTCTTTCTAAAACGCAGTCATTTTGGACATCTTATCTAGTTCTCTGGGCAAGGAGTAGGATGGCTTAGGATGCTTGATTTACAAAACACCCAAAATAGTTTAACAACTAATAGGATTACCATGCATTTGAGTGGGAGAGGTGGTTAGGTGTTCCAATGTCAAAATCAGATAAGTCGCCTAACAAACGTGGGTAGCAGATGGGTTGTGTGTGCGAGTCGAAGGGTTAACAATCCTGTGCGACCACCAGTTGTACACGATGTAAAGTGGAGCAACCTGTGAAGTTTAACCAAGAGCGTCATTAGCCTGATGAGGGCACGGTATCTGCTTAGGAAGAGGGAACTATCCACGTAGGTTTCAGAAGTCGCTTTAGAAAATAACCATGATTGGTTTCGCGCCAAAAAAGACTTTAATTTGAAAGGATTTAGTGTCACGGTGTTATTCTTGGCCTCTTTGAGGCATATGACGTTGCACCGTATGTAGCCATTAGGGGTGGGCATTATAAAATTATTTCCTTGATCAACTAAAGGGAAATTAACATTTTTATTTATGATATTGTTCATTTTCGTTGGGTACTAAAGTGTTTTTCGACACAGGTATCACATATGTAAGGTCTATGAGTAGGTTTATTTACTCAAATGCAAATAACCCTATGTCTAAATATACATTATAGTAATGGTGGCACAATGGGCTACGTACTACGTAGCTCCCCGGACTATGCTGTTGTCAAATAATTTTGAGACCATTTACGTGCCTTGGTTGGTGCTGTTTTCTCAGTGTGCGACAGCTCAAATGGGCTTGGTTGATTATTTTTACTGAGGTTAAAAAGGTGTTTATTTGCAGGCGGTCTATACTGGTCTTTAGTGGATCTCTCACCTGGGGAGGATTTGGGGGACAGCCTTAATGTGGGGCATTGTATCGCGCTTTGAGCACCATGACGGTGTGTTTACCATTTATTTGACAGCAGACTCGTTGAGTTAAATCAACACCGTGTTTGCAGCCTTCCAGTGCAGTCTATTTTGACTTAATTGCTTCACGATAAATCACCCATCCATTCCACACAATCAAGAGAATACGTAAATATAAATCCATCCACCCTTAATTGATTATGCCCATCCCTCGTAGCGACATACAAGCAAAAATCGGAAAGCTTTTCGACCACAAGTTGAATTGTTGGAATAGCGTTAGCATTTCCAGTAGTGTGAGGCTTGTTAGGAGCCTGCATGTAAAGAGAGCAACGAGAGCTCTGTGTACAAACTTTGTTGTTGTCAAAATATATTTTTATTTTACAAGGCTCTCTGTAAAATACAAATATGTTCTCTAAGCAAATTGTGTGCCACCATACCACAGGCCCATACTAACTGTCCTTAATTTCTCTCCTACAGCAGTACTGCTTTGCCAGTCCTGTACTGCACTCTGTTAAGGGCGCAGCAACTCATCCTGTGTAGGTTATGGGGGACACAGAGAGAACTGTGCACTTGTCAGTTTTGGTCAGGGTCCACTTGCTCCTGGTCTTTGAACCCAGCTGGAGCTACTCTTGATTTTCTAAAAGACACTTCTTTTTTCTTTTTTTTTTTACTGCCTTCAATTTGTCTTGACGATAATGTTTCACTTGCTACCTTTTTTAGTCAAAAAGGAAGTCAAGATAAATGTTTAGTTATGTAAACAATGATTAAGTCAAGCAAAAGTGGCTCTGACAGTCATTTTTAATGCAGACTAATGATAAGCTTCAGAAGCAAGTCTTCATTTTGACCCATTTAAGAATTTTTTATCCCCCAAGAAGATACTTTGATTTCTTTCCCCCCCATCTTTTTTGTGTGTCAGATCAATGCTAAACAGGTGGTATACTGTTGTGTGTAAGTTCAAACCCTTTTCCAAAGTGTTACTAATGGTAAAGAGAAATTTTCTAGGCTGCTTTTCTGCTGGTTGAAGTCTGACTACAGAAGGACCCTTGGCACTGAAAGTGTACGTATTCTGAAGAGCACAGCCCAGGACCCCCCTCTGCATCAGTGATGGCTCTATCTACTTAAAAGAAAGCACCAAAAACTTAAGCTCTGCTCTCCATATAACTGCTTGTTTTTTCTTACGATGCTATGTCTATGTAAGAGAGGGTAAACATGTAACTCAGTTGATACTGTGATTTCACTGTTGTTGTTTTTTTTTTTTAAACGGGAACATAAATTTGTAGTCAGGGTTAGCTGGCTGTGTTTGTGCTTGGTGTGAATAACCTAAGCGAGTCCCGAGAGCGTGCACTAATGAGTGTCCTTTGTTCTTGTTGGTGCTCTTTCGCGCAGGAGGCAAAACGCCGGACCCCAAGCTACAGGTCAGATCCTATGTGGACGTCATGAGAGAGCAGAACCTGTCCAAAGAAGAAGTATGGAAAATAATATGCAATTTGCCAAGATGATAATGTTTTCATTGTGTTAACCGTCTGTCACTACTTCCTGCGCAGAGAGAAATTCGTCTGCAGCTCGTAGAGAAGGCCAAGTCGGGTGACCTGAAAGCTGTCAATGGGTCCGCTGCCAGCCAAGCCGCCGCCGCTGCTGCTGCCGCCGCCGCCGCTGCTAAGCGCAAGCGCCGCTGGGACCAGACAGCTGACCAAACTCCTACCAATTCGACCCCCAAAAAGATGTCCAGCTGGGACCAGGCTGATGCCAATTCTGATGTGAGCTTTGCCACATAAACATGATCATTGGAAATCTCCCAAAAGTCAGATTGTCAATTTCTTTTGTGATCTAAAGACTCCGGGACACACTCCGGCACACACACCTTCAAACAGCCGATGGGACGAAACACCTGGCCGGCCTAAAGGAAGTGAGACCCCCGGGGCCACACCCAGCTCACGTATGTGGGACCCTACACCCAGCCACACGCCGGCCGGTGCAGCCACGCCAGGCAGGGACACACCAGGTCACGCCACACCGGGCCACGGGGGAGCCACGGGAAGCGTCCGGAAGAACCGTTGGGACGAAACGCCAAAGACAGAGAGGGAGACCCCTGGGCACGGCAGTGGCTGGGCTGAAACTCCGCGTACCGACAGGGGGGATGAGTCCGTCGGGGAGACACCTACTCCAGGTGCCAGCAAGAGGAAATCTCGCTGGGATGAAACACCCGCTAGTCAGATGGGCTCTTCAACACCATTGCTGACTCCTGGAAAGACCCCAATCGGAACTCCTGCCATGAACATGGCTACCCCAACACCTGGTAAAGAAGCTTTGTATTCTAAATTATTACCATCGTTTTCACTAGTCTTTGAGGTGTAAACCCCAAACCCAGTAAAGGTGTGATATTGCCAGACGTGCACACTTTGACACAGCAAAATCGTATTCCGTGGAGAGATGGACTGGTAAAGTCAATAGCTGATGTTATTTGTAAAATAATTGTCAGATGGCACCGGTTGCTTTCCTATAAATTGGTGGGTCGAGGGGAGGTTTATCATCATAACCCTTGTTCTGGCATTGCAGGTCACCTCATGAGCATGACTCCAGAACAACTGCAGGCGTGGAGGTGGGAGCGGGAGATAGACGAGAGAAACCGGCCTCTCACAGACGACGAGCTCGACGCCATGTTTCCTGAAGGATACAAGGTCCGTGCACCATTCTGTCGCGTACACTACCGCACACTTTCCAGTTGAAAACAAGTTCATCAATACTTTTGGGTCTTTGGTAATTTAGCCCCGAGGCTAGTTTAGTACCGGGGCTCAGTACCCATTCCTAATTTTATTTTGCTTTCAATGCAGGTGTTGCCTCCACCAGCTGGTTACGTGCCCATCCGCACACCGGCTCGCAAGCTCTCGGCAACGCCTACCCCCATCGGCGGCATGACCGGCTTCCACATGCAAGTGGAGGACCGCACCACCAAACAGATGAATGACCAACCCTCTGGAAACCTCCCCTTCCTCAAACCTGATGACATCCAGTATTTTGACAAATTGCTGGTGAGAATCACATCACATAAATCACATCGAATGTAATCCATTCATCCGGGCTGTGTGGTAATGAAACATTTCTGAATGTGTCAGGTTGAGGTGGATGAGTCCACATTGAGCCCCGAAGAACAGAAAGAAAGAAAGATCATGAAGCTGCTGTTGAAGATTAAAAATGGCACTCCCCCCATGAGAAAGGTTGGTACCGCTCACGTTCGTCCCTGTTCGCCCCTAAACTTCTGAAATAAAGAAAGCATGCAGACTTTTGACCCTGTCTGCTTTTGGTTTTCAGGCGGCCCTGCGTCAGATCACAGACAAAGCTCGTGAGTTTGGAGCAGGACCTTTGTTCAACCAGATCCTCCCACTGCTCATGTCCCCAACCCTTGAGGACCAAGAACGCCACTTGCTGGTCAAAGTCATCGACCGTATTCTCTACAAACTTGACGACCTTGTTCGACCCTATGTACACAAGGTAAACACACGCTCGCATCTCTTGTACCTTTCCCAGTTAATTGGACAATGCAAAAGTGACAAACTGTCCTTTTTTTGTGTCAAGATCCTGGTGGTGATTGAGCCCCTGCTCATTGATGAGGACTACTACGCCAGAGTAGAAGGCAGAGAGATCATTTCCAACTTGGCAAAGGTAACATTGAACATATTTCTGGAGGTTTTTTTTTGTTTTGCCTTCCGCGAACCATTCTCGCCTGTTCGACCTGTCCGGTGGTCGGATCAGGGCTAGTCGTTCGCTAGATTGACTCCAGCACGAGAGCTAGCAGACTTGACTTGATGCCTTGTCTGTTCTCACCCTGCACTCGCCGGAGACAATCAATCTTTTTACAGATGCATATTTACCTCCTTATGGAAACATGTTGACGGGCCTTAATCAGATTTGCCGTACTGGATGCTAGCCAAAAAATTACTTAAAGTCAATGGAATGTCGAAAAACTGCTTTGGATTGAGACCCTGAACCACTCCTGATTGCATAACCCCCTCGTGTTCACAGGCGGCTGGCCTGGCAACCATGATCTCGACCATGCGTCCCGACATTGACAACATGGACGAGTATGTGAGAAACACCACCGCCAGGGCCTTCGCAGTGGTGGCGTCTGCCCTCGGCATCCCCTCCCTGCTACCCTTCCTCAAAGCCGTGTGCAAAAGCAAGAAGTCATGGCAGGCCCGGCACACGGGCATCAAGATCGTACAGCAGATCGCCATCCTTATGGGATGCGCCATCCTTCCTCACCTGCGCAGCTTGGTTGAGATCATTGAGCACGGTCAGTGGCGTTCAAAAGCAAGATGAGTGTTAGCACAGTGCCCACCATAGGGTTGGAGTTCTTTACTAACTGACAAAACCTTTGCCTGCGACGGCGCAGGTCTGGTGGATGAGCAGCAAAAGGTGAGGACCATCAGCGCCCTGGCCATCGCTGCGTTGGCTGAAGCCGCAACGCCCTATGGTATCGAATCCTTTGACTCGGTGCTCAAGCCCCTCTGGAAGGGTATCAGGCAGCACAGAGGAAAAGTAAGTAAATGGACACCAAACCTTACACATGCACTTTTGTTTTTCATACTATTGCAACATCAGCACCCAGCATGAAGCCTGAAAGTGGCTCCAGTATAAATTTTTGCTTGCTGTGGCATTTCTTTGGGGCTGTTGCTATTAGTAGCGGTCCGAATGCTACACTAGCAGCACTAGACAACACGCCACTGAATAACAAATAATTGAGAGTGAGTTAATTAATGTCGGTCTTTTTTTTTTTTTTACGTCAGGGCTTGGCTGCCTTCCTCAAAGCTATTGGCTACCTGATCCCTTTGATGGACGCCGAGTACGCCAACTACTACACCCGAGAAGTCATGTTAATCCTCATCAGAGAGTTCCAGTCTCCAGATGAGGAGATGAAAAAGATTGTCCTAAAGGTAAGAAGCAAGCGTCACACAGATATGTGAGACTACTGTGCGACACATTCTCGCCTGTTCTTCCTGTCTGTGGTTGAATCAGGGCTAGTAGTTCGCTAGATGAACTCCCAACATGAGAATTTGCAGAGTCGACACGTGTTCTCTCTGTTCTCACCCTGCAACCCGTTGGGGACAAGCTCAAGTTTTTCCTCTTCTGATCAGCATTGCCGTCTCATCTCGTAGGTGGTGAAGCAGTGCTGCGGCACCGATGGTGTGGAGGCCAACTACATCAAGACTGAGATCCTGCCGCCCTTCTTCAAGCACTTTTGGCAGCACAGGATGGCTTTGGACAGACGTAACTATAGACAGGTTAGCGCTCACAAGACCTTTTCATTGTACAGGGAAGTATTTTTTGTTGGCAGAAAGTAACGGGGAAGATTTCTCGTTGGTCTCGACAAAAATGGGAAAAGATGGCAGTGACACATTTGAAGCAGCAAATATAAAGGCGGATATGTTCCCCAAAAGCTACAAATGCCAAACCGCATAAATGCGGGGACTCACTGTATATCAACTAGCTTTCTAAATCTAAAACTAATCTAAGTTTTGCAATCATTGCAGTTGGTGGACACCACCGTTGAACTGGCCAACAAGGTGGGAGCCGCAGAAATTATCTCCCGCATTGTGGACGACCTGAAAGACGAGGCAGAGCAGTACCGTAAAATGGTGATGGAGACCATCGAGAAGATTATGGGCAACCTGGGCGCCGCCGACATCGACCACAAGCTGGAGGAGCAGTTGATTGACGGCATCCTGTACGCCTTCCAGGAACAGACCACAGAGGTGAGCCCAAAATCAATGTAACATTTACTCAACGTGCATATACATGTCTACTCACGGAATCCAATTTCCTTTGCAGGATTCGGTGATGCTCAACGGCTTCGGCACGGTGGTTAACGCCCTCGGCAAGCGCGTCAAGCCCTACCTGCCTCAGATCTGCGGTACGGTACTGTGGCGTCTCAACAACAAGTCGGCCAAAGTGCGTCAGCAAGCTGCTGACCTCATCTCACGCACCGCCGTGGTCATGAAGACATGCCAGGAGGTACGTCGAAAAGCCACATCGATAATGTTGTGTTGATGTCCCGGACATGAATGACTGGTTTTTGTTTATATCTGCATCTGCAGGAAAAGCTGATGGGTCACTTGGGTGTGGTCCTGTATGAATACCTAGGAGAAGAATACCCTGAAGTACTGGGCAGCATCTTGGGAGCGCTGAAGGCCATTGTAAATGTTATAGGTATGTCACCGCATGTTAGTGACAGTTACTCCAGTTAAAAAAAACTTGACTATCTCCCTGTTCCCCATTTGCTTGAATACATGTGTCGAAAAGTCTGACCATACTCACCCTTTCTGCAGGCATGCACAAGATGACTCCCCCCATCAAAGACCTGCTCCCTCGTTTGACTCCGATCTTGAAGAACAGACACGAGAAAGTGCAGGAAAATTGCATCGACCTGGTGGGCAGGATAGCGGACAGGTAAGCATTCCGGCCACACTGCAAGTAACCACCTGCATAACTGCACATCTCATCTTGTGATTTGTCAATTTATTCCAGGGGTGCTGAGTACGTGTCAGCCAGAGAGTGGATGAGGATTTGTTTTGAGTTGCTGGAGCTTCTCAAGGCTCACAAAAAGGCCATCCGCAGAGCCACTGTCAACACGTTTGGCTACATCGCCAAGGCTATTGGGTGAGTGGCTACAAGTGGTGATTACACATGTTGTCCAAGATGCTGTGAATGTATTTGATAACCCCCAAAAGTGCAAGCACAAACAGATCAAATATGTCAAATCCTTTGATTGACTAATTGTGTTGCCATCCTCTCACTTCGCAGCCCACACGACGTCTTGGCCACTTTGCTCAACAACTTGAAAGTGCAGGAGCGCCAGAACCGCGTCTGCACCACCGTGGCCATCGCCATCGTGGCCGAGACGTGTTCGCCCTTCACCGTTCTGCCCGCGCTTATGAACGAGTACCGCGTTCCTGAGCTCAATGTGCAGAACGGCGTACTCAAGTCGCTGTCCTTCCTGTTCGAGTACATTGGCGAGATGGGCAAGGACTACATCTACGCCGTCACGCCGCTGCTTGAGGATGCGCTTATGGACAGGTAACTCGCCAATGTGTGGAGAAATAATAAAGCTTTCAACCCTAACCTTAAATAATTTAAATAAATACACTCCCCATTTTGATGGAGTCATTTACTAATGTCATGCAGCCGATTAATATTTTTAGAGAAATATTTGTTGCTCATTATTTGATTAACCTGTCTTCATGTGTTTCTGCAGAGATCTGGTCCATAGGCAAACTGCCAGCGCGGTGGTCCAGCACATGTCCTTGGGCGTTTACGGTTTTGGGTGTGAGGACTCCCTCAACCATTTGCTAAACTACGTGTGGCCCAACGTGTTTGAGACGTCGCCTCACGTCATTCAGGCTGTCATGGGCGCCCTGGAAGGCTTGCGGGTCGCCATTGGGCCGTGCCGCATGCTGCAGTACTGCTTACAGGTAAACAGCTTGACATTACTGTTCCAGACTACCGTTAGTCCAAAATATCGAGCCCAGAAAACAAAAGTGTGACACCTCCCACATGCAGTAAAAACATTTGAATGTATTCAGTCAGGCAATGTCTTCTTTTTGTTACTCTTAAACTGAAACAAGAATTAGGCATTGTAGATGTGCTGGCACAATGCTAACATAAATTAGTTAAACAATTAAGTTAAATCAGCGTATTCCTCCCGTATTTAATGACCAGTTAATTGTTCAATTCTGCCGATCAAGAAGAATCACGCCTCCTCTTGCATCCTGTTTTTTCAGGGTCTTTTCCACCCGGCGCGGAAAGTGCGCGACGTCTACTGGAAGATTTACAACTCCATCTACATCGGTTCGCAAGACGCCCTCATTGCTCACTACCCTCAAGTGTACAACGATGAGAAAAATATGTATATCCGCTACGAGCTGGACTACGTCTTGTAAATAACCTCCTTGTTCCTCTGCTTTTCCGAATTGGTTTGGTTTTGCTGCCCCAAGTTTATCAGCCCTTCTGTTGTCTTTGAGGCTTGCACAGAAAGTTCAAACTGAGCATAAAGAGTAAATGAAATACGTTAGTTGTATGTATTTCCTCCCTGCCCTTCAAGCCATATTGTTTCCCCATCAGTGATCAAAATAGGTAAAAGCAGTTGGAATTGTTTTAAATTTTTGAATATTTCATATGTATCAATAGACAGTTGATTGGCTGTTCCCTCTGTGTACCTTTTTCCATTTCACATCTCTGTTCTTAGGATTAGATTGTTGTTTTTATTTAACCAAATAAAAGGTTTCCGTACACTTGTTTGCACATCTGTTTCACAGTCATTAGACATTGGCATTCTGGAGCTTCAATTGATATAATACCTAGCTGCATTAAGTAATTTTAAAGAAAAAAGTCATGTTAGAATAGCGTAACAATTATAGTCATATGTATGATTAGAAGGCAAAATATCCAAACAGGAAATGACGTCATCAACGACACGCCCACAACAAAGGGCGTGGGGGACGTTCAGGGGCGTATACTCTTTCTATCAAAAGGCAAAAAGAATAAAAACAATATTGTTTTTTATTTGTCAAATGCAAAAAAAAAACATGGTTTAGTATTTGTTATAAAATGTCATTAATCATATTTCTGTGTTTTTAGAAAAAAACGTATTTTGTGTTTGTAGGTGTGTGTGTCCATTTTATTGACGCAATTTCAGTTTTTGATCCAACAGTTTTTTAAATAATAATAAAAAAAAATGTTTTCTATTTAAAATATATATTATTGTTTACATGCAATCTAGTTGTTTGGCCACACATTCCATTACAGACAGGTAAAATAACATGAGATGCACATGAAAATTGGGAACAATAGTGTCTATGGGCTTGTAGTGTAAAAAAAAAAAAAAATATATATATATATATATATATATATATATATATATATATATATATATATATATATATATATATATACATGAAATATAGGTTGGTGCCTTTTGATCTACCAGACCTTAGCTGTCATTTGGTTGATGTGTGGGAGTGAATTCAAGTCAGCTCAATCAGCAGCTATTTTGCTGAGGAAAATACAGTTTGCTTGTGTCACGACTCGTCCCCGGTTGCTTTATTATGTCTATGTTACCATGGTTTCTGTTGGCGTCGGCCCTCCCCTCCTGTGTTACCTCAATCAATGTAACCACAGTCATCTGCCTCTTGTTACCTATCTTGTATTTAAGTCCTGTCTGCCCCTCACTCCTGTCGGGTCATTGATGTATTTTGTCTCGCGTCATTGTCGGTCAGTTCCGTTTCTGTTATCCAATCTGTCATTCAGTCCTGTTGTTAGTTTTGTTAGGAAGTTATGTTAGTTTGATGGTTTTGTTGGTTTGTCCCCTCATCCTCCCTTCTAACTACCTTTTCCCCCAAAAAACCCTGGTCCAAGCTGCATTTAGTTGCCCTGCTCCATTCCGATCCGTGACAGCTTGTTGCTAACAGATAACATCAAATATTGTCCACATGTTAATCGTAGGCATGGATAATTGTAGTATTAGAAGCACCAGATATTTGAAGCAACATGTCAACTAAAACGCAAGCTAGATTTGAGCCACCCTTGGCTACCATGAGTTCAAATAGTGCACGTTTGAGATTGCAGAGCAACATCAAGGTCACATATCTCAAACTGCTACAGCAAGTAGTCCAAAAATGTTATCATCATGTCAAGCTTATTTCAGTTTTGCCTCCTTTCTGGTGGAAAAATATTGTTGGAAAAGTAATTTATTGATTAGGCAAGCATGGTAAAGCAGTGATAATGTTGGAAATAATAGCCAATGACAAATAGCTGTTCTGTTTTCTCTGACTCAGACACTTGCACTTCGTCAAGTGTTCCTTCATTTGCAACATTTGGGGAAGATTGACACAAACCTTTAATTTACAAACACTTTCCTTCTTTAACTGCCATGTTTGTTTCTGCATTTGACTTGGGGTCAGACCACTAATGCGTAAAATGCATGCATGAACTGTCACATGCTAACACTGTTCAAAAGGGTTAAAAGGAAGACCACCCCCATCCTCTCTTCACTTTTAATGTGACCCACATTCCATCTGCTGCACGCACATATCCGATTCAACTCAAGGAGCCCCTGCTTTCCATGCTGTCCCCACTACACAAATGCCAAGATACTGTACTGACTGTGTACTTTTGTTAAACTTCATGTTATCACATGCTTGGACCATTTGATTTGCTTTCATTTGTTATGTAGCAAGTGGCAGCATCCTTGCATGCACCAACAGGCCACCTGCAAAGTTGAATGCTATGACAAACTTACCTTTAAAAAGATACCAGTATGTCATAAGTATTTACTCTCACTTGGCTTATTTACGAAGACGCAGCTAGATGCAAGCAAACATTCAGCTTTTAATATTACATAAACAAAATGGCAGTTTGATGTACACAGAGTATCTGTTAAGTAAAAACTACTGCATCATAAAGAGCCCAAATGGAACAATGGCGTGATCAAAAATAGGACTAATGCACTTTACAATTGCATATTGAGGCGAATACTTGATTGTTCCCTGCGGGCAATTAAAATCATGCAAAGAAGGTTTTAGTCAATTAAAGCTACACGGGGTAAAACATTTGCCATCTCGTGGTGACGAAGTTAAGTGCATTGCATTTTTTTACACAGACTCTCGTCATTGTGCGTTGAGAAACCTCATTCACTAAGTTTGTCTCCGTCGGCTTTACGTAGCAGAAAAATAGTGGCGAAACATGCAGAGAAGGCGTGAAATGTAATATTATTTTCTTATTTTCATTTTGACGTGATGTAATTATCACAATCGTTATTTTATTATGTTGTGGGGATGAGTTCCCCACAAAAAGAGGTTTAAAGCTATTTTAAATATTGGAAACATTTCCACAAATTTGTCAATACGCGGATGCGTGTTTTCTCTAGTAAGTTCCTTTTCTCGCCAGTTGGTGGCAGCATTGAAGTATGTGCGCGCGCGCGCGTGTTTGTATGCGTGCGCGCGCGCGTGTTTGTAAGCGTGCGCGCGTGCATTGGGTTTGTTGATGCTGAGGGAGCCTCTTGTGCATCTAAGCGCAGGAAGCAAGAGACAGCCTCCAACTTCCTGCCTTATCCTTCCTCCGGCTTGACTCAACTCGCCTGACCGCCTTGTGCCTTCTGCACGCTGGGGAGGAGCGAGCTTCTCCGGGCACACACTCCCGAACCCTCCGCCCTCCATGTGGATTGTTCACTGTTCCTGCTTGGTGGAAGGAACCAGCGTTCCGGTAGCAGCAGCGGCAGAAGCCCGCGCCGGGCCTCGGCGGTGGCTTGCACCGGGCTCGGCCTTTTTCCATCACCGTCAAGCCGGGAGACGTATCGAGGAGGAGGAGGCGGAGGCGGAGCGGGCCTTGCAGCTTGCATCTCCCCGAGATTGCAGGGCTGTCGGCGCGCTTGGATGAGCCGCCGGAGCCGAGGCAGAGATGGCTGTTCTCAAACTTGCGGACCAGGTAGAACCGCTAACCAACGCTAGCATGCCCGCATCTTGCGAGTTCCGCGGTACACTTTCACACGCAACCGCAACACGTTTCTGACCTCAATTGTATTTCTAACAATTCGGCGCTGAATACGCGTGGAGGAAATTACCACCATTATCTCATTTTAACAAGGATTCTGCAGCCGAATTGCAAGAGGCTGATGGAAAGTGGGGGCATTCATGTCCTGATTTGTCCATTGCATGTGAAGCATATTAGCCAAACCAACCAAATTAATACTTAAACATCCAGCTCAATATTCACAAATAAGACCTAAACATGATCCGTCTTAAAGCAGCTTTATTGCTTTATTTGAGTTTTATAGCAACACACCTGCTATTCACTTTTAATCATGTTTTACTGAAATAAAATATATTTTCTAATATCTATTGAAAAATAAGATGCAGTATTTAAATGCATTCAACAAATATTTTGTGAGTTCCAATCCAATTCAAAATATAGACAGTATTGCAATATTTAGCGAGATATTTTCTTTTCATGAAACGATATTGTGGAAAGGTTGAAATGCACTTCATAAGCACTAAACATATGTTGACACTAATAAACAAATAAATAAATAAGTAATACACATATATATATATAAAAATAAAGACTACCGGCTGACCAAAATGAAAGTTATTTAAAAAAAACAAAAAAAACAACATTCATCTACATTGCGATTTGAAGTCGATTCTTCAGCCCTACTTCCTTATATCTGAAAAACAGACGCACACCGTTTTATCATTGTAGTTTGCAAAACAAAATTATAAATCCATTATATGCTCAATAAAGGCCCTGAGACATGTATGAGGGTTTTTTTTCAGTACTTCATCACATGATTCTCTTTAGCACTTGTAAGCACTTAAGCACCTTAACACCTCAGCAAAAAAAACGTGATTGTGCACTCCAGATGAATAGCTTGAGGCACCCAAGCATTGCACAACCGGTCTTATAGCTATGTTAAATATCTGCTGTCACAGTTTTTTCCCTAACCCAAGTGAGTCCATCCTGCTTGCATAAAACAAGAAATGCACAACCCACAACCAGCGAGTTACTTACGCAACACAAACCCTAACCCTATATTTTTTATTTAAAAAAAATTATATATTAATCGTAGATGTATCGTGAATGAATCACAGCAAGGTTTAAGATATCGGCAAATATCGTATCGTGCTTCTTTGTATCGATATGATATCGTATCGTGACAAAACCTGCGATTTACACCCCTAATGTATATACATCTAATGCTTGCTGTACAAATTAAAATTTACACAACTGTTATTTTTGTACTAGCAGATGACATTTCTGCATCATACTGAGAGTGCTGTCTCTAATATTTTGTCTTGATGATGTTTGTCCTGAAAAAAAGAAAGAAAAGGATTATAGCAAATTAGAAATCAGCAATGGCCAAAAGTAATTGGACATGCAGATTTCTAACAACTCGTATTGAATAAACAAGTATGAGCAACAGTATTTGTATCGGCACATTATAAAAAGTGCTCAAAATAAATAAATAAAAATAAACAATTGACTAAGAATGGACAAAAAGTATATGGATGACCACATTTTAATAAATACAAATAATAAAAACTCAACAATGGCCTACACGTAAACCGAAAATAATCAGACATCCATGAATAAAAAGACAGCTGGTGTACCTAATTAAGTGGCCGCTGGGTGGAATTCCTCACAGGCTTTGGGCTTGTGTTTCCGCAATAGCAGAAATTCCTGACGTGGTGCAGCATCATCCTTCTGCTGCACGGCAGAAATAACTTTTTCTTTTTTTCTTTTTGTATAGTAACTTCAAAGTGGGATTTCCTGTTTTTTTTCCCCCAGACAGCATTGCAATGTCTGATAACTAGATTCTTCAGCTGAAGGGATTCTCTTGTAGTTTTATTGTTAGCGAGACAGAGATATTCCTTAAACTATAGGATGAGCCACATTCAAAAAAGTCAAGGTCAAGGGTTCCCAGCATGCTCCCATAATTGGGAATATAGCAGGAAACTCAGGAAGTCGTTGGCCCGGGAGCTGTGGAAAGACTGGTGGCGAATGGGGGTGGGGCTGAGGCGCTTTGTTTTAAAATGGCATTAAGGATAGACTCGGTAAAACAAAGTGCGAAGAAGAGGAAGCATTTTGTTGGTGAGTTTGAAAGCAGAAGTAAAACGCTTCCTCTCTGTCGTTTCTCAGAAGGCCAAGGCGAGCGAACAGGAAGCTTGGCAGGAAGTAAAATGTGACTGCAAGAGCATATTTGCTGCCTTCGGGTCACCAGTTAACATTCATGAGTTGCAGGGATTCAACTCTTGAGCAAAAGTCTCCTGATTTGTCAGAGTTGTTTGTTTTTACGCAGTATGATTCCAATGAGTTATGATGAGATGTCTTCCAATTACCGGTACACTAAAAAATAAACAATCTTTTTGAGCCTCACTAAGCAGAACTCATAATGAAGACTTGCTGACATCGTGATGGTTCCGTTCGGTCATACGTGTGTGTCACAAACATGCTGATAATGACACAAAAGGAGCATTGCAGTGCCACCAGACTCCATTCACTTCACGTCTGACATCCAGGAAAGAAAATAGGGGCTTCAGGGACAAAGGCCCCCGTGACACGCACGCACATGCACACAATCTTGATTGACAAAAATGTGTCTCATTGCAAATATTTCCTACTCGACAGACCCAGTGTTGTAGCGGCGAAGGACACTTTCGATGTCCTGCAAGGTCACACATGGCACAGCTCGCGTTTTCACAGTCAGCGTCACGCTCTCTCTGTCGATCACGTTAACGTGCCTCCTTTATTTGTCGTTTCCGCAGTCGCCTCTCATCCAGGCCATCTTCAGCGGCGATCCGGAGGAGATCCGAATGCTCATATACAAGTCTGAAGATATCAACGCTCTGGTGAGAATACTCCGATGCCATTGACGACTATAGCATCTAGTTGAACTGGTCTAGACCAAGAACAAGCCCATTGAACAGTCTGGCGACCCCACGAAATCCCCCCAGATACAAACAAAATTTGAGAAATTGTGATTATTAGAACTTGTACATGCATGTAGCTGCAGTGGCATGTGTTTGTGCTCATCGAAGAGAACAATACACGGACCAGGATAAATGTGTTTATAATTTCTAGACTGGCATTCGTCTTCCTGCCTCAGGATGCTGAGAAGCGCACTCCGCTTCACGCAGCGGCCTTCCTTCGCGATGCCGAAATCACAGAACTCCTTATTCTCTCCGGTAAGAAAGCGCATTCCTTCAACTCCTCGCCTCCATCTCACTTCCTCCTCTCACCGATATCCGCCGGTACGTACGTGCAGGTGCCCGCGTCAACGCCAAAGACAACATGTGGCTCACCCCCCTCCATCGGGCCGTGGCGTCTCGCAGTGAGGTAACTACCGTCACGCAAAATACTTTGAGGCCCCTCCGAGCAATGTATCGCGGTGCACCTGTTAAGTGAGAAACGAGTCCAACCAGCCGGGGCGGTGGCAATGATGATGTAGATGTGAATCCAAACAAGAAGTCAGTATATTGACACAGCTAATTAATTTCAAGCATGGACGGACGGGCAGATGTTTGGTGCATAAAACAAGGAATGTGCAGGGAGGCATCATCATCAGAAAGAATTACAAATGAGCAAATAATGAAACTCTTCACTTTTATTGCTCCAGTCTTTTATTGTATATATTACATATAGAACATTAGATTAGATTATATTACAATATAGTGTTTTTCCGCTCTGCTGAATTTCCAGATTTCATATTCTTTGCCACACTGATCTTTTTATTATCTGCTCAAACATGTTGACAAGTAGCTAAGATGCTTTGTTGTCTTGAAAGTACAAAAAATTAATGGAATTCAATTCTAATCATAAGAAAGTAGATCACCAGGATTTTTGAATAAACGGAATGAGATCAGGTTCAATTTACAATCGCTCACGTCGTCCACCTAGTGGGCAAAAAAGAAGTGCCCGTTTCCAAGTTTCCCATTATTTTGACTGTGAGGGGGACAGTTTGGAATGCAACAAATATATTGTTACCTTGGCCAAAGCCACTTTTGTCTTTGAGGCAATTTTTGTTTGAGTGACATGCAGAACCAAACATTCAATTATTTCTTTTTTTACCTTATCTGATGTAGCATACAACTTTATCTGTGGCTCCAACTTGACCTTAGACATAACTCTTTTATTTGGGAAAGAGAGCGCCAAGCCTTACATACTTGAAATACACGAGTGAATGACTAAACATAAGTTATACACAACAAATGACAACAGGTCACAGAAAAGCAACCCATAATAAGAATCCAGATTATGTGATGGGTCACACACACAAAAAAAAACCCCAAAACAATTATAACCTGCTGCCGTTTTCCCTCCAGGAGGCAGTGCGAGTGTTGATCCGCCACTCGGCCGACGTCAACGCCCGCGACAAGAACTGGCAGACGCCGCTCCACGTAGCCGCCGCCAACAACGCCCTGCGCTGCGCAGAAATCATAATCCCACTGTTGAGCAGCGTAAATGTTTCGGACCGCGGCGGGCGCACCGCCTTGCACCACGCTGCCCTCAATGGCCACACAGAGGTACTGCGCACACCAGACCTGTTTTTGTCCTTTAGTTCTTTAGCCATTCATATGCATGGTTGATGTCGTGTCGAAAGGATTCATTTCACTTCCATTCATTTCACTGGGAGATATTTCGATTTATGAACGTTTCAGTTTACAAATGGGATCACAGAACTGATCAAGTTCATAACTTGAGGCTCCGCTGTAATCATAATTTTATAATTTCGTTTCAGATGGTGAACCTCCTTCTTGCCAAAGGAGCCAACATCAATGCTTTTGACAAGAAGGATGGGCGAGCGCTGCACTGGGCCGCCTTCATGGGTAAAGACCTTAAAATGATCAAACATTAATGATCCGGTGTAGATTTGTTTTGAATTACATACATTCTACTTATTGGCAGATAATTGCTGAAAAGATTGAGTACTATGTTGTACTCAATTGTTGAGACATTAAAGAAATGCTAATGGGAAATCACCTGAGGTCTGCAGACTCGGTTTTATGAGCAGAGCTCAGAGCTCAAAGCAAACACGGTGATGCACAATTTAGCTGTTATGCCTGCACACAAATGAAACAAGCTTGCAACAGAAGTGAAGAACGCTCCTGGCACTGTTTGTGGTCATCTGTCATTTTTCCTGCAGGTCATTTGGACGTGGTGTCTCTACTGGTGAGTCAGGGGGCGGAGCTCTGCTGCAAGGACAAGCGAGGGTACACGCCGCTGCATACGGCGGCATCTAGTGGACAGATGGCGGTGGTCAAGCATCTTCTCAACTTAGCCGTGGAGGTCCCTACCGACTGCCCTTTCGGTGTCTCTCGTCGTCGGCTCGGCCTAAATAACCTCTGCTCATCTTTTGTCACGGACAGATCGACGAGTCCAATGCCTTTGGCAACACGCCGCTGCACGTGGCGTGTTTCAACGGTCAGGACGCTGTCGTCAATGAGCTCATTGACTACGGTGCCAACGTTAGCCAGCCCAACAACAAAGGCTTTACGCCGCTGCACTTTGCCGCCGCTTCCACGCACGGAGCGCTCTGTTTGGAATTCCTGGTCAACAACGGCGCCGATGTCAACGTGCAGGTACGCCGAATGAGCAGCTTGTTTTTCATTTGAATTTTTTTGTGCCTTTATTTTTTTTTCCAACCTTTTCTCTTTAGATTTCTGTCATTCATAACTTAGCATTTAAGAATGTGTTATTATTATTATTTGATAATAGGATTCTTTCTTTTCTGTAGAGTCGAGATGGGAAAAGTCCTCTCCACATGACAGCAGTGCATGGTCGCTTTACTCGCTCTCAGACTCTGATCCAGAATGGTGAGTCATCCGCTCCATGTCTTTTTCTGCCCAGAACACAGGTTGTCGTGTTCAAATTTGCCGTGTTTCTAACAGTATTTTATGTCCAGAAGATATTTCTCATTCGTCCGTTTTGACGAACATCGATATAAAGTCTAATCGAAGCTAACGTGACTCCAAGAAGATTGTTTAGAAACTCTTATCTGATCATTTTTCACATTTAAATGATTATTAATGATTAAATCAAAATTAAACACTGTACATTGAAATGCCAAAATGTTGAACCAAACCATAAAATTGAATCTAATGCAAGTTTGCTTGTTTAATACGAAACAGCAGACATGGTACGGTCATTCCAAACAATCTCCTTACACACCTGGAGCAGCAACATACATAGCATACATATTGTATTACACCCTCAGACATATAGGGGTTCACAACAGACATTTCAAATGTGAAATTCGATCTTCGCTGACGTCAGGCGTTTTGTGTCAGGCGGAGAGATCGACAGCGTGGACAAGGACGGCAACACGCCGCTGCACGTCGCCGCACGCTATGGCCACGAGCTGCTTATCAACACCCTCATCACCAGCGGAGCCGATTGCACCAGGTATCATAGCGTCCCGGCTGACAAAAAAATAAAAATCCGCCACGGTGACCGATGTTCATCCACTTTCTGAAAGGCGAGGCGTCCACGGGATGTTCCCTCTGCATATGGCCGCCTTGAACGCCCACTCGGACTGCTGCCGCAAGCTGCTCTCCTCAGGTAGTAGTGTGCGATATGACTCAACATACGTACATGTTATTTACAATATTGTTTCAATTGACATGGATACACACGCATGTAAATAGTGTGGATCCATTGCAGAATGTGATTGAACAAATCGAAGACAAAAGGTTGATTTGTCATTTTCAAATACTCCATCTGAAATAGCAACTATGGCAAGGCGGTGCAGACAAAAAAAAGTGTAACCAAATGCCATATAATTGTATTCTATTCCAAAATATTTCGCTTTCTAAGTCAAACTAACTCAATTTCAAGAATACTCTGCCAATAATCCCCCCCCAGCAATCAGGGAATTAAAATCGTCAAAGGTATCATTGTAGCATGTTCAAAGCAAGCCCAAAAAAAAAAAGTGTCAATGTTTATGCATGGTTAAGAAGCAGCTATCTTTGTGTCTTTGTGCTTAATTTAAGTTTTCCTGCACCCGAATACACTCTAACACCTAACCCGTTTCCTCACCACCTGTCTCACTAATGCCTGTCTCTCTTTCTGTCTCTCTTTGTCCTGCCTCTTCCTGTCCCCTTCCCCGACCACTTCCTGTCCTTCTCTCGTTGCGGGGGCTGCTGCTGTTTTTCCTCCCCGCTCACTTCCCTCTCCCTGACGCCCTCTTCAGGCCGGAGATTTAGTATAATGTGTAACGACTCGGTCCTGTGTGCAGGCTTTCAGATCGACACACCTGACAGTCAGGGGAGGACGTGCCTGCACGCCGCCGCCGCTGGAGGGTGAGCGCCGAATTATGAAAATCTCCACTTTCTGATAACTTTGAAAATTGTTGCCCAACAGAACTCAAATCAATGCTACACCGGATTTAAAATGTTAACTATTCCGAGAGAAACCTGTTTGGTGCAGGTATAAATAAATGTCTTTTTATTTGAAATAAAATATTTAGCAGATAAAATATTGCAAAACAATAGACATGAGTTCCTCTTTAAGTGTTGAAAGAAATGTGTTCAAAATGAATGTGTTCTTTTGCTTCGTGACGCTCGTGTTTCTTATTTGAGTGCAGCAACGTGGAGTGTGTCAAGCTCCTCCTGACGAGCGGCGGTGACCACAACAGGAGAGACAATTGCGGCAGGTGGATTATTTTATGTTTATCATGGCGTTACTGATCACTGATAGGACTTATTGCACTTTTATAAAGATAAAATCAAGTGTTTGCAAACTGAAAACTGCATAATAAATATTAAAGCTTTTTTTTTCAAATCCTAAATAACTATAACCTTTGTGTGTACACAAACTGCACATGCATGAGGAGGTTTGCATTCCTCTGAGTCCAGCTGTGACCATATTTTGTTGTTTTCAACTGGTCTCCCTCAGGACTTCCCTGCACTATGCCGCCGCGAGCCGCCATTATCAGTGTCTGGAGACGCTGGTGGTTTGTGGGACTGCAATCAATGCCACTGACAAGTGGGGGCGCTCCGCCCTCCATTACGCTGCAGCTTCGGACCTGGACAAAAGGTAATTGAACAACTGGAGACTTAATTTGTTACCCCAGTGCCATCTCATTGAAGATCCAATCTACGATTAAATATGTAGTGTTCTACTCCAGATCTATAGGTGGCAGTAATATATATTAAGTGGTAGCCAAAACCATAGACACAGATCTCGTATTACTCGAATTGAATTCCTGAGGTCAAACCAGCCCCCAAGAAGAATGTTCCACCTAACTTTTCCGAAACGAGAGCCACTGTGGCTTTTCGGCCATTTACGGAAATCTGGGAAGTCAGTGCAACATATAAACACTTAGTACTTTATGGGGCAGATCTTTCACATCCAACATGCTTGAAATACTATAAATTGCATCAACAGACTGTTTCCCGGCATCACATTTCAAAATTGATACAAATTAAAATGGGTGGGAAATGTCTTTCAGGCGACGTGTCGCTCTGGAGCCTGAGAGTGAAGGAGTCCAGGCAGAGAGGGAGAGAGAGGCAGCATTGTGAGTCTGTTTTTCTTCCTATTTCTCTTTTTAAAAATATTTTGTTTAATGGCACTACTAGAGGATTAAGCATTACAGATTTTCCACAATCACGGCCTAAAATGGATGCCTCATTTTCCTTTCTTCAGCCTTGTGATTGTTGCCCCATCCTGTTTTGCAGATGTCTGGAGTTCCTGCTTCAGAGTGGAGCGACGGCCTCGCTCAAAGACAAACAAGGATACAGTCCTGTTCACTATGCTGCAGCCTACGGACACAAACACTGCCTGGAGCTGGTCAGTACGCACACAGCGTGCATTTGGACACAGGTCCGATGCACTGACGACATGTCAATTCGCAGCTACTGGACAGAGATGACGGTTACCATGACGACCTTGAATCACCCAACGCCAGGAGCCCCCTGCACCTCGCTGTGAGTCTAAATATATACAGAGCCACTTTCTGTTTACTTACTCGCTTGACTTCTTTTTGGCATCATGAGAAATAAATACAAACTCATGTAGTCGTGCTGGTAATAAAAAAAAAAATCGTATTTACTTTCCTGCTAAATCAAATGACCTCTCGTGAAGTAAAAAGTACTTTCCGAGAAATATAAATGATTTATTTCAATCTCGCGAATAAGATTCCCTGTTTACTTACTGTTTGATAAAAAAAAAAACCGTAATAAATTCTTATTGTAAGATATTTAAAGCAAAACGCTAAAGTGACGGATGCACTTGGACAGTGATTACTTGAGGTGCAGAGCCGCTACAGTGAACAGTAGCTGAACCACTTGCAATTGAAAATTTGTGATATCGACTCCCATATGTTTGAAACATGTTTAAATTTTGCAGAACACATTGACATATTCGAAAACACACAAAAATTGCAAGCACAGATGTATAGAAAATACTGGGGATGGGCCAAACAGCGATAACTGGAAAAAGTCAATCAATCAATCATCAGTAAGTTAATCAAGAGTTGTTTCGGCTGTGCGTAGGCATACCACGGCCACGCTCAGGCCCTCGAGGTGCTGCTCCAGGGCGAGAGGGAGGTGGACCGAGTGGACGAAGCCGGCCGCACCCCCTTGGCCATGGCGGCGCTGCGGGGTCACGCCGACTGCGTTCACATCCTCCTCAGTCAGGGGGCGTCACCCCGCACTTGCGACATGCGGCACAGGCGCACCCCTGTACACCTGTCAGGTGGGGGGTGGGGGGGTGGGGGGGTCAATCCTTCAAGTTGCAATTCAACTTTGAGCTCACTGCATGCTAACATTTTGTCCCATCTGGCTCCGCAGTGATGAACGGTCACACGACATGTTTGCGCCTCCTGCTGGACGAATCGGACAGCGCGGCTCTCGCTGACGCTGCTGACTGTCAGGGACAGTGAGTCATTGTACACGCACACACACGCGCGCACACACACATATTTGCATACTGTCTATGTGTACAGGACACCTCTGATGCTAGCTGTGGCGGGGGGTCACGTCGACGCCGTGTCGCTGTTGCTTGAACGGGAAGTCGACGTCAACATGGCCGACAAGCACGGCTTGACCGCGCTGCACCTTGGGGTGAGTGATACAGGTGGCTCCAAACTTGGAATTAGCTAGTCAGCCGATTTAAAGTGCTAGATGATGTAACTTTAACTATCGTAGGGATGAAATTTTACCCAATCTTTGCAGCTGCTATGTGGCCAGGAGGAGTGTGTCCAGTGCCTGCTGGAGCAGGAGGCATCCATATTGTTGGGCGACGCTCAGGGTCGCACCGCCATTCACCTGGCGGCGGCAAGAGGCCACGCCTCCTGGCTGAGCGAGCTGCTCAGCATGACCTGCCCCGAACTCGACTCGCTACCTCCACTCAGAGACCACCACGGTTACACGCCGCTGCACTGGGCCTGCTACCATGGTCGGTGTTGGGATGACTATGCGACTAGAAGGAGTCTCGTGATTTCAATATGCGTGTGCGATTAGGTCACGAGGGATGCGTGGAGGTTCTACTGGAGCAGAAAGGTTGCCGCTGCATCGACGGGAACCCTTTCACGCCACTGCACTGTGCTGTGTGAGTGCAACGTAATAATACAACGGCACTGTTTTGGGTGAATGCTGAGGATCATCATTATTATCAATATTATTTGATACATTTCGATTGCGTTGCCCTTTAAATAACATGGCTTGTGGACAAAAACAGCAAATATGAGGTAGGGGAATTAAATAAATGATAAATACTAGGTGGAATTTCAATTGCTGGACTGTAGATAAATACTCTGTTGAGCAATAGTTTTTTCTATAATGTTTTTCCATGAGGCAAATCTCAATTAGTTTGCACATTTTGAACAGGGTAAACAACCATGAGGCCTGTGCATCATTGCTGCTGGAGGCAATGGGATCAGACATCACCGGCTGCAAGGATGCTAAGGACAGGTGCTAATGTTTGTTTTTTTTCTCTAGCCCTGAGGTTTTGCTGAGTATTTTTCTTTATGGAAAACACATAACCATAAAAAAAGAAAATTGGGCGCTGGAACAGATGAATTGCATTTGGATTTATTTCAATGGGCTTTTCTTCTTTCTCCTTCAGGACCCCCCTCCACGCGGCAGCTTTCTCTGGTCACGTCGATTGTGTCCAGCTGCTCCTTTCGCACGACGCGCCAGTTGATGCCACAGACCAATCGGGTCGCACGGCACTAATGATGGCGGCCGAGAAAGGCCGCGTCGGGGCCCTTGGTAGACACAACAGACTATCCGTCATGTTTGATGTGTTGACCAAACCACATGTGTGTTGATTTGTTTTGGTGCGTGTGTCCTGTCCAGAGGTTCTGCTGAACAGCGCCTGCAGCTGTCTCCATTATACTGATAAAGACAGCAACACTGCTCTACATTTAGCATGTAAAAATGTAAGTGTCCACAAGTACAAACAAAAAAAAACAGCATTGTTGTTAGTTACTAGCATTATGAGAAAGCTTTAGCAGGAACAACCAATCAGAAGTTGACAAATGATATTATTGGCAGCTCTGTACGGTTATCAATGATCCTATTTGATGACCTCCAGGGAAAGGAAGAATGCGTCCTGCTCATTTTGGAGAAGCTGTCCGACTCAGCGCAAATAAACGCCACAAACGCAGCGCTACAAACGTGAGTTCCTTGTGACGGGAATCGGAAAAACAGCCGCTCACATGATTGATGCTACCTTTGACGACCTCATGTCTCGCCAGGCCTCTCCACTTGGCAGCTCGCAGTGGACTCAAACAGGCAGTCCAGCAGCTGCTGACCCGAGGAGCCAACATTCAGACAGTGGACGAGAACGGTAGGATGAACTTGGCCGGCTCCAAAAGACGCAGCTGCCTTGATGCATAGCATGCAAGTTTCCCATCCCTGTTTACTTTATATTCTATGCATTTATTTATTTTTTCTTAAATTGGGGGTTCCCACTCAGCTCTTCGGAATGTTTCGAAAATTAAATTGAAATGTTTCACTCAAAAAAGTAGAGATGAAAGGGAATATTCATCATGTATGTATTCATATTATATTTTATATACGTACTTTACAAATGTACTTGTGAAATTATTAAGCATGAGCTGTTGCTGGAATCTTCCTTGTCCGTCTACTTGAAGCTGTCAACTTGCTTCTTTGGCGGTGACAGTGTGCAGTGTAGCATACTGTATGGACAAAAGTTGTTTGGCTTTTTCTTCCACACCAAACTCATCCATACTCGTATAAATCGTCCTTTGTGCAAAACTTTTCTAGCACAAAGTAGGACACATGAGCAATGGAGAGCTATCGATTAATTGAGAGGTGTGTCCTAATACTTTGGTCCATCATGCCTGAACTGTGCAGCCTCCCCCTTCTGTGTGTTCAGGCGCTGCTGAAACACTAACACGAATGCTGCGGCATCCTTTTGTCTCCCGCTTTGCCATTTCCGCTTCCCGGCCATTTTGTCCCCCCACCCCTTTGCCCCCCTTCTGTCTCTGTACCGCAGGTTTGACCCCCGCTCTGGCTTGCGCGCCCAGCCGCCAGGTGGCCGACTGCTTGGCGCTCATTCTGGCTACCATGATGCCTTTCTGCTCCCCTTGCAGCTCTGGTGCCCCCTCCCCAGGCGCCCTGCTAAGGATGCTGCCCCCCAAGGCGCACAAAGACCCCGGCGTAGCCGCCATCCCCCGGGGCCCGCGTGGCACCCGGAACCCCTCAGGACCCTCCAGTGAGGGGACCACAGAGAACGACTCTGAGGATTCAGAAACTTTCTGAACCTTTCTGGTCGCCAGAATTGCTCTCTATGCCATCTTTTCAAGAAGGAATTGATGCGGGTCATTTGCATGTTTTATTGTTTCTTCTTTGTACTCATGGGTGCTCGAATCCAAATCGACCTTGGTACTCGGCCTCTGGCTGGCGGGGTGACTCGCCTCAGACTTTTCAATCTTAACAAGCAAGAACAAGAAGCCATTTTTAACCGTTTATTTGGTACGAAGCAAAGCCCAAAGTTGAGTCATTTTAGTCATCTTTATTGATATTTTGATTTCACGTACTGAATAAGCAGCATTTACACAATAATAATATTATAATGTAACTTAATCACTGGAAAGATGTGGTATACGCACTGGGTCTGTGAATTAATGTTATTAGAAAAAAATACTTAGTCACCTCGTTACCCGAAACAAAGGTCTTAAAAATTGCTGCAATTTAATGGAAACAGAAGATATTGCGAAAAGTTTCAAGGTGCAACTTTACAAAAAGTCATCATGTGAGGAAATTGAAATTTCATAAAATTATAAAATAAATACTAGTATGTCCTAGTTTCACAGAAAACCAATTGGAGAGGATAGTCATTTTAAAACAGTAGTATTATAAGCTGTAATTTAACTAGGATAAAATTGAAACACAAGAAGATTTTACAAGAATATTTGCAGTACAAGAAGTATTGCGCAATTTCATGACAATGTTGGAAGTTATAGGAAAGTAAAAAAAATTGCTATAATGAAGTTGAATGGTCCATAACGTCAAGGTAATGAAAAACTGTATATTATATTTAAAACACTTGTAATATTAGGAAAGTTAGAAATTTACATTTGAAACCGTAATGCCATAATTTTACAAAAACATTATATTGTGAATTAAAAATTCACCCACGTTTTAATACAAAAATCTTTAATTTTATAAAAATAAATATGTTTTGATAGTTATTTCCTTAGCATGAATTAGTCAAATCACCCCAAAAAAAGTTAGAAATCTCGAGAAAAATACAAAAACATTGGTGAGACTGAAGTTGAATCATTCCATGATTTTATAATACTGGCCTAAAATTATAAGCAGATGATTATCCCGCAAAACAAAAGTCATAATTTCACAAAAAAGGTTTTTGCGAGAATATCGCAACGTGTGTACGTCGGTTTTATTTATTCTTTGTTACCTGAAGCACAAAATGGTGAGTAGTTATGTAGGAAAGATTCCCCAAATGTCTGCACAATTTCTCACTCCTTCTGCATGCCGACTTTTGTGAATCAGGGTAGCCCTAGATTAGCCTCTTGAAAGTATACAAATATTTTGCCTAAAAACATTCCCCTTGATCATGCATGTTCGCCTGACAGGGTTATTCCTTTATTCATTATTTATATAAATAGATTTGTATTGAAACATTGGTACACAAACTGCCAGCACTTCAATGTGAAACCTCTGCTTGACTACCTACCAGCAATGTGCCATCAAATGTGTGCAGTGCCTTGACGTCGGTGTATTTTTTTTTTTAAATCACCAATTTTTGAATTGAATCACCCACGGGGATCTAAAAACCTATTCACTTGAGAGAAAACAAAATTTAGATTTTAATTAAAGAATTTTATAGGAATCAAATTATGATCTTAAAAGCGTAAATCCTGCATTTGGTAATTTTACAATTTTTTTCCCCCTTTTCAGTGTGGCTTTTCAATGCTCCCTCGAAAATTTCTTATATTTCCTTCTTAGAAAATCTGAATATGATACTTGTGTGTTTTTGTACATTGTTTCGGCGAAGACCACTAACAGACTCGCTTTTGTTGCTTGTCTCTCAAAGGCAAGCGTTAATCTGATAATAAAAAAAACAAACTAGAATAAACCAAATGTTCCTTCCTTGGAGATTTGAACAGAAACATGACATTTAGTCATGACTGTACAAGTAGCTCCAAATGTGCTGCGTTTTTCATCAGTGTGTATCGTGAAGAAACAATTTACTCAACTTTCATTTGACAGTGACATTTCAGTTTGAATCAAATTTTCAATGCAATGTACTTTTTTTCCTGGGCTACGATCCAATGCAAATATTTGTTGGGTCATCGAGTTTGTGGCGAGTTAAAGACGAAACTGCCCACATTGGTACTGCTGTTTTATATGATGTTGATTTGTAACGCTTTGTATGACTCTCGGCCATCTGAACACAACCTGTTTGAACCTAATTTAATGCATAATACAAGCAGAGGTGTAGGACATGTAGTTTTAATACAAAGATGAGCTTCACGAGTCGTGACCATTGTCACCCCAAAATGAGCAGTTCCTGATGCAGTATGACCACACTTCAGTGTTTTTATATAGCAATTGTACATTTGGAAAAAATAAATGTGCTGCAGTTTTCTTTTTGTTCTTTTCTTGAGTTGTAGACTAAAAATAAATAGAAGCATATTTGGGCAACATGGAAAAAAAGACATTTATTGTATTATTTACTATAAATCTATTAATATATGGATAAAAAAAAAATGATTTAAACTACATTTATAATTAGAATTTATTAACCAATTATTTAATAAATTATAAATTGTGTTAAATTAATATATTACATTTGAAATTAATTTTAAGGGAAAAATATTTTAGAAATATTACAAAGCACTAAATCTAAATGATAGACTCACAAATAGGGTTGACCGTCTGTTCCTCAGGCCATAGTTTGCCAAGCAGTACCCAAATGTATGTAAATACTGATACAAAACAATCATACGTATTTAAAGATCAATGTTAATAATATTTTAATAGTTACATAATCTCTGTACATATTCAAACTTTAAATTACAGTAGCAAACTAAATGACAGCGTCAACGTGGGTCCACAAGATAAAATAATAAGTGCATCTCCACAGCAGTGCACTTCTTAAAAAATATGACGGAATATGACTTTTGTTGTATGGAATGGTGACACGCTTGTTTGTCAGTGAAAACGATTTTTTTTAAAAATTCCAGCGTGCGTTAAATGTTGGACCAGGTTTTCTTGCATCCCCATGCATGTGTCCCGCTCAGCAGTTGACACCCAATCCAGTCCAGTGATCAGGCACCATGAGGAAGTACTTGTCCATGGCCTCGCAGAAGCGGGCGCGGTACAGCTCGGGCGACACCACAGTGGGCAACTTCCCTGCAGAGAGACAATATAAATGCGGTTGTTTCAAAAAGTATCTGAACGCTTTGCTAATAAATTATGGAAGGACAGCTGATCATGCAAGTCAGGCTTCCAGAGCCCGAGTGAGCAAAGCAGCGAGCCCTACCTTGACCTCCCAGAATCCCAGTTGATTTAACGACCATCTCCAGCCTCTTATCCCACGTGAAAGTCCTGATGTAATCTGTGAAAGACGACAAAACATGAGATTGCGACAAAAATGCCTCGAGCATTCCTTACCGATGATCCCGACCACCAGCTGATCAGTGGCATCGTCGCGTCCCACCAGTAGTGAGTAGTCAATGATGAGATGGCTTGACAGGAAGTAGGCGTCGCTGTGAATGGCGGCGCGCAGCACCGACTTGCAATGCGAGCGGATGTACAATGGGTTGTCGTAGATGAGCTTGAGCAGGTTCTCATCCAGCAGCACCACCTCGCAGCTCTCCTTGCCCGAGTCCGTCTTCACGTTGCGGTTTCGCAGCGAGCCCTTCAGGTCGAAAACCTGGCAGGGGCAGAGAAGACGTGGTGCTTCCCATTCATTTATTCTGCACTAAAGCAAGAACTTGACTTCCTGTTTAAAGATCATCAGAAGGTTCAACTATTTCAACGCTCAGTGAAGTCACATGCTTGTTAAATGTTTTCCCCATTCAGGAAAAGAACTGAAAGAACCTTTTTCAGGACATAAATGTTCTTACCTGAGCCATCTTGCGTCCATAAAAAAGGTTTTCCATCACAAGCAGGTCCAGTTTCTTCTCAGTGTTGTTCTGAGAGTTCTTGTAACCGATGCGATAAACGCCGAGAATCTTTGCCAGAGCAGTCGGCCTCTGTGACACAAATGTATGGCGTCAATCCGGAGCAGATGCGTCCAGTGTATGCCGTTGTTTATTTTGCACACTTTTTGTTGCACAGCTCCCGTGATGTAGGTAAAGTAGTGAGGAGCAAAGTCCAGGAAGGATTGGACTTCCAGTCTTGGCATCTGCTTCAGGATGAAGCGGTCATCTGGAATCCAGATGAAAAAGATGTTCTAATCTCAAAGAATATGCATCCCAGATTAGAAAAAAAACCTTAAATCAGTGGTCTGACCTTCAGTGGCATAGAAAACAGCTCCAGACTTTCCGCCACGTGCCTGCCAGTTGACGCAGTGGGACAGCGAGCGGACAAAATCTTCCTCGGCACTCTCCAAGATTTCTTCCCTCATCCTGTGGAACTCATCAGCGTAGTAGATGCGACAGTAGAACTTGGCGTTGGCGTCTGAGAACTCTAAACGGGGGGAGCGGGAATGACCATTTTTATATGTTGGAATAGGGGGGGGGATAAAATAAAAACACTGAACTTACGGAGCTCAATGTGTGGATTCTGCGATTGCTTCTTTTGTTTGTCAGCCACATCAGTGTCTTCTGCAGGTGAGCAAAGATGACATCATCAGCAAATGGCGGCTGGTGAATGCATGCAGACATCAACACTCACTGGGCGGGTCAGCTTCTGTGATGCTGCGACTCTGCACGGATGATTCGCCGAGCCTGGCGGGGCTGCCCTTGGCCCGGCTCTCGCCGCTACTTGACACAAGTTATTACGTTGATGCACACTTTCTTCTCGAAATGGACCATTGTACTGTTTTTTTATATAACAGCAGACGGGACGAACCTGTTGGCTTGTGACACCTCGTCCGCTCCTGCGTTGGACGCCTTGGACAAATCATCCAATGCTGTTTTGTATTCCTTGCAGCTGTGGACAGAAATCTACTTAAATATATGTAAGTACAAAAAAAAAAAAACTTTAAGTAAAAGTGGTCACCTGAGTGCAAAGGCGATGATGGAGCTTGGCTCCTTCTCACACACAGCGATGGGAACCCGTTCATGTTCGTACATCAAGTAATGCTTGTCTGGGTCACTGCAACACAGGAAGTGATGTCATACTTCAAAATGTATATATGTTGCGAATCAAATGAGAATGTGTATTGTGGCGACTGCAATACTCACAACGGGAAGGGAATAGAGTTGTAGCTGTTACCGGGTAGAAAATTGGCCAAAATGGCCTTCATGGTAGACTTCTCCTTCACTTGACTGTCAGTGGAACCCAGCAAGTGTCCGTCAAACACGTCTGGTGACCCCGGGAAATGCAAAATATTTCAACACAAAGTGATTTTAGAAACAGGAGAGTAAGTAGCGATAACTGCGTATGTCAACCTTCTGGAATGCTGACAGAATCCGGCTCCGTGAAGGAGGGGCCGCCGGGCGTGTTTGGCTCGGCCCCGAGTTCCACTGGCGACAGCAACGCGGTGGAGGAGGACGATGTGGAGGCCAATGTGTTGAGGTGACGGTCCTCTGTTCAAAAAGACAATTTAGCTGATTTGCATGACTTTGCCCAAGCTGGAAGGCTTACCTTTGTCGCCATTCTGGACTACTGGCGAGGGGTTACGTGGTGAGGAGTCCAGGGTGCTCTGTCATCAAAACAAAACAAAGCGCGGTCAAGTCATGAGGAAAATTTCATCAGCACCTGAACGCACCACACTAACCTTGCTGTCATCAGCGGCGGTCTGTCGGTGGCGGCCCGGGCTCGGTGGGACTGATAAACGTTTACGGCCTTTCTCCTGCTGGAATAAATCTTGTAACCTAAGGGAGAAAGTAGTCAGCGACACGTTGAGGAATGTAACTGCGCTCAAGAGCAGCCGTGACTGACCTGCTGTTCCAAGACTGCAGCATCTCACAGAGGCTTTGCTTCTTCACGACAAGAGACTCCAGCACTGCCTGGAGCTGCTGCGGAGAATCCAGACCGCAGGCCTGTAACCGCGCTTGGAGCTTCTCGATCCAACTACGCAGCTCGGCCTCCTCCATCTGCACACAGAAATGACACCATGAACACTAAAAAGCAGGAGGAAGAAAGCAGAAATATACATGCAGTACGCGACAAAGGCTCTACATCTTTTTGGGCAAAGAGGTCCTCCATCTTCTCCTCTCGTGTCTTACTGAAGGTCTCGGTCTTCAGGGAAGTGAGGCGGTCATCAATGGCCAAGTAGACTTGCGTGACTCTAAGATCAAAAACACAAGAGACTATTGGATAATCCACTGAAACTATTGAAGGCTGAAGGGTTGATTTACTTTTGGGAGAAGTCTTTCAAGTCCTGCTGTAGAATGGCTTTGGAAGGCCCCTGGTTCCTGATGGAAATTTTGGGCCGGGGAAGACAAATCTCCAACAACCTCACAGACGTGTAACTAAAAAGGAGATAAAGCGGACGTTTGATAGAGTTTGGATGGTAGAAAGTTGGAAGGAGGGTTTATGACCTACCTGAAGGACGCCACCATCTGGTTGTACGAGAAGTACTGGTGGTAGTCTTTGTGAATGGAATGTCCGCAGGGTTCCGCGTTGGCCCGCCTAGTGTACTGGTGGCCGTAGAAGTGCAGCTCCAGGTATTTGGCAAAAGACATTGACCAGGAGTCATTGGACAGCGGCACCACAGGCGTCACCTGAAAACGAGAAGGCAAGATAAGAACCCACGAAGCCAGGTTAACTTAAACTGTTTGTTTAGCGACCTGTTTGCAGATGCGGCACCAGGAGTAGTTGAGAATGGTGTGCTGGTAACCGGGAACGGGGGAGTCGAGCTCCTTCAGCACAATCTGCACGCAGCCGTTGCCGTGCACAAAGCGGCGGATGTGGTGCACCATGGGAGTCTCACAGAAAATGCTTGGACACTGGTAAGATGATCTGAAGCAAAGCAAAAGAAAAAGGTGAACAACCATAAAGCTGGAAAATATACAATACAATCATTTTACCTGAAGCAGTAGCGTTCCAAGAACACACCCAGTGAGAGGTCGTTCTTTCCGTAGAACTCCATAGTGACGATCCTGTTGTGGACAAATTTGATGACGACTAAACTCACGAAATAGAACTTTTAGTGCTTGCAGTGATGATTTGGAGTTTACCAGGGGCTGACGCAAGGGTTTGGAGCATTGCTGGACTGAGTTGAGGAGCTGCTGAAAAGCACGCACAGCCGCTGATGATTGACTGGCGTTAGAGAGTCCATCTGACAATGAGACCATCAAAATTTATAGGCAAGATAACACAAAATCATAAGAACCTGAGAAGCTCAAACTCTTCCTTACCTTAGGGACCACGCCCGTCTCGCTCTGCTTGCTTGGTTTATCGTCTTCGCTATCGGCCTTGATGGGCCCCTTGATGAGTGGTGAGGGCGTCTCCTCGTTCTTGTGGTAGCCGTTCACCAGTCCGGCCGCGTTGGCAGAATTGAAGGGGTCGGTGGATTCCCTCTGCCGAATCCGCCCTCCCTTTGCTCTGTATTCTGCCAGCATGTTGGCGAGGTCCTGGCTGCTGTTCAGTTGCTCGACAATACGGGTGCTAGTGAGGCCGTGGCACGGGAGGACGTCGACGTGTTTCAATGGAGCGACGCCGTTGGTCTGGCTGCTGACCAGTGAGGTGGACGCAGAGTCTTTGAGGAGCTGCCGCTTCCGCCGCCCGTCCAGTTCTTTGAAATCTTTGTTGAGGAGGGGGGAGAGGTAGACCTATAGTATGGAAGACACAACCGAGCAGGAACCATTTTGTCACTGTCACATTGTTGATGCGTGCAAAATCAAAATACCTTTTCAGGGAAGTAATCCCTGCTGGGGCAGTGCATGCCGGCAGGCGTGAGGAGAAACGGTTCTCGAAATGTAATGAAGGGCGAGATACACAAGATGATATCCTTCAGCTCCTGCTTGAAGACTTGAGAGATGGACTTCAGGCGGTCGTCGGTCGACGTCACCTGCTCTGCTACAAACAAGCCCGTGTCGTCCTGCAAGGGGTCTCGGAACAACCGGGGCATCGACATTTCTGACCCCTTATCCTCTGTACTTTCCACCTCCTCCTTCTCCAGGTTTCCTCGCTCAGATGTATCATCATCATCCGAGGTCCTCCTGAATGCGTTCGCCGTCAGCTGCTGCGCTTCCTCCATGAGAAACGGCGGAGAAACCGACAGAGGAGGAGCAGGAGCGCTTGAAAATGGTGAAGAAGTCAAGGTCCGTTTGATACCAGCTTCCTCGCTTTGAACAGAGGAAGATGATGACCTTGGATACTCCTGGCTTATTTCAATTCCAAATGCGTCATCCTCTGGACATCCACATGTCACACAATCATCAGTTCTCACAGTCGGGTTGTGGCTCTCCTCATCCGTCTGTTCGGCATTGGCCTCAACCTTGCCATCCAGCAGGCAGGGGAAGGAATTGCTCTGGGCCAAGCTGGGTGGCATGGCAAACTCATCCATGAGGAAGGAGATCTCCAGCTGCGAGTGATAGGCCACACACACCATCATCATGATGATCTCCTTGACGCGGGCCAGCTCGTACTCGGAGGCGCCGCGCAGCTTGATGGAGCAGCCCAGGTGGGCAGCGCAGCCTTCGAAGAACATCAGCGTCTTCACATCATCTGCGAGCAAGCAGTAATATGTCACGCTGGCTGAACGACGGACGGACTTTGACTGAACGAGGGAAAGCAAACACTCACCGTTGGCCAGGATGAAAGGTTGCATGAAGAATTTATGACAGGTGCCCAGTCGAGGCTTGGTAAGAAGCTGGTCCATGGACATCACGAGGTCTCCTTGGGTCATTCGACTCACACGGTCCAACACTTGCTAAATTGCAAAGGATTTGTGAATCTTTTTAATGATTACAAACTCTCATGATACAACAAAATGACCCCCCAAAATAATAGGAGGGGTAACGATACGACCTCACTAACCGGTTTGACGTTGATCACCAAGGTGATTCCATGTTCCAGCAACATGTCCTGAGCAATACGAGACACCGTCTTCTCCACCAGCACCAGGTTCGGTCGGACGTCCACGATGCGTTGAACATAATTCTTTAAAAACTCTCGCTCCTGAGACAAAAAAAAAATAATCTTGTGGGTTTAGGAAATGATGGTAAATAGCCTCAGCAAACAAATACTGACCTGCAGAACGATGGGCTCGATGCAAGTAAATTTGGTTTCTTCCCTGTAAAGATACTCGATGGAGCACTTCAGCAGCAAGATTTTGGGGTTCTTGATGTACGAATTCATCTACAAACACATGTGAAAAGGTCAAGTATTGATGGAAAAGACAATTTTATACAAACAGAAATTTTTTGCTAAAATTGCATTTTTTTTATAGGATTCAGCTCATCTCCCTTAGAACAAGCTCCATAGAAAATGGATTGTGACAGGCAGGGAGGAGACATGTGCGACATTCAAAATGTGATTTTAAATCCAAACAAACCCCACCAACCTTTTTGTGGGCGACGTTCTTGGTGCATACAAAGCCATTTACCACAGTTGAATCGAATTTTCTCCCGCCAGGGATCTAAACACAATCCCGGAGATTAGCTTCAACCCCTGGGCACGATCAAATGTGCAATTCATGTCGCCCACACGCTTCTTCACCTTCTTAATGTGGACCAACTGTCTGATGTCCATGTCGTCGTCGCAGTTCCGGACATCGGGTCGCACTGTCTGGACCACTTGGCGGACAACCGGCACAATGATGTCCCGCCAAGACAGCGAGAGTGACTCGCTGTAGAGCAGTTGCTGCAGCAGTGCCATCATGTGACTGTGATTGGCGGAGCTAAGAAAAGAGAGGCATGAATTTTGTTCCAAGTAGCTACAACTGAGCAGACTAAACGATATATATCTTGCATCTGCATTTATTTTATTGTGGATTTTTTTTGGTGCATCTCCACTCACAGCAGCCTCTCCATGGCCTTCTTCTCTCCGTTCTCTTCTCGGAGCTGGTCCAGTGAGCTGTGGTGCCAACCAAGAGGTGTGAACAGCATCTCTTTAGCCTTCTCCTCCACACGCCGATTAAACAAAGACTCTTGAGAGGGAAAAAAAAAAAAATCAGTCACACAGGAAATAGCAATGGCAATTTTGTGGCTTGATTAAGAGAATTCTACCTTTGATGAAGGCATCGCTGATCACGATGTTCTCTCCTCCGTCCTCTGACATGAAAAATTCAGCTGTGAAACAGAGAAGTAGGTGATGGGAACAACATTCCTGCAAGGTTGACTCAGCCAGTCATGCTTAAAGTGAAAAGAAATCAAACACACCTTTTTGTTCCGATGTGGGAGGCACATGTGAATACTTGGACTGCTTCTTAATGTGGAAGTTGACATTGTTGTGCTCCATGTTGAGGCTGATGGAGGCAGCCGAATCGCTGTCCATTACGGACTGGGAACTGCTGACGGACGTCCTCTTGCTCTGGTTGGCAGAGTCTGGACACAAAACACACAGTTAGGGGTGAAAAGGACCACTTAGCCTAAAGAACCGACGGCACATACTTGATAGGTTGTAGTCGGACTCCTCTGCAAGCTGCTCCATGTCACTATCGTCAAACTTGATGTCCTTAAACCAGGACGGTTCAGAATGCCCCTCCACAGAGTTGATGCTGTCACTGTCTGGAGATGGTGTTTCGGAGAACTCTGTGCTCTGCGGAACAGATGGGTACCATCAGTACGATATGCCGGCTAAGAAAAACACCAAGGAGTTCTACTCACTTGCAGGGGGCGGTAAAGGGCGTACTCGTCTCGGAACATCTGGTCGTTGTGCGTGATGCAGTCAAGCCAGCGGCCATCGACCAAGGCCTGGCCGATGGCGATTGCTTGCGCCCTGAAGGGGGGGGGGGGAATCTGCGTGAGGTGTTTTTCCGGAAACGGGACAATTTCAAAGGTGCTCCTTCCTGTTTACATCGAAGGTGCATAAGTGTCACACTGACAGTAGAAGCCGCGCAACCAAAAAGTGCCTTTTCCGACGTAAATATAAAGTTGTGTAACTTCAATGGACTTTGGTACCTGTTGGAGATAGTGCCGTTCCTCAGCAGCCAATTCACCAGCTCCTTTCCCACAATACAGTTAGGGTAGGTCCTCAGCCAATATCTGTGGTCCTGGAACTCCATCCCTGTGTTATTGTGGCAGATTTTCTTCCACAGGTCCTTTAGTTGCGATGAGTCCTGTAAAACAGGCAAGCCCATAGGACATTAGTGACGTCCGCAAGCAGTGAGCAAACTATGCAACATTGAAAAGGGAGTTACCACAAGGTTCTTCCTCTCCTCCTCGCTGTGGTCCAGCTTGGTGACACTCTTGGCGCCCGACAAGGCTCGTGTGGTGGGCGGGCTGACCGAGCTGTCGTATGACGGCACCATAGACCCAGAGCAGTCCAGAGACAGGTTAGAGACGCTGGCAGACCTGGTACAGGACCATCCAAAAAAAAAAAAAAAAAAAAGAAGTCACAACAAATGAATAAAAGGGCATGGACGCTTTTTGGGCCAGCTGGTTCCTTTGTTCACAATTGCCGTTTAATTTTCTTATTTGAATTCTCAATAGAATTTTTAATGGTAACTAAAATACTCAACAGCTTCCATTTTCAACCAATTATAGGCCGACGGACCATTGACCCACCTCCTCCTGGTAGGAGATTTACCCACATCTTCTTGCAACGTGGCGAGTCTGGAAGGGAGAACACTCTTCTGTGGTTCTTGATGAATCATTCTAATAAGCATATACCAAAGCACACGCATACACACACGCTTACTAGGTCATTTCGTCTGCTGTCATCTTCCCCGCAATAATTATGGCCATGAATAATATGTTCCTCCTCTAAAGAAAGCACTGGTCTGAATTTAAATGAAGAAAATAGCTACACTCACGTTTCGCTCATCCCAATGGGAGTTTTTCTAGGCCAGAAGACAGACAGAGGAAGAGAAAAGATAGGGATAGAGAAATATTTTTTTGAGGAAGGTTGACAGAAGAAGTAAAAAGCAGCCGCAAGTTAAAAGGTGTAACCTATAGCATCTTTCACTTTGTGCTTTTCCACTGATGATGCAGCACCAGGAGCAACTGGGGGCTAAGAATCTCGCTCAAGGATTTATCGAAATGGTCACAGTGGCCGGGGATCGAACGCCCGGTCACTCTACCGCTGAGCCACGCCTAAAATGGACAATGGTCGGATTTGCTCAAATGATGGGAACAGATATTGTACAGAAGTGCAGAACAAACTGGAAAAGAAATGATTGAGTCAGCTGAAACTTTTGAGTTTCATTGTAAATCAACAAAAAAAATAAAAAGATGGCAGGGAAGAAAACAGAAAAGACTTCAAACCTTTGCCAAGTGAGGTCTTCCTCCAAAAAGATATTCCTGCTTGCCTTGCGTCCGCCCACGGGCGTCCGCGGCTCGCTGGGTTCCGATACAGACACAGAGCAGGAAGAGTCAGCCAAGACGTTCAGGTCCTCGCTGATGGAGCCCGACTCAGCCGAGTAGGCGTAGTTCAGTGCTATTTTTCGACAGTACGTACAGGCCCGCAAATCTCCTATAAATGGTAAAGTGAGTCGTCCATGTTATGCTTGCGTGTGATGGTCTTTTCCGTCATCCGGCGTGCTCGCCGCTTACCCGTGTAGCCCATGAATTTCCCGGGGATCTCCTGGTTGCAGCATCGACTGCAAAAAATCTGTCCGCACAGCCTGCAGTGGTGGCGCCGACGGAATGTGGTGAACTTCTCGTTACAGTCATAGCACTCCTTACACTGACTGTCGGGCATCCAGTACTGCTTCAAGTCGCTGTCCTGGAAGCGTGGGAACATTTTCTTTCCAACAATACGTTCCAATAATTGCAACATGGTAGTCATATTAATATTGTGTTGGTGGAGAAAGAATTAGGACGAATGCTGCGCTTCACAAAATCGTGTTGGAGACTCTTTCATGACTCGTTTCATTAAGAGCTCGCTAAAAGCAAGAGTCACAACAAATGGGATTACATCACAAAGTCTTTCTCTACAAAGACAACCAGACAAGGCTCTGACTATTTTTATTTGTTGACCCACTGGGTAAATATTATCAAAGGTATTTGTTCTCCGATGGCAGAAGACAAAAGAAACTTATAGACAGATGGTATCCTCCTCTATTTACAAAAACACAAAGCATCACAATCGTTTTTTAACGTCATTAAAACATTTTCACAATTGTCAGACTGCTGTCAATTGGTCAAATCAAATATATTTCCAATAACAGGTGAGATTTTTGAGGAAGAGGGGAATACCTGACTCTTTCCATCCATTATTTCCTTGAGTCGTTGCACCACTGTCCGAAGTTGCACCGCTGTGCGAGGGTCATGATTGCTCAATGCCGTATCTGACTTCCTGCTGCTATCTGAAAGGAAGTTTACACATGCACACACACAAACAGAGTAAACTCCACGGAACATATTTGAAATATATATGGAAAATATGCTTGCAAATAAGGCACTTTATCCTTCTCAGGGCATTTAAACAAAACGGAAATGTGACCAAAAACTGCAATTCAGTTGTGATTAGTAAAAAACAGGATGCAAACCAGTATCTTCAAGCAAAAAAAAAAAGCCCAAACATTAGCTTTTCAAGAATTAATTCATTCCTATATTCCAAGTTACTTTAAGCTTTGTTTGCATCTTAAAGCTAATACATATTTGTTAGAGTAAAAAAACAACACAATATTGCCTCAATTAGTGAACCAGACAAGACAGACCCAATGCTGTTGTTTTCATTGCTTCGTATTTAAGATGTCCAGTTTTGTTGGGGGTCCCTAAATGCAGCTTGTGCATAGTCAACAGTGAAAGTGACTTTCTATTTTGTTCTTAGAATTTGCCTTTATACCCAAACATTTGTCATTGTGTTTGAATGCCAAAAGGTGAGTTTAATGACTAAGTCATTACTATTTATTATTATAATGACTAAGTCGAAGTCAATCACATGATCAGAAATCGGGACGTCCCTCGTTTTTATTATTGTGACAGTTTGAGCATTCCACAAATTAATTCCACATTATTTACTAGAATCAACCAACAGGTGAGATTGTGTTTCACAGCCATTCATTAATTGAGGAAATACAGCATACTTTTTCTGCAATAAAACTTTCAAGCACTTTTCAAACCTTGAAAACTGAAACATTTTCAAGAGAATTAAGCAACCCTGAACTTGACCATCAGGTTAGTGAACAAACCAAAGTGAAACTAATGATTGTTTTACAAATGCAGATATCACACACACACACACACACACACACACACACACACACACGCATGCACAAATGGAACACCCTGTCAGCCCTCACCTGGCCAATCCACTGGAATCAGAAAACACACGAGAGCCCATGTTACAGCCTTTCATACAAATGTCACAACACAAATCCATCACACCAAGGGCTATTTTGTATGGCACGTCTTCCTAGCGAGCACATTTGAAAGCACTTGATGAAAAGTTGACTAAAACATCCAAAAGGGTGACCATTTGACACCATCGACACGTTTGTGTGTTTTACCAGAGGTGGTGGAGGTGCGCCTGAGGTGTTCGGTGTACGATTTCCGCTGCGTCCGTGAGCTATAACGGGAGTGGGAAGGGCTGGATGACCAGCTGCGACTCTCCGACTGAGGGGAAGGGGGCACCTCATCCACCTTATCGGAGACGGCGGTGGCAGGTCGGCCATCCTCTGTGAACACGTACGTAGGGCAGCATGTGTGAGTTGATAAAGGCTGTAAAAAACTTCTTTTTTTCAAATATTTTGCTTTTGGGCAGGACAATATATTTGGGACATCTGAATATATGTTCTGGATGCACAGTGTGTACTTTTTGAACATTTTAGATGACACAAATTCAACCTTGTGACTGTGAGCTGGATGTCATCACTTATTGCAATGGAGGATTTGTAAACTTGCAAAGAGAAGTAATACGTTAGATTAGTCGTTACAGCGAAAAGAAAATAAAGATATATTAGACCCTTGTGAGGATAAAGCGGTTTGGAAAATGGATGGATGAATGGATATTTGAGCAACACTGTACTCTAAAGTGTGACCTGCATTACAGCCGATAATATAGTAATACAGCACAGGGATGCTGGTTGTGGGGTGTTATGCCACATGACTGACAGCAGCTACACAAGGTTTCTAATAACGCAAACACATGAGCCGAATTGAGGTTTACAGTAACTTAAAAAAGAAATGAACAAATATTAGAATTCCTCTCATTTTCAAATCTCAAAAGTTCTTGTCTTTCATAATAAAAGTATGATTATTGTTGCTATTATAATTAGTAGTAACAATAATAGACTTGATGGTGGGGCTGTGAGGTGGACCCGCTAACCTTTGTTGTTGAAGCGAAACAAGTTGACAAAAGAACTGTATGCCGACCGCAGTGGCGGCTCATCCTGCTCCGGCGTGAGTGGCTTGAAGTGAGTCAGATGAGAAGGGCTGGCGGGCGAGATGACCGGTGGCTCGACGCTCGAGGACGATGGCGTGGACTTTTCCCCAGCGGCCATCTCTTGTAGTCTCCTTGGAAAGAGGGGACATGAAATGAGAATTTGAACAATTCTTTTAAAAAATATATCAAATTATCACCCATGCCAGATTAACATTTTGCCAAACTGTTTCCAAGGATTAAAAAAAGAGCTGTCAAAATTAATCAATTAATCAACAAGTAATTGATGATCAAATGATTCGACAGACATTAATAATTGAGTAATTGTTTAGAGAATTTTTTTTTTTTACCATAGAATAGTCCTCGAATGTCATTTTATCTACAGTAATTATTTGTGATTGTTTTAGTTATCGCTGCAAACAGATTAGTTTTGTGTTTAATCAAAACAAGTCATTTGCAAATGTCTGCTTTTTGCTTGGAAAACTGTAAACGCAACAAATCACTTTCAAAAACTTTGGTGTGTACAAAATTCATGGGATTCACAAAACAATGCAGAATTCAGTCATGCATTCAGCCGCTATAAGTTAGTCTTCTTTTATTCATATGTTTTATTATACAGTACTATCATCAGGGAAACTCAATTACATTATTCAGTGGTTTAAAAGTTGCACATATGAAATTACAGAGCTATATAAACATTTGCTGCATGAAGTGGAGATAGACAACCAGCAATCTAGACAAAGGAAAAACTAGTGTATGACTAGTACTAACTAAAAGTGGCCAGAGTCAACATTACATGTTCATAACAAACGCTCAGTTTACCATGGAAATCTTTAAATGACATCACTTGAGTAGCTACAAGTGTTTGTTAGCCTACAAGGACCCCTCAAAACTACACAATAACAAGGAGAGGAATAGAAAATCACCCTCATGTCGTCTACGTTCTACATACATGGATCACAAATCACTCTAAACTTACTCTTTGAAGAACTGTCCGAACATTGTCGTTCTTGCCATTTGCGATCATCAAATGTAAAGAAAATTGCAGAAGTGATCGCATCACGTTACCAGCCTTGTCATGTGACCATAACAGGCCGTAGCGTGACTGACGTTACGGAGCACTGTGTGTGCGTGCGCGGGTGTGTTCGGTGTCTCAGCTCAAGCTTAAGATCCAGCCAAATAATAACATCGCGAACATACAACATAAATAAAAGGTCCCTTACGTCTTGCTAACGAATTTTCTGCTATGGCTGATAAACTTTCTTTCGTGTTAGTTCAAGGTAATTCCACGAGTGATCGTAGTTGCCAGTCCTCAAAAGATTCATATTTTCAATCACTTCAAAGCGTCTTTAGCTTCCCAAAGATCGTAAACAAGATGTTCACTAGCTAGCCGGCCACTTGTCACTTGTACTTGACGTAGTGTTAGCCTCCTATGCTAACTAGCCGGTTCTCCACCTTTTCTGCAACATTCGGAACCTGCCATTGACTCACCCATTTACGTGGGGATTCGACATCGTTGGTTGAAGATCTCAATCGAGGCAGGCATCCAAAAAGAGCATTCCAGAGAACATCGTAGCTGACTCCCACACACAGAAAAGAGGCTTTGACAGTCACTGCGAGCCAAGTTAACGGGCAGACATGACAAGCCGAGCCAGCACAACGGAGAGGTCGATTAGATAGGATTGTTTTGAATTGATTTTTTACAGCCATAAATCCGTAAAAATCAACTGTGTTGAGTAACATAACCCCAATAACTATAAATATACTGAAACCAAACGTAGAAAAGTTCGAAATTTTATTGGATTGGGCGGGAGGAGGAGATTTAGTACGGGAGGGCGACGCGCTCTGCACGGTGAGTAGCGGAATGCGCCTGAGCATGATTTGCAGTTATCAGCCAATAATTATGTAAAAATGTAGAAGAAAAAAGCTAAGAAGAAACGCGGCGATGTTTGTGGCTGTTCAAAAAATGTGAATTGTTGTTAAATTTGATTGTTTCGGTTCTGAGAGATCTACTCTTTGAAATCAACTGCCTAGTGAGTCAAATAGTTCCGAATCGCTCAAACTAAACGAAAAAGATGTTGATGGCAAATGTTAACGGGCCGTTAATGCTGTTTTTAATGCGATCACATTCTACAACATTGAAATGTAAGTGTGCATAACGTTTTATTTTGTAACTCACGTGAAGTTGACGTTTCTTGTTAGCTATTATGCTAACATGATACCCTGCCGTACAAATTAGGAATTTACAAATAGATCAAATATGTGTACATGCATGGATTAAAGCATTTTTGCCACATACTTTGCCATGGAAGCTGCGTGTACAATGTATTTTAATTTCTTTTTTTGTCTTTCAGGTGACTGGATTTATCAGTCTAAAGCAAGACTGTAAACCATGACAAAAAAACAGAAGCCCCTTTTGGCCAATGTTGTCCATTTGTCCAAAACTAAAAAGAAATTACAAAGTGAGTCTGTCATATATTTTTGAATGTCACGACATTTGCAAGATTAAAACTGCTTAATTATCCTGCCCCTCCTTATCTCTCATTCCTCTGCTCCATCAGATACCTACTCCTTTTTCAAGGTCTCATTGAAGGCCAACAACACGGCCCTGGCTTTCGCTCTACAGACTGAGAAGCAGAAGCACACGTTACTACAGAAGGACAACATGCACCTGAGAAAGGAAGTGGCGTCTGCACACTTTGATTTGGCCATCTATAAGCACAAATGCAGAGAACTGGTGAGATGATTTACTTGGCTCTCAAGATTCAAATGGGTCAAGTTCTGATCACAGGCTGATTGAAAATTTCTGATGAGACGACAGACGTTCTCTTGGAATATGAGTCAACTAACTCGTGGAGAGTCCGTGCTGTTGCTCAGTTAGTTACAAAAATCTGTTTTTAACCCCCCTTCACTTATCGCAGTCTTCAGCAATGCAAAAATAAATGTTTCATGTTTCGAAAAAAGATTCTGAATGTTCAGCAATTTAACATAACACTGTACCTTGTTCTTTCACAGCTTCTCATCTTGAAAAACCTTTATCGCAACAGTCTCCAACAGTTGAACATGGTGGTGGAATTATTCCCTGACAGTGTGAGTTGAAATCTTGATATTTTTCGGTCTGTATGTGGAAAAAATTGTTTGTGAGTGCAGGGTATTAATTCATCCTTATCTTCACAGTGACATTCAAGATTGGTAAAAAGACCCGAATTCTACTGCGAGAAAGCAAACAAAACATCCACCTGAATGTTTAAATATTAGGTCTCAAAATCATGTCGTAGAACAAGATTGTCAGCTTTTGACATCTTGCCTAATATTTGCACATTTGGTAATGTGGCCCTTGGGTTCTAAAATTTAGGAACAGATCGTATTTGTGATGTGTTAGGAGTTAGGGTTTTAAACGCAACGGAAGTTCTTTTTTTGTGTGATGTGGTTTTTGTTCAGCAAGAAGTGGTAACTCCAAACTTTTGGCCTTTTGAGTGGGTGCCCTAGTCTCATCCTACCCTCCCATGGTATTGCGCTAGCGCTCAATGAGAACCAGTTAGACGTCCTTCATCGAATGGGACCTAATACAAAATACTACAAATGTTTTGAACTCTTCATGGGAATGTTCTGAAATGTTAAACTAGTGTCTTTATTAAACTCCCACAGGATCTCTTTGAACCATCCGGGGACCACAACGTCTTCCGAACTGAACCCGACAACCCTCCAGTTGAAAAGTGAGGTTTATTTTACATTACAAACTGTCAACCCCATCTGATATCTAATTTCACTAAAAGTGAACTTCCTGACAGCCTTCCAAGTTTGGCACCAGATCTTCCAGAAGTTCCAAAGGATTCAGAAATGCAAGCAGGTATTCTTGAAAACAACATGCCGGCAGTCTTACCTGTCCCAAGTAGAGGTTTGTGTCTTACCAACCATGCTGTAAGTCCAAAAGTCTTGGGACCTAATGATGTCTTGATTTTTGCACTAAGGCAAATTTAATAGTAATAATAAACATTTTATTTCTCAGGCGCCTTTCAGGACACTCAAGGTCGCGCACATAGGCATAATTTGTTTTCAACCAGTAGACTCTCACTCAGTCTTACCACAATCCAATAATCATTACCTCCATGGCAGACAAAAAAACCAACACAAGGTTGTGAACCATTGCTCTCGTTGTAACCACAAGACCATAATGACCTTTATGTAGGCGGACATGCTTATTTTCTGTAGAATGTCCCAATACTTTTGTCTTTACATGAAGTATTTTGGTCAGTCAGTTTGTGACTTCTCTGTTAAGTCATTGATTTGTGTTGCTTTTCACACCTCCACAGCAGAAACAGACAAAGAGAAAAGGTATTCAAACCACCAAGCACTCCAGAGGAAGTCCGAACACCAGTCCAACATCTTAAGGGAGGAAGTGAGTAGGGTGTCACACAGGACCTCTCAGTCTGCTTACGACATCGACTCTTTACCGGGTCACCTGAGCGGCCAAACATCTTCAGCAATTAATATTGCTGGAACATTGGGTCCCTCTGCTGAAGTCAACGCTCCTTGTGATTTGCCAGAGAACACTGTAGTTTTCAATCCAACCATGGAATTGACTCACAGCAATGATGCAGAAATAGCCATTCATCATTCCACAGAGCAAAAAAACTCGAAACTACCAAAACCCAAATGCAACAAGATAAAAGTGAGTAACTTGGTTGCATCAAGTCTAGCAGACACTTCACAAGGTATGGGTGGGACAAGTTGTGGTCTTAATGAGCCGATTAGCACCACCTCGGATCCAGAAGGCCAAATACTAGACATTTCTAACAAGCATTTCCAAGATGAGTTTCAAAGTAAACTCGGGTCACATATTCCCAAAAGGGTAAAATCCAGAGTTGAGAGAGAGAAAAAGGTGAAAAGCACCAAGTCAACAATGGATTCAGGTGATTCTGTGTGTCTTGCCTTGGGTGATTATCTCATGGATGATGACGTCTTTTCCTTTAAACCCAACAAGAAAGAGACTTTCCCTTTCGAGAAAGACCCTTTCCCAAAAACAAAGTCAAAAGTCACATACAGGAAGCCCAGAAATAAAAGTCAGACAAGTTCTTTGATCCACAGTGTGGCAACAGTGTTGTCACCTCATGACCAAAATAATGGTGGGTCCATAGTGGACCACAATGACGGAGCAGACAATTTTGAAACTGTACAATTTGAGGGAGCAAGCTATCCCACTGGTGGAAATGAATCGCAGATAAACGCAGAGTCTTCCACAAAGTCTCAAGGACATTCCAACTCAAGATGCAGGGGAACATTTGTTATATCTGCGGATCACACTGCACACATCAGAGAAGAACTTGGACTGTTGTCAAAAGATAAGGACTCCAGTTTGCATATTGAAGAATCCTTGGACTCTCGGGCAGCGACCAAAGATGCCGGTTCTGTCACAGCAATGCCAAGCTCCTGCAAGCGTCCTTGGATGTCCACTCAGGATCCAGGAAGCCTTCCAGGAGACTTGTATGGCAGTAATAATAAAGAAAATGTACTGCCACTGGAGGAATTCTCGGTTGCAGGTCATGAGTTTCAGAAGCCCAAAAAAGCGAGGAAGGAGGTCTCAAGCAGATGCGGAAGGAAAAAATCCCAATCTTCTAATGATGTTGTGAAGGACATGAACAAACATCTCCATGGCAAAAGCGTTTGTCCCGCAGAGCACGTGGCTAGTCTTGCAGAATCCACTGACTCCCCTGACTTTTTATTCTTGAAAGACATCTTCCTATTGGATGAAGATACCAACAGTTCTAAATCAGACTCCAGGGTGGATAAGAATCCTAAATGGTACCGAAATAAGTTCAAACTCCCTTCAGTGGGTAACACCAACAGAAATCCCAGAAAGACATTCTTCCTTTCCAATCCGGAAATGCCTCCCATAAACATGTCGAAAGAGATGACTGAAGGTGAAGGAGCTCGTCAGCATTTGGGTGACCTGCTCATTGATGAGATACCACCATCGTTGAACAGCTCCATTGCAGACACCGGGCCAGGCTCTTTAACTTGTAGTCCTAAACGACAACCCGCAAATGGGCAGCAACTGATGGAGGAGACCACCTTGATCACCCCTGTCTCTTCTCCTGGTGAGTTGACAACATAAACATCACATACATCTTCTGTACAGATGAACCACGGAGCTGGAGCGATCTGTTTTATTCGTATGGGTTGGCACTAGGCATGAACCGATATTAGAATCGGATTGTATGCTAAGCGTGAGCAGTCAAAAAAATGATGTGTGTTGCAGCAGGTAGAGTCTTAATGTCAGTCACCAACAACCATGCTAGCCCATGTAAAGAGAACCAGGGTAGAAGCAAAAGATGCAAGGACGCCGTGAGTTACAAAGAACCATCCCTGCGTAGGTGAGTGCCACTTCCCGGTGAAGTCTGTTCATGTAAAAAGAGGAAACAAATGCCTTTTTTGTTTCTTTGTTTTCTCAGCAAAATGCGACGTTGAATTTACAGATGGTTCCTAAACTCTCCCGTTTCTAAAGACCACCAGAAGAAGTCACAAGTGCTCCTTTGCAAAAACTGATTTTCACTTTCTTACTTGATTGATACTTTTATGTTGTTGGCTTTAATGCACATTTAGTGAGTTTAATAAAAATGGTTTATTGTTAAGGTTAATGTTTAAAAATGTTGAAATGTTTTTTTTCTGACTGACTGGACTGTTCATGATGAATGCGTGTTGGAAGCTCTTCATAAATGATTCAAGTCCGCTTGTTCATTTGAGACTTGCCTATCGTTTCCCATGTGAGGGTCACCACATTCAGTCCAGTCTTGCTGGGCACAAACATGTAATGTAGACATCTTTTGATCGCTGTGTACAACCATTTTGGTGAGTACAAATGTGTTTTGCATTGTATCGATTCAGCATTTGCACCGCATTGGGGAAGCGAGTTGATTTAGATTTTATTTTGCTCCAGTTTCTGTCGAGCTGTTTTCTGCAGCTACTTCTGTTGAACAAACAAGACTCGTTGCCAAAATGGAGTCAAAGCAGCTGAAAAGAAATGTTGAATTTCTCCTGTGAGTACCTGTACTTTGTATACACATTACAGGGACAGTGTGTAGACATTTCTAATTTTTCAATGCCATCTAGCGGTGGATTCATTGAATGCATTGACCTAAATTTGAAGCGCGTGCATTTTGAAGCACCCCAACTGCAGTGCCACACTTTGCAAGCCTACCAATATCTTTAGCAGAGACTCAAACAAAATGTCATCATAGACTTCCTGTAAGGTGAGAGCCCTGACGCATATAATATTAGTGATTACTTGACTTACAATTGTAAACAAAAAAAAATGTCATCACAGACTTCCCATAAGGTGAGAGCTCTGACCCATATATTAGTGATTACTTGACTTTTGATTGTAAACAAAATTAATGTATGTTGTTGTGATAGAACATTTTTATGCATATTGAAATTAAGTATTTATAATGAATTAATCTGGAATTTCTACTCACTGTTCCAATAAAAAAAAAAAGTGGATTTTATTTATCTCGCTTTCCTGATTCCAGGGGTGAATACGTCGGGCAGAAAATCAGAGAAAATTCATTTGACCCCAGAGGAAAAGGAGCTTTTACAGTGCTCGATGACCTGGTAAAAAAAAAAAAAAATCTTTTTACTGCTCACACTTTGAATTTTTTCTTCATACAACATTTGTGTTATTTTGTGTGTGCTAAATAATATTTAAAAAAAAGTCATATTTGGGGTATATCTATTGAAATATATATTTTTTGAGGATAGCGTAAATTTTTTTACAACTCACTCACTCCCATCTACACACACACGGCGATACATGCTTTTCATTGGTTTACTAGGCAATTAACAAAATGGCAGGATGCAACTCAGTTTTACGTCTTTGATGCATTTTGTTGGTATGGATATTTTAGGCTCACTATGATCTTGCCATCAGCGTTGATGTTTGGTGGCTGCAGGAGGACCCAGGACCCAAAGCACAGGACAAAGATCTCATGTAGGGTATCTACTGACCATCGACCAAAATCAACAAAGCAAACACAAATATATAAAATCGTTTTTTCCTCATTCACCACAGTAGACGGCGCAGAATTCCAGGAAACTACCAAATTTATGGTAATCGCTTGGCACGCGAGGCCATGATCTTGTCATCCTTTGCTGGCATCATCATGGTAAGCAGTGTCACTGTATGTATATTAAATTTACGTGCAACGCATTAGTACTGTGACCCACTGACCCGTCCGTCTTCAGAGCAGCCTGCCAGTGGAGGAGATCCTGGCTCTTTACAGATGTAACCCTGTTGCCTCCTACCCTGACACACGCTCCAAGGTACAACACTTGAAATACATACTGCAAATTAATCACCATGACAACTTAACTGCCTCTGTTCTCCAGGCCTCCATTGTGTGTCCCTTCACGCTCTCCTACCACCCATTGGCCATGCTGAGCTCTTACAAGGCTGTACAACACTGCAGGAAACACAGTGAGTACACAACAGGGTGGGTCCTCTGAAGACTCGTTTAAAAGTTGTTTTCCCATAGTACCAGTTTGTCAAAAAACCAATACATAATTGACTTTCAGAGTCTGTCAATTTTAAGTTCTGCATAAACACATCCTGTGTTCGACATTTCCAACTTTGGCTTTTGGGGTTCAACCTAAGGTTATTGATTGTATACGCCATCTTTGTCCCTCCTTCAGATCAGAAGTTGAAACGATGGCTGTCGGAGAAGACAAAGGCCCATGTTCCCAGTAGACGAGTCCCAGCACAATCCATGTCCTCGTCATCGCTCGCCTCTTCCCCTCGCTTCAGCGTGAGTAGCCGTTTTTCCTTGTCAGCACTTTTGGGGGTAAATTCTTGATTTGATCACCTCGTCTAATCAAGTCTTTAAATTTAAACAGTCAGTAATCCTCACCTCTATTCTGTTTTGACCTCAGGTGGGGGGTGATGGTGAGGAGGTAACTTGCGGTGTCGCCAGTGTCCTTCTGCATGACTGACAACGGCTTATCAAAATACGTATTAACCGTCGATTAGAACTGAAACGATGGAGGGGACCACATACAGATTAAAAACATAGTCATTAAAAAGTTCTTGTGAAAATTAAAGGGACAGTGTCTAGAATTTCTTTTGCCATCTAGTGGCAAACTCATAGAATTGACCGGGCTTAGGTGGGCCGGCCTGATATACTGACAAGAGCTCACGAACTGACTGACAATCGGCTGATCCACATGTTCAAGGTCAGCGGTGTTACCCACTGAATCCTCCTAATGATTTTTAAGAAAGTTATGTTAAATTTATTTGAACTTCAATACACAAAATCTCATAAATGGTGACTGACTGGCTCTTGATGACAGCTAAATCCGAATCTCAACCTAACCTTTTGGGAAAAATAAGTATCCCACCGTATTTAAAAATCCACATCTACCCAGCTATATATATTTTTTAAGTGATTAAATCTTCGTGCTCTTCACCTAGTAGGTGTTTAGGGTGGCATCTGATTGGTCAAAATCAGATAAAAGTTATTTTTAACCTGGCATTTTTAAAGGTTTACAAACCTTACTAAATCCTTAGCATCCTGTGTGTTAGCAAACATGAAGTTGCTGCAGTGTGGACAGCAAGCGGCTCACTTCACTTATTATGCAACACAGCAGGAGTGAACAGCGCTTTTCCGTATTGTTCTGCCACTATTGTCCACAGGATGTGTGGATACCATACTAGTCCTTTCCTCGTCCATTAACGTTAAACCCTGTTAATTATTTATTCTCTTTTTGTGTCAAATACAAATCTATATTTCTCACCCCATGTCGTGGTCCAACAAAAAGGTGCACATTTGCCAGTAGCGTTCATTTATAACTAGCGGACCATTTGAATAACAATGCTTTGTTTGTGCGGAGGTGCTATAAAAGGCCCTGGAAACATGAGAAATCTCTCCAATAGACACCATGGGCAAGGTAGGCTCCTCTCGGCTGGCATCGAATCATATTTTAGTCCTTTTGTTTAACATCACGCAACCACCCGTCTCCCGACAGATCATCTTTTACGAGGACAAGAACTTCCAGGGTCGCAGCTATGAGTGCAGCAATGACTGCACAGACCTTCACTCCTTCTTTAACCGCTGCAACTCCATCCGGGTGGAGAGTGGCTGCTTCATGATCTACGAGCGAGCCAACTTCATGGGTCACCAGTACTTCATGAGGAGGGGAGACTATCCCGACTACCAGAGATGGATGGGTTTCAGTAGCTGCATCCGCTCGTGCAAGATGATTCCCGCAGTAAGGGCTCAGAGTTCTGCCTTTTAATTTGTTCTTAAAGCTAGACCGGTCATTCCGATCAAATCTATTCTGCTTGTGAACTAGGCGACGTCTGTTGTTCTGCCGCGAGATTCCAAGCAAGAGTAATCACTCCATTGTCCATAATTTGGCCTCTGGTTTCCAAATATAAAAGCTTGCCAATGTCCACAGTTCTCCCTTTTTGAGTTTTAAATGTTACCCCGCTGGTTTCGTGTTTTGAAAATCTTGACCTGTCAATCAGGTGACAACCAATCCACTTTTGGTCTCTTTGCCTAATGCTAGACTAATCATTTTGATATCCATGATTCTGCGTCTGGTTTCTATTCCTAAAAGCTGGCTTGGTTGTTTTGATGTTTGCAATTGTGGTTTCCAGATTTAAAAGTTAGGCACAGATTTTGGATTGTTTCCTGCGATTGTGCTTTGAGTTTCTTCACTTATAGTCGACAGGTAGTTTCAGACTTAAAAATAGACTATGATGTCTGTGACTCGGTCTCTGGTTTCTGATCATGTTTGTGATTCCATTACTGGTGTCTGTACTCAAAATATAGACCAGTTTCTGTTCATCCTGTCCATAATTTTGCCCTTCATTAACATGACTTAAAATGAAACGAGTCATTTTGAGAGCCTTGCAAACCCAACTGTCCCTTCCGATGTGATCCCTCCCGCAGTACCGAGGCTCGTACAGATTGCGTATCTATGAGAAGCCTGACTTCAGCGGTCACATGATGGAGTTCATGGACGACTGTGCCTGTGTATCCGACCGTTTCCACCACCGCCATATCTACTCCTGTAACGTCATGAATGGCTACTGGATCTTCTACGAGTACCCCAACTTTCGAGGGCGCCAGTACTTCCTGAGGCCTGGCGAGTACCGACGATACCGCGACTGGTGCGCCACCTGCGCCATCGTGGGTTCCTTCCGGAGGGTCACAGAATTTTAGCCATGAGATTAAAGCCTTGCTGTAAATATCAAACGCTTTGTTTATTAAAGATGTCGGATTTTTAACTGGCTTTGTAATCACTTCCTTCTTGACATACATTTTTTGTATATATATATATATATAAATAATATATATACACACACACACACACATATATATATATATTTATATATAGCTGCTTCATATATATATATATATATAAAATATTTCAACAGTTTTTACTAGTCTCTGATTTGAAAACTAGTTATTCATCTGTTGTGTATATATGAATAACTAGTTTTCAAATCAGAGACTAGTAAAAACTGTTGAAATATTTTAAAAAGATGAATGGTAATAAAATTGCTAGCAATATCTCCAGTTTTCAAAAGTTAAGACAATTTGTAATTTTAGGATTGACACATGAAGTCTTCATGGGCCACATAAAATGATGTGCCGGGTCTTATCTTGCCCCCGGGCCTTGAGTTTGACATCAAGGCTGAAGTCATATATATTCATATATATAATCTTAGGCTTGACTGTGTCTCCAATAACCACCTATAATAATTATACAATAACTATAACAATAAACCCCAAAATAGATAAGTAAATAAAAAAGACAAACCGTTTTCCACATAACGTTGCAGTTGGAGATTGAGTGCAATCAATTGGATGAATATTTACACATTACTATCTTTTGGCTCAGGATCAATATGCATAAACAGCAAGTTAATTTATATCACTTATTGTTATTCTGCAACATTTATTTTGTCATTTTATACTTTTCCTGCCGGCATAAATCATAAGCGGTTGTGCTAACTCCAGGAGCGGCCCTTGGACTCTATTACACTGACCCTTCTTCTCACCCTTAAGAGTGAATTGATTTTGTACTTTACATAAAAAGATAATATGAAGATTTTTTTTTACTGAAAAATTAACAATTTAAGAACGGGTACCCCATAGGATTTGAATGGACCTTTATTTTATATGTGCCAATTCTGTTGGTCTGTTGAAAAGGGTATGTGGGGGGGGGGGAAAGGTTTCAGAATAAATTATATTTACTTCTATATTATAACTTCTATATCAATTATATTTACATATATATAATACTTTGTAATTATACAGTAAATAGCAATTTTCCGGTTCCGGTTCTGAGCTCATCATAGAGTATGCGGTCTCCCCAGTGGCCATGATCACACCATGTCTGCAGAAGCTTCTCACTGAGCGAGTCCACACAAAGCCTGTGCGCACACATAATGCAGGCGATTCACAGGCAGAAATGTATGGATGGAGAAGCATTGTTATGCATTTATAGACCGTGTTCAGCAAAAAGTCAGTCTGCCGATTCATCAGCTTTGCACATTTGAATAACGACGCGTCGTGGCCCCAGGGATTTTGTATAAAAAGGCTTCGGAATCATGGGGTTAGCAGAGCAAATTGAACCCTCCACTGGGAACTACCTAAACCATCACCATGGGCAAGGTAAAGCTACTCTTGCAAATGGTTGGATTTCTCTCATGGGCAAAGCAAAAATGTCTCTGATTTCTTTTTCAGATCATCCTTTTCGAGGAGAAGAACTTCCAGGGCCGCTCCTACGAGTGCCTGAACGACTGCACCGAGCTGACCTCTGTTCTGAGCCGCTGCCAGTCCTGCCGGGTGGAGAATGGATGCTTCATGGTCTATGAGCGCTCCAACTTCATGGGCAACCAGTTGTTCCTCAAAAGAGGAGAGTACCACGACCTGCAGCGCATGATGACGATGGGAGTGACTCTGGACTCCATCAGATCCTGCAGACTGATTCCCTCTGTAAGCAACCGAGCAAAACCTGAATCATACCAGACACTGGTCTTGACATTTGCCATTTGAATTACAGCACAGAGGGCAATTCAAGATTAAGATCTTTGAGCGAGAGAACTTGAGCGGCCAGTCCAACGAACTGCAGGAGGACTGCGAGAACATCATGGAGCGTTTCCGCATGAACGACATCCTGTCCTGCCAGGTGATGGAAGGCCAATGGCTGCTGTTTGAGCAGGCCCACTTCCGTGGCAGGATGATCTACGTGAAGCCCGGTGAGCACCGCAGCCTCAAAGAGATGGGCCAGAGCAACATGAAGATCATGAGCTTGAGGCGTATCACTGACATGTGCTAGAACTCTGTACTAAGCTTCAATAAATAAAAACAATGTCTTCATAAGTACCTTTGCTTAGTTGGTGTTCATTCAGTAGCTAAAATCGCCCTGCAGACAGACATACCCTCATTCATCAATTTGTTCTCGATAACATTGACTTGTGTTCTAGTCATGAGCGCGGAATTCGAAACCAAAACATTTAGCAATTGATCAAACTGCTTCTCCAACTCACTCCATCCACCAAATCCCTCCTACGGCAACTCCCCAAACGGAGGTGTTGCCTACATGGATGATTCCAGTGAAAGGGTCCGATAATTCAGTTAACGATACCACAGCCGCTTTTGCCTTGTGTTACCTGCTAAATTGGCACAAAAAAGCCTTAAAGTTGAACTCAATGTATCTAAGGATTCAAACGGCTGATGCAGATTCCCCCATGAAAGTAATTAAATATGTGCTCAGCACGTCAGCGAAAGCTTTCAACATAATGGTGTGTGGTGATTGCTTCCTGATTGTCAAACATCACTCTCTGATTGGGGCTGATGCTGTTTTGCCTTCAACATGCATCGAACCCTTACACACGGGACACAAAGCCAGGAATTTTTACCGTTCCAGCATCCCATACGCGGGACAGTTGCTTTGCATGGAATTTGCCAGGGAATTTCCGGGGACTTGCCAGGGAATTTGCGGCTACTTCCCCAATGGAGATGGTTAAAAAAAACTTGGAGTCCTTGGAGATTTGCACAATGCCCAACATTTTAAGATACAAATTACTGATGGTGTACGGGTACACTCGCCTGACTGGGGGACGGTGTATATGTGGTTGTGGTTGGTTGTTCATCTCTATCTATGCCCTGTGACTGGCTGGCGACCAGTTCATGGGGTAGTTTGCTTTTTGCCGGATGTCAGCTGGGATAGGCTCCAGAACCCCCCGTGACCCTAAACAGGATCAGCGTTGTTTAGAATGGATGGATGGATGGATTTTAAGATATAATCATATCTTCAGGCTCAGCGAACACCTAAATCAGACAGGTGTAAACACACAAAGGGGGATACATGGGGTATCCAAGTTAGCAGAGACTGTTTCCATGCTGTTTCTTAGCAAGGTAGTTCAAATGGGTATCATCTAGGTGTGGTTCCACTATACAGTATATGAGTTGCATTGCAGAGGACAAGACACCAGGAAGTAGATTTAAAAGTGATTTTTATTTAAAATCTTGTTTTGCTCCACAGCTGCTTCTAAGAGCAGGATTCCATGATGCGCTTCATGCTCATGATGCGAGTGCCACTCATGCCCATATCTCTGAAGCTCCTGTACTCGCCAGGCCTCAGGTAAATCATCTTGCCCCTGAAGTTGGGTTGCTCAAACAGCAGCCAGTGGCCATCCAGCACGTTGCAGGACATACATTCGCTCATGCGAAGGCGGTCCACGATGTTCTCGCAGTCCTCCTGCAGCTCGTTGGACTGGCCGCTCATGTTCTCCCGCTCAAAGATCCTGATCCTGAACTGGCCTCTGTGCTGAAGGTTCAAGCAAGAGAGGGAAAATTCAGCAACGTGGGCTATTTCAAACAGATTTCTTTTTTGGTAATGTAGGGTTGGTAGCATAGTGGTCCACAAATCTAGGCAAGGGTTCTCGGTTTGAATGTCCTCCCTGTGCTTGTAAGGCTTTCCATCGGGTAAACAGGTTTTATCTCACAGGTTAAAATCATGGATGCTAGGTGACCGAGGGTTAGAGTCAATGTTATGAATGTTAAGAAGAAGTATCTTCTTGAAGGATACTTGAACATGGTCCATGGATTGCCAATTGAACAACCAATCTGCAACCTAAGACAAAGCCACACCTTCCCTGAGTGTGAATGATTGCTTGATGTGCAGAGCCCCACGATGCCAAACTCATTTATGACCCTGAACAGACAGTGGTCGACATTGGATGGCAGTGGTACATACCAAGGGGATCATGCGGCAAGACCTGATGCAGTCACTCATGCCGATCCGCTGGTAATCTGAGTAGTCGCCCCTCCTGACAAAAAACTGGTTGCCCATGTAGTTTGTACGGTCATAGACCATGAAGCAGCCGCTCTCCACCCGGCAAGAGAGGCACCTGCTCAGGTAAGAGGACATGTCAGCGCAGTCGCTGCTGGTCTCATAGGAACGGCCCTGGAAGTTCCTGTCCTCATAGAAGATGATCTGAAAACCGAGCAGTCATAAAGGATTAGATTAAGGGATTATCGCATGAAACACATTTTCCCAAAGCAGAGATCTACCTTGCCCATGGTCATGGTTGCGGTGGTGCGTGTGGAAGCCCAAACAGACTGCTCAATTTCCTCCACGTCGCCCGGCTGCTTTTATACCTGACCTCACGCCTGCAGCATACATGACCCCCCATTGTGCAAAATCCTGACAGGGCAACATGCAGCAGAGGCCCCACCGCGTGCACGGCAGCAATTCAAAGAGACCTTCAAACACATCGTGATTTGCGGTGGTAGCAATTGTTGGGAAGAGGCCCCACTTGCATTGTCTAGACTGTTCAGAGGCAGAAAAATGGTTTCCCACAACACAAAAACCTTCCTGAAGATCACTCCATCAATACATTTTTATGAACATATATTGCATAAAACAAAGTAGTAGTCTCCTTAACACAATTCTTCTATGTTGACTATGACTAATATATAATAACTTTAACTGGTAAAAAGTGAGGAAATGAAACCACAACTAACAAACTCACTTTAAAAACTAATCAGCATTAGTAATCAACATTAGTACACAAGAGTCTCAATGATATAAAATCTTTAATGAGATATTGAGAAACGATTATAATCCATAACTCATTGATCACCAGTGCTTTCCAACATGCTTGCAAAATATAAGGCTGTCATAAGCATTTTCTTTAATCGATTATCCTATAGATTATCCAATAGATTTTTTTCTTTCTTTGCAATCATGACATAGAATTGTAAATATGAATTTATATATTTTTAAAATACAAACAATGAGTATTGATTATCTGTTGTCAGAAAAAGTGTTTGCCGTAACAAATGTCCACTGCTCTGTGTTTCTGCATTCTGCAAAAATGATTTAAAAATGAATGATTTTGAGTAATTATTAACCATAATGTTATTCTGAATCTCCCTGAATGCGAACATATTTTTGAGTTTAGCAGTACCCGCCGTTCTGAATTATGAAGTATGATGTGATTTCAATGCATTGAAGTTCAGTCTTGATAGTCCAACAAACAGGAGACAATTTTATTTGTTTGTTTACAATTATTAATGATGATAATGTTGTGTGTGTGTGTGTGGTGTGCTTTATTGGATTGCCCAAGTACACCTCACCTTTAGAACAGTAAGCATCCTTTTTAATCACTCAAAGGGAAGGGACGCTAACAGTGGTAAAAAAACAAACACAAACTAACAAAAATGGCATCTACCACCATGCTTTAAATCAAATATAGGGCAAATGCGTTACCTTTGGAAAACCAGTGTCACCAGCGTCACTGTAATTTTAGTTATGTTACCATTTATTATTTGGCACAGAATAGTTGAGGAGCTGAACTAAAAATATTAAATATGGTGGCTAGTCTTCATAATTCACACCTCTAATCTACAGTTATGCTTTATGGATATGGAACTATACATTGTAGTATGTCAAAGCGCTGTTACAAGTAAAAATATAGTGCTCCTTTTGGTCTTGGTTGCAATATAATATGTGTGATCTATGCTTATATGGCAATATATAATATCTATTATATATTTTAATATATTTTCCTATACATACATTGCAATATATTTTTGTTTTGTAAGGGATCGAACACAGGCTCAGTTGGGAGCCACATATGAATATTTAGCTTGTGGCGGCATATTGTAGGAATTTATAGTCGTTTAACTTTTAGATCCAAGCTCAATTGATTACTTTTTCGAGGAAATGTAGTGTAGTTTGCTTCACCAGCTAATAAGCTTGATATTTATCTCATTAATTTAGCAGCCTATTAAGCAGAACGTTAAGATGACTTATCAATATGGCAGGATTACATTAAAAAAACCTGTCTACAAGCACAAAAAAAACCACAGGAAGGTAAACTGATACATTTGCATTGCTTTAATTTGACAAAATCAAACATTTAGCATGTGTCCACGATACGTTTCATGCTCATAAAGCGAGTGGTGCTCATGCCCATCTCCCTGAAGCTGCGGTGCTCGCCAGGCCTCACGTAGATCATCTTGCCGCGGAAGTTGGGTTGCTCAAACAGCAGCCAGTGGCCATCCAGCACGTTGCAGGACATACATTCGCTCATGCGAAGGCGGTCCACGATGTTCTCGCAGTCCTCCTGCAGCTCGTTGGACTGGCCGCTCATGTTCTCCCGCTCAAAGATCCTGATCCTGAACTGACCTCTGTGCTGCTTCGGGGAAAGTAAAAAATTACTTTTCTCTGTCCTACAATCAGAGGTCTACCCCATCACGATCAACATTAAAATACAGTAAAAAGCAGTCCCAAGTTATCCTTAAAATGTATATTCCATATTATTAAAAGCCACTGTAACATTATGCACAGGTAGGCAATAGCACAATTCATCTATAATGTATCGGAAAAGTTAAATAGAAATTAAATAAATTAAACAAATTAAATAGAATCCTAACAAAAGCCACAGCCCTTTTTACCTACCATAGGGATGATGCGGCAGGACTTGATGCCGCTGGTCATGCCCATCGTGCTGATGGAGTCAGCGTGCTCGCCCTTCTTCATGAAGTGTTGGTTACCCATGAAGTTGGGGCGGTCATAGACCATGAAGCAGCCGCTCTCCACCCGGCAGGACTGGCATCTGCTCAGGTAGGAGGAGACGTCGGAGCAGTCGCTCGTGCACTCGTAGGAGCGGCCCTGCAAGTTTCTCTCCTCGTAGAAGATGATCTGGGAAAGTAAAGTGGGATTTAATATTGACTTGTTTAGCCTTTTCAATGTTGCTATATGAGCTCAATGTGGTTCCCTGCAAGACAGCTGCTGCTGAATTCCTTTAGCTGTGCTACCATTTTTGTGATTTTGTGAAATAAAAAAAATGGGAGTTTGTAGATATCCCTATTTTACAGGATATGGAATGCTTACCTTGCCCATGCTCATGTCAGTGGTGGTCATGTTTGTCAGGTGAGCGGCTGCTGCTGGCACAGAACTGATGCTGTCCCCTTCCATGTAACCCTTGGTTTTATACCTGAGTGCGCCCCACGCTGTCAGCGGGTCCCCATTGTGTAAAGCCCCTGAGCCAGCAGTATGCTATGGAGTGCGGCGGGGGGCCCGTGTCACATGTCTAACATGGTGGTCTCGTGGCTAGGCTCTTGAAGACCAAGTAACACAAGGCCTTTTGTATTTGAAATGAAAAAAATGGCTGGTTTCATTGTGCTGAATGATGAGTTAGAGCCGATGGAAACAAAGAAAAGGGATATCGGCAATACTGTAGCTGCTGTACATTCCTTATTGAAAGTTACATTTAATTAAACTGTTGCGGCAAAAGAATTCAACTTGGAAATGAAACAAATGATTGCTTCAACAATTTGCTATAATTCTTTGGTAGCGCTTCCATTGTTTACTCATTTGTTTATATTTTCAAAGACGATTGACCTATTGTTACTTTACTAGTTTGATAATCGATAGCTGTTGAATGTGTTCTTCAGTGAGCCACTTTATTAGTTTTAAGAATCAGTAATGTCTCCATTTCCGCTGGTTTACTCCATAAGATTTTCTGTTGGCATTTAAACACAATTTAATGAAAGCTTTATAGGGGTAGGCTTACAGTAGGGGCGAACAATAGTATTGCCCAATCTGTTCCGATAGTCACTGAACTTATGGAACCAACCAGAGCAGAGTTCTGACATGGTAGATTTTATCAATGGGGGTAGATGTTGCTCCACCTTCGCAACTGGTGGTAGGTTGCTTCCCAAAATATTTAGGCAACATATTCCGAGGTGGAAGTGGCGCATCGGTAGATTAAACCAGATATTAGTGATATACAGCTAAAGGTTACAATTATTTTGAACGGAGAAAATTGTATCTGCTTCCTCCGCTCACTTTCACAAAGACATGGAAAATCATTGTTTTATAATGTTTATTACATTTACAATGTCACAAATGCACTGAAACTGAGGTTGGTGGTTGCCTGGCAAGGCAGATGTTGATCCCTGGTACTGGCGCAAGAAATATACATCGACATTTTAAACAGTATTGTAAAAATTTGTAAACAAGACAATGTAAAAATACTCATATCATACCTATAGATTATTTTCCCTCTGTGAATTATTACTATTAGTGCTGCACTGATGAGGTGAGAACCTTTGAGATTTGCCTCCATGATTTGTTTGACAGACAATTGATTTTATTAATCTTATATTCGATACATTGGGGTCTAATTCTAGAAACCCCACTATTTGGCGGACTGTGTGCGTGTCGGATTCCGGATTCGGCTTTCCTGTGTGGAGTTTGCATGTTCTCCCCGTGCCTGTGTTGGTTTCCTCCAGGTACACCGGTTTCCTCCCACATTCCAAAAAAACATGCACGGTTGGTTAATTGAGCTAATTGAGTACTCCAATTTTCCCTTAGCTGAGAGTGTGAGGGGGTGGGGGTGCGGTGGCATTTTGTGCATCACCATAGTCTACAGCAGGAGTCCCCAATCCTCAGGGTCCGGTGTCCTGCATGTTTTATATATGTCATCCTGGTACAACACACCTAATTCAGATGATCAAACAATCAGCAGGGTGTGTGAATGCTGGAGAATGATCCTGATCATTTGCAGTTGCAGCAGGAAGACAAAAATCTGCTGGCTCATAAAATAAAGCCGACAATATGTCCATAGAGGAGGTGGACTTATAAAATAAAGTAAAAAAAAGTAAATGATAAAATAATAAAAAATGATAATAAAAAATTGTACAAATCATGAAATATTAAATAATACATGACACTTTATTTAATGGATACTAGTTTTGTTTTATTTTAGTTGCATGAATCTGTGATGCGCCTCATGCTCATGAAGCGAGTGCTGCTCACGCCCATCTCCCTGAAGCTGCGGTACTCGCCGGGTCTCAGGTAGATCATCCTGCTACGGAAGTGGGGCTGCTCGAACATCAGCCAGTGGCCCTCCATCACCTGACAGGACATGCACTCGTTCATGCGGAAACGCTCCATGATGTTGTCGCAATCATCCACCAGCTCGTGCGACTGGCCGCTTAAGTTCTCCCTCTCAAAGATCTTCATTCTGAACTGGCCTCTATGCTGCAGGGAAAGTGTTCGGGACAAAGCGTTACCATCTAGCAAGGTTTCTAGCTTTGGGCGGTCATTGTTTTCTACTCACCATGGGAATCATGCGGCAGGACCTGATGCACTCTCTGGTGCCCATCATGCTCAAGGCGTCGGAATACTCGCCCCTCCTCATAAAGACCTGGTTACCCATGAAGTTGGGGCGCTCATAGACCATGAAGCAGCCGTTCTCAACCCGGCAGGACTGACACCTGCTCAGGTAGGAGGACATGTCGGAACAGTCGCTCGTGCACTCATAGGAGCGACCCTGGAAGTTCCTCTCCTCGTAGAAGATGATCTGGGAAAGCAGGAAGAGAAGCAATTTGTGGGCATTACTAAATATTCTAGGTTTGCCAGATCAACCTTGAACAGTAGGCCATTGACAGGTGAGTGGATGAATTAAAATGTGGTGTACCTTGCTCCTCATGCTGCTGGTTGTGTTGCTCATGCTGGATGTGGATGTGCTGCTGTGGTGTGCCGTACCTGCTTTAACCCTTTCCTTTTATACCTGACAAAACGTTGGCCCCTCCCCTTCACAAAGCCACGAGTCAGCGACTTACTATTGACACTCAGAACACAGAGGTTATGCCCATAATTTCAGAGCAGGAGGAACCTTTCAGTCTTTAGCTTTCATGACAGGTTGCATTTTCAGCAGTGTTAGTCACATGACTAGTTCCAACTGACTTTGGATTGTTTAGTTGGGTAATGATTTTGGTCTTTTAAATGGATTTTAGCCATAGATTCCTTAATAACAACATTTATATAGACATTATCGACTGCAATAAACTAATTAGTTGCCAAAGAAATTCCAAATGGCTGCATTTTCCAAAAAATACATTTCTGTTTTATTTACGAATCATTCCATCAGTACATTTCTGACTCTGACTTTGTAATAAATAAATCTTCCAATCTAAACAATAGCAAGAGAGGGACAACACAGAACTCAAAACAGTAACATAAGCAACATATGCTTGTGTAATTCACATACTTAGTAAGGTGTTAGACAGTGATAGCGATTATCAAGTCACTGTTCAGAGCAAGTCGGCACCCAAAAGTGTGTCCCGCCATTTTGGGTGGGCAAATATAAATTTGAATGTACTTGTATATATATATATTTTTTTTTTGTAGTACAATATGGATTCAAAGAAATAATTTGTCAGGTAACACAATCATAGAAAGAATTTCCACCAAGTTAAAAAGCTTTAATTTAGTGAGATGCAGATTTGCTGAATTAAATAATTGTAAATATGTAAACAATTGGTGTTACCTATTATTTATATTTGTAGCGTAGGTAGCGCAACATTTTTAAATGGTAAATCAACACCGGTTATTTAATGCGGACTTAATAAAACTTAAGTTCAGTCAAAAAAATAGGAACTGGTAAAATGGTAAAACAACAGTTTCCGTTACTGAAATGTTATCTGTTGCGATGGTCCACTTTATTTGCTTTTGGCCACGTCACTTTCTAAGGCTTGATTTGGAATTTGCCACAAGAAGGAGTCATACAACATACACTGAAAAAACTACTTTGAACTATTAATGAAGGCCTCTCCCAGTGAACTGTTTTTTTCTGTGCTAAGTTTTAAATGGGATGGGTGCATACTGTGCATCCTTTTTACCCGTGTTAAATCAAGCAAAACACGGCCTTATTTGGTGGCTGCCTTTCCTAAGATAATCGGAGCAACCAACTTATTTTTTTTCTAGTTTAGTAATGTATTGTATTTCTCTTCCACCACCACTTGGTCTTTCATTTCAAACTTAATTTTGCACTTGGGTGCTTTCCTAATTTTTCCATCGGAGCCACTGCACCTAAAATGCAAAAGCCTCTTTGAAATACAGCAGTCTTCTAAAATGAACATACAATTTCGCGCCTACTTTTTGCGGTATTAGAAAAATCTGTTAATAATTCAGTTTATTTTCATAACCTAAAATTCCAGTCCAAATACTTTCCAAGGAAGAAAAAAAAATGCCAAAAAGGTAATATGTTTAGAAATGTAGTGTTGACTGGGAGATTATTGATAAATATGATGATGACCATATAACATGCCTGTGTCTCAAATAGAACAATGATAAACTGATTTCCTCATTCTCCTATTCTGAAAAATATGTTACCAGTGTGTAATAATGCTTGCTTAGGCAGAAAGTGTAGTTTTTATGTTTTTTATTTATTTATGTTCTTTTCAGAGAAACATTGCAGGGAACAACTTTTACATATCCATGATGCGCCTCATGCTCATTAACCTCATGCTACTCAGGCCCAGCTCCCTGAAGCTACGGTACTCGCCGGGCTTCACGTAGATCATCTTGCCGCGGAAGTGGGGCTGCTCGAACATCAGCCAGTGGCCGTCCGTCACCTGGCAGGACATGCAGTCGTTCATGCGGAAACGCTCCATGATGTTGTCGCAGTCTTCCATCAGATCGTGGGACTGGCCGCTGAAGTTCTCCCTCTCGAAGATCTTCATCCTGAACTGGCCTCTGTGCTGCTTCGGGACAGTTTGTACATTTTAAAACCCGTCGTCAACGTTTTGTGAAATTTCTCTCGCCTACCATGGGGATAGCACGGCAAGACCTGATGCAGTCCCTCATGCCCATCAAGCTCATGGAGTCGGCATATTCGCCTCTTTTCATGAAGAACTGGTTGCCCATGAAATTGGGACGCTCATAGACCATGAAGCAGCCGTTCTCAACCCTGCAGGACTGGCACCTGCTCAGGTAGGAGGACATGTCGGAGCAGTCGCTCATGCACTCATAGGAGCGTCCCTGGAAGTTCCTCTCCTCGAAGAAGGTGATCTGGAAAATGGATTCCTGAGTTTATAAAACCATTTCAGAAGAGATTGCTTAAGGTATGGATTTGAGCGCTTACCCTGCCCATGGTTGTGCTAGGTGTGTTGGTTTCTCAGAGACCTGTGATTCTGCTTTGGTAGCAACGCCACCGTGTCTTTTATACCTGGCCAAACCCAAAGACTGCAGTCACCATTGTGTGTGAATCGCTGACAGAGCAACATGGTATGGAGGCCCTATGGAGTGCTGAGAGGCATTGGTCACATGTCCAATTCGACCGCATACTCGGGGAGACTTCACAATCACGTTTTATGGTACAGAAAAATAGAACAATGAGCATTTTCTTAAGGCTTCCAATAGTGACTGGGACATTAGCGTCCGATTTCCTGAAAACACGCCGCATGACACTGTGATCCGTAAGCTGACAATTTATAGGCATGAGTATCCTTTTGTTCGCCTGCAACAATAGTCTGACACGTCTGTATACAAAGCATCGGCCGACAAACAAAAGTGATTTTGCTGGTGAATTGTGGAGGCAAGCGGCTATGTATGCTTGGATTTATGTGGAAAAAAAATAGATGGTGAGCAGTGAGACTTTGAAACTGTTCTGTTAATCAGGTCTGACTCAAGTCATCTGTGGTGTCATCAACATGGTGTGGATAGTAATTCCACAGTCTTTGGAGTAAAAACACTCATGGCAAATTTCCATTTGCGTTCTCCAGTGGGTTCTGAAATCTTAGCAACTGTGGGAAAATGTCTGGATGGGAACAAATCATTTTGCAATATGAAGGCGGCAACGGGAGACGACAAGGTGACCCAAATGCAGGTAAGCAGCCAACTAATGCAGGATATCTTTATTATTATTTTTTATTGACACAGGAATGGGCAAAGACACACTTTTTGTCTGATGAAATAACAAACACAGTGAAGTAGTAGGTAGTGAAGTAAATCAGAAATCAGAAAATTCAAGCATCATCTTAAAGTTTCTCATGATCTCATTAAAACTATTGCGATCTGGATCAGGAATGTCCAAACTCGGTCTTCGAAGGCCTCTGTCCTGCATGTTTTTATTCCTCCAATACGCCCGATTCAATCGATCAGGATAGTTATCGAGCTTATTCATATGCTTGCTGATGAGCTGTTCATTTGAGTGTGTGGAAGATGGAAACATCTAAAGCATGCAGGATAGTAGTCCTTGAGGACCGCAGTTGGACATCCCTGATTGAGACGTTCATGTGTTTGATTGCGGCTTCCACTTTCAAAAACAACACACCAACACGATACATCACAATTTTTTCTTTTGTCTGGGAGTCCTCCACGATGCAACATGACAAATTTCAAACAAGGTTCCTAAAATATACGTAATGTAGCAAGTACTTATACATTGCATCAGAATGGTTGTCCACCATTGCAAAGGGTGACCCTAAGTAAAAACTTCCTGGGTCATCCTGTAAGACCTAGCGCTCGAGGAGAGTCTCTGTTCAAACACGAAAACGTTATTTTTCAACAGTGCCAAGTCATGTTTCTGCTTAGGTTCTTAATTCTGGGGTGAATTTACTACGGGCCTTCTGTGTGAGTGGTTCGAACTCCGCCCGGCAACAAGTGTTGCAAGTGTTTCTGCCTATATTGGAAAAATTACAAGTTTATTTTATTTTTTTATTGATATTTATGTTTTTATTCATATAATTAATATGTCTTTATTTATTATTTATTCTATTTTTTATTGAATCTTAAATGATTTGTGTTGTGATTTATAGCATGACCATTTGACTTGATGAGTTTATTAAACAATTTATTTTCAAATAACACCACTTGTGTGATTGAAATAAAGTACAAGACCAAAATTTAGGAAGTCATGATATTTATTTGAGCAACAATGTACAATTAGCATGAATCTGTGATGCGCTTCATGCTCATGAAGCGAGTGCTGCTCAGGCCCATGTCCCTGAAGCTGCGTTGCTCCCCGGGCTTCACATAGACCATCCTGCCTCTGAGGTTGGGCTGCTCAAACAGCAGCCAGTGGCCCTCCATCACCTGGCAGGACATGCATTCGGTCATGCCAAAACGCTCCATGATGTCGTTGCAGTCGTCCATCAGTTCGTTCATCTGACCGCCCAGGTTCTCCCTCTCAAAGATCTTGATCCTGAACTGACCTCTGTGCTTTTATGGGGATCATAGCAAAGTCAGGAAGTAGTCAAAAGAGCAGGAACATTCCCGGGGCATTTGCTGTGTGTTAGACCTACCACGGAGATCATGCGGCAGGACTTAACACCGCTGCTCAGGCCAATCAGATTCATGTAGTCGAGGTACTCGCCCCTCTTCATCAAGTGCTGGTTGCCCATGAAGTTGGTGCGCTCGTAGATCATGAAGCAGCCGCTCTCCACCCGGCAGGACTGGCACCTGCTCAAGTAGGAGGATATGTCGGCGCAGTCGCTCACGCACTCGTAAGAGCGACCCTGGAGGTTCCTCTCCTCGAATAAGATGATCTGGGTGGGAAAACAAAAGCATCTTTAATTTGCTGGCATAATAAAGTGAAATAACCAGTTGAGGTGGTTTACCTACCTTGCCCATATTGATGGTGGTGGTCTACTGGATCGTTGACAGAACTGAGCTTGAACTGACACCTCTCTGTCTGAACATGCCTCATTTATACCTGACAAAAGACAAAGACTGCATGCCCCCTATTGTCTAATGTCCTGAGCAAGCACCTGACTTTAAAAGCCTATAGTGTTGTGTAGCTTGCATGTATACCCACAAGGTCATTATGTCCACGTGGAATTTTCCCTTGATAGAAGACTTACATTTGTCTTTTTGTCACCAACTTTAAATAAATATATGAAATGATTTGATGCAGAGTAAATCAAGCATGCCTGGCCCATGTCTAATCTAACATGTACCAACTATGAGAAGTGTTTTTTTTGTGATTCCTGGTGTGTATGCTATAATAATATCAACATAAATTGAGTAATATTTTAGAATATTTTATCTACAGAACAATTATCATCATACTTTGTACTTGTGATGCCATTTTCACCCAAGAGCATGTGACCAAATGGCTGCCCCCTCTGATATGGATACAAATGTGTGGAGTTTGCTGCTTAATTCATATTCCACAAACATAATAATAATGCTGTGTTTGGACCACTGGGGGCATATTACTGTAATGATTGCTTTTTACTTGACTTCCATTCAAGCCATACTTGCTGACATTTTATGAACACATAACAAAAAACAATAGTTTTCGGGGCGATTACATCCGAGATGTGTGCTTTATTGGCCAGATGTTAAACATCTGGTGCCAGGACAATTGAGGGCTCCTCCGGCAGCTCTTCGCTTTGACTTGGACATCCACTTTTTCATTGATTTTCATATTATGTATTATTTGTGCTCTCGCTGCATCCATTGCAGCCTGGTGATCCTGAAAGGGGGATCCTTCTATCCGTGGTCCCTTCTCAAGGTTTCTCATTTTCCCCTGGCAGGTTTTTTTGAGTTTTTCCTTGCCCTTTTGGGAGCTTAGGATCAGGGGATGCTTTGAGAATAATTGTAAATTGTTGTCTATGTGAAGCCCTTTGAGACTGCTTGTGATTTAGGGCTATACAAATAAACTTGACTTGACTTGATCCTTTGAATTATTTGATCGAATGTCATATCATGGGGGTTGCATGGCAGGACCTGATGCACTCTCTGGTGCCTATTACGCTCATGGAATCTGCATGCTCGCCCCTCCTCATGATGACTTGGTTTCCACCAATTTTGTGTCAAACATCCCAAGTATGACCTTTAATAACTATTTTTCTAAATATCACAAACAAGGTGAAAACTGTTTCATAGTAGGTGAAAATGTGCAGTTTTAGAGCCACACAAATAAAACCGTAGCCTACTAGTTAAGGTGGCGTGAAGTTAGGTGACTACACTGTAAAACTGTTTAAAATTCAGAGACAGTGTTAAAAAGAGTTGCATTGATGCCACGTCTTTTGGTAATGATTGAAGTTGACTTGTTCAGCATCATTTTGTTCTTTGCTTGCACGATAGAATGAAACTTCCCTAAGGTAGATGAAACTTTTATATGCAGCTATTTAATGGAAAAAAAAATTCTGGTTCCAAATGTTTAAAACAGATTGGCCAATAGTTGTATTTCATGTGACGTCACCTTGTCACATGGGTTACACAGCCAATTGGGTTGATGAATATGTTTTGGTGACCTTTTTTAGGACTGGTGACACGCACACCTAACCCTCTTCAGTCTAATGAGCATATTTTGTCGTCTGCTTGACAAACGTAATGCCTTTTCTCCAAAGTTCAACATCTAAATACAAAAGGAAGGACTTTGATTGCATGGAAGTGTTTGTGTGCAAAGGTCATGTTTGAATTAACTGTGTCTGGAATTCCCAATCTGGAAAACAAGGCCTTACCAGTTTATGTGAGTATTGTTTTGCATGAAAACCTTTCGGGTTTTCTCATTTGGTCAATGCAGGCCTGTGGGAAATTGAGTTGTGTTTGTTAATGGTTTAGTGTCCATTCTATTTGGCTGCTTTGTCATTTTTTGAATCAACCCCTCTACTTTCAGGAAAATTGAGAACATCTTCATGACGATAAGGCATTAAGTTATTTCTTTCTGATTAGTATTACCTGAATGCATTTACAATGGACTAATATTGGCATTTTATTTCCCAAATACATTATTTTCCTAATGGACTATACACTATTTTCATTAAACCGCAATAGCTCAATTGTCTTTTACACACACGCACACACACAGGATCAATCTGATGGCAATCATTAGTAAAACGCATTGTCATATTATAAGTTATGAAGCATTTATTGATATGAATTATTACATTTTTAAAGTAGAGGCCTCTTAACAAGATTCGATGATGCGTCTGATGGATGCAATCCTCATGTCAACTGAACCCGTCCCCATTTCTCTAATGCTCCGGTATTCCCCGGGCTTCAGGTAGAGCATTTTGCCCCTGAAGTGGGGCTGCTCGAACAGCAGCCAGTGGCCCTCCGTCACTTGGGCGGACTGGCATTCAGACATGCGCAGGCTGTCCTGGATGTTCTCGCAGTCGTCGAGCAGCTCGTTCACCTGACCTCCAAAGTTCTCTCTCTCAAATATCTTCATCCTGAATGGACCTCGGTGCTACAGAATGAGGGAGACAGCTTAGGGGGAGGGGTTGGTGGCGAAACATTTTGCTTCCCAGTTGGAAGCGCAAATAACAGACACCAACTGGATTTTTGTACCATGGGGATCATACGGCAGGAACGGATGCAATCACTCATGCTGATTCCCATCAGGCGCTGGTTGTCGGAGTACTCTCCTCTACGGACCAGCATCTGGTGGCCAATAAAATTCGAGCGCTCGTAAACCATGAAGCAACCGCTCTCCACCCGGCATGAGCTGCAGCGGCTCAGGAAAGAGGTCAACTCGGCGCAGTCGCTGCTGGTCTCATAGGAGCGACCCTGGAAGTTCCTGTCCTCATAGAAGATGATCTGCAGAAACATTCAGAATCTCAACAGCCATGCTATAAAAGAAAACAAAAAATCATTTGACATACTCTGCCCATGCTGACGTCCGATCCTGTCCCTGATTGCACTGCTGTCTGTCCCCAGCTGCCGAAACCTTTTATAGCTGCTCATGATAGCTAAATGATCTATGGAGCCTTTGTGAGGAACATCTTACTCAGCAGCGCAGCATACGGGCCTGTAATGTTTGTTCAATTGCTCTGCAAATAGTTATTATTCTTGACTGTATGCATATGGTCCAGTGCCAATTGTGGCCACCTCTCCTATGGGGTGAGGATGTGTCAGCTGGGCCTCTTTGTGTTCGCTCTGTTGGCACGATCACTTTGTTGGCTCCTATTCTTATGCAAGGTGAAAGCGTACTGTATTTTTGTGTCGTAATTCACCGCTGCTGATTATAATTTTTTTTGGTACCTCTGGATTTTCTTCAATTATTCCAAAAAGTGGGGGGTACAGAACTCAAGTGATTATTTTACACATTGTTAGATGGTATTGTTAGACAGTTCGATTAATCGCCATTCATTCTTCACACAGGCACTGGAAACAGTGATATAACTCGGTCCAACCGCAGAGAGCAAGATTTCACGATGCTATGCGCTGGCAGTGTAGAAACACTTGTATTTCTTAAAACCTTATTTTTCTGTGCACTTAAATAAAAAATATTACTTCTTGCGTTATCTTGTTTTAATTTTGTGATTTTTAACCTATATCATTTTACAATCCTTTTATTGGGGGAACATTTTTTGGGGTCAAATAAGTGCATGGTAAAAAAAAGCTTATTTGCAATGACTCTATTGTATTTTATTTTTAGGGTTATTCAACATTCAATAGGCAATAGCAAAATCATACCAAGTTATTTATTGAGCAACTGACATTCAGACGTTATTGGACTGCAAATATTGAGTTCTTAAAATATTGCTTAATCAATAGGTTGTGGTCGTTACCATTGCAATTAGTTTGGTGTTAAACTGTCCAGTGTCTAAAGTGTGCAGTTCCCCCTCGTATTATGTTGGAAGCAGAAGTCCAAGGGAACTCAACTCAGTATTGTTTCTAAGAGCATTATTCTATTTTTATACTTTTCTTTGAGCTTGCCTAGGCCCGTTTTCCATGACCCCACTGTTGGATTTTCTAGTGTGGAGATCAGCAGTAAATGCTGTAGCTATTGTAATGACAATGCTGCGCGTTGCTCAGCGAGTGTATAAATCCACAACGGGCCTGTGGAGAATGTTCTGATAAACAAAACTGTTGCTAAAATTTGTGAGAAGCCCAAACATGGAGCAAGTGGGAAAGGTAGGACGATTTTGTCAGAACTTGCCACCATAATGAGTTGACGTTTTCTTTTTTTAATTGATTTTTGAATGACCTACTTTCCTTATTTAATCCATATGCAAAGGTACATTCCGGTTTAATTAGTATCTTTCAAATCAACTTTGCTCGACGAGCTGAATTAAAATGGCGTTAATTCGTACAAGCCCCCGAAAAAAACATTTTTGTTCAGCAACTTTTTTTTCTAATCAGGAAAGAAGCACTGTACAGTATTCTATTCATAATTGCGCACAGTTATGTTACAAACTAGAATGTAAAAAAAAAAAAAAAGACACTTTCATTGAACTTAAGGCCTCTTTATACTCTCGTGGGCAGAAGTCGTGTGGACGTCACACCATTGATGAGCACACTTTGCTTCACACTTGTGCGCACTTGGGGCATTTGTGTTATGTGCCATTGTGTGATGGATCAAACCTTTTTCCACCCAATTGTGGTGGCATCCCTCATTTGCATCAGGATCGGTAGCCAGAGTACAGTGTGCCCAAGTAATGCATGGTTGAGATTGCAGAAATAAAAATAGACTCACTGTAGTTAATGCATGACATTGGTGGGTAAACTGCAAGATCCCTCCTCATGGATTTTGGAGTAAACCATTCATGTGACGTGGACAATTGGAGACCACCATGCATCTGCCTGTGACACCCACTCCAGTAAGAACAAGTGCGTTATAAAAAAAAAAAAAAAAAAAGAAATTTATTATTATTTGTTTAATGAATTGATTTCTATTACCTCCTTAATCCTCAGACCATAGAGAATATAGACCTTTTAGTACTTTTTTTTTTTTTTTTAATTGTGCTTTCCCCCCTCTGTACATATATTTACTGTGTTAAAAAGTGTGTTAGTTTCAATGAACAGAAATGTGTTAAGGGCATGCAGGAGGGGTCAAACTATAACAAGTATTCTGGGTGGGTTTGAAACATATCTTGTGCGTATCTGTATTTTATTTCTTTTGTTGTATATTGTGCTATGTAGCAACAACATCCTCACATTTTGGTGCCCAGATCATCTTTTACCAAGACCAGAACTTCCAGGGTGACTATTACGAGTGCAGCAGTGACTGTCCCGAGCTGAGTAGTCACTTGAGTCGCTGCGGCTCTGTGCGTGTCAAGAGCGGGGCCTGGGTTCTGTTCGAGAGGCCCAACTACTTGGGCGGCCAGTACGTCCTCACTAGTGGCGAGTACCCAGACTACCAACACTGGAAGGGCAGCACTGACAGCGTCCGCTCATGCCACGCTATCCCCAATGTACGTTCCGTAGTAGCCCTTCTCAATGGCAGCTTCATTCCTGCTGTCTGTCTGACAGAATCGTCAGAATCTTGGCGTATCCCAATGCAAAAAAAGTCTAAATTTTCTGAAATAAACAACATTTTTAATATTCCCTATTTTTATGAGGATGAACATAATCAGAAAAAAGTTTGTTTTCTGAGAATGATGATGAATAAGAGAATTGGATGGCATTTTAATTAGAAAATAATTTAGATTGTAATATTACAAGAAAAAAAATACAAGACAGTTTTAACTTTTCAGTAATGCATTGCAATTTTATGAGCTGTAAATTACAATATTAATCTTGTGAGAATAAATATGAAAAAATAATTTGAATTTTCCAATAATACTGTACATTTTCAATATAAATCGTAAAATCATAGGGGGAAATCCTCAATTTCACGAGAATTTTCTTAATATCAAGATAAATAAACCATATTTTAACCATAACCAGAAATTAACTTAATTCAATTTAATAATTAATCAGAAAATAGTTCTAGTTTATTGAGAGGAAAGCAATATTATTACATTTTACAGAATTTTACAAGAATTAAGCTGAATTATTTTGAAAAAAAGTGTAATTTTATGATAATTGTCGTAAGAACTTATATTGTGTTTATGTTTGTGTGTCTCAATATAATTTGATGAACATAGTCTTTGTTTTTTGTTTAATTACTTGTTTTCCAGTTTTCTGGCACATTCCGAATCCGCGTTTACGAGAAGCCTGATTTCAGTGGTCAAATGCTGGAGTGCACGCAAGATGTCAATCAGCTATCAGATGTTTGGTCTCCTGGGGCCATTCACTCTGCCCAAGTACAGGATGGCGCCTGGATCTTCTACGAGCTTCCAGACTATCGCGGACGGCAGTACCTGTTGGAGAGGGGCCAGTACCGCCGCTTTGGTGAGTGGGCCGCCATGGAGCCCACGGTGGGATCTCTTCGGCGTGTCCGTGACATTTAGATGCAACTTTACTTTGAAAAATAAATAAAAATAGGATGCAACAAAGCACGATTTAGAGGCTATTTTATTTTAATATAAGGCCTATTTATGTAATTCTAATACTGTAAGTTAAAAGGGAGAATTTTGAGAAAGCCAATATTATCTTAGATGCAAATTATAATATTCCAGGAACTCATGGATGAAGTCCTAATATGGTAAAAAGCAGCCGAGGCGTAAATTGTGCTATGAAAAAAGAGAGTATGAGGAAAAGGGGATCCGCTGACACGCCTAGCGAGGGTGGCAGGTGTACTGGAATCCAGCCCTTTAGTTGAGAGGCGGGATACCCGCTGGACTGGTCACCAGAACCATTAACACTAACTGGACAATTAATAACATACTGGAATGCAATCAGCTTCATCCCCAGACCATTGGATTTTTTTCTGTCTTGTGATAACATGGGTACCGATGAGGCCACGTCACATTGAGCAACAAAGACGTGATTACTCAGCGGCATTTGTCAGTCAGAGCGTGGACACCCCAGCTGGTGTTAAGATCTGATGACTCGGCGGGATTTGCTGTTGTATGCCAGCTGCTGTTAGTGCTGAAGCTCAGATCACTGGAATGACACTGAAAACAACTACAACACAAAGGAGGCATGGTTCCCAGGTTTGTCACATCCCTGTAGCTGATGCAAAATGTACAAAATTCCAACAATATCCAAAAAGCATAGAGCATTACTCAAAAATGAAATAATTTCCTCCATCCGTTCATTTATCTTTCCACCTATCCATCTATCTTTCCATCTATCCACCTATTCATCCATTCATCCACAGGTAGAGGGATACACGAAAGATCAAGGACGCCCGAAAATTTGTTGAATAAGCAAAAGTGGAGCAAAGGATACTCAAAAAATAGAGGACACCCTAAAAATAGCGGGATACCCTAAATGTAGGTCTACAATAAAGGCCTACTCAAAAATCAGAACAATATCAGGAAGCAGAGAGCTTGGGCCTGGTGTCGGGATGTTTTTAAATGTCCAAACTCTGTAGTTCTACTGGTATCAGCTAGATGGTAGCACTGTTACGTTACGATGATCGGGCTAGGCCCAGTCGACCTTTGCATTCGAATGGTCGACTCTGATGTCCAATAGAGTCCTACCCAAGAATATATTGAAATCAAATGCAAAAAATGACATGTTATCTCAGATTATAATATCAACAATTATTGTATTTCAGATCATTTTCATTTTTGTAGTTTTCAAGTGAGGCCTTCGTGCCATCAAGCTCCGAGGCACTGGAAACAGCATTGCCATGGAAACCAACGTGTGCTCCACTTATCAGTAATCCATCCTCCATCCTAGATGTGACCAGAAAAGCAAAAAGTCATTTTCTTCCACTAGTATTCCTCGTGTTCAACTCACGTGGATTCCCTAACGCCGGCGTGAACGCCATGTGATTTGCTGTGCTGACGTCTCCTCACATTGCTCATTTGCATGGAAGGGAAACGCCTGATGGCCCAAAACGTCTCCACACATCCTTGCACAATCAGTGGCTAATTTTATGCAAATATATAAATAACATCCAATATTTTTTTAACAGAATCACATTTTTGATCCAAAAATACTGTTTTTGTTCAACTGACGAGACTGGTTACTTTCTTCTAAGAGTCTTTTGACTTGCGCCAGCAGCACCACAGATGGCTTTCATTGCACCCACGCTAGCTAAAGCAAACACTTCTTTATGACCAAGGAACAGAGGGACTCAAACCTCCCCGACACACACACACACACACACACACATGCGAGTGTTTACAGTCGCGTATGAGGGGGATCCTGGGAGGCGGCTATTTTTAGCTCCGATTTCATCATTCCTCTCCTCTGCTGGAGCTCTCCACTGCATTCTAATGAAGAGACCTTGTGTTTGCAGCACGCTCACAAGATAGGGAAGCGAGAACGCCGTGACTTTCGCCCCCCCCCCCCCCCCCCCCCCTCTCTGCTTTTCTGGAATTCAGAGACCTTGACAATGTTGCAATTGCATGAGGTGTGACCTCAGTGTAGGTCACATGAAAAGGCGGTTCATGAAAGCTGCAACACACAATATATGAATAAAGCATGACAAGGAGGGAAGGTTGCCAGTAGCGTACCAAGGTCGCATGCTAACTAGCAGCCGAGGCTTTATTTGTTTGTTTGTGACCTTGCAAATTCTTGTTTGCATATTTTTAGCCATTAGTCTGAATCTTTAGATATCAAGGTTGCCATTATATTTGGAGGATGTTTCACACATTGATACCACCATTGCTATTATAAAAAGTATTGCTATTTTCTGCTTCAGTTAACCTTCATTTATTCACAAATTTGCCATTTTAGAATTCATTTATTTGCTGATTTTTTCTATTTTTAAAATAGCTTCTGTGGTATTTGTTGAAATACTTGCACCTCAGCATTACTAGCATGAATACGTAGTATCTTATAATATACCAACAAAACACAGTCTGGAGTGAACACCTCACTGTCTACTGGATTGGAAACTGCCTGGATCATCTTGAGTCCTGGGCAAAGAGAATCTTGTTTCAAATTATATTCCCCACAGAAGGAGAAGAAAATGATTCATTCATTCCAAGGGTGCTTTCAGAGTCTATTTTCAGAAAAGTGTTGTCTTTTAAAAAGGGGGCGTGACCAACGGATGAGACAAGATTCCCAAAACAGGCTCTATTGATAGAACTCTCAGGAAGCAGACGGGGGGAGCGACATATCTGGCATGAAGCGGTGTGTTTTTATTTTGCTGCCACTGATACTCTTTAACATCTTCATCCTGCTGTCATTGGCCACTTCTGTTCTTGGAAACAAAAACTCTATGCTCCAAGGTATCGATTGATAGAGACAGAGAGATATGTCAAGTTGTATTTTTATCATATGAACATGGTAAATAAATTATTACTGCTTTTGACTAATGCCAAAACAAGATCGATAGAAACCCATAATATTGCCAATATTTGGGTTTAGAAATGATTATTAGCTATGATTACGAAAATACACATCCTCTTTTTCCTTTTCCAACAGCAAAACAAAACAATAATCCACATTGCTCATATGGATATTTTTGTCAAGGTTTTTGAGGGGTAATGAAATTTTTGTGAAGCGACAGCATGCAGTCATGCACATGACTGGTGTTTTGATTTGAGGCAGCAGGGAAGGGGGGCAGGAGTGGTGTGTGAAAGGTAGCACGAATGGAGAATTTTAATTAAAAACTGCTGAGACACAGCGACCCTGGAAGAGGAAGCACAGAATTTGCCAGATTCTGACCGTGCCCGACGAGGAAAAGCAATGTCGTGAAGCCAATTAGTTCCATCGCAGGATGCTGCACCTCTCTGCAAGTGCTCAATTTCTGATCATAAATAACATGGATTGGACTCAATTGCACTAAAATACAAAAAATTGTTAACCCACCCTTGTTTCTTTGCTTAATTTTTAATACCTGACCAACAAATAATGATGACAACAAAAATAGCTCATAATAGTTTAGTTTAATAGCTTGAAAGTAACCAAAATCACTAGTAATAATCTTAAGAAGGTCAAATAGGACTTTTATTTTTATTGAGTAAGTTGGCAAATTTCATGAATAATGACAAGAGGACTGATTGCATTAATATAATGCATATATTATACCGTGTTTGACTGAGTATGGTGTGCATTCCAATTTCTACTCAATCGATCATTTTTAGATGTGTTCATTACTCAAGGTGGAGAACTGGCAGTTATGACAAACTATTGACAGTGTACATCAGGGGTGTCAAACTCCTTTTTTGGGCGGGCCGCACTGTAGTCATAGTTTCTTTCGGAGGGCCATTATGACTGTCAACCCAAATCGATGTATCAATGTGTCTAGATTGTGCTCAGGCTGGATTCAAATAGTCCAGTGAGAACATATAAACTATATGCAGTGCTCCACTTTGGAAATGATGAGCCATCCCTTGTGTAATTGTCCATGTGAGTGCTCGGTAATCACGTTCAAATGGAGACCCGGGAGAGTACACGAGGATGTTCATTGAAGTGAATCCACCAGCAAAGACGGAAATGAAACAAAATGATTACTTTCAATGTAAAGATGCAGAGGATGCACTAATCACATGACCTCCTTGGATCTGGACTCACTAATTTGCTAATTAACCATTAGCACGCTCTTTTGTCTCTCACAACCATCCTAATTATTTTTCAGTGTGTCTGGATAATGATGTAAGCTGGAAATACTGTATTAAACATAATAGAATTTGTTTATACTCATTTTATTCTTATACTTCTCAATCCTTTGTGAGGTCCACTGAGACGCCGACTAGATCGTATTTGTTCAGTCATTAGCTGCCAACCATTTTACAATCTAACAGTGTTGAAGCTGTTCATGACTTTTGATACTTTAATTGTTATTTATTTCATCACCCAACATCATGACATGCTAACATCTAGTGGAGCTCAAAATGTACCACTGTTGAGATCACACACGTCTACTACAGTACAGGGACAAAAAGGAGGTGGATGACTGAATGCAAATGCAAAACACAACAAACAGAGGAGATCTCGTTGGGAGCTGGCAAATGGTGCATTTGAATGTCAAGTTCTAGGATACAAAGGTCTTGGTGACATTTCATTTTTGGGGGGAGGGGGGGGGGGTGCTGCAGTGATCTCACTGGCATTCTGTCTGTTGTAGAAAGTCTACACCTTTGCCAAGATGGCAGTTGTTGACGTGAAATGTCAAGAGTTGGATTGTGGACAACCAACAATTCATTTTCATCAGATTTAAGAGTATTTTGCATTATTTATTATCTTGTGATTATTTCATTTTAAGTTTGCCTCATAATACGAGGCAAAGGATTGTCAATTTTCTTTCTGGTAGGTTTGCATATGTGTTGGGATTTAATTTTACATCTAAATTATTGACTAATGTGTTTATTTTTGCAGAAATAAAAAGGCACACCACACCAGAAGCGTTATAGACAAAATGTACCTATAAGTTATTGTATGCGAACAATTTTGTAATTGTATATTTCTTTGCAGCATATATAGTCACCAAGACAACAAAGCCACAACATCACTTGAAAGCTTTTTAAGTTGCATTTATGAATGTTTCTGGATGCCATGGAAACACATACATAAGTTAAACATTTCTCTTCTGTATCATAATCACGTCCCAGTGGTTGGAATTAAGGGGAGGATGAATAATTTTAGCAAATCTATCTCTCTTTATCACACATGAATGATTATTAAAACAATACAATTATTATTTTTTTAAATGCCATAAAACATTTTCATGACCATAGTTGCTAGCCTGCTAAAAATACTTATAACGGATACTTATAATACTTTGAACGGCTTTTTTTCAAGCAAGCAATGTAAATTGAGAGAAAGGGTTCAAACTGTAGCCAATTTACAAAAAGGACAACGGGAAAAAAGAGTATATTCACATTTGAGAGGCTGACATTATACAAGTTGGTCTTTCAAATCTTTCAACTCTCTTTCCATTTTGTATCCAATTAGTTTGCTGGCACGGGCTATGTTTTCCTTTTTGTTCAGTGGCCCCGTGGAGCATTTCTTGTTTGACCTATTATATACTTCAGTGTCATATTGTTTCATCTCATCCACAGTTTGACAGTTTCTTTTTTAGTTCTTTGGCCACTAAAGAAAGGAGCACTTGAGTGCAAAAGGTCATAATAATTTGTCCCTCTCCATTTCTGAAAAGATTGCTATGACCCTGTCACGTTCCACACAGGTCACACTAATTTCCAAGTTCGCAGTGCCACTTTGTCCAGCTTTGGCCCTAACCTTTAAATTTTTCAAATCTCAATGTATGCATTTACTGAATTTAATTATTGCAGATTAAATTATTGACAAGGTCTGCTTTGAATAATTCAGATGCTCGCACTAGTAATAAGTAAAAAAATATTTTTCATGCTTTAAATTTGAATCAGAATTGATTACAAGATTTTAAAACGATGTCGTATAATAATAATAATATTAGAAAAATATTTTATGTATAACGAACTCTGACCTAGAGTTAAAGTGCAAGTGTGCGCAAGTCGCGCAGTCACTACACGGCTTTCCTGATTTTGCTGTCCCTGGACAACACACAGAAATTTAATGGCTCAGGTAGGGACGAATTCTGCAGCGTTTTTGTCACTTTTAAGTGAACTCAAAGAGTTCATGCAGTGCAAGAGGGAAGCTGCATCGCTGCACGAGAACATGGAATGGAAATTTGAATCGTGAGCTGCAAGGTAAAGGTAAGTCTGTCGCTCACTTCATATGTGCAGTAAATGCATTTAAAGCTAAGATAAATATGTTTTCGGTGCAAAAATGCTACAAATGATCATTTGCACTACAACGACAGCAAGTGTTGCCAATGACTTTTAAATATTCGCGCAGATGAACATACAAACGTTTCTTGTTTAAACATGATTTTACCATCATTGTAGAAAATAAGTCGCTTCACGTCGTGCAATTTAAAAATAAATAAAAATAATACATTTTTAATATAGATTGGTGCAGTGGTTCTCAAACGTTTTGCACCAAGTAGCTACCACTTAAAAATACTAAAAATATTTAAAAAAATAAAAGCGCAGAACCTCTAAGACACAGGTGTCAAACTCAAGGCCCGGGGGCCAGATACGGCCCCCGACATCATTTTATGTGGCCTTTAATACATTTTAATTTACTTTGTGAAGAGTCCTGAAGCATATTTGTGACAGACAATTATGTTGGCATAACATTTACATAATAAGACCTCTGAAATGTCTGAACCCGTCGATACATTGATCAATTGACTAAACACTGTCCGTTCTGATGCAAATAATGTGCATGTATATATCTTCCCTGTTGAGGTGCCTTAAAAAATACTCGTGTATGATATTAGAGTTTTGTCTCGGTTCATAAAAACAATGCGGGGCAAGATTTTGAAAACTATCCACACTGATGACCTAAAGAAACAAAGTGCATCTCTCTTTTCTGAAAAACAACTCAGTCATCAGAAAATTGAATAATTTTCAGCATTACTCAGCAACAAAGATTAACACTGATGTTGAAGGAGGACTTTACACAGTGAAATCATCTGTGACTTTTGAGAAGAAAAGCAAGGCGTGTGCGTGGGAAGTGTCAAAGCACTGAGAAACTGTAAAGCAGAACCATTTTGCAAGACTTGAGTGCAACCTGCAATGATAAACCTTTAATTGTATTTTATTTTTTTTAATGCATGCTATTCTTAGTCAAAAGTTGTTCAACTGTGAAACCGCACGAGTCTTTATTATTGTCTTCCACTTCCTGTTTGGTCATGATTGTTGTGTGTGTGCACACGTCACACACTTCCTGCGTGGGCACTAAAGGTATGACAATGAATTGTAATTCAGATTTGCCTACAATAACAATGCATGGTAGTAATAGTAAAAGATGCAATTAAGATTTCAAGCCATGATAGAGTGCAAGCGGTTTGTTCCAAACAAGCATTACAGTTCCAATTTGGGATTCCAAGTGAGGGTAGAGATTCAAACTAGGATTTGAAATGAGAGTGTTGAAAATCAAGACAACATATTTTTGAGGGGTTTTGTTCTCTATACAATCTCCAGACCTACATTGATGGTCCGTAATAGCACTTCAGTCCAACAAGGCGACTCCGTAAGACAGTTGATTCATTAATTGGCTGAAAAAAAAGGGTCTGGATGCTGCTGGCAATGAGGAGAGATGCAAAAATCAATAATGGAAGCTTTTCTCTGTCCTCTGGGGATGCGGTTGGTTTGGCATTGCTACAGCGATAAGTGGGAAATGAGGCCAGCTTCTGCAAAATGAGACAAAAAGGCGACAGAAAGATGAGCTCCGATGCATTAGTACGCAAATTAGTGTGTGTGCATGTGTTTTTGTGAGTGTGCGTTCAACGACTCTGTGAGAAATGGACAAGCAGGGCGGGTCTGGCTTCATTCATCAATGATGTCACGACAAAAATAGCCAGCAGCGTAACAACAGGCCGACACGTTGCAGTGACACCTTTACTGGCGGCTGACACGCTGAGCAGTGCGTTTGTGTGTGCGCTCGAGTAAGGGGGAACATTGATGGAAAACAAGATAGGTGTTGATGCTTTTTTTTTTCTTTGGGTTTAAGTTGTTTTTGGGTTTGCTTATTGAAAATAACTCTTAAGCCCATAACCCACCAGTTCAACACTTGAGTCAGCTTGGTCAATAGGATTATTATTGTTATTTGATTACTGTAGTAGTTTTACTCTTTTATTATTTAATTACTGTATCAACAACAGGGGAGAAAAAATTGACATATTTATCTTGAGTAGCAAGAGTAGTAAGAATAATTTAAATGTTTTGTAAATTTTTAATTAAATTTGTCATTGCTCTTTTATTTATATTGCACTCCACCTGTTTTAATAATGTATATCTTTTATCAGGATTTTATTTTATTGCAATATCTTTCATATTAAATTTCATTGTAATCACCATTTAATTTTTATTGTCATGGTTGTTTTTTTACCTTGCCATGCAAAATGTAATCACTATTATAACATTTCAATTTTTATTTTTTTTATATACAGTATTTATTGTCCTTTTATTTCATTAATGTGCCTTTTTTTAAATTATTACAACAACAACAAAAAAACGAGTAATAAAATTGTGCATGACCACATCAAATCAATCTGATCAAATGAGATTTGACATCACAGCATGTGACTTTGCAAACACATGACAGAGGTATTAGAACAGAAAGGGGTGGCTCATATGCATGTATTTTTTTTGAGAACAAAAAAATTACTGGGAAAACACTTGCAAAAAAAAGAAGTTGCTCACAAAAAAAAAAAAGCCAAAGGGGCTCTGAATGTGAGGAAACAGAAAGAGGGAAGCGAGAGAAACACAAACGCCGAGCAAAGAAGAGAGAGCGAGAGGGGCAGGGCTTCGGAGAGAAGGGGGGGGGGGAAGTCGTCTTGCATTCAGAGAGGATGAGGTGAGGGATGTTGCTGCTCCTGCTGCCTGCCGCGTGGACACAACTCTGCAGGCTCGGAAGCATACGACTGGTCCCACACGCGCTTGTGGTGGTGCCGATCTGGGATGTAAGCGTGACTTCTTCCCATGTGAGTGGCAAAGGAAGACATCAGGTAGGAAGGACTTCTGGCTGCCATTCTTGCTACTGTATACTGTGTTCCCATCGACATCTTGCTTCTACTTTGCGCTTCGGCTCTTTCAGACAGGTGTGTCCAACCTATGGCACGTGGGTTATACATTGCATTTTAAATCATTTACATACACACTTAAAAACAAATAAGAGAATCTGTTTTTCAGTGCTGAGGCCAAAAGATATTTTCCCTATAAATGCTCATAACATGAACTAATAATAAACATTTGTGCAATTTATTCTTATTGATAGCATGGTAGAGTAACGTTTTGCACGTCTGCCTCTTTTGTGTTGAATCGCAAAGTACCCATGCTTGAATTTTTTTTTGGGGGGAAGTCTCGCTTGCTACGACATTCCAAAAACGTACATGGGAGATTAATCAAAGTCTTGTCCATAGGTGTGAATGTCGTTTTATGCTTGGCTATGTGGGGGGTTGTGACTGACTAGTCCTAATTAAAACAGCAATGCCATGATAGTTTTTTTTTTATTGGTACGTATACCTGATTGATCAGACTCAGAGGAAGACGGAGTTCAGCAGGATGTAAGGTCCAGCAGATCCAGTACATAATGATGCACTCAAACAGTTTACATTTGGAATATTTCCATTCCATTTTAAGACCACTCAAATGCCAAATTGGTTTAAAATACTTGCTCTTTAAATTTCATATCTTGCAGTTATTGATTACCCCCCCCCCCCCCCCTCTCAGTTTTTCTCGTTGAGTGACGTTCCAGCATGAGGCAGCTGACAGCATGCTTAACGACATCTCGTGCAGCAGGATGAGATGTTTATTGATTCTTAAGCATTCGCTTGGGCGTGTTAGAAACGTAATGGTGTGGTGGGGCTTCTACCATTGCTTCATCACGGTCCATTAAAAGCTTTGCTTTTGTCACTTTCAAAAGCCGCAAAAGCATATTGTTATTGTTATTATAATGAGGTGGCACGCTGGGTGGCACGCTGGGTTTGATTCTGTCGGAGTTTGCTCATTCTCCCCGTGCCCTGTGAAAACCAATTGATGCGGTGAAAAATAATTGCAAAAATTAAAAAAAAACAAATACATTTGAATATTTGTCATTTTACAAAAGTAAAAATACATTTACAAACAAATGGCAAATCTAGTGGAAAGTCCTCAGGGAAAAGGAAGTAGGTGATTGCTGGACCCATAGAATTTCTTTAGTTACTACTAAATGTAATTTTGTACATTCATGATATGCTCTGTCGCTTAGTTGATTTTGATTTATTTATTCATTTATTTTTTTTTTTTGCTGTTACGAGATGAAATTTAAATTAGTATGCAAGATATATCAACTGTACAGGGAAGTGACACAATTGCTGGAGGATTTATCCACATAGATTCAATGTGTGTGTGTATAAAAACTTTTTCATTGACCTTTGACCCTTTCAAGCTCCGTTGAGACAAAGTCATTATTTTGTGTATACATCTTTTGAATCGAAACCAAATTTCCAACTCAAATCGATTTTTTGTTACACCCCTATTCGATACCTTACATTTTTTGCCTGCTTATGGAGTATGAAGACTTTGTTTTAACGTTTTTCCAATTTAGCCACACAGGTTTATTGCCATCTAGCAGAAGAGTAGTCAATTGTTCTGCCTAGCATTAAACGTTGCCGGCATCGACAGATGAACACACTTTGCATTTGACAGTGAGCAAAAGAAGAAAAAAAAAAAAGCTTCCGCATAGTAATCACATTTTCACAAAAGACGTACAGCTTCCTCTCATGGGCGTGTCCACAATGACAGCGTTGAGACTGCCGCCTCTATCGGGTCTGCTGCACTTCCTGTCAAGAGGTTGGACCCCGGACTCACTGGGATGGAGATGTCAGTCGCATCCTGTGCAACCCCCTACAACACACACACAAAAAAAAAACCCATTATTGTTCAACTTCCTGCCTGAGCGTGCATCCCTCCGCTCGCCATTATTGTTGCAAACATCTCCTGGTTTAGCAGCTGCTATGTGTGCCTTGCAGCGAGTCAATTGACATTTTACGCGACAAAGGCGGCCTGTGTGGGCAGACGACGTGAAGTGCAGGCATAGGCACGAGTAATCATAACAAAGTCACATGTGAGCGCCATGGCAACTGTGCTGATAGAAACCACCATAAAAGACCATGAATAACTTGGACGGCTCTTTTATTTATTGAGAAAAGCGGGAAATAAAAATAAATATCTCTTCCTACTTGAACAAATGATATTTCTTGTATATCTCAAAAAGCTCAGACATGAAATATCCTATTTCTAAAAATTTCCAGCTTCACTGTTACCCTCAACTAAGTTTGGCAAAATAGCATTCAATTGCTCCCATGCCTCTCTTATTGGAAGCATTTGTCTGACATCACGCTGACGCTGCTCTCGAGTTAAAGCATTCTTGAATTCGAGATGGCTTGGCATCTTCCTTCTACGCCATGTGCCCAGCAATGTGCCTTTCAGTACATCGTTCCATGTAAAATAAATATTTGAATTTCCTATTCTTCAGCAAAATATATTTCACAAATGAAATTGTCAATTTTTTACTATTGCAGTTGACTGTATGCACGATTAGATGCAATTTGATGATGATGACGGAACACAGAAGCAGATTGTATTTTTATTTAAATGTGGCTTTAATTTCATTTGAGGAAAACTTGACTATTTTATTTGAATGCAAACACGAGCTAAGTGTCATGGTTGGCAAGTGCGTCTTGTGTAGTCTGGCGGATTTCAGGCAGTCTGTTCGGAAAACGACGGAGAGCACAGTCGTTTACTGCCGCTTCCAGTGTTTGAACTTTGTGAGCAAAATCTCGAGCAGGGTTGTCTTTCATCGTCCGCTTGCGGCTTGAGCTAGCACGGAGTGTTTGTATGTGATTCAGCATGACCCATTGCTTCCCTGGGGACATCAAGCTTGCCGCCGCCATGTCTGAATCAGAGACGTCCTCTGTGATGGATGAGATGGGCTTGTGGAATTTGGGGCATATTTTTGGCTCATAGTGAAACCCTCATTCGTCACACGGGATATTTTCCAGACCCACCGGCACTCTCTATAGTGTAAAAAGCCATGATAAAGAGAGAACATAAAAATACAATAAAACTGTTTTCAGTAGTTACCTCTCCCAAGCACTTTAAAGCAAGGCTCTGTTTTACGAGGAGCACAGTGGCCCCTAAACTTAAAATTTAGGAACACACAATAAAAGTCAACTTGCAATGTAAATATTCACTCCACTCATTTTTACTATATTACTGATAAAAGTGTGGAGCTGACGTTTTTCAGCACCAATAATATTCAAGGATAGGAATTAAAAAAAATCAATAAACTTCCACGATGTCAACTCAATTTAGAATCTTGCTTAAAACTCATTTAACCTTTATTAAAACACACTTAAACTTTCAGTCGAAAGACCAGGTCAGACAAAAGTAGGCCTTGTGGATCTTGTGTTGGGTGATGTCATCAGATTATGCAGGTGTACCTAATGCGGAGGCTGCATATAGGAGGACAGTGCATTGAAACCCAAGGAGATAGCAATCGCAGAGTAAGTTAAGTATCCTTCATGCATTCGTCTGTTTCCGTCGTGGTGTTTCTCTTTGCACTGCAGTGACGTCAGGGTTGCCTAGCAACCCGCTCAGCAAAACAGAATCCCTCTATGCACCGAAGGGGGAAGGCCCCCATGCACACGCACAAAATAACACCCAGGCATCCTCCGTTTGTCTCTTTACACAACAGCACATGCATGTCCATGAGCTCACACGCTTCACTTGGAGGAACACGGAGTGCATTGCATGTTTGTTTCAACTCTTAATGAACATTCTGATGATATGATGTAATGTATAAGCATTCGAATGGTTGAAAGTGGCTCTGGAAAACAAAAAAGAAATCCTGTTTGGAGAGTGAGCCAACACTCTCTTGATAATACAATGCATTAATAGAAATAAAAGCCTCCACTCTCATAAAGTATGACATGAGGAATTATTGTCACTGCCGGGGAACTAATGTGTTTGTCGGTGTGAGCAGAAAATCAAAACGACACTCACTAGCCACAATTGGTGCGTCATTTTGTTGGATGTTTGACAATATTTTTACTGGGGTGGTAATAAAATATATTTGTTAAGAGTTGCTGTGTTAAGAAATGTGTGTAATGTCGTGCGTTTGTGTGCAGGTGGGAATATGGAGTTTTTTTCTGCTGAGTCATGAGGACAACATCGCAAAAATGACAACCAGAAAGGTCGCAAACACCTTGACCTCATCCTGACACATCCTCCTCCGCTTCCTCCTCATCACATCTCCTTAGTGGACATTTTATACTTCCTCATTTGGATTATTGCTTTTCAGAAGATTCAGGGACTATAATTTTCCTCCTGGACGAAATGACGAAACGTCTTAGCCTCAGTTTTACCCTCAATCTGACCTGATATTAATTATCCTACCTGTTTCTGGTGGAACTGCGCTTTGCCAGACGTCCCCCCCTTGACCTCGACAAATTAAGACATTATGGGAGACGGGAGCTGGGTGTGTCTGAGCCCGGCTGAGTTCAACCAGCTCCAACAGTACAGTGAGTGTAAGTACATATGAAGAGTGACTTATTTCCTTGAAGATTCGAGGGTAGGCTAATATTGCTTCAAGCATGTCCTTTGAATATTACAATTATAGATTATAAATTTGTTTTTAAATTGTATGTGCAGTATACAAACCTCAAAATGTGTGATCAGCCTATTGCTATTCAGCTCTTGTTTTTACTCTCTTGTTTATTTATTTTAATAAGAGAAGACATTTGCATCGACATAAACACACACGAAATTGGACGTTGGACTTTCACTTGATGGCCTTGTGGCCTATTTGTTAGTCAAAGGAGCACGTGCCCGGACTCCTCTTCTTGTCCTTGCGCAAAAAACACAAAAGTTTATTACCTGTTATCAATGTCCATACATCATTCTCTGAGCGGGTCACTGTCTACCGTTACTGAGCATAGATGTCTGATTAGTGAGATACTGCAGTCTTCTTACCAAAGATAGTAAATTCTTGCTGTCTACATTAGTATATTGGTACCTGGGCCGTAAAGAATTACCCGATTTAATCCGAATAATTTAACATGACCAAAAAATAAACAATGGATGAGTTGATGTTTATTGCATGTATTAAGGTAAGCAGATCACAACGGACATCACTTGATTTATTTTGACCAACCAATCAGTGGAAGGAAAAATGCTGACATCATTGTGGGTCAGTTAGCGGAACTGAGGTGAATTTGAAATAAAGAACCAGTTTTATTCCGAAAAGATTGTAAAATCGGCCATTTGGACCCTGCTACCTGGCAGGATGGCGCTGGCAAGATCAAGCCAACCGGTTGTTATTCAAATGAAACGGATGAATACTCGGCGGGATGGGAGCTGGCACGCTAGATGAGACAGATCGGCTCCATAAATTACACTGTGGCAAGAAAACTGTATTACTATAATTCTCGATCCTTCACGAAAGATTGCCATAAACTTGGGAAGTCTTTTCATATCTCTTTTAAGTTACCACATATGGTTCGCTCTTCTATAATTAAATAATATTTAAGGTTAAATATACCAAGATATACCCTGATGGAGCATTCTTGGTGTGATTTGAATTAAAAAGTTATTTTTCTCCTCTGTTCTCCACAGACTCCACCAAAAAGTTAAAGGATGTTCTGGAGGAGTTCCACGGCGAAGGAATCCTCTCCAAATATAACCCTGAGCAGGTGACCATCATTTTCACTCTCATTTTGTGTCATTGTATAATTTATTTACATCAGTAGATTTTCTTTTATGTAAGGGAACTTTTGGCTGGGATTAGCTTCCCCAAAGGAATCCACTTTTGTGGTGGTTGTCATGATTATCTGTACTGCATCGGCTTGAGGGATGACACAAGCTCTTTGCGGCAGTGTGGGCCAGACAGACTTTACGTCCACGTGGGCATACCTGGCGCCACAATGGCTGACTTTGGCCTTGCTCTCTGTCGTCCATCAATTGGCGAGTGCGTGAGTCATCGGGGGCATTGTAGCAGCCGCAGTGGTTGCCTCCGAGCAAAATGGCGACAAACGAGATGTCTTCCGTCTCGTTCCAAAATGGGCGGGCAAGGAATTTTGCCTTTTGGCTCGCTCTTTGAGACTGATGAGTGGGTAAAGCAGACGCAGCCACATTATTTCCTCGCACCATTACTTGTGATCCATAATGCAGCCTTCTGCTTGAGTTACAAATATAGCAACAAAGCAAACGTCGGAATGGCACTTAAGATAAGAAACAGTAAGATAAGACACTCCATCTTCATCATGGTAATAGAAGGAATCAATCCCGGTCGTTATACTTCCAATGTCATATATGTACGTCAATATAGTTGATCAACTTGTGGCCATCCCTCTAATAGATGCTGGGCCCCATTTAGTCACCCAGGGAAAATCTTTAAAAAAATAAATATTGTTTTCTTTGCCCAAACTGTGAAGTAAAACTTGCTCATGGATGCCACAGATGTATCCTTGTAAGGAGGCATTATTTAGTAAAACAAAACTTAAACTCTATAAAGTCATGTTCAGCTAAAATTATATTATTATTATTATTATTATTATTATTATTATTATTATTATTATTATTATTATTATTATTATTATTGGCTAAAAACTTGACAAATATATATATATATTTTTAAGTGAATGCAGCGTGGCAGCCTTTGCACAGCTCTCGTCAGAATATCAGAAAAAAGCAAGTCGCATCATATGAAGAGTCCCTCGGCAAGAGTCTTTTGCCATGATGTAAATCCTCTTGACTTGGAAAGAGGTTTTGTAAATCACTTGAAGGCTTTCATTTGCACGCTAAGGATGCAGGATGGCTGTGTTTATTATCATGCGGTCAAATGATCCACTCAGCAAGCTTACATATCATTTAGACAGGTAGCGCTCGTTTTGAATGGCCCAGAGATATATTGTGCCCTCCCAAAATGAACTATGCAAATATGTCATGGTCATCCTTGTCACGGCAATGTCATAACAAGGTGTTGCAGACAGGAAGAGTGGCATTTGAATAGTACCACTGCAGAGTTGTTTTATTTTCTTTCTGATATTTCAATTGCATATTTCTGTGGGAAATTCATGTTTAGAAAAAAAAAACATCCCCGAAAATTTCATTTCCACAACCAGAAGATGTTTCACACTAGTTATTTATCTGTGGAAAAAAAAAAAAAAAGGACCAGAGCGTCTTCAGTTTCCACTGTTGCAGCTGTGCATGCTTGCGTGATGTGTGCTTATCGCACGATGCACGGCAAATTAAAGTCTGCTGGTGGGTTTGACCAAAAAAGGAAAGAAGAGTGGCAATGGTGGTCTCTTTGGGAACTGGCGGGGTTAAACCAACAGAGGCGAGTTGAGGGGAGGATGTTTTGTGAATGACGGGGGTCCAAAGCCACTGCGCAACCGCTTGTTTCCATTCCAAATCCTAAGGTGCACAACCTGATTCACTTTACCTTTTTTGGTATGCAGGAGATGGTTCCCTTGATGATTTGATGGATATTATCACTGACTAATATTTTATTAAAATATGCAGTACGCACGCGGGTTCCTTCTTTCAGAGCTTATTGAACAGTGTAGTATAAAAGAACTATTAGTATTTCTAGGCATCAAATGTATCAAATACTGTAAGGACAAAGTGGTTGAAAACATTTATGGACATGGAGACTAATGACATCATCTTGATTCATTTCGTCCTTTCCTCCTTCCTTTCCCCCCTTGCTTGCTATTTACGACTGCACGCATAAAATAGCAGCGTGATGTTCTCGACAAAGTAAGGCTCGACCCAGGTGGTGCTGGGGGGGGGGGTGCATGTGTGTCAACGTGGTGTCTCTGTCAGTGGTCTGCATGTACGTACATTTGCTCCGAACATTCACAATGTGTCACCCGACAGCAGTGAGTAGCAACGGGGGCGGCTGGGTGTTTGTTAACTGGTGCAATACATACAACCATTGACAGTGGTGTTAAGATTATGCGCCGCCGTGGCAACACTGCTACTTATTTATCCATCTGATACATGCTGTATGTGTTGAAAGGATTCATCATGCATGAGCACAACCGTTCTAACCCACTCTCCGTTGTTTGTTGTGCTGCTAGCTTGCCCATTCATTTTTACTCCACTCAGGCTGAGACCAAAGTGTTTTAGTCGACATGACGCAAATAAACGAAGTTTGCCATGCTTGTCTTTGGCTAAATATGTTCCCCTCGTGCAGCCTATCGACTATGAGGGCTTTCAGCTCTTCATGGCCACGTACCTGGAGAACGACATCCCGCAAGAACTGTGTCAGCACCTCTTTACCTCCTTCAAGAGCAAGACGGGAGGTGCCTTGCCCGACCATTGTCGAGCTGCAGGAAGCTTATTGGGTGAGCTCCTCTCATGTTTTTTTTTTTTTTTTTCAATTTAAATCCGCTTATGCTATAGAATGAGACATGTAAATCCTTAACCTACACAGGAACAAAATTTTAAAATTTAAATGGTGGTTCCAAATGATTGTCACTACAATACAACTTTTCAAAATAATGCCCCCCCCAAAAAAAATCTATAATTAAATAATACGCACAGTGGATTAGTGGTTGACATGTCCGCGTCACAGTTCTGAAGTTTTGGGTTTTTAATCTCGGTACTCGATTTTGTATGCTTCCCATTTGATGTACTGTGCTACTCTGGCTTCCTCCAATATTTAAATAAACAAGCACGTTAGGTTTGCCCATAGTCAGTTGGGAAAGGCTCCAACTCCTCTGCGACCTGAATGATGATAAGCGATAGAGAAAATGAAAAAATATGAATGGATGGATCAATTGAGCTTCAATACGTATATTGAAATTATAATGAAAGGATGGTTGCCACGCCAGCCTCCCACTTCTGATTTTGAATTCCTTCTGATCATGTGGAGTTTATATGTGTAAAAATAGGCGTGCAGCATTACTTGAAGTGTTTGTTTATATATGCCCTGTCAGCTGGGATAGGCCAGTTAATAAAGACAAGTGCTAGAGAAAATAGAATGTTTTAGCCTGCACTGCCACCTTGTGTTTGGTGAATTTCCAATAACATGGCCTGGGAGGAATTGAGTTTTGAGTCTTTGTCTCCTTGTCAGGCTAAAAAAGATTCAACTATCATAAGTGACGGTCATTAAAAGCATCGTTTTTGCTAATTGTCTCTTGATGTAATTAAGGTAGAAGCGAAGGTGAGCTCCATTAATCCTGCGTCTATGTTGTCTTATTGCTGCTCAATGTGTTTCCTTCTCAAAGAGTCCTGCTCCATTGATGCTGGTATCTCTATTCACACCGAGGTGGCGTGTGCCCCCATCACAGGTACTAGCAGACGTGCCTTGACGGGCTGGGTGGTGCTGCTCTCCTCCCCCGCACAAAGCCATCTGCAACCGCTGCTTATTGTGTCGATGTGTGATTTGTTGTTGTTGTTTAACATTGTGGAATCCATTTCGTGAAATTGGTTGAGCTGTGACTTCAATCAACCCACCTTGAAAGTTTCTTCTCTTTGCAATATTATTGTGTTGTCCTGTAAACTAATCAACTTGAGATTCCTCTAAGGTTTTTTTTAATTCTTTTTTTTGGCGATAAGGGAACCTCTTAAGTTGGATACCTAAACCTTTTTCAGTAAAGGATTATTACGACATAGTTGTTTGCTTTTTCTCGACATTTACTCCATTCAAGAAAGAGCGTCACTGTATAAAAAGTCACGTGTTATCAAAGTTAAGGTACTAGTGTTAATCATTTTTTTATTTATCGTAGCACAGTCAACATCTTTACACTTATTCGGCTATAAAGAATTGCGATGTGACTCCCCCCACTAATGTGGTGCATGTTTATAAGTCTGTCAGTAGTTCTATGTGTGTTAGTATTGTATGTGAATAGAGCAATGCCCAAAATGTTAAAGTACTTACTAAAGTTAATAACGGTGAAAGTTTGACCCAAAAACAAATCATAGTTGCAGGTCAACTAAAGGCTGGTGTTCCACTTTATTCCATCTTTAAAGGACCTTTCCTTTTTGTGTCCAAGGCATGAACGGTAAGAGCATCCTGTCGGCGATGGGTCGACACACGCCGGAGCTTGCCAGCGGCACTGAGGCCGCCACCTCTCCTTGTTCGTCCCGCTCCTCTTCACAGCGGTCCAGAACTGGGGCTCACACACCCGTGGGGGCCCACCGCTCTCCTCGTATCCAGGTCAAGCCTTGCCAAAGAAGCAATAACGCCCTGACCCCTAATGCCGGCCCAGCCCGGTCGCCAGTGTCACCCCCGAAACTTTCACCAGGTAAGACCGGCGACTTATCATTTAAGTCTTAGTCTCCTCTGACCAACGAAATCTGAGTCCAGTACAAGATCTGTATAAAAAAAAAAAAATACAACAATAATCACGTGTACATCTATGTCGTATTATCCTGTACTTACTGTTTGATGCGTTGATTGACAGAGATAAGCCGCTCGGAGAAGCAGTCGTTGCTACGGAGGACGCCGTCACCCCACAAAGGATCCCCCCAGTCAGTTCCACAGGTGGTCTTCTTGAAGGACATTGTTTGCTACCTTTCCCTGCTGGAGCGTGGCACACCAGAGGACAAGCTGGAGTGTGAGTGACAGGCTCAGGGACCCTTCCTCTCTCTCTTTGCTTCCATTTCTACTAAGTAATTCTGGCCAGTGTAATTAAACTATGTGACTGATTTTTTAGCAATCAGGTTTTGAAATACCCCAATGTCTTTTTCTGTGACCTGATTAGTAGGTCAAAGTATTTGTCAGCTTGGCATGAATCAAGAAGTTAACCCCCCCCCAAAAAACGCTCTCTTTGTTCCCCTTCCAGTCATGTTCCGGCTGTACGACACAGACGGCAACGGCGTCTTGGATAGTTCGGTGAGTTTCCCCATCTTCCTCTTCGACTTTCTGTTTTCTTTCTATCCTCCGTACCCATTGTGCTAAGAATAGAAAGGGGTTGGCAGGCGGCGTGTTGACATTAAGATCGTCTGTGATGGTCAGTCCGTTTTAATGCTAGCCAGGTTCTGAGGCATAAACAGAACTTTGCAGCTCGTATGGAATTTGTAGCGGCTTGGACATGAGAGGTTGTGATCCATATGCCACAATGCTTTGTTTTGTCCTATTTGGGATCTTTGGTAGGAGCTGGACCGCATCATCAATCAGATGGTACACGTTGCCGAGTATCTGGAATGGGACTCGACAGAACTACGGCCGGTGAGCCATCTTATAATACCGGTTGGCTTCCAAGATTTTCAGAGCAACCGTTTAGAAATAGAAATAATTGTTTCCAGGGTTAGACTGTCATCATGAGACATTATACAATGTTTACTCTGCCACCGTAGATTCTGAAGGAAATGATGGAGGAAATCGACTACGATCGGGATGGCACAGTCACCCTGGAAGAGTGGATCCGAGGAGGCCTGACTACCATCCCCTTGCTGGTTTTGCTCGGCATGGACACGGTTTGTGTCTGTTTTTCTAGTCCACAGGCCAAAAACCAAATATCTTGATTTTGATGTCTCCCACTAGAATGTTCAGGAGGATGGCCAGCACGTGTGGCGCCTGAAGCACTTCAACAAACCGGCCTACTGTAACTTTTGTCACACCATGCTGCTGGGCGTGCGCAAGCAGGGCCTCTGCTGTTCCTGTGAGTGGATGGCCATGACCATGCATGTTCCACGTATGTTGTCACTGAAACGGGTGTGTTTTTCCCGACAGTATGCAAGTACACGGTGCACGAGCGCTGTGTGTCCAAAGACATCGCCGCCTGCATTAGCACCTACGCCAAGTCCCGCAGGCACACCAACGTGAGCGCACACCTTTCCCCCAATGATGATTTTTCCAAGTGGAAGCAGACGGAGCTTTCTTCATTAGAGCCATCAGTAAACAAACCCTGCATGTGTGTGTGTCTGCTCTCTCCAGGCTATGCAGCACGTGTGGATGGAGGGCAACTCACCGACAAAATGTGACCGATGTCACCGGAGCATCAAATGTTATCAAGGCTTGACCGGTCTCCACTGTGTGTGGTGCCAGATCACTGTGAGTAATGATGGACGATCAGACGGACTTGACAAGACATTGTTCCCCCTGTTCAAACATTCATGCCACCCTCCCTAAAAAAGTTTTTTAATTTTAATTCACTTCAATATCATGTCATGGCAACAAAATGCCCACAAGATAGTGTTTGTCTAAGCTTGTTGCCAATTCAATTTAGATATTAAAAAGCTATGAGCCTCACCTGCTGACGAACGTAAGCAGGCCTCAGACGTTTTGTAGAAACGTTAGCAAATTTTTCATGGGTGCAACCCACATACTCAACACAAATGTAGATTTATTTATAAACACGGCATCATCTAAAAGGGAAATAAACATGCTTCCAAATGGTGTCAAATTTATTTTAAAAACAGACATTTCCTTCCTTTTTGTGTTGTTCTGATGCAATACTACTTATATCCAGCAGATGACCTCGCTGACTTGCTTTTACATCCTTAGTGTGCTACACAACTGACATCAAATGCCATCAATTGGTGTCGCGTTTGCATTTGGCTTCCAACATTCTCTAAATGACGCACTTTAGGTTATATAAAGACCCCAAATTGTCCCAACGTGTGAATGTTTGTTAGTATTTGCAAATGACTGGCAAACTAATCAATTGTGCACCCATCTTGCACAAAGTCAACCTTATAACGGCAAGCTCTATAGAAAATGTCCGAATGGATGGACCGCATGATCATATTTGCGTTTTCATGCCGTCCTCCACAGCTGCATAACAAATGCGCGTCCCATGTGAAGCCAGAGTGTGACGGAGGAGCCTTGAGGGACCACACCTTGCTGCCCTCCTACATTTGTCCTGTCGTCTTGGTGAGTCGCATACTCGACTTCATATAGGAGCACATTGAAGCGAAGACGATTAATGTGCAGACGCTCTCCGTAAAGAGTAAAAGTAAACAGACAAATGGATATTCAAGTACAGATCATGTATAAAATATTGTTACTTGGAACTCATGATATGACAAGATACACTCTCCCGCATTTCCGACAACACGTCACTCATTTGCCTTGGGAAAAGATCGGATGTCACTTTCAGGTGTAAACAGCAGGTGCACATGCCAGACGGAGTGTCATGCTGTCACTCTTCTCTGCTGGTTGTGTTTGGAGTTCAACAAGCACCTGGCTCTATTTCTAACTTTGACATTGATTCTTTTTTGGGCGTATGATTTCCTAAAAGGCTTAAACATAATATGAGGAATAAGGAAATCTAAGATTTTAGATTTAGTAAAAGGTAGAGTTTGCAATTGAAAAGAACACACCTTTTTTTTGGCCTTGTTACTGAAAAGTGTCGTTATGATGTGAGAAGTACATAATATGACCGCGTCTTGCACCTCTAATTTTATATTACCATAGAAAACACAACCAATCAGACGGAAGCTGTGACTTATTCGGTTTAAATCGTTCGACACCTTATAAGTCGCGCTCTCTGATTCTAAAATCTTTGTAGCTGTGAATGTGAGTAGGAATGGTTCATATCCTGCACATCCATGACCCAAATGAGGATCAGTGATATAAGATGAAAGGATGATTTTTTTCTTTTTATTAAAGATTTAAATCTTCTTGTGTTTCAATTCATGTCATTTTGCACTGGTCTTGTCTGCAGGACCGCCAGTCTGTGGTGAAACGCGGAGAAGGCGACTCTCCTCCCTGCACCAGCCCGGACGACATCAACCAAGTGTTCAAATTCTCCCCTGGAGACGGACAAGCATTGCAGGTAATGGTTCTGCTCAGGCCGGGGTCTACAACCAAAACTTTCTCTGCAAACTAAAGGACCGAGGTTGTTGATTCAACTTCCTGTCTATAGATCTCACCCTTCCCGGGCACTCACCCTCTGCTGGTGCTGGTTAATCCTAAAAGTGGTGGAAGGCAGGGGGAAAGGTAAGATTGCTATTTACAACATACATACAACATTTAAAAAAAAAATATATATATATATATACTGTATCTTTAAATCATAATAATGTCTGAAAGTTATCCAGTGAGAAATAAAACATTTTTAATGCAGCTTATCGACTTTTCGACGAGGGATGCTTAGTAGCCGATAGTTTATATAATTGGCTTCAATCTGTAACCGTGAGATCAGCCAGCATGTGCTGTTTTGTTGGACATACATGCAGGACACGCACGACAGAACGTACATTTGTCATTCAGCACAAATAGTTCACTCCGTCGGATGCGGCTACAAAGGTCACGGGAAACTGGCAGGCAGACATGACTGAGCTCATTAGCATATGGGCAGTTGGAGAGGGCAAAGATTAAAAGTATTGGGACGCGTGAAAATTAATAATGTGGGTGATTTTTACTTTTTATCAGTGTCAAGTAAAGAAGTACAAAGGTTTTGTTTTCTAAGGACTCTAACATTTCTCCCTACATTTGAAAAGAGATCTGTATTTTGTACTCCTTTGATCAAAATAGGCTTGTTATTTTTCATCCTTTGCGAATATCAACTCAACATAGAAAGGATAACAATCAAGTGCCTTTGTTGTCATTATAAAAATAAACTGTAATTGAATAATTAAACTGTAAGGGCATAGTTCAATTAAAAATATTGGAATTTTTTTCTTGGGAAATATGGGGGTCTTAAAGGCACCTTATGATGACTCAAAATAAACTTAAATACTAAAGAGCGGCAAAATTAACCGGGTTTGAAACCTGACTGATAGCTACAGAATAATGGAGAAGAATAATGTTTTTACCCATTCAAAATAAAAGGCCAATAACCAGAGAGGATTTTACACAGGATATTTACTTTCCTTTTTGGCTTTCTCCTTCTTTCAGGGTTCTCAGGAAGTTCCGATACCTTCTCAACCCACGGCAGGTGCACAGTTTGGACCAAGGTGGCCCAGCACTCAGGTAAATGCTACCCATTTAGTTGATTTAATTCCATCAACATCCCCAACCTCCATGAACAATTGATTTTAGATAATGGATAGCACTTAATGGATGCTCACCAGCTGCAATGTCAAGGAGACGTCAGTTGCCGACAGGGTTAAATTGTCTCTCCAAAGAGGCCGGGTGTTGCCATGGCACCATAGCAACAGCCTCAGCTGGCAGCGAGGTGAGAGGAAGATTGGTTAGAGCTCACTAACACAAGCTTGTTTTCGACCGTCGCTCATAAAAATCCCAGTGCAGAACAGACAGTCGTGATGAAGCCGATTAATGAACATTTTGCCGAGACGTACACAACGGAAGTGATTTGTGTACACAAACTTCAACCTCAACGCGGTTGCACGATTTCCAACAGTGTTACAGAATCCAACATAGATGCAAAAAAATCACTGCGATGACATTTTGACAGCAATGGAAACTATCTTGAAAATGTTCATTCTTCACGTGTGTAATATGAATTCAATATACTAATTGAGGACTAATTGTGAGCATTAACGGGTCGCTGAGCACCAGGTGGCTAGCTTGAGTGAAAGGCATCATTGGCCTCGTGCAGCTGCCAGGCATGAAAGCCTCTATCGACACCTTTGTCCCGACTCACATGAAAGGTCCTTTTGAAGGGTCACGTGTACGCCCTGCGGCCACAGAGGAAACTCAGGAGAAGATGGTGGAACGAGCATATGCGGGGCTATACGCTTTCTCTTCATCTCATTTGGAAAATCTCCAGTAAATTACATTCTGTGGGAAGCAAGCTGGGGAGGATATTAGAACTATTAACACCCATCTGATGTAGTAAATATCATTAAATAAGAGCTGATGCTCCAAACTTTTGTCTCGGATTCATCTTGGTCCGAAACACTTCAGTATGCAAAAAATAAAAGATTTGACCTTGCCGTCCCAATACTTCTGAAGGGGAGTATTACGCACTGCACTGTGCCTGCTCTGCAGTGTTGTGCAACCTCAGTGCTCAGAATTGAGCTAATGAGAAGTCATGAAAACAGTGTTGACGCAGGCAATGATGCTAACATGTTGTCACTTCTGACGTCTCAGGCTCAACTTTTTTCACGACGTCCCTGATTTCCGAGTGCTCGCTTGTGGCGGGGACGGCACCGTTGGCTGGATCCTGGACTGTATAGGTATTCATACAATCTTATTCATTCAAATGAATTTATGCTAATGATTGTGTTCGTCAGCGGTAGCTTCCAATTTTTTTTTTTCACGATTTTCTTACACTTACTTGATGTGTCGTATGGTAAAGGCATCATGCTGGTAAGGTCATCATGATCGAAATGAATGTCTATGAAAAAAATTGGAGAAAAAAAAGTCCTTCCATCTTGTCTGCTCCGTCAGCGGTGAGTAAATGTGACAATTGAAATATGTCTTTGCAGACAAGGCCAGCTTCGTTCGCCACCCCCCGGTGGCCATCCTGCCGCTAGGGACAGGCAACGACCTGGCACGCTGCCTCCGCTGGGGGGGAGGTGAGACCCCTACCATGCTATACTGCACAGCAATGGCAAAGTCATTACTTAAAGTGAAAATTGCATTTTGGACACAGACTATTGAGCAGTATCCATTCGTGTTAGTCCTGCCGGGAAACCTTATTTACAAAATTATACACCACAAACGTGAAATGCATCCACATGATGGAATTCCACGTCCGTAAAGATAATATTGTGCATTATGTAACCTCATTAGGCAGGGGGGGGGGAAAGGCAATGGAGAAGTTAAGTGGAAAGCTGTTGAAGCCTGGATCACGAGTTCTTGCTCAAGAATGGGGCCAAACAGTTTTGGTGAAGTTCCTGTAAAAAAAGAAAAAAATAATAATGCGAAATGTAAAAAGATTAGCTTGATTTACCATTTAATGTGACAAGTTACACTGTCGGAGCAAATATATACATATTTCTATATTTATTTATATACATTCCACCAACATGTGTGACCCAAAATAAAATGAAGTGTGACCCTAACTCTTACTAAATGTGTGTTTTCAGGATATGAGGGGGGCAGCTTGCTAAAGTTCCTGCGCGACATCGAGCACAGTATCGAGGTTGGTCTGGACCGCTGGAACATCGACATAGTGCCCGATGACAAGGAGGAGAAGGGTGACCCGGTACCCTACAACATCGTCAACAACTACTTTTCTATCGGAGTGGTGAGAACATTTAATTGTAACAAGTGGAATCAAAATGCTTGCATTGTTGGAATTAGCGACTTGTCATGCGGGAGGACAATGTTGTTTCATTTGATAAACAGTAGTTTACAACTACTAACAATAAGATCAAACTCAAGTAATAAAATTGGATTTACATGTTTTTCATTGGACAATGAGCAAACCACAACATAATAATAAATAAATAAATAATAATGATTAAATAAAAAATAATATTGTCATTTTCTTGTTATTGTTTGGTTATAATAACAAACAAAACTGCAAGCAGCTCTATATAGTACAATCGATGCTGAATTAGAAATCCAGTCGTCTTCCATATGATCACTTCGAGTCCACAATGTTTTAAGCATCCATGTTCTGGCTACCTATGTGAATCATCAGTTCTGTCGAGTCTCTGTAATTGTCTTTTTAGTTAGTTTTGAATTGGACTTGAATTGAATCTACCTTACAATAATGTACAGGGAACCGTATGCCGCGTAAGAACGGCCCACCCCTGATGAGATGACATCAGCATGTTCTGGTCACTTAATTTAAAGTGGTCAAAGTTTGTTTGGCCATTAAGGGAGAGCAGATGCATGATGAGTTGCTCCCTCTCAGACAACTTTCTCCATTGGTGGATTTCGTTGGTTGCCATGTTACCGTTACCGAGCAACCCATCTTTTTATTGGCTCATGTTTCATTGGAGTTACTGGCCAAAAGACTCATTTACATTTTTATGGGCTTGACACGCGCGCGCACACACACACGCTTGCACACATACGCAAAACATATGTACGCACACACACACACATGGATCTTCATGGTCGTCAAACGCTCGTGTTGTCGCACGTCAACAGTGAAGCATCGCTATGGCAACGCAGCAGCTGGGCAGTCGACATTGACTCGAATGAAGCCTCGGTTGTACACTTTAACGCTAATAACTATTCATCAGCAACTTAACAGATCAGTCCGGCGTTTTAACTGGCAAGCACAGTACCATCTCTTTAAAAACGAATTAACGAGAGTAAAGTAGTGACTCACTCGCTGAAAAATGGAAGGTCATTTCATAGTTAAATAGGTTATCAACCTATTTTGGTTCGCTCACATTCTTGTTTTACTATGAGTACCAACGCACTCTTATGTTCTGATGAAAATAGGGCCTAATACAACAAATGAAAATCACTTCACACCCTAATTTGAACATCTCATTCTTAGTTGTTGTCTTCTTTTTACATCACATTGAACATACTGTAAATAAAAGTATGTTTCTTTCAACATAAATAATGTTAATACAAAAATGTTACTTAAAAAATGCATAAAGGCAGGTAAGTAGATAAACTAAGTAGCTGTACGTGTGTTATTTCATTATTTATGCCAAAGGATGTTTATGCTGTTCTGCCTAATTTGACTCTGAGTCAAGGTAGAATTTTCTTTTCTTTTTTATCACTTTCAGTCTATCTCCAATGTCATAACCGACTTGAACAAATACAAATAACTCTCAGCAATTGCATGTAGGCTTCACCATAGAAAAAACTAAGATACAAATGCCAAAAGAGGACATTGTGTGCACAAGTAGAAGAGGATGCACTGTGGCGTTGTTACACAACTCCACTCCCACTGATGCCTGCGTGCTTGCCAGACTGAACACACAACACACTCGTCGTCTATGTGCAGCCTTCTATATTGTATCATTTCATTTCCCCCCTCAAATGTTTCACAATTACAGTCAACTCAAAAAGTCACTCAATCAATAAATGAAAATGAACAAATGGCTGAATGGACATTGCTCAGGAGACAGAAAAAAAAATGCAGTAGCTATGTATTTGAAAGCCAGGGTGACAGATCGTGGAGCCTAGCGGGTGCAATGGTGACAGATGGTCGCCTATCTGGACACCTGAGCAAACCACCCGTTGTGACTCAGTCCACCACGTCACGCTAAGAGGCCTTCCAATCTGCTTGGCTCATCTTGTGCTTCAAGGTTTGGGTGCCATGGTGACATCATGCTTCCACAATTGCAGTACATGACGCCGACTTAGCTGCATGGTGTGGAGCATGTGGTGGGCTTGTCCAAGGCGATGCTAGCGTCTGTTTTTTATTCTAGTTGTCACGTTGTGAATGCAAACGTTTTTTTCCCTTTGAGGATCTTACGTCTCAGTTCAAAGATGATATGAAACACAAGTACTGAAGGTAGTTTTACAGCAGCGCATTCACCTACTTCACTCGATCAAGAGCCAGCTTCCTAGATATCAGCTAAAACTCTTTTGGAATCACTCCCGCTTCACTATGTAGCAATTAGAAATACTGGCCTACATTTACAACTTCCATAAAATACTAATAATTTATTTCCAGCAGTCATTTGTATTCATTTCATAGTGTGTGTCTTCGCTGTGCAGCTTCTGATTGTGGTTTATTAATTTTGACCAATCACACAGTTCAGCTTTTTTGTGTTTCCATGTAAATGTAATCTGCAAAAGGCCTTCAGAATCTCAAGTGCTGCCATAGGATAAGTGGTTCTATGGATGGATGGATGGATGGATGGATGGATGGATGGATGGATGGATGGATGGATGGATGGATGGATGGATGGATGGATGGATGGATGGATGGAGGGACGGAGGGACGGATGGACGGATGGACGGATGGATGGATGGATAGGTGGACAAATGGACGGACGGATGGATAGCCAGACGGACGCCTCTGAGCAATCGCCACTGGTGTGGTCAGTGAAAATTAACATAAATGAGACTAACCAGTAAAAATTTAACAAGGGGAGCAAGCAAGTGACACAATGACTCCGATTAATTGTTTTTCCCCCTAATGAATGGAGTCACGATTTAAAAATCACTTTTTGTTAACTTGGGTTGTTTTTGCCTGATATTTACTATTTGAAGATTCTAAACATTAGTGGATAAACTATGCAAAAAAAAAATTTGAAATGAGTTGTGTTTGTTCACGTGAAGCCAGCTTGTTTAATCAACACTCACTCAAGCGCAACAGTGATTGTAGCGTGGGTAGCGGAGGAGCAGAGGAATTTGCAAACTCTCCATTGCAGTGTCGATATATCTGAGCACATCCAATAGGAGTGGATTTATGCATGCATGCACAGTTGCACACGCACACACACACACACACTCATTAAGCCTTATAAAACAGGGTGTGATTTGATGTTGTACAGTGTATAGAACCCTGTGCGAGTGCATGTGTGCATTCGTGCTTGTACTGTATATGCATGCACGTGCTTACACCCGGATGCACAAGAACATGTGCTGCAAGCTGATTCTTCTGTTGAGGGCTTGGCAGGGGGCCTCCTGACCATTTCCGAATGTTTACTATGACACTTCCCTTGATGGCTTGCCAAGATGGTGTCGACTGTGACGCACCTTTCATGATACGCATATAACCACGTAACATAAGCGCTGTATGTAAAAACATCCTGAGCATTCATTCAAAGTGCTTGACAGGCAGCAACAAAATATTAGTAGATAGAATTAAGTGTAAACCAACCTATTAATCAACTTTTTTTTTTAAGAACAGCTAGATAACTTTTAGCTACTTTACACTCAGGCTGGTGAATTACCTAATTAGTTAACTTGTTAGATAGCAGCTAACCAACTCATGAATCAACTATTTGGATAACCGATTGCTAAGTAGCTAAATGACTTGTTGTTATTCTGGTTCCGGCAATCGCTTTGGTATTGCCAAGAGTAGCTAGTCTTCTAATTTCAACAACAAAATGAATGAAAACAATAACTTGTTTTCGTGGGGCCACGTGTGTGACCTCGGTGCTCTTGAGCAGAGTTCCTCTGGTCTTGAAGAGTCGGCAGGTGTCGCTCAGCATGGTTATTCATTACCGTCCATTATTCATAACCCGGCGTGGACCTGGCAGCTGCTGACTTCCTGTCACTGATACTTCCCCTGACCTTCACCGAATGCCAGCAATACTCCAACGCATGCACACAGACACATAGTCGCATGCCGACACGCATACTGTATCTCGATTGCACACAATTTGTTTTTTTGGGGCGAATAAGCGTGCAGGCTCTCTCAGCAAAGATTGGACGTTGTACACCTAATGCTATTCACAAGTACACTAACGTATTAGTATGTGGTGGCTGCTCACTTAAATAGATAATAAATAAATGCACTAGTTTGACTTCCTCTTGACCTTTGAATGCATTTGTCCAACAGTGAACGTTGCATTTTGGTTTAATTAAATTTGCCGTTTAAACATTCTGCTTACATTTTCAAACAGCCGTTGTGAATTTTGCCGTTTATTTCCTTGTTGGGGAACGACAAGTTGTACAAAAGAACCGAAACATGGAACAATTGAACATGCGTTAAGAAGTTGAGAAAAAAGTTGACCTCAAAAGGTTATAATGAGTTTGATATCGGTAGTTTTGTCTACCGTGAAAGTTGTTCAACAAAATGTACCAAATGAATGGAGAAAACACTTCTGGTTCTGGTCTGGATGGTTGTCATGGTTACAGATGGTACCTCAATCATGTTTGTTAAGATTATTCAAGTCACGAGTTTCACGAGAATGAGGAAACAAACATCGGCGGATATAATCGTCTCCAACTGTGGATTCGTGCTGCTTTGACTCCACCCCCCCACATGCCGCGTACTGTATGAATTATATCAGACTTGTTTGGCTGTTTAACTATATTAGTTCTAGCGAGGCAGGGCTAATAATTCGGCCAGCCAGATTGAGATAATGACTAAGGGTCAGACATTCGAGGCCATGCCGTGTCAAATGTTGTTGGGTTCAGCTGAGGATCCAGCATGTCCAGATGTTAACGCAATTCCATCAACGCATTCGCGCCACATTCGTTCTATTTAAGTGTTTTCGGAATGTCTTGTTGCCAGCTTGCTCCCAGTGTGACACTATTATTGCTAATCTTGTACATGGTAACTCATTATAGTTAGGATGCATCTTTGGAAGTAGTCCATTTTGGAAATCTATTTTGTATGTCTGAGCCCAAGTCAATATCTCGTTAGAATTTAAGTTGTACATGTAAGTGTAGATGTTTCTGTCCAAGGGGTCATGTCGCTTTGTCCTTTACAGTCACACTTCCTGTTTCGCCAGCTTTAGGATCAAAACAACTTTAATGCTTGCGGCAACTGGAAGCAATAGCAATATTTTTAGATTTTCTGATGTGACAGTCTTGTTTTGGAAAGCTTCGTGTGGTCCTGAACCCGGATGAAAAGAGCTTGCTTGCATGCACACCCCGAGGCCTTTATTAATGCCCCTCCTCCCAGCCCATCAAATCGGCAATGTTTTCCAAATTTGTGCCTCGCTGTGGTCATTGTAGTCACCTTGCCGTGTTTCACGACACGTGAAAGAGCCCCACGTTCCTCATGGTTCGTCTTCGTCCATCAAATTGCCTGAGATGTCCCGTCGCTCGGCGGGTTTCAGGTTCTCTGCCAATTAAAGCGGCGCAGGCGCTTCTATTTTGAGACATGAAATTTGCTGATGCTGCCCGATAGGCGCAACGGTGTCCGTCAGGCCACGCTCGAGGTGGAATCTTGCAGCCAGCCGATAAAATCCATTTAAGGTTCTGATCACGAGTGAGATTTACTTGCGTACTTGACGATCATCAAGTGCAAAATTTTAGCATGATTTGTGTTGTTGTTTTTAATTGGGTCAGCAATTGTCAGAATAAAAAGTAGTAGAACATACCTCGTCACAGTCAGACAAATTATATTTAAATTTGAAAAAAGGTGAACACTGAATTTTTTTTCAACCAAGGTATTTTATATTGATACTTATTTTGATTGTTTTATAACATACAGTACAGTTGAATGTTTTTACCCAGGTGAGAATAAAACATTTATTCCCCACCATTCTGACTATACAACAGAATTCTTCTTTGCACTTTGGCTTCTTTTTACAATTATCGTAAAAAAGATTTGTGAATTGTGTGTAGCATTTAAAAAAAAAAAAAAGCAAAATAGCAAGCACAACACGGCAAGGAATCATGAGCCCTAGCTTCCATCTAGAACTAATTGAGGTGCCTTTCCCCCTTAGAGGTTTATAATGGGGAAGATAATTTGAAAAAAGAACATAAACTCTAATGCTGGCATTGTTTATGGTGAAGCGTTGTATGTTCTTTCCCTCTCAGGATGCCTCCATCGCCCATCGCTTCCATCTGATGAGGGAGAAGCACCCGGAGAAGTTCAACAGCAGGTTAGGAGATGAACATTTAAAAGTCTAAAAATGTTCTGTGATGGTCGCTTTCTTGCTAGGATTGTAGTTTGCAATGTGTTTTATCATGTCGACAGTCCTCGGTCATATATTATTTATCCTCTGCGTAGAACGACTCATGTTAGTGTTATACTGATGATCTGAGAGGATTTGAGAAGTCTCAATGAGCAGTATATCCATCTGACTCTCTTGTACTGCTCCCAAGTGGCCAAGGTAAGCACACCAGAAGGAGCAGCACAATGGCCATTCGATTGATACAGTGAACGGATTGATGGCATTTTTACAATTTTTTTTATAAGAAAATGATTACGGACAGTGTTTTGAGTTACAAGTATGGTTATGGAATAAATTAAAATAATCTCAAGGCACCATCATTAATTATCAAATCTTTTAAATAATCAATTAATGTAACAAAATGAAAATATAATTTGACAGACATTGATTTGTTATTATTGTCCTATTTATACATTTTTTCCTATGTATTTTTACTTAATAAAAAAGTATTTTTTATAAAAGCCAAAACACCTTGATAATAGTAACACATTTAATGAACTTCTTTTTCTTCATGTGTGATTTGTTAAAATGATTTAGCTATTCATCAGAAATAAATTATATGCCACATCTACTGACATTTCCAAATGTGGTCCCTTGCCTTAAATGACAATGAGTGAATGTTTCCAAAATATTTGTGAAAAATAGTTAAAAAGTGAATTTATAACAGACGTGGTATTAAATATTACAAAAATAGTACTGAAGTGCCAGTATTAGCTCATCACATCCTTTCTAGCACTCCAAACATTTGCTTGTGGGCTCCTCCCTGCTGACAAGGCAGTTAAGTAAAAGTGCTTGTTCCGCCATCCTAGTGGGAACAGCCTGTTTGCATATTAGCATGAATTCAGCCGTCTCCAACTACTCCGGCTAGGAAGTGCGAGTATGAGAGTGTTATTGAGACATCTCGTTTACTCTTTCAATTTGAATCATTAATACGCAGCTCTTCCATTTTCTGTCCTGTATGTATTGGTGACACCAATGGCTGGTGGAAGTTTTGCAAAAAAAAAACCAAAAAACTTTCAGATCACGACAAGCAGTTTGCTTGCACATAGTGTATTTTTATTTCTACTTTGCACTTGCTGTTTATAGTAACTTGCAACAACTTAATGCCAAGATTTCAAATTCCCAGAGGAAAAGCGTTCCCATACCCTCGAATAATAATAATAATAATAAAGGACAGAATCTTGCAGTGTAATGCTAATAAACTACATGAGTGACAAGTGAGCTCCTTATGGCCACCGTCACATTGAGCCCCCGGCGAGAGCGCGAAAGTGACACTTTAGCGACATGCTAATCAACACTATTTACAGTAAGCCAACACTGAAGGCTATTGTTCATCTGTGAATGATCCTCTGCAGAGCTACAGACAGCTGATTGACAGCGGCAACTGTTCCTTTGTGCGGATGACTTGGCACTTTGCGTTCCATTCAGAAACGTTTGACTTGAAAAGATGTTTTGTTTCGGGTTTTTTTTATCTCCGCGGGTGACAAGATGATCGATCGCCTTTGACCCAGAGAGGAAGCCCGTAGCGACATTAGCTCGCTGCTGTTTTTGTCCTCTTTTCCACTCACATATGTTGCCACTTGCGTCTTTTCATGCATGTCTCACACTCACTCACACACACACACACACACACAACAACCACCCCCAACCTTCAGCATCATCTTGCCATCCAGGGCCTCTTAGAACAGAGATTGTGTGTGGTGTGAACCCAGGTGCTAGGGAGTTTTTACACAAACTAACAAGGCTGACAAATTACCCTAATTTTTGGACTATAAGTCGCACCGGAGTATAAGTTGCACCAGCCATAAAATGCCCAAAAAAGTGAAAAAAAAACATATATATGTATATAAGTCGCTCCTGAGTATAAGTCACCCCCCCACCCAAACGATGAAAAAAAACGCGACTTATAGTCCGAAAATTACGGTAAGCATTCACGTGATGGTAATGAGGTTGAACGAACCCTGACAAATTCTCTACTTTTGCAAACGTTCGCCCGGAAACGGCTCCCATAATTACTACAGCGCTCAGGGCACAGAAATCAACAAACGATTGATTTCTTGCTATCTTTAGTCTGAAAAGTGACAAATTTTCGATCAAAGTGGTTGAATCCACTCGTATTCGTCCAGACTTGTCTTTGTGATATTTGAGGACACATGCTAGAAATGACAACTGTCACTCATGCACGTTAGCTTGGCTTGTTGCTAAGTACATTACAATCCCTACTTGGTTGCATTTAGTCTTCTCTCTGTCTCTAAGCTGATTTTGTTAAAACATAACCCTGGTTCACCCCATTAATACTAAACAAATCCTTTGTGTATTTTGTGCAGTGTAAATTAATTAATTGATTATTTTTTTTGGTCTTTTGGTGACCTCATATCCACAAATTAACAAAACCACAGTTGACCCTTGACCTCTTAATCATTAGCTCTCTTTCATGTGAACTGCCTAAAGAAAATGAAGTCATCAACTGGTTAGCGAGGGATGAGACTCTCCCCACCTCTTTGACCTCTGTCCCACAACCTTGTGGCCTGCTCTAGTGACGTTTAAGCTCATCAGCACTTTTTGTTCTCATTTCCATGGTGACGATTGGCACAATCCTATCTAATACTGGTTATTGTTAAAATAGTTTTCTTTAGTTCTTGGTTGTACTATAAGACTAGAACACAAACAGAAAGATGACAATAGTGTTGCAGGACAACGAAAAGCAAATTAGAAGAGAAGTGCAAATAAATATATACTTCAAGTACAATTAAACGACAGTATAATTATAACAAGTAGTCATGGCGGACACCAGAACTCAAGAATCAGGCCATATTATATGTCAAAATAAAGATCATCAAGCAATTTGACATTTTTCCAATAAAAAAATAACCTACAGAAAGTAGACACAACAAATTTTGGAGTGCACATTCATTTCCATATGTAGGTTTTGTCTAAATCCTTTTTATGATCTAATTTTGAGCAGCACACAGAACTATTTTAAGTGCAGAGTTGGAGGAGGGGTGGTCAAGAGGTCACTGCTCATGTTAAGGATTAAAAGAGATGCTTATCAGGAGAGAAGGGGAATCATATGGTTGGAGGCATGCATAGCTCCGCTCCAGCACCTGAACTGCGTTTTCACAACACGCTTCCACCCATCGTGTCTCGTCACTGAGGCCGGGTCGCTCTTAAGATCTATGATCTGTCCCGATCTGTTTGGAATCAATCATCTACAGTTGCTTCACTTGCTATGGGCAAGCAACACCCAAAACAAACCTGGCTATAATTGGTGGTGGGATGAAGAAAGGAGTCTTGTGGAATGTGAGTTAATTACATCTTTGCAGGCCGTCTCCAGTGGAAACTGTTTAATGAGCAGCGACACTTTTCCTTTTGGAGCAATGCAATGGTTCCTAATTGAGATGTCACATTAGCTCCCAATCATTCCTTCTGACAAAACTTCCTAGGGGAGTCGAGACGCTTTAGCCACTTTCACACTGAAGATTAAAGTGGGGAATTTTATGCCTTTCTCAGGGGAAGCTGAAGTCGACCTGCAACTTTTGCAAAATATCACTTCGTCCTGTGAAAAAAAATCCAAACTGTATGGAAGCATGCTCAATCAAGCTTGGTATAAAATATGGTTTTAGACACTAGAAGAACATCAGAGCAAGCTGGGCTGAAAGTGAAAATAAAGTCAAGCTAAGGAGTAAAAAAACATGTTTAGAATGATGAGGTGCTTGTGCTGAACATTTTGGCAGGCTCCGACATTCCCTTGTCACACGGAGCTATTGCCTGATGTCAAGCGTGCCTTGGCACTCATTACTATTATACAGTACAGTATGTCACTTGGCGAGTGATGTAGGCCGAGATGTTTCAGCTTCAGGTGCGGGAAACGTAATCATCCGAATGACGTGGATTTGTCGTCATTCTTAACTTCACACATGCTTCAAAAAACCCAATGCCCCATTTCCACCGCAGGAAGATTATCTCCATCCATCCATCCATCCATCCATCCATCCATCCATCCATCCATCCATCCATCCATCCATCCAACCATCCATCCATCCATCCATCCATCAGTACTGCTCACATCCAACACGGACACCAGTCGAATCACACTTTCCAAAACTGTTCCATTTCATTAAAGAGTGAAAGAAAGGACACCACATCCATCATGACATGTCTGTCTGCTAGGCGCTTTTGGGCAGTGCCGCTTGGACTGGCCTCTTGGTAGCGGTTGGTTTTTGTTTTGATTTGTAATGTCCCTCCGGCAGTGTTTCGCCAGCGGTGACGTTGTATGTACAGTATTCGGGTAAATACAGTCACTGAGGATATTTTATGCGCACAGTTTTGATGACAAAAGGCACACCATGGTTGGATTCATGCAGGTTTTAGGTGCTGTTGGGGAGTTTTGGCCTGCTGGGTCACAATACCCTGAGCTGCCCTGACAGCCTTTTGAAATGACTCAAGGCTACAGAGCGATTCAATCTGTCAACAAAAATAATATGTGACCTCAACATGAGTGCAATTCATGTGCCCTTGATTGAAAATGTTTTTGTTTTGCTCCTCAGAATGAAGAACAAGTTGTGGTACTTTGAGTTCGGCACCACCGAGACCATTTCAGCCACTTGCAAAAAGCTCAACGAGTGCATTGAGGTTGAGGTGAGTCATCACTTGAGAATCGACAAGAGCCATGAGCATATGAGAGGTCATTTTCAAATCACAAAGACCTCAATTTGGAGCTTCTGTTTCATTTTGCTCAGTAGCAGGCTTTATTATTATCTATGCTGTCTAAAATTAACAACTAACTTTTTGTGCTGCAGTGCGACGGCATCATATTGGACCTGAGCAACACCTCCTTGGAGGGCATCGCAGTGCTCAACATTCCCAGCATGCACGGTGGATCCAATCTGTGGGGCGAGACCAAGAGGCGGCGTAGCTACAACCGCATGAGCAAGAAGGTTTCGGAGCGGATTCCAAGTAACACCGTCACCGACCCTAAAGAGCTCAAGTTTTGCATGCAAGGTGAGTGATTGACAACAACCGGCTCGGTCTCTTTCCGTGCATAACGAGAACACTTCAGTGACTCACTTTAGTTCTTTTTTTTTTTTTTTTGCGCACAGCCAGTAGCCTAAAGCACACTGTACTCATTCGAATCCATTAGCATAACATATTTGTTCAAGTCAACTGTAATTGTGAGCACTATGACGAGGAATGTCTTTTTAGGCTAGAGGCGCTTTTGTTGTGAAACATTAAGGAAAATCATAAACGTTCAAATGTGTTTCTTTAACCAAAAAAAAGAAAAGCAATCATATTGGGCTAAATTGACTTTTTTAAAAAAACTTTTAGTCACGTTAAAAGGCTAATCTCCCCGGACAGATTCTGAACTTCATGTGTGGTGGATGTCATCATATTTCATTCATAAATGTAATAGCAGCATGCATCAAAACCTGATTGGAGAAGTGTATTAAATGCATTATTAATATTATCATCTTTTATATATTTTTAAACGCACCAACCTGGCAGACACACACACACACAACATTGTGAGTGTCTGTGAGCGCCTTTGTGGCCTTTTCTGGTCTCTGCTTTAAGCGCTGACCTGATTCCTCCACAAGGTCCTCTAAGTATCCTCTTAAAGTAACACTCACTGGACTCTCTCCCAGTTGTATCGTTATCTCATCACGCCAACTGACCAGAAATACAATACTGTACTCTCCACTCCGCGAGCTTCGTAGTCTACTTAACCTCGCGTTGATTAAGCGCCTGTTTTTGACCTCTTGTCTAAAGTACAAGTAGATTATGACATTGAAATTCTATTGATTTGTCAGCTAATAATGCCAAACAAATAGACAAACAAAACAGTTTTCTTTGTTTGCTAATTTTTAAAATGAATTTAAGATTATTTTGAACAAACAATAACTTAAAGGACCATATCCATTCTTTACAAATTAGCATGCTAAATCCCAGAACCTGTAAGAAGTGTAATAAAATTGCTTCTGGAATGCTGGTTGACCTTCAATTTGTTCCAATTTAGAGTTCCCATGAGAAATAAATAGTTCAGGTTTCAAAATGTGGCCAAATGTAGCAACGTTAACTGTACAGGCTGTTTTAAGTGACAGTTTAACATTCTCGAATGTCGTCAAAGTTTTGAACATGAAATCTTAAATTTCACGCAACTTAAAAATCCAAATCTTCAATTTCCCAAAAATGTTGGTCGTTTTCCAACCAAATGCTTTTCAACGCTACTATGTAGTCCCACTTCTTTGAGTGTGAATATTATAGTGGCGGGCCTTGCTTTTAGCATCTGGGCCTTGAGTGACTGACTTAACCTACTTCTTAATTCCTCCACTATTACATCACAACAGTGTAAATCATCTGGAGCATCTGTCTCCAAAAACAGAATGAAACTGAACATTTAAATAAAATACACCATACTCACTCGAGATTATGATTGATATTAACTGTAGGAACCTTCAGATGTCCGTGCTAGTGGAACTTGGCTTGCTTTGATTACCCACTCAGAGGACGACAAAATGCTGACTATCTTAGGTTAACTAGCTATCCCATTACTAATATAGTTAAATTGTCCAGCATTGCGGATTCTGAAGGCCCTGGGCAGGTGCTTAATCTAATGGACAAAGAAAATCTTTCATCATTATACAGTGTTGGGAAATAATGAATAACATTTCATGGAATAAACATTTGTTGTTTTGGTGGTAAGTGTTAATCAGTCTTTCTGGCCTTGATGGCTCACCACTCAGATATGATGTAACAGATCTGAAAGCACGCGCTGGAATTTTACAATTCATTTTATGAGCTTCTGCTGTCAATTCTTTTCGAGAACAGGACTCATGGCGCAGGCCTGTGTGCATGCGTGTACACTTTTGTCATACACCTAATTGCTTATGGCAGTAGCATTGTCTGGTGCAGTAAAGTGAAGCTTTTAAATCCATTTGCTGGAGTTAATGTAATCTTCCAAAGCGACCCGGAGTGCTTTGCGAACAGCCCGCGGCGCGTGCGTGTCTGCACCGCTTTCATCTCGTCGCGTAATGGCTGCACGTAGCCGAGACGGGACTCAGGTATGCTGGATGATAGCGTCATTCATGTCCCTTGAAATGAAGCAAATCATCTCTTGTGCATATTTACCAAAACGCCTTAGGTCATTTTGACGGATATTGACATTTAAAACGGCAAGTTAGCTCTGCTGGATGGGATGTCACGCCATCCCTTCAAGGAAGATTAGGTTTTCTTTGCTCTCTCTTAGCTAATTAGCTGGGCAACTTAATCAAATTACAATAAAGAGGCAGGGCACAGGCCAAGGAAGAACTGACCCTAAAATTTAAACAATATCATTGGAGTATTAAAGAATCATCCACTGTTAAACAACAAGGAGCTAGCCGTTCACTATCAATGCATCCATTTTCTTTTTGTCCTCATGAGGGTCATGGAGAGCTGAAACTTATGTCACTTGACTGCTTGCACATGTGAATGACCCACCACAATATAAATAACTTGAATGTGTGGCCCACAAAAACACAGTTTGTCCAACTTTTAACAAATTGGACTTTGGGACATTAACATGTCAATGATTAACACTCGTTTGGTAGTTAGCAGGATTGTGCAAAAACTACATAACCAATTTGAGCTGATCTTCCAGATCTGAATGAATGCACAAATTTAATCATTAAGTCAAACTGTGTCGGAAGTTAAGAGCGGTCTTCTCGCTGGTGTGACGACACCCGTACGGCAATGACGGGAAACGGATTTACGTATAAACTCTCCTTGGGGTGGTTTACTCCCTCTTCACCGTTTATCAGTGCGCCATCGCGACCTCCCTTGTTGACTTCCCCTCTGCGCCCAGATCCAATTTCCTCAACTTCCTGCCACTAAATAAATAACATAAATAAATGGGGGTTTTCGCAAGCGGGAATGAGAGCAAACCAGTATTTAGTTGACATAATAAGAACTTGGAGTGTGCTGTATTGTATAATTTAATGTCAAACAAATGTGAAGGAATTTCATTTTTGTTTTTATTTATTTATGTATTTATTGTTTTTTTTTATTTATGTGTTTGTTTGTTTATTTATTTACGTACTTTAAAACAAAAGAAAATACTTTACATTTTTCTTTCAGTGACGCATACAATAAAAAGCATGTATCTTCGGATTTTGTGTGTTTTCGATTTTGAGTTTGTTGTTGATAAAAGCACAGTGCCAATATTTATATTTGTCATGTTGAACAAAAAGCATGTTCCTCTAAATTTTGAAGGTTTTTTTCTGAATACCTCTATCAAGAGAGCAATTCAAGAAATTTGGAGATACAGACTCTGGAGATTATATCTTATTTTATTCATCATGGGTCCGTCGCTAGTGTGCTCCCGCCTACAGTGGCTGACAACGCTCACGCTGGGAGCTGCCACATCGCTGGCTATTTTAGGTCCATTGCATCCAGAGATGACAAATTGCTTTTGTTCTCACCGAACAAAAACAGCAGACTATAATTACCCTGATGCCACTGCCAGTGTACGCCCACCCCGACTGATTTAAGAGGCTCGAAATGTTTCCTGTAGGAAGTCACTGAGCTGTTGAGTGACTCCTGGGAAAGTGGGTGACCTTCCACTGACATGTTTACTGTAAGTATTACAACTGCTTAGCCTGTTTAACGGGTCAAAAATTGTAATCCTTTGTCATATTTTCAATCTCAAATCTTTCCGTTTGTGGCCAACATCAAGTGACACGAAACATTATTTTTTTAAATTTCATTCTTGGACCGTAACGTAGTAACAAGGTGTTTTTAGTCGCATGGCCAAGTGCTCTCCCCCGACTTACCACCCTTGGATGAGTTCTACTGTAGTTCCTTCGACCATCTGCCACCACTCGGACCATCCCAAAACAATAACAGGCAGCTCAGCTAGTGGGGAAAAATACCCAAATATGTTTGTCTAAAATTGTTACATTCTGTAGAATTTAAATCATGTACATTGAAAGCTGTTCTTGAATGTATCCTCACCAGCCAGTCTAGTAACTAGACAAGAAACATGTTAAATACCGTAATTTTCGGACTATAAGTCGCTCCTGAGTATAAGTCGCCCCCCCCCCCCCACCCAAACTATGGAAAAAAAACGCGATTTATAGTCCGAAAATTACAACCCATCAGAAAAATGAACAAAATGTAGTTCGCTCATCCGTTTGACCTCCATCTTTGTTCAAATACTAATATGGGCTTGGAACCCTAATTTGAAACTTTAAATGCTTACCTGGGTTTGAAATTCTATTTTGAACTCCTACTTATTGCTTGAAAACCACTGAAAAGTGAAAAAAAAACTGTTAGTATACATACATATACTATATATCATCATCTAAAAGAATGATTCACTGGAATAAGACAAAACATAGAGGCAGTAATTCTCAGTGACTTGGCAAAGCAAATGCCATCCCATCCCAGGATGCATTGCTGCATGCTGGGATTATGTAAGAGGCTGTTCTCATCTATTCTTAGCCCTACCTTGCCGATGCTGTTTGATGGCCGCTTCCAAAGCGCAGCCGATGTGAGAACGCAGAGCACAGTAGGGCTACGCCGCCATCGTGCCTCAACCCAGCAGGGCAAGGGCAGGTCGGTGTGTCCACGTTTGGCACTAGTAGGAAGCAGAGGAGTGCAAGTGAATGTAGGCGTGCACTCAAGAAAGGAGGGGAATTATATTAAAGACTACAAATGGTGATATAATATGTGAATGGTATTTAACACTTCAGCCAAATCTTGTATGTTTTGTACACTCCATTTCCTTTCGATCGAAGCATATTTAGGCTATGCAGAGGTGATATACTCAAGTATTTACATTTTTTTTACTTGAGCTTAATGAATGTCTTTTGTGGAGCACGTTTCAGGGGTTAAACTGTTAAAAAAAATTGTAAGATTATAATGCTGAAACAGTTTGAAATTCAATTATTAATATAAGGGTTATGGTTTCAAATTAAGATTCCAAACTCAGGTGGCAATCCTTCTTGCCAAACGCTTCTGATTTTGTTTTGTCAATGTCCTTAACGCTCCATGGTTGAACAGTAGAGTCAAAACACACAAATATAAAATGCAAACACTCGCGAGCAGCTGCAGAAGACCAAACCAGACTATTGTGACTTCCGCCTCATCCCAATGTACTGTACACTAATAACGCTTATAAGACCAATTTATTGGGTCACATTATTTCATTTTAATATGTTTTTACACAACACAGTTCTATTTTTCATTGTTAAGAAAAAAATAGGAGATTTGTGGTGTTTTTGGCATGGCTGGAATTAATGAATAAAATTTTAATTCATTTAACTGCTTACATTTTGGTAGCTGGAGTGCTTATCCAGCAATGCTAACAAGGTTAGCTCTGCAACATTTTTAATCAACCTATACTATTTAATGACTATAGTAGTAAATAGATCTTTTCAGTGTCGTGCCAAAAGATCTTTGTCTCAATCATATAGCTATTTATTAGCAAAATATGCTGGCTACGTTAAATTCAATCTTGATTTGTTGTGCATGATTTCCCTGCTCCCATTGCTATGGAATATTTAAACTTGAAGGATGGATTTGATGCTTCTTTTCACCATTTTCATTTTACGCTTAACTAATATGTGAACGATGAGTCAGACAGTGAAAACACAACTTGTATTGTTTTTCCTGGCCGGCAGCGCTGACTCATCTTACAAGCTCATCAGTGTGCAAAAACAAAAAGTTAATCATTAGCTGCTTGTGCATGAGCAAAAATACACACACAAGATACACAAAAATCCCACTTTATAATCACAAATCACTATACAGTACATCTTAACAATATTGCCTTCCACTAAATCACTAAAAGTGGGATTGAGAGATAGATTTTGAAACTATGTATTTACTTAAGAAAAAATATTTAGACTACTATACTACTCTAAACTATTTAGAGTGCAGCACTAAACAAGACACGCAACAGTGTCCTGTTTGCTTTTAGGCACACAAAAGCGTTGGGAAATTATTGACGTTGTTTGCACTACAATCACAACAGGCTGCCAGTCTGGACGTGTCTGGGCGGAGACCCCCCCATACTCCCCCCAGGCTATGTTTCCACCACAAAATGAACGTCTTTTATTCTCTTTGGCCTGCACCCCAGCAAGCACAGAAGGCGTTTTTTGCATGTGTGCACAGTTAATGTGAAAAGTGAAATAAATTTGTCAGTGAGAGATGATTGTGTTGTCGCAGCTCTCACCGACTGCGCATATGAAATTGTTATATCGTTCATAATTCATATCTCAAATCATTTGTAAAAAGCTGCAAATGGGTTTGGGCTTGTACATATGTCAGAGTTGTATTAGACTAAGGGATCACTGAATAGGCCTACGGAATAAAACCCGTCTCATGGTTCGGTGTTCCAGGGTTCAAAATTTGTTGTTATATTTGTTCTGCTCATGCTTTGGTAGGTGATGCTGTTTTTTCGCGGGTACTCTGGAGTCTCCCCACATTCCAAAAACTTGCATGTTAGGTTCAATGACGTCTCTCAATTGACCATATTGAGAATGAATGTTTTTTTTTGTCTATTCTTTATGTGATTTCTTTTATGCCTGCAACTCATTCCCCCCAAAAATACCCCTCCAGAATTACCCAAAACGTTTTGCTTTCTTTGGCTTTTTGTGAGAGTTTCTCTGAAATAATAGCAGTGCTGTTCACCAAAACCCTCCAAATTTGAAAAGAAAAACAATTTTTTATCCATTCTCATCTTTAAACTCAACTATCTTGAAAAGGATTGTTCGAGTAAGCGTGCAAGTATTGTCTTTCATCCAGGTCATGTCATTCTCAGGGCAATGAATTGATTACCATCAGACAGTTGTAATCAATTCAGTGCCCTGTGAATACTGTACTCGCTACCATTCGAACTCAACACGATTTTGCTAAATGTTAGCATGTGTCATGTGTGCAGACTTTAGCGACCAGCTTCTGGAGGTGGTGGGTCTGGAGGGGGCCATCGAGATGGGCCAAATCTACACGGGGCTGAAGAGTGCCGGGCGGCGCCTAGCTCAATGCACCAACGTCACCATCAGGTCGCTACTACTTCTTATCTGCTATGTCTGCCTTTGACCCACTTCTCCATCACACTTCAGTTGTCTTGTACCTCCTCCGCAGTAAACCTTCAACCTCCTGATCAAAAATGCATTTCTTTCTAATTTCATTTATTTATGTTCAACTTGGAGGATTTCCAAACAATGTCGCTTGTGTGCATAAGAAATTATACATAGCCTCTATGTGGTCTTTCAGCTGGAGACATTTTGTCTCGTTTTGGTTGTGCCCATGTTGGAGAAATATCTCCATTCCCTAAGCTAGGGAGGGGGTCTTTTCTTGGCTGCTGAATGTGTTTGGAAAGGCTTTCACAAGTGCACAAAATTGCAATGTGTGTGAACACTACCACATTTATGAGAGTCGGTGGACTGTTTTCCGTTCACTCAGCAATGCATTGTGAGTAAAAATGTCCAAAAACATGACAGGAGTATTGCTCTAAAAAAAAAAACTATATCTTGCTATGAATACAGAAAGAATGCAGCAATATATCAATTTAACCTCCAAAATTGTTATGGCTTGGGAGTTTTGTGGAAAGAAACAGCAGCTTCATAAATGTCATTATTCTGAGAAAAAGTTAAACCCTTCAGAAAAGTCTGTAGAATTACATCACTACTATTTCATTTGAAGAAATCCTACGTAACTGTGTTGAAAGCATATTCCAATGTCAAGGCCTTTATTCAATGGAATGTCATTTGTGAGTACAATCGGTGTATGCGTAAGAGCAGCCTTGGATTAGCTTCACTTCTCCACACACTCGTAACTGTTATTCACCCAATCTTGAATGGAGTCAAAAGAATTACAACTGTGCAAGAGGGATCTTACTATAAACATGACGTCCGTGTATATATTGTGGTTTGTAAGACTGTGATGGGTAAATGTTTTGCAAGTGTGCGCGCATGATCCGACCTTCGTCTCTTTATCTTCATCCATGCAGAACATCTCGTAGGCTGCCCATGCAGATTGACGGCGAGCCCTGGATGCAACCGCCGTGCACGGTGAGAGCAACCACTCGTGATTTAAGCACGGAGCACACTTGTGATGCGAGCTAAACGGCGAAATCATGTGGCCATGTGCTGAACAAAAGCAAAAGTAGGCCTGCTGAAGTTGCACTCTCAGAGAACAAGTCCATGGCTAACCATGCTGGGTTGTGCTGAAGAAGAATACATTGAAATGGTGTTGTTTAGAACTGTATGACCACAGAAATGAAAAAGATCCCGAGCTAGGTTTTCGCCACCTTTTTTGTTCGCAGTTCGCAACATACAGAATACGGTGTACTCAAAAAGGAAGAATTGGACTTCTAAACAATAAACACTCATTGTACCTTGGAAATCATCTAGTGTCTCACTTAAGTAGTTACACACGTCACATATTTTATTGCATCATCATGGGACAACACTAAAGACATGACACACATTGGGCTCAGTTTTCCCTCCCTCGGGGCCTTGTTAGATGTGAAGAAAGTGTGTTAAATTTGAATTATGGTGGTCACACAAAGTAAGGACACTTAGAACACAATTTGGACATTTACACTTGAGAGTGTTTATTCCTCTTTGTTGGCACTGATTTCAACTTGAACAACTGTGGGTTTAGTTATTTTGAAGTAACAGTAAATTTATACCGTGATACTAGCTGCACACTGGCTACTTTAACCAAATGGGATCATGCGATCTAAACGCCCATATAAATGCGTACTGAGAAAGGAAATTGCTACCTTCAAAAAATTCTCCTTTTGTTCCTTTGATACTGGTCTTGAGTACATAGCAACCTTTTGATCTCTTAGAAAAGCTATAAACTGTCACCATGGAGTACAATAATTATTACCTCTATGTGATATAGCGGTTGGTGTACATCTGTCTATTTATAGCAATCATGTAGGGATGTCATTACGCTGGGTCTGCTTTTGTATCTTTTCTTGGTCTTGGAAAAAGGTTTAAACAGTTACATGCTGTGAATATAAAAAGAAATCTACACATCCCAGTGAAGTAAAAATAAGTCATTGAAATATTGTGGTTGTACAACAGTGCACGCCCTCTTATGACTGAGGATATGCCTATGTCATATTCATAAACCTATTCAAACTCAGGTTAAATAATAGGCACCACACATCCGCCACCATTCAAAGTGTCTCTGATTAACCCCGAATAATATCCAGACTAGGTTGTGGGTGTTTTCTCACTTTTTTTTTTCAATTTAATTGCAGTTTGTTTATTTATTTATTTATTTATCCATCCATCCATCCATCCATCTATCAATCACAAAAAGCTGACATCTGAACCATGATGTGTAGACTTTTTAGATGCACGGTACATGCATAACAGTAGATGTTCCCTGATTGGTTTAAAAGTCTCAACAAAGTATGTCAGTGATTATTAAAGTGTCATTGGAGTGTTACATTTACATTGGGAGTATGTCTTTCGGGGTTTTTTTTTTTTCTCCAACTGTGGCTTTATCCATGATAATCCAACTCAATGGCATTGAAACGTCACTTAAAATTTAACCTGTATCAATTGTGATAGTCCGGTTGGTTAATGAATGGTGCAAATCTCTCATCCTTGATGGTTTCTTCTTTTTTTTTTTTGGTCTACTTTAGCCTTGACTCCTTTGCGTTCTCTTGTGCTTGTTGGCACATTTCTCTGCACACCCCCAGACTTTCACATCCAACGCAGTGTTGCCGTCCAATCGCGCAAGCTGCTGTTCATAAAAAAAAATAAAAAAAGAATAACATCAGCTATTTTGTGTACCCCTCATGCTGGCAAACATTTTTAATTTTACCACAGCAGGTCTTCACGGGGTGGAGGAGCTACATTGCTTTGTTGTATTATGGTGAGGGATTTTTTTTTATGGGAATGTACTCGATTACTGTCACACTATCAAAAATAAGAATACAGTTTGAGTCTATCACTCTTATATTCGAAACAACTGAGTTTCAATGCTAACTGAATTTCCCCTCAGTTCTGGATCTGATCTGCAATTTGATTGGCTGAGCCATGATCATTTGAATCGAGGTTCGAGGTCTTTGGGTACAGAAGCGTGGAACTAACAAGTAGCCACAGAGAACTGTGAAGTCAGAAGCCAGAAACATATCTGACAAGATGCCCGCTCGGTTTAAAGCAACCAAATAAAGCCCACAATAGCTTCAGTTGTTCTGACTGAAGAACTGGAGGAGAATTTGCATATTGTTTGCAGGACTTTTGGCCATGGTAGAAACTGTCTGCAGTGTATTTCCGGGAAATAAATATGATATTGACTATGTTCTCTGATTTTTACAGATCAGGATCACCCACAAGAACCAGGTTCCCATGTTGCTGGGTCCACCCCAGAAGACACCCTTCTTTTTTTTCAAGAAGCGCACCCGCAGTCGGGACTAAAATCCTAAAAAGGTTTACGCATCCAGAGTTGACTCACTATACCATAATGATTTTAAAAAAAAGAGAGAGAGAAACACACACAGGCAGCTCTATCAGGTCTGAAACTCTCCGAGTGATCCCTCCAGTCAACTGCCAACACACGCCAAACGCCTGCCAAACATGAAAACAGGAAGTGATGCAAGGATGACAACAGGAAGTTGCCTTACGGGTCCAGAACAAGTCTCATACATAATTGGTGTTGCTTGTACCAACGCCCGATTCCGAGAGGGAAGAGGCTTCATCCATTATTGACCCCTTTTGTTCTGAGCTGTCTGGCAGCGGGTCGTCCAGAATGGGGCCAAACACGTCAGGATTTTTGCATCCCTCTAAACGTACCTTCAGAGCGACTTTGGCAACACGGGCTTCAAATTTGAAAGCTGATATTCCAGTGGTCCAATTACTGTACATCCCCTCAGGGACCAACAGCCAGATCACTGCTGGTTTTTATGTACCAAAGCTAAAACTGCAAGCCCCCCCCCCCCCCCTTTCTAAATGCATCCCGCTATTTCGGGAAGGGTCTAATTTGCCGCCCGCGAAACATGAAGCCTGATTATGAACGGCGGCTTCCTGTCGCGTGTGTCCCAACTCTCAAAAGGTGAGGGAGAATGTTAAAATTATGTCAAATTGTACACGACGCATAGTATTTGTATATATCAGGAATGTAGTATTAGATCACATGTACTGTGCAGACAAGTGTGTTTTAATATATCGCCGTCATTGCAAGCTCAGCACGTCATGTCAGTGGGTTGAGAGGTTTTCCCCTTAAATTGAATTCAAATCCTTTTTTTTTTTTTTTTTTTTTATTCACCATTTCTGAATCATTTTAGGGTTTCAAAACGGGAGCAAATTATTTCTACTTAGAAAGTCATGAGTGTGACTTGTGGGAAGTCGCCAATTTAACTACTGTACGTGTAGACGCGCCGGTCAGCTGTTTGGAATTCAACACCTTATTTCCCATCGTAGGAATTATCATAAATCAAACTGTCGCCAAGCAACCTTTGAGTGTAATTTTAACGTTAACAAGTGTACGAATGAGACCAAACAAATAAATCAAGTGTAACGGAAATGAATCGGGTTACAAATGCGCCTCATGCTAAAAAAAATTTAACATTCTTAATTTTCTCACAAGTAGGGTTGCTACCAACGATTATTTTAATAATTGATTCATATGTTGATTCTCGGAAACTGATGAATCAAAGAATCAGATTTTCAAAAAGGATAAGAAAAAAAGGATATTATTTCAGAGACTGTTTTGAAAGGCACAAATTGATTTTTATTCAGTTATTGATCTGCTCCATAAACATCAGAACATTCTTATTTTATTTTCATTAATCGTTCGATCAAACTGATAACCGATGACTTGACAATTTATCGATTAGCTTTTGCTCTTCTCCACGCATATTTAAAAAGAAGTGAATGAGTTCAACTTTTGGGGCATCAGCATCTCAATCCACTGGTGTTTTTGCAAGACACTCAGCGTGAGCCAAATTAAGATGTGCTACGGGGTGAGGCTTTGTCGGCTTTACCTCACTTGTTCCCTTTAAAAACACGCAGAGTTCACTTCAACTCATCAATGCTGTTTAAAAAAAAAAAAAAAAACACTGAGACAGAATATAACAGCGAGTGTGTATGTGAAGCGGAAACGATTGCGTGTTCGCTGTAACGTCATATTTACTGTTCAAGCAATGTCGTAGAACCACTATAACCACATTGAATGTACATGTAGCACCTGTTTGTGATATTTCATGTGACATCATGTTATCACATGCCTGCTGTAACAACAATAGAGTGAGAGATACTCCAAAATGTCATCATGGCTTGCTTCATTATTTTAAACCTAAATGATACAAAAGTCAATAAACAATGACAGCACCTCGCAGCAAGTTACTCCGTTACTTTTACTTAAGCTATGTTCTGGTTCAATTATACTTGTCAGGGTAGTTTTAATGCAAAATACATTTATACTCTAATGTTTTTGGTAATAAGAAATACTACTTTTACTCTGGAATGTCGAGCAACATTCCGCTCACTATTTCTATGTATATCTGCAGGTATAGTATTTATTTTAGCTGATGCAATTTAGTTTGTTTTGTCAGAGATTTGTGTTCCATGACTCAGTTTCACCATTCGAACATAACTTTGTTTCTATTTGACCATCCAAACTCCGTGGTCACCACACAGACTCACGGTGACAAATGTCAAATTCTATATTTTTACCTTAGATTCGGCTCATCCTCAACCGGCAACCCAAGTGAAGATAAGAGGTACTCGATTAAATGGGTATATGTCAAGCACTGTTATGTATGTCTGGCTAAAATGTTGGCATTTCAGTAATGATTTGGAGAGGTCTGTAAGAGGTCGATTTTCAAAAATCCTCATAATTAAAAAAAATGAAATTAACATATCTACTGAGATTTCAGATGTAGTTTTTAGAAATATAGCCATTATCTACAATTGTGAATCGTCATGTGATTTGATAAAACCAGCACTCTGTTTTGCCTTCGGGTTAGTTTGGTTGAGGGTCAAGGGCAGACCCTCCCCCACCTCCACAAAATCAATAGTGCAGCTTGCTGTGTTAGCTGCTGGCATTCCCGTGTTCAATATTTTACCAGCCTAAACCCATGAAAAATACATTTTTATTTTAAGGTGAACAGCTTTTACCAACATTGCTTCTTTTGAATGTTTACCGTCTTGTGATTTAATCAAGCTATATTCATGTACACCTTAAAAACTCTATGGTTTAATGTAAACTAGATGAGGGAGGTTAGGGTGCCTAAGACCCCAATCTTGGAGAATTAATTTCAGTAGATGTTCACATACTTTTTAGACTTTGCATTGTTTATCTAGTATGTCGAATAAACAAAAATATGAAAAGATAGGAAAATTTGTGTGATAGATCTTTAAGCAAACTATTCTAGTGTTGAGGCTTAGCCAAATTGACTAGGATATGCATCCGTTAGGCATTGCTGATTTTTTTTTTTTTTCCGTAGCGCCATTAACAATATTTTTTTCCTCCCCATGGGTCTATTTTCTCATGGACCTAATTAGCATGCTAATTTGAGCAAATGTGAAAGGCTGCAAGACAAACTATTTACGGTTTAAGCAAGACTAAGTTGTTCTGAATGCTTTTCTGTGGTTGAGTGTCTTTTCAGAGTGTCACTCCAATGTGACAAAAAGAAAATGCTAGAAATAGTCCAAGAACATCACGGGAAGAAAATGTGGGGATGATAAACGGGGAAGCATGGCTTACACAACTGAGCGGAAAAGTGTGCCTTTGGCGAGGCTTCTTGAGCATGGCTACGAAGATAACAAGGCAGGAATTATCTGGCAAAGTACTATTAATAGCCATCATGTCAAATGTTGTCCCTCACTCCAAGAATATGTTGTGCCCAAAGGGTACACGTGAAGAAAATAAAAAAAAGGGAGGGGCAGGCATTAGACAGACGTCTCCAAGTTTGTGCACATGCAAATGTTTCACCTACTTTAAGCTCTCCAGTGTAACGAGTGTATCTCCTGATTTTATTTATTTATTTATTGAATGTATTTGTTTATTTATTTAAAAAGGGGTGGGAATGTCAATTAGAGATGCATGCTTTTAATTGGACAGCAATAGGCACAAATTTTAAATATTAAAAAAAAACTATATATATATTTGTCTTTTTTTGGGGTGGCTAAAAAGAGGAAAAAAGGCAAGATACTTGCAAAATTATATTTTACAGCAACTTCCTCTTCAGAAAGATAGAATCAATGTAGTTTTACAAAAAAAAAAGGAAATGCTCTGATCTCCCTATTTTGTGATGAAGAATTATAGAAATATAGTCCGCGTGTTTTATGACACATGACACAAAAATTGATAAATATTTTCAGATCTGTTATTAAGCCTATAAGTAACCGAAATTATTATTTTGAGTGGGCAGTGACGATATCAATGTGTTACATTGCTATCCAATAAAAAGCATTCATCTCTGATGAAGAAACATTTTTTTAGATGCATACTTTGAATTGGACACCATAACTACATGAGTTTATTGCACATAGCAGCGTGTACAGTGCATATTAGTGTATTTCCTGTGATGATGTAATAATATTGTGTATTTATTTATATGCATATGAAGAATGAATGTTCTGAATTGAGTGTCCTTGGGCTAAGTAAAGACCAAGATTAGCCCAAATTACAATAGGGAAACTTACGCTGGCGTCACACTGACCTACGCTAGCGCTAGTCAGCCTTTCGGGGGACAAGGAAGTCGTCCTGACCTCGCAGCAAAATGCACAGTCTGCGTATATACTGCGTTTATTTTAAGCCAGAGCAACACAATGCGCTCGCCCTCTGAATGCCTCCCAGTAAGCACCCACCACATCCAGGCTAGGAAAAAAAAAGGTACGCAAGCGGCCCCGCAGGCTTCTGCTTGCAAACATGTCCTCTGCTATTTCACGCTTAGCGTGTGTACAATTGAATTTGACAGCTGCTATTTTTGATCACAGTCTCACCTACACAAACACGCATCATCATCTCGGCGAAAGACAAGACGATGACCTGAGGCGTGACCGAACATGATGCCACATCAGCGCTGTAACAGAAGATCCTGAATTTATCCACCTTTGACGCACAACTCCGAGAAGTGGGCTATAGTGCATTTTGTCGATAATTAGAAGATCTTTAGAGTCAGAATACGGTGTGACGTACGTTTGTGGAAGCTACAGTTGCCTTGAGTCTTAAAGCTCACATCCCCGTCTCGACATTTTAAACCCAGTCAGTGTCCCGCTGTTGTCATAACTCTGAAACGACCTCTGAAAACGCAATATAGTCAACCCCGTTTCTTGTGGGGGATATGTTGGAGAAACATTTGTGATTTGCCCTTGGTCAGGATCCAGAACCGGCTCATGCAGCCATTTTGGTGTTTTTGGTTTACCCCTCACACACTTTAAACTTATTGAAAGACACTTAGATGTATTTTTTGAAGTATTTCTCAGCACTTGTCCAGTTCTCGAAATGACATGCTTGTCACTCCAATTTGAAGTTCCACAGAAAAACTGACACGAGACATTTTTCTGAGTTAAACACCTCCTCTCTGAGCCATAACCTTATCATGGAGGAGGGGTTTGCGTGTCTCACTCAGCTTTGTCCCTCGCTCCCTCTCGGTATACAGAACAGCAAGACAGAAAAAAGGTGAGAAAATGGCGACTCTTGTCAGGCAGCGTGAAAGGGGTTTGTATCATAATTGACTATTATTGACCCTGGCACAGTTCCATAATCTATGCATCGTGCAGATGCAGGGATTTGAAGGATTATTGCTTTCAAACCAGCTGTTGAGATCGTTTTTAAAGACGCTTTCAACAGTGTTGACAAATGTGTTGATTTTTCATGACCTCTAACCTTCCTGTGGCGTGTCCGTTTCCTATACACTTTTTTTTGTTTGTTTAGACGCAAAAGCATGCGTGCACGCATACACCCACATGCAAACATGTTTGGACAACTAACCTGCTTACATTCATGGTTGTATTATTAGATGTAGTTGAAGATTTTTGTTTTGTAATTGGTTTTGGGGGAATTTTATCGTAATTATCTTGAATAAAAACAAAGTTGCGATGCTATAGTCAACTCTATGTTGCATTCAGTTAGCACGATTTGTTTACTAATGTAGCATCCCAAGACAAATGCAAGCAAATAAAGCAGAGTTCAAAGTACTGTATGCGAAGTGCACTGTTGTTGAATACATTTCCACTGACGCTTTTCCTTTAAGTCAACTTGGCCATCGAAGTGTTGAGGGGCGAAAAAAGTGAATGAAATTCAGCCATTCATAAAAATAGGTCGCTGCCGCGCTCCGATTGGTCGAACGGGATCTCGTACATAATTCATGAGCTACCGCTCTCCCATTGGCTGCATTGGCAAATAGACACATCCCTCCAACCAATCTGTGTGGCTCCCCGCGTTGCGCTCAAGCCCCAGGGAAAAGCAAGTAGAACGATGAACGAAGATCTCAGTTAAGTTTTGCGAGTGGAGACGGTCGCATCAATTGGAGCGTGCGACTAAACCGCGTTCGTCTTTCTTTTGTGGACATATACACAGCATTGCTTTGCTAAAGAGGAAACGCACTAACACAGTCGAGGTAAGTAAGCTTAGTGTCTGCTTTGCTGTGCAGCGGAGAATTAAAAAAACAAAATTGTGTGTGCAACGGCCAAATGTTTGAGGCGAGCGGGCGCAACGCCATTTTACATTTACTTTACTTTTCTACATGCGTCACAAGTAAATGATTTAGCATTTTAGGATAAAAGCATGCATGTGATGTGTTCTGTGCATTATTATGACTCATCGGTGGAGAGGCGGATTGTTTATGATTTTGTTTTTATGAATGAGGGTGCCAATGGTTCCCCTCCTCCTTTGCGTTTCCTCACGGGTCGCGTATCAAGTTTCACTTCATTGAGAAAAACAAGGTGCTGAAGGGTGGGGGTGAATGGGGGAAGGGTGGGAGGGGAGTAAAAAAAAAAAAGGGGGGGGTTGGATGACACCCCCACACCTTCTAGTACACCGACGCTCAAAAGTTAACAAAAGTTTTGTTCTGCTGACGTGTTGTTGCACAATCTGAACTAAGAATCCACCGCTGCGTTCAGTGACCGCTTGTTTTTCATTCTCGGCCATGTTGTGTTCAGGGAATTTTTTGTTTTCATTTTTTTAGCCCTTTGTTATAATTTGCTCCTGCTGCAACATTTGACCCCAAAAATCCTTTCGTTATAATATTTAAAATGATTCTATAAAACACACTGTTCCAGGTAACGCTCAGTGTCAGGGCTTTTTAAAGTGTCAAATGTTCACTTTGTGTGACGTAACATGGCGCCACACATACACACTCATGTTCTTCTAAGTGCTATCTGCTCAGAGTCTGCTGTAATTGCCTTCAGCTATGCTTTATTCGTCATCCATTAACGAGAGCTAGCGCAGTGAGTCATATCTTTCGGTCCACAGAGAAATGTGAGAATGGAGGCCACTGCTGGCTGCTGCTCATTGTTGTACAAATACAACTTTTGATGTTTCCTCACCGTGTCAAATTCATAAGAATGATGGTGATGTTTAGCTCAATGGCTGCCCTCCATGATTCATCATGTTTTACTTAAGATGATGCAAGCCGATCTCAGTCAATAACTCCATCTTATGTAACTGCGAGTGTTTACGTTGTGCGAGCTCCTCTCGCCTGGCTCGGCTCACGTGTCAAAAAGTCGCTTGTTTGTCCCAACAAATGTGGCAGACGTGCATGATGTTCAAGTGTCACCTTTTTTTTGTCTTCCAGTGATTTGTAAAGCGCCATCCCACAAACTCCCCCTCCCCTCAGGAAACCCAAAACTCAACATGGACGGCTTCTACGACCAACAGGTTCCGTTCATGGTCCCGCCCAATGTAAGTGGCACACGTCACATGCATCATTCGTGGGACGACCCACCGTCCATCGATTGACTGGCAGATCCACCCGATGTCATCGGATCGCTGTTAAATTGCGCTTCCTGCATGTTCTCTCCATAATAGTCTCACATCGAGGAACGCAGCAGAATCTTCAGTGACAGAAAGAGGAAGTTTGTGGACACTGAGCTTGCCCAGGACACAGAAGGTGTGTGTGACCTCAGTTTGAATAAAGCCTACAATCAATGAAGACAATGCTAATATTATCTTTGTCATTGATGGACAGAACTGTTCCAAGATCTCAGTCAGCTTCAGGATATCTGGATCGCAGAAGGTGAGGTCCACTTTTTGCTTTGCAATATATGAAACCTTGTTCAGGTGTTTCATTTTTGGCTAAATGCTGAGTCGGCGTTTTGAGGTAGAAATTTAACTTGCGTCGACTAGTTTTACGTTTTGGTGTTTTGCAACAAGCGGAAGGTGGCCAAAGTCCCGTACGCGACAACCTGCTGACTGAGACCGTTTTTATTTTGGGTTAATAGGTGGCGAGTGGTTATGTTTTGAGTTTTCCTAACTTGTCTGTGTTTATTTCGGTCATGTTTGAACTTTTTGCCCTTCTTTCTCCCCACAGCTCAGGTGCCGGATGACGAGCAGTTTGTCCCCGACTTCCAGTCGGATAGCTGTGAGTACTTTTTCATCTGCTTGTTGCCTTGAGGCCACCTAAACAGCCTAATTGGAATGTTTTAAGCATTACTAAGCTGCTACAAAGTGGAGCATCGAGATGTTCTTCTTTTACAGTCTTTGCCTCAAACTGACCTGTAGTCTGGGTCACCCCTTGTTTTTTTTTGTTTTTTTTTTAAGATGTCTTAATCCCGTCAAGGACAAACGTCATCCTTTGTCCTCGGAAGTCCGCTTTGGGCTTGTGTGCGCTCTCTTGTCTGCCTCTCCCTCTCAACCATTTCGAGTTTAATCAGCCGATTGGCATGGGGCATCACATGAGCCGAGCTCCTAATCTGATTTCACACTTTCCCGCACTCGGGCCTCGCTGCCGGAGCGGACCAGATTCCAGCAGATAGGGCGGTCTTTTACCGCCGCCACTCTCCTTTCCCCCCCCAAAAAAACGTGTGTGTGCCCGTGTGTGTGCGCATGCACCTCTGTCGTAAGTGTGGGAATTATTCAGAGCTGTGTTCGTAAAGATAGTTTGCTTCCCTGTGAGTGAGAGATGAGTTGTTGATGATGGCTGCAGTTGCCAGGCTGCAGGCACATTCTCTCTCGCTCCTATTCAAGGCCAGATTGCATGATTGGCGATTACAATGAGCCTGCACTTTATATATAAAAAATACAAAAGCTCTCACCCCCCCCGATTATGGACAAAGGACTTGAACCATCTCCGAAGAGAAGCAGAGAATCAAAGCACCGGTTTGTGGAAGAGTCCTCATACTAGTCTAGTTCAAGACTTCTCGGGAGAACGGCAATCCGGTTCTCTTCCTTGTTTGTGTGCCGGCGGTGGAATGACAGATGTCGCGATAAATCGGTTCATACGGAAAGTAATTGGGGCATAAAAAAAGGTAGCGGCACCAACTGTTTTGCACCGTTTGAGTGCAAAGGAAAATCTTTTCCCCCACCGTTTGGCTCCAGAGTGCACACACAAGGGAGCACACGCTCGTCGTTTGGAGGATAGTCCATCAACGCCCTCGTCATCGGACGCCCTCTCCTCTCCTCCCCGGGATCTAGTTTCTTCCCAGCCATTATGCGGCGCCCTGGTAACTGCAGCCGGTATGCGGAGGGCTTGCTTCCCTAGTCTAATGGTTACAGCAGGAGTCAGGCTAGCAAATCATTCCCAGCCATTAGATTGCAGCCACATTGATTCATGGCTATTGGGATTGGCCCCGTCCTAATGGGAATCAGACGTGATGTTTGATGGCTTATGTGTGTCTAGTGCAGTTTAAATCACCCCGGCTACACAAACGGCGGGGGCATAAATGGAGGATAAATAACTGCTAAGTGGCTCTGGACAGATGAGGCAACACAAATACGCATTGTCCACGTGATGTGCTAAATACGATTAAGATAACCGTTGCACTTCTGCCGATGGCTTCAATTACGTAGGTGGTGTCTGGATTTCGTCTGATGTGCTCGCTTTTGTCCTCTCTCTCTCTCTCTCTCTCTCGCTCTTTCTGGCCAGTGATGTTTCATGGACCGCCACCGACAAAGATCAAACGTGAGCTGACTCCCTCCAAAGAGCTGTCCCCCTGCCACCAGGACAGGAGTCCCATGCCCTACGGAGAGAAGTGCCTTTACAGCTACAGGTACAAAATAACCGAAGATACTTTGGATGGAATAATGAGAATTCCTCTCTAACTGATTCTTTTGACTTTTTTTGGCACACAGTGCCTGCGACAGGAAGTCAACTCCTGGCTTCAAACCATTAACCCCTCCCTCCACACCAGTGTCTCCATGTGGGTCCACTAGCACCGCAGGAGCACCCCCCCTCAATGAGCCTACACCTTCCCCTCCTACCAATGTAGCCAGTCTGAACCCCGGACCGCGGCAGGTGCAGCCCCTCACACCGAGCGCGGGCCCACGAAACCAGCCGCCACTTTCGGTCCACAGCCCGCCGTTCGCCGTGCCGTGTGCGCTAATCGGCCAGGATGCCAATAACTTCACGCCAGAGCACAGGTAAGCAGCTCCACCGCAGTGCCCGCAGTCTGTTGAATGAGCCTCAGTCCTCACCTTTGTCCTTCCATCTCAAGGTTCCAAAGGCAGATGTCAGAGCCATCCCTACCTTTCCCCCCATCAGAGAGTCAAGGGCGACCCCACTTCCTGCCCCAGCTGGCCAATAACAACGGTCGGCCACATGAGGGCCGGCCACTGTACCATCGGCAAATGTCGGATCCCCTGGTGGCCGTACCCCCACACCCTTTCAAACAAGAACTCATCGACCCGAGATACACCGAGCAGGGCGTTCCCAGCGCAGGCCCGCCGGCTCCCCCGCGCCAGGCTGCGTTCCACCCGATGGCCATCAAGCAGGAACCCCGCGATTTTTGCTTCGATTCCGGTGAGTGATCCTTCCTAATTTGTCTTCTGAGACCGGCCGTCCACAGTTAGCTCAGGTTTAGGAATGTGCCGGCCGGCTGTGTTTGTTCAGACTCCTGACACATGAATGCAAGTTTTAGCGTGTAATGGCGGCATGGGTGCACAGGTATTCCCTTTCACACTCGCACTTTCCCAGTTTAATCTGATCGTTCCTCCGATTCACGGCGGTAAAGTAAAAGTAGGTCTTTCGGCTCAGCCTAAGCCTCTAAGGGCAAGAAGTAAATGGGTCATCCAGCCAGGTGGCAAGAAACTCACTGAGCTTACCTGGAATAGATCGAGGGCAGAGTCCTCAGAGGATTTTGCGGTCTGCGAGGTATAGCGTGTTGATCAGAAAAGTCTTCACCTTCTGATGTTTGGGGAAACCTCGATGAAAGACAGTCACTGTTTGGTCACATGGTATAAATCAAACAAGCGCCTGACTGTTGTCCTTCCAACACCCACACAGACCAGCTGTTGTGCTCCGCGGTATTAACATCCTCTTTTCCTGAAACGCTTGAACCTTGGGGGAGGGAAAAAACTCCCAACAACGTCACATACTCTTCTTTTTTCTGAACAGTGGATGACCGGGTGGCTTGGCGGTGATGTAATGACAAATCCTCTTAGCTTCTTATGGCCTTTAGAACCTACGTCACAGATCGAGCCGAGGATGCGCATCCATGTTGGCAGGGAGCGTACGACGAAAAGCAGATGTTCTGACTTCCTGCGGAGTCTCGTCTCATTCACGGTTGATCTCTGTCAATCTTATCAGTTGATGGGACACAGGATAATAAGTAAACAATCGCGTGGCGGTTGGTATGCAGAGACGAGCGGAAGCCAGACCCCGAAGCTCCAAGGGGGGGGGGGCTTGTAACTTGATTATCATTGCGATTTAACACAGCAGCCACAGCTCGAATCCAGTTTTAAAGGCTTGGTGGGCGTGCGAGGGCTCGAGTGGGTTGTGCGGTACTACTCGGATCTAGGTTTTAGTCCGCTCGGAGGTATGCGCGCGTAGGCGGGCGGCAGTTGAAGTCGCAGCTTAACGCGAGCGGTAGCAGCCGCCGATCCCAGGCATCGTTGCTGATGTTTAGCAACGTGAAGGCAATCACGCAAATCAAAGTTGCTATTTAAAGATCTTTTAGACGTGAAGTCCTAATCTACCCATCAGCTGTGAGGTGGATTTTGATGCGGCGCACATTTGAGATGACACCAAAGGCTGGGATGTCTCTGGTCTAAAATTATGCGCCCACTGTCTTTGTTTTGCAGAGGTGCCCAACTGTCACTCATCTTTTGGGACAGCGGGCAGCTACTACCAAAATAACCACAAAAGTAAGTCATTGTTTTCTTTTTCTCTCTCTCTCTCGCTATCTCTCGTGAGTTAGAAGTGTTTCGTCCGTGAGGTATTTGCGTCCCATGAGCCGGGTGGGGATTATTGAGGCGAACAGGGATCAGCACGCGTGAATGAGTAGAGGTCAGCGGCATTTTAAGTGAGCGGTCAGGGGGAAGTGGGATGGTTCATGCTAGCTATGTTTGCAAGTCACAATAGAACTAATCCGAAACTTTTTCGACTTCAGGCTTCGCCTTCGACAGAGATCCTCAACTCTACTTTGACGATACCTGTGTCGTTCCTGAAAGATTAGAAGGTGAGAGTCTTTTGGGGCGGGGAAGACGTGATTTATCTTTCGACATTTTCCGAATTTTTTCAACTCTTCCATGAAGCGCAATGAATAGCGAGTCGACTTCACACTTGCCATCTGGCAGGAATGTCTCACCACACTGCGACCGCAGTGAAGCGCAGAACTGACCAGCTCGCTTTATTGTCCCCACTCTGAATTCGATCCCTTCTCTTCTCCCACGCGCAGGTAAAGTTAAGCAGGAGCCCTCCATCTATCGAGACGGACCCCCGTACCAGCGCCGTGGCTCCCTGCAACTCTGGCAGTTCCTCGTCACTTTGCTAGACGACCCGGCCAACGGACACTTTATCGCCTGGACAGGTCGGGGGATGGAATTCAAGCTCATTGAGCCGGAGGAGGTAAATGCAGCTAATTTTCCTTGAATACACATGACAGCGCAGATGAGTTTGAAACCGATGAATCTTCCGGATAAGGTTGCTCGCCGCTGGGGCATCCAGAAGAACAGACCGGCCATGAACTACGACAAGCTGAGCCGCTCTTTGCGTTACTACTACGAGAAGGGCATCATGCAGAAGGTAAAGGCACGTTACCTTTTTCTTTCTTTCCACGCTTTACATTTGTCCGCGATTTGGACGCGTGTTAAAATGGATCTTTTCAAAACGTCCGAGTCTGACGTTTTCTCCTGAATTGTGCCGCTCAGGTGGCTGGTGAACGGTACGTGTACAAGTTTGTGTGCGACCCCGAGGCCCTCTTCTCCATGGCCTTCCCTGACAACCAGAGGCCTAACCTGAAAGCCGACCTGGACAGCGTGCCGGGCCTTGACGACGACACCGTGCCCCTCACCCACTACGAGGAGAACACTCCCTACCTACTGGACAGCGGAGATCATTGTGCTGCCGGCTTGCCCTTCCCCGACGGTTGCGGCTACTGAAGCGCCAGAGAAAAATGCAAAAACACTCCCCAAGTCTCTTAATGCTTTTCAAATTCAGAGGCGCCACCTGCAAAACGGCTTGCAGAGACCGGCGTGGATGTCCGCACTCGCTGACTCGTGGAACAAAATTGATCTGCCGCTAACAGTGGACAAAGGGTAAAATGTGACAAAAGTGGAAAGGGTTGTGAGAGGAATGAACTCAAACTCTAGCGCCCTCCTTTGCATTGGAAGAGTGCAAGGCCACAAGACGTCAAACATTACGCAAAGGACTGTCTGTATAGACAAGAGTAGAGTTTGTGATTTTTATTTTGTGACACTCTAATTTTTCTTAAACAATCAAGAGAAATCTCAAATTTAACAACGCAGCACTGTTTTAGAGTTGCCTATTAGAAGTTTGTTGCGCCGTCGTTATGCTACTGCACCCCAGTTAAAACGTGAGCAAAAGGGCTGTCAATTGCATAATTGTTCAACAAGCCTATTTTGAACTAACAATCATTTTTTTTGTAGATATGACTTTTTTTATTGCCACTTTTGGGATCTTTAAAAATGGAGCATTACAAGCTAGACTGTTGGGCTGCTCTCTTGTCTAAATGTTGTGTTCTTTAATTGTCCTACCCTTGTAAGAGATTGTTTCTGCTACCGCCCTTGTTGGAGACTGCAAACCTTGCTACAAATCTGTGCTGGATTGTTCAATTTTAGAGCAAATCAGCACTTGTCTATTTCAAAAGGGATGCATATGCAAGTACACAATTCTCCCACAGAGACCATTCTTTTTATATAAATTGTCAAGATGTCCTTTTTTTTTTTTTTTGGCTTACATTGTTCTCTCAGTTGTGGTCAGCCAGCTCCTGATGTGCAGGCGGGTTTGGTGGAAGAATCGCGGTTTGCATGCGGAGAATAAAAAAAAAGAAAATCAGACACCTTCTCCAGAAGACAATAAATGTGACTTTGCATGGTATAATCAGCCAAGACTGCATCCACCAACATATCACTTTAGTGTCTAGGGATGAACATTTATATGTTTCTGTATTTTATTTAGAATGAGGGCAACATTAAAACTTATACAAAGTATATATTTTTGCTATAAGCCTGCTATCTTTCTTTTTTTTTTTTTTTTTTTATGTATCCGCTGTATATTTCTGGCAATGGCAACTTTATTTCTTTTTTAAAGAAACAATAAAATCTCACAAAGACTCTCACTACAGGCTGATCCGTAGGACCAGATGTTAACAATAGGCGTGTAAAAGGCCAGAGTTCCGATAAAGGCAACATTATGGGATGTGCAGGGACAAACCAGACTTGTATAGGCTTCTGTTAGCCCCCCCCCCCTCTCACATTGTGTTCCTTATACAGCTGAGTTTGTTATGTGTACTGGGTCAAATAAACACTCTATGCTTCACTGCTGGCTGTGCTGGTGTGTTTCTTTATGATCTTACCTCTTGCCTTTATTTCTGGAAGCTTGACCTGGCTGTTATGAGTCACATGCTTTTCTTTCAGATTCATTGTCTATGTCAATGAGCCGAATTGATAGATGAATAACTCGACGGAGGTCTGGGACCGCTCCATTTTTGGTTTTGGTTTTTCCCCCCTTCTTGATGTTGTGTTTTGAATACTTGTCCTTAAAGGAACACAAATGTTTATCTTCCATTGAGAGTTTTGTACATTGTGTGAATTGTTAAGGGATCGCTCCACTGTGATCTATTAGAGAAAGGAGGCATAATTGAATACATTATTCGATTGGGCGAAACTTTGCCAAAGTTTTCTTTTGACCAATCATGGCAACAGAAATCCTAATCAGGAAGTGAAAGAAGCACAAACCTCTTTTCCAGCTAAAAATGCACAAAGCGCCTCTCGCTGTTCTTCTCCTAAAATGGAAATTGTGAGTAACTCTGTGAGAACAGAATTAGTTGCAGCGTAAATGCATTCGCCAACGGTGTCGGCAGTTTGGTAATTGGTTTGTTTCCCTTGGCCTCATGTAGTTTGCCCCCCGAACACATTGTTGCTTCGTGATTAGTCGGGTCATCCAGATGGATTCTCATGTTTTTTCCAAACTCACAAAACATTATTTGTCATCAGGATAGCATTTACATAATAAAAATATTTGTATTGCTATTTTTAGGAAGTCATGGGATTTATCTCTGAATAGTCATACTTTGACTGGAAATTGTGTGACCTAAGTTAGTATCTTATTTGACATGACCAGTTGTTCCTGTATAAAAAAAAAGAAAAGACTGAAATGCTTGTTTAGAATGTTTGTTAACATTCTCTCTTTTTTGATGATTATCATTGCAGCTAAAGTGCAGCTGTGGCCAATGGCAATGGAGTCGCTGTTAGTTGGTCATGAAAATGGTCCAAACACCTTGCAGTTAGTAGAAAGTGAAAAGAGGAATTTGGAGTGTAAAATGATTCAATGCACTAATCTTTGTTATGCTCTGTTGAGTCGTATCATCATTGGTTAAGATCTTATTGAAAGTCACTAAAACCTATTAGATCACACTCATTTCATTGTAAATGTAGATCAGGGGTGTCAAACTCCTTTTTTTGGCGGGCCCCATTGTAGTCATAGCTTCTTTCGGAAGGCCATTATGACTGTCAACTGTAATATGAGCACCTCTTATTAAGTGCAGTAAAAGCTACAAAACAAACTGACAAACAGCTCGTTTTCAAATCAGAGGTGTAAAAACTAGTCAAATATAAAAAAAAAAGTAAGATATTAAAAGTGAAGACAATTTGCAATTCTAGCAATGACACGAATTTGATGCACAATTTGTCTTCGCGGGCCACATAAAATGATGTGGCGGGCCGTATCTGGGCCCCCGGGTCTTGAGTTTGACACCTGTGCTGTAGCTGAACACCCAAAAAATGTAGAATATATAGAAAGAAAATTGTTGGGGGCACAAAAGATAAGCCATGATGCAGCACTCGATGGTTGTCTTTTTTTAGGGTATTCTTTAGGACCATTTTGGCTGCAATGTGTGGGTGTCATGATTCAGGCAAAACCCTTTTCATGGCATGACGAAGAGTAAATTCGATGCCTCACTTTTGTAGGGCTCCTCATCCCCTTCCATCATTGCCGACCCCACAATTAACCCACGGGACAAGTATAATACTCTTGATCCATTCCAAACATTGTTGACCTGACAAAGCATCACCGAGATGATGGATGGCTGAGAACGTATCAAACAATCGCACCATAAACAAGACTCCAGATCGATGTTTATGATGTTACAGAGCACTTGACACACAGAACTGGGCCTTCACATACATCATGACCATAGGCCACTTCTTCATGGATTATTGATTCACGTATGAGAAACAGCAGCACTAAGCTCCAAATCTTCAGGCTCGCTCTTTGTCAATGCAAAAACACACCATTCAGTGGAGTGATCCTTCCGGCCTACATCTTACAAGGAAATATGGGATTTGCGTTTTCACATTTTTTTGTTCCACAATTTATGTTTACAGTCCTCCACTGAGACCTTGGTTCCAAATGGTGACATAACCGGTTTGTCACAAATACACACCGCCCACTGACTTATTTTCATATTTAGTTTTCATGGGCAACCGCTACCCTCTGGTGGAGCTCTCATACCATAGCCGTTAAAAATCTATCGTCGAAAATGACTTAAACGACTTAAACGCGTGAATATACCCTTCTTTAGCTTCATTAAAAAAAATTTAAAAAGTGCTCATTTCCAATAATTTCAATTGTTGGATTTTCTTATGTTTAACGAAATGACATGTTTTTTTTTAATCTAATGAAAGATGACATTTTTTCACGTGGCAAAATAAGCAAACTCAATGTATTCTTAGGTAATTAATGTAATTATACTAGATAACTCGATAAGTATTGGATGGCGGTGCACATTTATTTTTGCGTTTGATTGGTCAAATTCAGCACAATGATCGCATGTTTTTGCAATATGAATATTGCATGGGCCAATATCGTGCATGCGATTTTTATAATTACCACACGAATATTTCTTTTCTCGTACACTTAATTATGCAAATATTTTATATGGATTGCTGTAATACTCTAAAGCCCCTAATGTTGTATGCGAACAGCCATAAAACTGAAAGTATAAGAAAGTATAAGAAGTAAACTTATGGAGAAAAGCAAAACCAAAATAACAGGTACGCAGTTTTAACTTCTGCAAGCTAACGATTGGTGCTTATTTGATCATTTATTTGCACGTTTTAATAGTCATAAGCATTGTTTCATCCATAATGTTTTTTTGGGGGGGGTGGGGTCTGACGATTTGTTTTAAGGTAGCACTGTCTGGGTCAGCTTTAGCTCATTTTGAATGCATGGAAAAACGAGTTTGCCAACATTTTTCTGATTTGAATGACACTTCATTTTCAGATTTCATATTTATACCTCGAGTAAAATTGACAACATGGATTACGTTCAACCACTTTGGCCAAGCAATCCGGTAATTTTGCAGCTCCGAAGGAGACCTGGCTGGTGTCTTCTCGTGGATTGTTCAACCGCACCTTCATTTTATCACAGAGCTAATGCAACAAACCTACGTAAGTCGCCGTTGAATTCGACGCAAGAAAAATGTTGCTGAAAAGAAAATTGCTTAGAGTTGAAACAACTAAACTAAAATAACTTTTATTACAGGCGAACCTGATTTGAGGCCTACTGCGTCCTACTCGATTCCAGCAAACACTAAACAGTTCCTTTTGCAGATGTAAGACCATTTATTACTATTGACAACAATGCTGATATTTTGATTCGCTAAATATGTTTTTCTTTTCTTGTTCAGGTCGCTCTATAACTTTGTGGTGGATCATCCTGACATTGCTTTGTGTGACCCCGAATTAACCGCTTGGCGCTTAAATTTGCCTTCAGATTACAGTCAGCTCGTACAAGGTAAAATATGTTACTTCATTTTTGATCAATTTATGATATTTAATTGCACACTTCCAAAAATATTTTAAAAGTATATTTGCTGTTGCTGTATAATCTCACACCTGCACGTATGCATCATCTTTTTCATAGATGAAGAAGCGTTTTTCCATTTTCTGCAAGAACACCCTGCCATAGAACTGGCCTTCCAACAGACTTGTTCGTGGCGTAAGTTGGAGTGTGTGTCTGAACTGCATTTTCTGAACTGCCAATAACTATTGTATATCTAATATCAGTTAGTTTATTTTGCTAGAAGTGCCTAAGGTTATTTTGCAAACCACCCCTACGTGGTTCAACGAAATCTTCCCACAAAAAGACTGGCTGCCCACTGCGAACAACATCACCTACAACAGACCCCAAATGGTGAGACCAACATGTAACCTGAAGCAGTGCCAAGTATGGACACAAGTAGAACACTTGACACATTCCTGTGTTGTGAATAGATGATTCCTTGAAAAAGAGTTTGCTTATTTCTCAAATTCTCAATATATTGTATTTCTGCATAGCGGGGATCAGCACAGTCCAGCGCTTGTGGTGTCGTCGAAGGCCTGCCTGGTTTCACGGTGGACTTGGAGCAACAATCCAGATTGAATAATTCAGCCATTGATGTCAATTTACAGTGAGTAAACGCTTACCAAACAACAGCAGTCCCAAGACTTGTAAAATGACCATAAGATAAAATAAATATGATAAAGGGGAATGTTTACACGCTGTCTGAATGTGTGCAAAGAGGCAAGGTTTGATTTTACATTTCAGGTATGAGCGGCAGCAAGACAAAGTGGATCTCCAGCCCAAGCCGAAAAAAGGCTTGCTAGGAGATGAAATTAGGTCCAGTAACAACACTCATCTGCCTGAACAAGGCAATGTCCAGATGTCCACTGAGGGAACTAAAGAGGAAATCTCCACAGTACACAGGTTGGAAAATATGAACGAAAAATCAAGTAATGCCACCATGGTCCAAGAAAACAGCAGCGTAATCTTTGCTGTGAAGAAGCAGACAGCACAAAGCAAAGAGGCTCACTTTTTGAGTGAAGCAGCTGCATCCAGAGAGCCGAAGGTTAGCACTGCAGATAAGTACACCTCCGCAGTGCCTTGTGTTGCTTCTTGCAGCATCATGGCGGGCATACCATTCACCAAGCACTCATCGGCCCTGACCCAGACCGAAGAGCTGCTCACAGCCGACAAGAGCGTGCTCATGCACATGCCTGATCTGGATGATGCCATTAAGGTCAGTTGAGTTCAAGCAACTTCTTGATCGATTATCTGCCCGTTTTCACATTTTCAAATGTTCTTCACTACAACATCATCACAATTGTCCCATTACCGGTGAGCTATTTTTTTAAAATGGCCCACGGAGGGCTCCCTGGTGCACCATTTTGCTACTGCAGTTTCAAACTCATGTCAAGGTGTGAACAGCATAAGAACTATTTGATCCGCTGTATTGTTTTTCTGTCAATTTGTCTGCTTGGACAACGGGCTGTGATGACCCCTTTTTCCATCGAAATGTTCTGCAGCACTCAGCAAAACCTGAAAATAACTTTCTCCATTCACACATGTATGTACCTGATGTTTTGTTACTGCCAAACCGTACTGCAGAGTTTTGTAAATATTGGTTATATCCCTTGCTTTTGGACTTCTGAGCTTGGTGTCGGTAATAACAGGACAATAATATAAAAAAAAATTTTTTTTATTAATCTTATATTTCAGGAATTTACCGAACTTAAGGAAGCCCAGGAAATGAGAAGTAAACAAGAGAAGAGGTATCAGATCATAGCAGATTTTGTGACTGTTACTTTAATTAATTTATTTTTGATTGACATTTTTGTTCAGTCAGCATCACCACCAGGGAAAGGAATGCGAATGTGTCGGACGTGCTCAGAAGGCGGAGTTGAGTGTGCTGGCCCTGCAGTACCACGTGCAGCGACAGTACTGCAGCAATGGTCATCTGTAAGATTGTTTCCTTTTAATGTGCAGTGGAGCCTCAAAATTGGAACCTACTTGTGTGTTTGGTGACACGGGTTGACCTCTAAGTTGCTGTCATTGAAAACAAAACTATTAATTGTGTAGAATAAGTTTGACATAACATGGTAACAACAGTTATAAGTGAAAAAAAAAGTTACATGCTATTAACGCTAGCGTGTGTGAGCATGTTTTCTTTGCGTTTTGTAGGCCAGGTAAATCTCCAGCCAATATTATGGCTGTTCTAAAAAAACTGGAATCGGACTATACTAAGATGAGAGAGGAGATCCTGGCAGGGACTCCTTTGGATCAGCTTCAGCCTTTGACAGTAGATTGTGATGAGGTGAGTGCACGTTACATCCCCGGAATGGCAAAAGTGCTTAAAATGTGCACTGCCATTAAATGTTGCATCACCCCAAACTGTACATGTGTATCCAGTAATGTACTAATCATAAAACAAATCTATACATGTTTGTCATTACCAGTGTTTGGCTCAAAGAAAGCCCAAGATGGACAGCGGCAAGGGTAAGAACATCAGCATGCTTGTCTCCTTGAAGAGCATTGCCCCCTCTTTAAGAAAAACACTCCAAACCAATCAAGTTTGCCGTTCGTCCATCCATTGTCTCGCGCTTATCCGGGTTCAGCTAGCAGCTTTAATAAGGAAGGGAGGAAGTAAGGAAGGAAGGAAACAATATTGTGGCCATTTGTGGTATCTGCCTTTGGCCATGGACAACAGGTGCGTGCAAAGAGCTGAACACGGGAGAGGCGTGGAACGATGCTGAGGAAAATCTTGATCCAACCTCGATACCTGCTGAGTTGAAAGAGCAATCAGGGGAGATGTCAGATGGTAACAAATACAAGTATGAGGCTGCTAATGATCACTATTCTGATACATTGTCTGTTTTATCATTGTTTACTTAGTTAACACAGAATTGGCCAAGGAAGAGGAAATGACTACTGGACGTGGTTTGCTTAACGCAGCCAACAATGTGACTAAGGTGAGTCCACTCCTGTTGCTTCAAAAATAGCCAATCAGGGCATTTCATACATCCCGCCTTGCAATTGATTAACGTGAATACATCATCTTTCATTTGCAATTAGACTGCAAATAAATAGTTCTCCATTGTTTTTTTCTGGGTGACCACTTTGCCTGTGCTTTGTGTACAGAAAAGTTTCAGCATCAGGAGCACACCCACAGCAAAGACAACAGTGGTGTCCCTGCAGTATGGCACAATGGCGGCATTCGACACCCTGATGGCTGAGCTAACGCACTTCCACCCCTGCGTGCCGAGGAGGAGCATTGTGGATGCTTTGGAGGAGCTGTGGGACATTTACCAAAGTGACCTCTGGCCTCTTCCCCTCACCACTATCAGGCAAATGGCATCCGACCTCCTTACCAGGCCTGCGAATGTGACACCACCTTAAAATGACATTTTGTTGACATTGTACTTCTATTTGGCCTTTCAAAGTCACGATATGCCCACAAAGTTTGGAAATCCCCAGTTGGGTACAAATATGGTTACATTTGGGAGCCGATGCCACCAGGATACGTTAGATTGGTGCTATCGTGATAGTTTTTGCTTTCAGAAGTTTCCTCCGCCAGCATATGTTCCAATAGAGCTCTGTTAAAATAATTTGTTTCCTGCTTAGTCGAACTGCCCTTGGTGGAATAAAAACACTAGGATTCACACCAATTTTCTCTATACAAATGGGGGAAAAAAAATTTCTTTTAGGTCGAACTTATGTTGACTGTCATAAGTACAGCTTTACAGCCTGTTTTTTGCAATTGTGTTTCTACTTAAAGTTTAAAATAATAGATGCAGTCTTGTGTGTGAAATGTATGTTCTTTGTTATGTTTGTTCTTTATTCATCTGTGTTTTGATTCACTTGTTGGCAGCCAGATTAGATATGGTTTAATATTTGATAGAGTGTGAGGCTGGAATTTGACCAGATCCAGATGAGTCCAAAAAAATAGATGATGTGCCAGGTCCAGGCAGATGAAAGATGCCCTTAATTTAATGCTGGCAGTTGCGGGTCTGCTTCAGCTGTTTAAACCTTCACTAAACTTCTTAAACATGTACAAAGTCAGCTAAACAAGTAATCAACTCACTGGTTCTTGTTCATACATAGCTAAGTCAATAACAATGTTACTTAGGTACAGCAAAGTTATCTCAACCTTGTAAATTCTATTTTTCATTTAGGCCTGTACTTTCCGTGTCTGATCTGACAGCCCGCTAACATTTACAGCTCTTTTTAAGTTGCAGAATTTCAGACCTCTGCACTGATTTTGTGGGCTCCATTGTTGAAGTATTATTATTATTATGATTATTACATGTACACGGCAGCGCCTTGCACACGGAAGTGACGTTGTGACAAATGGTGACGTCACCGTAACCATCCCCATTATTTAGTCAGGGAACGATAGGTCAGAAGAAAATCCCATTTTATCATTTCGTTTGACGCTCGTTAGAGCCCAGTAGGTGTCAGCACTGTAATGGCTAGCCTGTCGGATTAACGGGTTAACAAATCCTGCCATGGCTCGGGAGGAGGGAATAAAGGGGTGGAGTCTCACAGCTGGGACGCTGACCAAGTGAGCTAGATCTAATCTGAGCCATCAAGCTTGGAGATGAGAAGTTCCTGTTATCATTTGACGCGTTGCTGTCTCTGCTCCCAGCTTGATTGAAAGGCGTTTTGCGCGAGGCCAACATGAAATCCACACGGCGGTTTGGCAGCCGCCTGCATCGCTGAGAACAGACAGGGACGTGGAAACTATCTCCCCGATGCGTCACCACTGAACCGACGAGCGGATCAACAATGGCAACCTGTCGCTGAAGCGCACGGATCGTCGCCATGACGTCGATAAACTGGACCGGAACTAGTCCTGATCGGTTCTGACGGCCGGGTGAGAATAGGACCGCTGCAAATACAAATCCGGGGTGGGTGGAGGAGGGAAGGGTGGGTGATTGCACCGTAAACACGCCGAGTGTCGCCATGTGGAGCCCGGTGACACGCGTGTGGAGAGTTGCTGCGTGCTGCTTGCTGTTGCACACATTCCTGCACATTTCCGAAGGTAAATGCATGAGATTATTGATGGGAAAAAAAGCACGTTATGATTTTTTTCTTTGTCTGTTTTAGATCGGCAGTAGAAAAGCTTTGTAAAATAAAAAAATTTAGAGAGATTTTTGCTCTTGATTGACATTGACAGACAGGTCAAAGGTGCTCCAAATGCTACATTCTTTCTTTTAATGCAAGAATAAGCATAACTAACCTTCTCATCATAATACGTACGCAAACTCACAGAGCAGTGTCATTTGACAGACCAAGCGATTGAGAAAATGGCTTGAATCAAAATTTTGGAATTTTCATTTTAACTGTTGAATTGATAAAAATAAAAATGATATGGTAGAAATTCAACCACTGCTAATGGCTGGCTGATTAATTGGCCATCTGTTGCTCTGATTATTTTTTATTTTGATTATTTTGAATTACAAATTGTAGATCTGACGTTAACTGGCAAGCTTGTCACTGTTTCCCCAAATTATTTGCCAACAAACATTTTATACATGTGCCATAGTTTCTTTATTAATATGTATGACAGTCGACCCTACTTCTTCAGGTCTTAATTTGTGTACGAGTGGCAGCGCAACTTCTTGTGAAGAATGCCTCCTGATTCACCCCAGTTGCGCCTGGTGCGCACAAGAGGTATTTTTTTTGCCAATGTGTTATTTTTAGAATCATGTATGTGTCCCTAATACAGCTTCTTGTGTTTCCAACACAGGATTTTGGGAGGGGGCGCACCCTGACGTCACGCTGTGATTTTGTTCAAAACCTACACAAGAGGGGTTGCGAGAGTCGCTTTGTCGAATCCCCGACTAATAGCATCACGGTGCAGAAGAACATGCCGCTGAGCTCCAAGGGGTCTGGTTTGACCCAGCAGGACGTGGTCCAGATTAGACCTCAGAGTATCTCACTCAGTTTACGACCAGGTGAAGTGTCAAATTCAACCCTTCAACAACCTATTACAGAAAGAAAACGATTTTGTATTTTCATTCTGTAGTTATAAAAACAATCAATTGTATTTTGTTTTTACCCCCCTTCCCCTACTATTTTTTTCTAATGGTGGGCACGCATCTTGGGGGCTGTACCTCAACAACTGTGCTCAAAGATTTGGCTTCAAAAGGGTTCAACTTACTAATGGATTTATTTATTTTTTTACTGGACCATGCAGGAGAGCAGACATGGTTTGGGCTCCAGGTGCGGCAGGTGGAGGACTACCCAGTGGACCTGTACTACCTGATGGATCTCTCGCTTTCCATGAAGGATGACCTGGACACCATTCGGAACCTGGGCACCAAGCTGGCCCTGGAGATGGGCAAGCTCACCAGTAACTTCCGTCTTGGCTTCGGCTCCTTTGTGGACAAGAACATGTCGCCTTTCTCCTACACGGCGCCCAAGTATCAGGAGAATCCCTGCAATGGGTAGGTCAAAAATAGATAGCTCATGGACTCAACCCCAAGTTCTCATCTTGATGAATTATGTATTATTTGCTTTGCATATTTGATTATGCCCAGTGAATAAGGTCTTCTTAGCCAGCTCATTTTGCAGCAGAGAACAGAATATGGACTTGCTCCCTGTTTATTTGCCCTGGAGGTGAATGTTCAGTGCAGCCAGTGCGCATCATTTGCCATGTAGGTTAGACGTGTGTGTGTGTGTGTGTGTTTGTGTGCATGCCAGCCATGCACAAAGCAGCACAGTGAGATTATATTGGAGGTAAAGGAAAGTAGTTTGACCTTGCAGTGATGGAAAAAAAAGAACACTGCAATAGCATAGTTTTAACTGAAATTCTCTTTTTAATTCCCACCTAGGTACAAACTGTTCCCAAACTGCGTGCCCACGTTCGGTTTCCGTCACATCTTATCTCTGACGGACAAAGTGGACCGCTTCAATGAGGAGGTGCAGAAGCAAATGGTCTCCCGCAACCGGGACGCGCCCGAGGGCGGGTTTGACGCTATTCTGCAGGCGGCGGTTTGCAAGGTGAAAAGCAACCCATCGATTTATTTCTATTGATTAGTTTTTTTTTAAGTCCTAAACAGATTTTTTTTAGGAAGTCTACCAATGTTGCGTTACCCGGGTGTAGGAAATCAAATAAGTCAAACGAAAAACATGGCTGACAAGCTTAATATTTGATACTAATGTTGTATTGTATTTTTATATAGTGCATGTTATATAGTGGTTGTGTGACAAGCGTGGCAGCTCACATTTCAGTGATATGGGGAGAATATGGTAAGAAACCCTTATGACAAGCATCTGGCCTATTTGTTTGTTAATTAAAAGCATTCCATGGGGGGGACAGGAAGTGTATTCTGTTGCAGCTGTCTTGCAATCTTTGTTCGCCCTCCTCCCTATCTGCTTCTCGCTACTGAAGACGCACAGGGATTTCCTCCAAGTAGCAACTGCCTTGTAATTAAAAAAATGCCTCAGCTAAGACTGCCCGTATGCACTGAATAATCACAATTTTACTCATCAGAAATCAGGTCAACATTGTTTTTAATTCTTCATGGATTTTCTTCAACAAAAACCACCGCTGTTAAATGATCTGTCCAAGAATTTCCAATTTTGTCCAATAGATAAGGCTCCTGACTTCTGTTTATTTACACTCCCCACCCTTTTACACACACACACATTTGTATTTGTGTGAGTGGGTCTTATGCTGGTGTGACGATCTTCAAGGTCTTGAGTTGACAAATGTTGATCGTAAATGTGAGTGCAGGGTAGTTTTGTTTCTCTTCTCCTTTTGGAACGATTCTGCAACCTAATGGTAGCGTTAAGAAAAATAGCATGGAACTTTGTTGTGGATGTATATGAGAAACTCAACCAGGTAGTTGTAGACTGGTCTAAACCTTAAATCATTGTCTTAGGTGTGAATTCATAGGATAGAATATTTATTCTTCAGCACTCGTTGAATTTTTGAGAGTGGGGACATCTCTTTATGTGACTATTTTGTGTGCAGGAGGAGATTGGCTGGAGGAAGGAGGCGTACCACTTGCTAGTGTTCGCCACCGATGACGTGCCTCACTTGGCCCTGGACGGCCGTCTAGGTGGCATCGTGCAGCCTCATGACGGCCGTTGTCACCTGGATGACAACAATGAGTACAGTGCCTCCACTCGCTTGGTAAACAGATAAGAGACCTCCATTTTTTTGGGCATGCATGCTTTTCATTAGGCAGTATTTTTGACACGTGTTCCCTAACCTGGATATTTATGTGAAGGGTAGATTTTCTCAAAATTTGGTGACAATTCAATGAAAGCAGGGAAATCTTGTTTATAAGGGAGTAAAAGTTCAAATAAAAACCCATCGCAGTATGTTATTTTATCTTATTAGTTGTTTACTTCAATTGTTTTGGTGTTGAGTTTGGATAGTTGCTCTTTTATACTGTTCATGCTTTTATGTATTAAAAAAAAAAAAAGAAAATGCATTTTTGCACATATGCATGTATTTTATCCATATTTAAAGTGGCATTTTTTCGTACATCCGGTTTGGAATTTCTTCACCTTGGTGCTTTGTTGTTATATTTAACATATTTTTAGTGGGTTATTCCCATTTGGTTCCTGTCTAGGATGATTAGATTTATGAACCTTCAGCATGAGGAAGGAGTGCCAGTGCGGTCTATTTTTATTTAACTCTTCACGTATAAATATAACACACACTCAATTGCTTTTGGAAGTAATTGCAGAGAGGAGAAACTGACAAACACGTGTACATGAAGCAGCCACTCTTTAGTCAAGCCACAAAATGAAGTGTTTGACTTGCAAATACACTACTGTGCTATTTAAGTCAACATTATGGTAGCGTCAAAAAATAGATGACGTTTCCTATCATCTATTACTATCATGAGGAAGTCACGTCTCCCCCATGTATGACGTGGCTTTTTTATTTAATAAGTTTAATAAGATGCTTTGAAAATAATCACAAAGGATGTCTTTCATGCAGTCAAAATGATCAATATCATGTGTTCCATAATTCCTTGTTGTTTTCGCATCCCACAATTTCAAAAGACTGCTCACCAAATATTTATCAGCATTAGACACTACTGTATCTTCACATACTAATTCCAAATAGCCCAAGATTAAATTGTTGTCATTTAGAATTCCAACCAAGGATTGATAAAGAATGCAGGGAAAGAGGTGTCAGCAGGCTTGATGAGGATTCTCAGTGGAAAAAACACTGCTTCTTGTATTTTGGGTTGGAGTCACCTCGCTGGTATTTGATGATTGAATCATGCGAGCATGTTGATCCTCATCCCAATCTTAAACCAACTGAAATCTCACTACTCAAATGTGTCCCATCAAAACAAACTTTTGAACTGTAGTGTTTAACCTCTTTTAGATTTGTATTGGAAATGAGTCGAGCCCGTTTCAGACTGTCAGTAAAAGTGGCTTGTTTTTTTTACAAAGATGACCCTCCAGTTTTCTTCTTTTACATTTTTTTTTTTTTTAAAGCCATAACAGATGCAGGACACCTTTTACACTACTTATGGAAGCACAAATTTGTTTTCTGATGCTTTGTTTAAAATAAATGAAAACAAGTAAAGTAATTGAATGAAAAACATGATATACTTTATTTAGTTAGCTAATTAGTTTGCCAATATAACTTTGTCAAGGGAGGTAACCATAAAGAAAGCGTAAAAGTCAATTAGCTTAGTATCTCTCTATTGCAATTTGTGCAGGATTATCCCTCTCTGGCACTTCTGGGGGAGAAACTGGCAGAAAACAACATTTTCCTCATCTTTGCTGTCACTAAGCGATTATATGTCATTTATAAGGTAAATAATCGTCTTTATCTCCTACATATTTGTGATGACATTGCTTGCCTTCTAATCCTGCACTTTTCCTTCATCTTGAAAAGAATTTCACAGCACTCATACCGGGAACGACAGTGGAGATTCTTGACCAAGACTCAAAAAACGTCATCCAGCTCATCGTTGCAGCCTACAATGTGAGTGAGCAACTTTCTGTTTTGGTGTTAGAAAATAAAGATGAAATAAACGGGCTGCGTGGGTCCAGAATCGAATCATCTCGTGTGACATCGGCATGTCCTCCTTATGCCTGTGTGGCTTTTCTTCAGATGCCCCCACCATTGACCATATTGGCGAATGGTTGTATGTCTACGTCTGCCCTGCGATTGGCCGGCGACCAGTACAGGGTGCATCCGAACCTTTCGACAAATCTGCTCAGCCGTCACTAGTGATATAGAAAATGCGCAAATAAATAGTCAGTAAATTTAATTTGTAATGCTCTTTTTGAAAAACACCCCAAAAACATCAAATTGATGCGTTTCAACTCTTCGTGACACACACACAGTTTGTAAATGAGGCGATAGCTGACACACACAGGCAGTTGCTGGAATTCTCATCACGGCAGAAAACGTCTGGACGAGTTCTAAACAGCTGATATTTTTTTTCCACGCACTTTTGGCAACCCTTTTGACCATCTGAGAACAATAACAATCCACACTTGCTCACTTCCAGCGTGGTCAATGTGAGGATTTCCTCTTATTCGTCGTAAAGATGACACTTTTTAGCAGCTGGAACACGTCGCTGTGAAGCAGCCCTCCTTTATGTTGCGTGGTGACGTTTTGTCTGTTTGGATGAGATAATGTTCAGCGAATGAAGAAAAGATGTGGGAGTATTTATTTTTAAATTTGTGCACAACTGCATTTCATTATACTGAGTCAACTGGGAGTTGTTTCTAATGGTCTCTTGGACAGACGTGTGTCCTGCAAATGTGAAATGTTGTGACCAGTGAGCGTATAATGTCTGCACCTCAAACTTAACCCTGATGTTCACATAACTGGCACTTTTCAGACCTTGCGTGGTTTTTACTGCGTGGGTGTTTGAGATTCCCTCCCTGCCTGAGTTGAATAATGTTTTGGGCGGGAGAAAGGCACAGGCAGGGCGGGGGTGTGTGTTACTGGAGCTTGAAGGAAGCGCTTTTGACTCATGGCCTTATTAACATTCCAGCTGCCAAACTGCGTCCTTCATGCTGTGACGGCCAAAAGTGATGCGACTGCTGGACGTTGTTGTTGTGTGACCGCCCGATTTAGCTCAGAGGCAAGACGGCAGCTCAAAGCTACTGCTGGCTGTGAGCGTGTGAAGGGTCGACTGAGAACCCGGGGGAGGTCACGCTTGCATGTGATGATAGAAAACGCTGTAAAAGATTCGATTTGATGATTTAACAATATTATAATGACCTTAGCCATTTACGCAAATTCTGGCCAAAGGCATTTTTTACATCTTGACTCTTCTACACGTCGCATAATTGGTTCAAGCTCTTGAACACATAAAAAAAAAAAATCATTTCACAAAGAAATCACTTGGACAACATTGAGGAGCAACCAAAAGCTCATCTTGTTAAAGATATGCTCCATTGATCCCTAAAGGAGAAATTCCTATATTGCAGCATTACAAATAAAACACACAATAGGACTGTCAGGGTTTTCCAAACTATCTTGATCGAATGATTATGTTGGAATGAATGTAACAAGTAATAAATAACCTAGCTTGTCCCATCCTACACAATGTCGTAAAACATCCCCTGCTATGCTTTGACTAGAGGTCAAGGGCTTTCTCTTCCCTATCCAGTCCACTCTCACCCCCACCCTGTTTCTCTTAATAAAAATGCTCTTGCGGGAGGCGAGAGTCTGACCTCCATTCGATCATCGCTGTACGCACAGCGACGAATGGACTGTCCACCTGCAGGTGTCTAAAATGACTTGTCTCCCATGTGGTTCTTGCAAAATAGGTTAGTGAGCACCACTCTAACAAGGACTCCACACAGAGCCAGTTTATTTCTGTAGGGAGTGCTGTTTTTGTTAGCAACAATGTCTTCTTTCTTTTTTTTTTTCCTGATGAGGAAAAAGGAGGCACCCGTTTGAGGGATATATTTGAGTGACTAATTGTGACTTGGCATCTATTAGAGTCTAGGCAGTTATTTATGGTTTGTCTTCATTAGAATACACCCAGAAGTTATGGCGTCTAATTCACTCTTAATTGCTGAGTGGCTGAAGTGCGAACTGTAGCGCTGATATGTCACATGTTTGTGATCTACTTGTACTATGTAGACCTTTTAATGTGTCAACACGACTTTAGCCAGCCGTGGAACACTTTTACAACTAGTTTACAATCAGTTATGGGAAATGGGATAACATTTGTTGCAAAGATCCAGATGTGCATGCAGCCGTCACAAACTCACAACCTGCTTCCATGTGCACAATCTGCGGGTTTCCCAAGTTTTTAAAAAACGTGACTAACAGGGTTAGAACGTTACCAGTTTTCGCCTCGTTCTCTTTCCCGCAAGTGATTATAAGAGCAGTAAATCTTGAGCATACAAATCTGCTTTTCCACCCTTGCAGAACATCCGCTCCAAAGTGGAGCTGACAGTGTGGGACCAACCCGAGGACCTCAGCCTCTCCTTCACCGCCACTTGCCAGGATGGCGAGCCGCTACCCGGCCTCAGGAAGTGCGCCGACTTAAAAATTGGCGACACGGTGAGTACATGTAGATGTAATGTCAGCAAATTTGAATAATATAGAGAAATGTGAACATGTGATAGTCATGTTCTTTTTACCAATGGAGCTTTTTAAAACAAAACTAACATAAATGCAGCACCCAAATAAAGAAAGTGTCTGGAAATAATGCAGAATGAAAAAAGATTTATAGGCTCATCTATGATTGACGTAACCATTCCACGCAACCAGCTCGGGTGACGTGTTCTGATGTGAGTGAGCCCTTGTTCAGATCTCTTTGTCTTGTGTCTCCCATGATGTAGCATGCCAAATAATGTGTGTTTCTTATTCCTTCCTCATCGTAGAGCATTGCATTCAAATTTAAGTATAAAAAAATGTTTGGCTAGCGGCTTTGTACAAGTTGGAAGTTTGCCTTCTAAACCTTGTGTCATTTGCTTTTATCGGCTTTATTTTCCCGGGATTGTGTTGGGATGGCAACGGATAGTGGCTGGGGCCTCGGGGGAGGGAGGGGGGGGACTGACATTGTTGCAGAATGGCACCAATGAATAGACGAGGGGCACCCGAAAGAGTCGGGGTTCGCGTCTTTTATGCTGACAAATGAAAGGAGTTTGCAGGCTAGGAGCAAAGTCTTCCCGGGGCCGGCGTGTAAACTCGCTCGCCTCGTCTGTGAGTTCCCGCCTTGGAAGCAGGATGCTGCATGTCAATGACCTCACACAAAAGTAGGCTGAAGGAGCAAAGAGACTGTCAAAGAAAAAACACTTGGCAGGAAAAGGAATTCTTTCTAGGGCATCGGTAGCTAAGCAAATGTTCTTCTCACACTTGCACTAAAAGCGTTCACACAGAATTTTGTGTTTCTTTTATTGTCATAATTGACTGATTTATTTTCGAGGCAAAGAGGAAAATGATAATATAACCAAAGCACTGCTGGCACTAAGCTCTGTACTTAATGTACGCCAGTGAAACCTCAAAAGTGGGCTGAAATGTTTTCATTGACTTTTTTTTTTTTTCCATTACCACAGAATGATGGCAAAAAGAGCAAAGTCTGGTGTTAATGAACAGAAAATGTAACTAGGACTGGAGGAAACTGCTAACCTTGTCTCTGGCCTGGCTTGCTGTATCACTGATACATTAGTAGAAGTACAACTCTGGTCTCGCACATTTTAACCAGTCATCCAAACCAATCAGGGCTTGGAACCGTAATTCCTAATCTTATCAAGACATTGCCGATAATTGTCTGATTCCAAATTCGTAGGAAATAATCCTTCTCTGTTCCCACTCACTGAAGCAAGCTTGGATGAGTTTAGTGAAAGGGAACAAGCCCCGTAAAACTCCGAACTAAAAGAGAGATAAGATAAGCGGACTTCCTCTTGGAACTGTTTTAGGAACATTGATTTTCTATAAAGGTTTGAAAACACATTTTCCAAATACTTTAGTGTCCAAATACATTTGTCCACAACTGTATTTTCTCAATGACTCATCTCTATCACGACTAGTACTACTTCCCGCGTGTTTCCCCTCACGCAACCTTTGACAACCCCCTCGGTTGTCCTTATGACAGTCATGAAGCCAAAGACTTCCGCGCGATTCACATTTACACCAAATTTAATTGTGTGCCTTGCTCATTACCTTATTAGTGATACAGAAGCGGCAAGGGAGAAGGAATGTGATGTCGGTGCCATGTGATGTAAGCACTTCCTGTGTCGCTCGTGCTGGTGGTCATTCCGCCAAAGACAGGAAGTGAGGAGAATATGGTATAGCTGCGAGCTTTAACAGCTTGCAGGATGTGACTTTGTGCTTTTTGTTTTGGATTGGCTGACGCTCCTTCCTTCCAATCTGCACTTTGTTGAATGAGCCGCGCCCACTGGTATAAACATTATAACTCGGGGTCATGTGGAGTTCACCCACCGGACGTGCTGGAAAGTGCATGGCGGCTGTGTTTGCCTACACGGAGCACATTCGCTATCGGGAAACAAAAGCGGGAATTTTGTTGTTCTGATACGACTGGCCGTTCACCGGTGACCTTATTAACTAGTTCACTGGCATTGACGAGAATAGACGTCAAACATCTCTTTGTACTTAGCTAGCAGGGAATGAGTTAAGTATATCTACACAGCCATCCAAAAAAAATGACAATTAGAATACTTTATTGACACTTATATTTATATATAATTTAATATTTCCCTGTCATTGTGGTTTCTGCTCTAGAATTACATTGCGTCACACTGAGAGCTATTCCTAATATTTTGGTTTCTGCAGCATAGAGAGCTTTTTCCAAAAATGTGTCTACTTCCAATTATTAGCAACCATAACAATGATTTGACTTTTTTTAAAAAATTGTACTTTGTTTGTTCCTGTTTGTTATTCCAGGTGTCATTCAACGTGAGCGTGGAGGCGAGAAGTTGTCCTCCTCGCGGCACCGACCACAGTTTCACAATCAAGCCGGTGGGCTTTAAGGACCGCCTGCAGGTTGGCATCGAGTACCAGTGTGAATGCGGCTGCACCCGGGCGGCGCAAATCAACAGCACCATCTGCAGCTCCATTGGTAATTGTCAACTGTTTTTTGGGTCCATCCTAACGTTATAACGTTTCGAAGGACTTCATTCTTGTTCTTGGACTTATACATGAAAATTCAAACCAGTCGTTTTTGTGGTGTAAGTAATTGCAAAAAAATGACTTGTATTAAATGGGTTAAGAGTTAATGGAAGGTTGTCTTGGCAGGCACGTACAAGTGTGGGAGCTGCCAATGCGAGCCGGGCTACCTTGGTGCCCGCTGCGAGTGCCAGGAGGGGGAAGCAAGCAGCGTCCACCTGGGCGCCTGCCGAGAGGCCGAGGGCAAGCAGTTGTGCAGCGGGCGCGGCGAGTGCAGCTGCAACCAGTGCCTGTGCTACGAATCCGAGTTCGGCAAAATCTACGGCAGCTTCTGCCAGTGTGACGACTTCTCGTGCGCCCGCCACAAAGGCATTCTTTGCTCAGGTAACGTCAAGATAGTACAGTTGTACTTTGACTTACAGATAACATTTATTGCATGGTTCATTATTGTGTTCCTTCTAGATAGGTGTTGATGCTTTATGATCCTATTTGCTTATTTTAGTGCTTGATCAAGCTTGGAGAGAAGGCGGGTTTTGCTTCTTGATTTAGTATGTCCTTTAATCAGCAAATCATAAAGTCCCTTTTGCCCTCAAGCAGTACAGTTCAATTATGTGGAGATTTTTGCCATGGGTCCCAAATGATGTACTAATGAATACCACTTAGGTCGTTTGAGTGTTTTGGGCAAAATATCACAGCAGTATTGAGAATTACTCTTAACCCCAATCGGCGTTCCCAGAACATGTCCGCTGGGTGTGAGGCCACTGGTGTGCCCTCACGCCACAGAGGCTGCTTTGTGACAGTCTTGGCATGATTACTTCTATTTAGGTACGCTCAATGAGTTTTTATTTGTAGTAGGCAGAAACCAGGCCCAACACGTTAATATTTGTTGCAGTCATTAAATTTGAACAGTCCAATACACTTTCTTTTTTTTTTGCATACTCTTCTACCAGTCGTCCAGCATGGCACCTTAATGAGGTTCTAATGAGAGCAAACATGCCTTCATTTCCTTGTGTCTCCTCTCCATCTGTGGTTTTGTGCGCATGAAGCATCCTGGGAAAGTGATTTAGCGATCTAATATGCTTTTTTTTCATGCATATTGGATTATGCTTTTGTTTCAGTTTGAAAACAATCTGTTCCGCTTTTAAAATTTCTTCTAAAAGGAAATAATGGAAATATTAACAGTCTGGAGGGTTAGTCTTTATTAAAAATAGAAATTAAAATCCACACGCAGAAGCATAACAACAACAATCTAAAGTAAGCTCTCTTGCTCTTCAAAGCTTGAAGATCATTGATGTGAAACGGTCAGAAATACGACGTTGGAGCCAAAAGTGTAGGGAACCAATTATGCTATTAAAATGGGAATTATCTTGGTTCTCCACGATGAAATTATGTTTTGTGCCTCCATAGCTAGCAAAGCTCTACATGAAACCAAAGTATTATTAAGTCATCATTTCAAGACTGTGTCCTCTTTGGTATCATCAGTGTTGGATGACATTTTGTGTCTGAATGTTCCTGTAATCTTATCCTCGCTATCTCCTGGGGCGTCTTGGTGGTGTTTATGTCTGCTTCTGTGTGTCTGCACTGTCCCGAGGTCATTTAATCATTGTCAGTTCATCCACAAGTTGGTCAAACCAGAAATGTCACTCAAGACTTCCCAGTGTGTTTATTTTCGCTTTATTCAGTCATGTTTATATATATATATATATATAATCTTTCAAATACCGTATTTCCTTATATTGTACATGGGGGGGTAGATTTTTAGGGGTTAGATTTTTTATTAGTGAATTTGTCCAAATTATAAATCATTTTCTTTCCATCATTAAAAATTGTTTTACAATAAATATATATTACAGCTGCTTAGCACAGATTTTTTTTCCTGAAGAGAAAGAACAAGTTAATTGAGGCATTTATGATTTGGATTTTTTTTTCCATTATTTTGTAAGAGGGTAAAAACCATGTTGCTTTGCTCGGGAGTACACTTGAAGTTGCACTTCTTGTTCTACCAAAAATAACCCTTTGACCCATAACATTGTAGCTGACTCTGCAGCACTCAGCTTTAATTTGCCATCGTTTGCAAATACTGCATTCTTTGCATGCAGCCGTGTTTTATAAGCACGTGTTCCATGTAGAGTCAGTAAAATGGGAACATATGTTTGTTTTTCTCAACTGCTCTGTTTGGTTGATGTGAGACATCGTTTGTTTAAAAATCAACACCCCATGGTGAGTCACACTTTTTTCCATCGCTGTGGCCTTTTATTTCATTTGGGTATGTTTCTGCCACATTCAAGGTCTCAGAGCACAAGATCAATGACTCCGAAAAAAAATTGCGTGAGTTACAGCCAATATTCATTTGGGCATCTTTTACACCTCGGACATGTTCTATTGGTTGAATATAACCAAGAGAGCTTTGCTCCATTCATTCATCTTATTTGGGAAGCTAAAAGTCATATCCAAGCTAAATTGATGGTTGTCATCCTACCTCCAACGGCTGAAAATTGTCGGGTCAACTTTTGGTTCATGGTTCTTTCACTCAACTAAATTTAGTCCCTGAGGTAAAACTGGTTCACTCTCTCCTCTTTTATTATTGAGACGTGACTCGACTTGACAACGCCAGACAAAATCCTCCGGCGTGGCTGAAGGGAAAAAAACCGGAGTGCCACACCCTAACGCTCGCTTGAAATGTGATCCTTTTAGCCGCATGGATGCCAAAAAAGCAGTATTGAACGATTTGTTGAGGGCAGGTGTGAACATTCCCAACACACATGATGTATCTGTGGCAAATTCTCGCGTGCTTCTTCAGCCTGCAGCCACGGATGATTATCACGTTGATTCACAGGGGTGACAGATGTCAGTTATTGTTTTAGGATTGGGAGAGAGATAATTCATGCATTTTAGTTTGTAAAGCCTGTCTAGAACGAACATTATTGATTGTCGAAAATTTCAAAAAAAATCAGTGAAAATTAGTTTCTTGGCTTTTGTAAGTCAGTAAGCAACCAAAACAACAATAGCTGTGTAATTAAGCGTCTCCATCAGTCATTTTATTGACATGCGTCAAAATTTAAACTCACTTATACACCTTAAAAGGGTATTCCAAACACAGTTTATAATACTTTCTACATTTGTAATTTTGTTATTTTATGACATCGCCAACTATTGGCCTGGCATACATGTGACAGCATTTTTAGTGTCACTGAAATATATCAAATATAGTCGTTTTGATACTACGCTGCATGAGCTGCAAACTTGACGCGTGCTTAAACACTGTTTACATGTTTGGTAATGACGGTGCTCTGTTGTGACGGTGTTTAGTGTGACCGAAAATAGCGGGCGTCAGACTTGATGATCCCTGTAAACCTAAGGTGATCCCGCTGCTAGTTTAAGTTTTGCAAGCTTTTTATTTTGGAAGGTTTCAGTTCTCTTTAACACAGAGGAGACTAAATGTTTTTTCGTTTCTCATCGCCACCAACGCAGTGTCGTTAGTCATGACCTGTCTCGACTTGCACGCTTGTAACAGCTGACAGAGGCTTTTTAGAGGCAGTAATATTCCTTCAATCAATGGCACTCAGTTCATGGTTTAACTTTTGAGGGTTTTGAGAAATGTGTCATCTGAAGATTTATTATTATTCATTATTCCCTAAGAAAATAAATGGGGGAAAAAATCGGATTAAATTAAATTTCTATTGTTTTGGCACTCGTTCCCCAGCCATCATAAACATGATACAAAAGTAATTTTTGTGTACCGTATTTTTCGGACTATAAGGCGCACCGAATTTATAAGGTGCAGTCTCAATCAATGGGTCTATTTCTGAAAAATTATTTTTATAGGGTGCACTTGGTTATAAAGCGCATTACTGCACAATGAGGGGAAACAAATGAGTCAAACATTATCTAACTTCAATTCGACATCTGTACAGAAAGAATCAAATGTGTGGGAGTTAATGTTTTGTCTCCTCTCACAACTGAAGGAAAGTATTCCAACTTTTAGTCCTATCATTATTTAGACTAGATGAATGTCCATATGACATTTTGTCAGGGTCTCTCTAGTAAACTACGCAAAACAGTTGAGTATTTTCGCACTCATGATAAAAGCCTCATGAGCAGTTTCATGGGGAAGAAAAGAATCACTTCATCTTCTCTTGTTTTTTGTGGTTGCTGACTGTCACTTTGTTAGCGGGTTTTCGCTGTCGTCTTGATTTGCTTGAAGTGTGCGGGAGACCACTGAGAGTAGCTGCTTGGGGACACCTTCAGTCTTCTGCCGCTCAAAGACTAAATCAGCCCATCCTCCCCGAGACCAAATCGTGCTCCTCGCCCACAGCCGGCCTGTGTCATTAAGTCGTGGCGGTTTTCGTTTCTTGGCGTCGTTTTCCGCGCGCCACGCATCAACTGCGCACCGCAGTAGATTGGTCCGATCCAGTTTCCTCTCACAGTGAGACAATCTGTCTGAGGAAGTCCAACGAAAGACAAACATGACACAAGCTACAAACACATTAAATCACTTTGAGCCATCACTTTGGGAAGTTACAAAAAGTTAATACAAAAACTTGTTTGTGCTTTAATATGAGTGTGGTGTTATTTTCTGGAACATGATGAACCGTCTGTATTTCACATATACTAGAGATATGTTTTATTCTCTTTAAATGTGTGGCAACTCCATTAGTTGGGGCTTATGATGGAGAATTTATCTCCAAATGTTAGCAAGTAAGATTTCCTAATGTGTTTTTAACCCCCCCCCCCCCCTCATTATTTGAGTGTTACACACAAGTTGACAGGCATTTTACACTTTGGCACATTCACGCCTAACAACACGAAAGGCAGACCACTAAAAATATCTCGTCAGCTCATTTCCTCTTCATTTAATCTCCAAATATTGACTCAAGCTCCTTTGGATCTGGTGCTACAATCCAGCTTGTCTCCAAGCAAAAAAAAAAAAAAACGGCTGCGTATTAACAGAACTGAAGCTGCTGAAGCTTTATCTTGTGCTGGCACGCTTTACTGAGGGGAAATACTTTTGGATCCCATAATTGCACTTTAATGGAGCCAACACAGTGAGCATGCGGTTTATCATATACGGTAAAAGCGATACGGGGCTTTTCAAGAGTCTTATTTTAATTCCAACGTTTTTAAATGATTCCCCATGAACCAGAACGTAACCTCCTAAGAAACAACACGGGGAAGTACATCTTATGAAAAAACAAAGTCCTTTTTGACATTTAAATCAAGAATGCACCTGCTAACAAACAAAAAGATCTAACTCACTTTTTGTCCAAGGAATTTTTTTCCCTTCTGCCCTTTGGACTATCCAGAATAAGCCACCTGGTTTGCAGAAGACTGAATGTATTTTTTTTTTTGTTCGAGTCGAGGCAACGGCAACTTTCATTGCCGGCAAAGTTCCGTTAAAAAAAAGTGGAACACTCTTTGTCCTTATTGCCAAGCAGCACTGTTTTGAAGGTAACTCATGGCAACAGGCCGCACTCCAAGCAATCTTAATCATGTTATTTCAAAAAAAAAAAAAGTAGTTTTCTTTTGCGCCACCACCCTGACCACTGCCTTGATCTAACTGTTTCTGGTTCCTTTTTCCCCCCCCCTTTTAGAAAAAATAAAATAAAATGAAAAATCATCTTCCCCTCTGGGCTTGAGGTAGCAGTTGGAACAGTTCCAGTCCCAGACTGTCATTAATGGTGTTTGGTTGAAGGGCCACACCCGGTGACCCAGTTACTCCCTCAAAACTTTCCATTGGAAGTGCTTATGAAAGGACACTTAATAAAGGGCATAAGTTTGTTATTGCAGGGAGGGTTTCGGATTGAACTTTAAATATTTTCCCTGAAGCAGTGAAAGTTATCATTTTTGGAAATCTCTAGACTAAAGTCACATGTCGAAAACATTGACAAGCCGTGTTGCATTCTCTATTGGGTGGTCAACGTATCCTGACAGTTCTTATCTTGCATTCTAAAGGAGGACATAGTTCAATCCAGACGTTTTCCTGCCTCCCTGTTCTGTGTTTAAGGCTGCGGTTTGTAGCGTTTAATCTTGTGGGTCCACCCAGGGCTGTCAGCCCAGAAGCTTTCGTGTTAACGGTCCCGTCACATATGGAAATGCGCAAACAGCTGTGTGTGCGCGCTCAAGGGATACACAGCATCCACTTTGATGCATTTGGGTACATTTGTTTTATTATTTGGTTAGATTGTTGACAGTTCACACTCTGGTTGTTCAGAGACCTTTCTGGGCAACATTCTTCTCCGTTCTACCTCAAGAAAATGCAAAGTCTAGATTTCGACTTATTCAGAATTCCGTCACCTCTGTGTGCATTTTACAAGAGTCTGTCATGTTGCCACAGAACTATTTTTAGTACCACAGATCCAGGTGTGGATTCTGATTTCAATGCTTTTGGACACTAACTGAACTTTCACAATAATCACGGCCAGTCGTGTTTGCCCATTTTATCCCCCTGTGTTATCTCGGGAACATCCCAATCGGACCACGCTGCCCTAAAACTGGGCAACCATGGCCAACATGGTGTGACAGAAGCTTCAAAAGAACACAACGATTACGCTTTCCGTCCGTCACACCTTCTTGTTTTTTCTGATTGATCAATTTTATTTCGAGCCTAAAAACAGAAAAACATATCAGTAAATTAGAAAAGGAAAAGGAAAAAGGAAACGGGACAATAACCAAATGTCCCAAGCAAGTCGTAAATAACTTAAACAACAACAATTAGGACAGCTCGAAAAGGAGAAGGAAGAAGTTAAAGAACTTTTCAAATCCTACCCTACTTGGGAAAGAATTGAGAAAAGGGAAATCTTTGTTCCATTCTAATATATTTTATACTGTAGCTGCACTTTACAGACAATGAACATGGAAATAGAGGCTTTTTCTTCCCCAGCATGTTTTGTGTGTTCATCCACTCTTCATCCCTTTATAACACAACTTTTCCGTCTGTTTATCTACTGTCGCCATTCTGTATACAAAACATTGAGTGTAATGGGGGAGAAGTGGACTCAGCAATTTGACGACGCCACACGTCGTATCAAAGCCGTGACAGAAGTGGGATGACAATGCAAGCACTCTCATGCTTCTCCTGCCTGCTCCTCATTGTGTTCAAGACAACTGCCAATTGTGTTTTTTACAATGCATCCACTCTGATTGCTTGCGTTGATGTGCCAAAGCACACACAGTAGTTCTGGCCTTATCATGCAAGATCAATTTTGTAGGATCCTCGTGTGAAAAAGTCTTTCGGCGACAACTCAGTTCTTCCACTTGCGATTCCAACCCTAAGCTTCTTTTCACCTTGCTCCAAATGTTATTGTGGGTCAGTTGTTCAGTATCGTTAGGATCACATGGTTGTCAGCCAAGAAGGCAAAGGTCAGGCCAAGTCACGCATGCTAGATTAAAGGATTTCTTTGACCTCTTTGCCTAACAGGTTCTGCTCGGAGATAAAGTGGACTAACTTGGGGCTTCGTTGTTCTTGTCAGGTCACGGCGAGTGCCACTGCGGCGAGTGCAAGTGCCACGCCGGCTACATCGGGGACAACTGCAACTGCTCCACGGAGACGGCGTCGTGCATCGCCGACAACGGGCAGATGTGCAGCGGGCGCGGCAACTGCCTTTGCGGACGTTGCCAATGCACGCACCCCGGCGCTTTTGGGGACACGTGCGAAAAGTGCCCCACCTGCCCCGACGCCTGCGACACCAAAAGGTACATAACACGGCAGCGACTCAGATCCAACCTAACAAGATGGCGTCGTATCATTTAATGTCCTGAAATCTGCTTCCGGTTCACGTCTGCTACGTTTAAGCACTTTGACAGCGGCCCTAAACTGTTGCAGAAATAACAAACGTAAGAAGCGGGCATTTTTCTTTTCCATGAAACGGCTTCCTCCTCCCGCAGAGAATGCATCGAGTGCCGGCTTTTCAACTCGGGAAAACTCTCAGACAACCAGACTTGCCAGCGTCTGTGCAAGGATGAAATCATCACAGTGGAGACTCTCAGTAAGTAAACACAGTCCATGAGCGTGTGCACACACACACATGCATACACACGCAAAGGCAAGAGCTGTATTCACATAGATCTGCGCCAGCGTTCTCAGACTTCACTGACGTTTTATCGGGGTGCTGGAAGAATAACTCTCATGCTTCTTAAATGAAAAACACTTCAAAGTCTGTGTTCATTGAGAACAATCCTAATTTTGACATTTGTATAGAACAAACATGGCCTCGGCTGTGTGTGACATCATGGAAGAGTTGAAGTAAAGTTCTCGATCCAGCTGCATGGCTACACACAGATGTCCCACTTTTTCAATTCATTGACTCCTCCCGTGTATAAACACGGACTAATACCATATTTCCTCAAACATTGGCATTCACTCAAATAGAATTCGTCAACAGGTGATCCACTTTTATTGAAACAGAGCGTAGTTAGATTTTTTTTTTTTCATCAAGCAGTGGTCTCTTCTTTGATAGACGACATGCTCCATATAATTGCTAAACGTTACCATCCTTCCTCAAATAATGGTAATAGACATGTATTTCTTGCTGAATCAAATGCCTGACCTCAAATAGCTCTATTGATAGACCTCCAAAATAATATGCAATAAAGCCAAGGCCCGGGGGCCAGATCCGGCCCGCCACATCATTTCATGTGGCCCGCGAAGACAAATTGTGCATCATGTCGATACTAAAATTACAAATTGTCTTCACTATTTAAAAATAGAGATACTGCAAGCAATTTTTATTCCCAATTCGTCTTTTTAAACTATTTGAACCGTTTTAACTCTTTGAACCGTTTTTACTAGTCTCTGATTTCAAAATTGTTTCATGCACTAGCCGCGATTCAGTTCAGAGCAGGTGACAGATGTGTGTGCGTGCCTGTCGTTGCTCTTGCAACTGTTTTAGGAGCGCTGCGTGTCGGCCCAATTCTGACGTGATTCATAGCATTCCTTGCTTGGCGGCTGAGCCCTAATGGACTCCACATGTACATTCCATTTACAAGCAGAGGAGGGAGGGCTTTGCGGTCTGATCCCCTCCTTCTCTACACGCGTCAGTGGACAGTGAGTCACTGACACATCGACAACATGAGACCAGATGATTTCCCTCCATGCTGGATTGTTGATACATGATCCAGTAGTGTCAGTGCAGCCACATGTCATTTTCTAACGGACCTTCTTTCTACTCGAGCTACGGATGTACAGCTACACTGAAAGGGATTTCAAATGTACCCTGAAAGTTCATGTATAAAATTAACTGACAAAGACAAAAGGGACATTTTAAGATACTTCGCTTCGTACCTAATGGTTTGATGTTTGTTCATTCTAGAAACGGACGAACCAGGTGCCGTGCTGTGCCTCTATAAGACTGACAACGACTGCGTGATGAAGTTCACATACTTGGAACATGACAGTGGACAGTCCGTTCTCACCGCCCTGACGGAGCCGGGTGAGCTTCTTGCTTGCCATACTTGAGGATTTTCTCCACACGTGAGGTCCAGTTGCTGCATCACTTGGGTTGTGCTTTTCCTGTGTCAGAATGCGGTGGAGGTCCAGACGCCCTCATGGTCTTGCTGGCAGTGGTGGGAAGCATCCTTCTAGTCGGACTGGTGCTTCTCGGCGTCTGGAAACTGGTCATCACCATCCACGACCGGCGGGAGTTTTCACGCTTCCAGAACGCTCGCTCGCGTGCACGATATGAGATGGTAGTGTACATATATATTAAATTAGACGTGTGATTGTAACTTGTCGTGGGGTGTTTTTTTTTTTTTTTTTTTTGGGGTCATCCTCCTGAGATTGTTTTCTGATTCTTTGTGCTTGTTTGTGGTTCTGTCCCACAGGCATCCAACCCGCTTTACAAGCAGCCTGCCTCATCCAGTTTTGGTGAGACAGACATGTTCGACAAGCCCTACAATGGAGGGGTCCACTGAGCCCTTGGCATGTGGGGCGGCAGGACCGGTCCAGCAAGAACAAACCCTTAATGGGGGGGCACGGGCCCAATACAGACTGAGGCCTCCCCTTTCCTCAATAGGGCTACAGAAGTGAAAGTAAAAGACTAGGCTTGAAGAAGCAGCAGCTTCACTTCATTGCAGTGAGCAGCAAGTCATCCACATCTGAATGATAGCAACAAGCTAAGCTGGCTGCAGATCACATTTGTATGTATATAATATTTTTATAAACACAAAAAAAATCAACTTTGTCAGGCTTTGCACCCTGCAGCTTTCCCACACTAAATAAAATCACATTTGCTCGGGTGGATCACAGAATAGGGGGACTGTGACCTCAATGTGCTTCTACTAACTCTACAAAAAAATGTAAGTAATAAATTCTCCACGGCTACTACTGATTAACAAAATGCAAACATTTTGTTCACTGAAGATTTAGGCTTTTCCTTTTTTTTGCTTTTTTTTTTTCCCCCCAACAGAGATGACTTTTTCTGATTGGCTAAAACAAACTAATATTTTGGGGTTATAGGTGCTGGTGCTTTGGCATGCACATGACAGGCTGGTGATGCCAAATGTGTTTTCTGACAAGACAGTTTGGTACAAATATGTTTTTGAACATAGCTGGGTACACGCAGACAGATTAGGGGGCATTTCTGTGAGGGTTTGTGTGTGTGTATAATTGCAAGTCAGGGTAGCGTTTAAAGGTGTGGGACATTGCAGATCTAATCCACCAACCTGCAGGTACTATTGTTTTATACTGATTCAGATCAATAATAACACGACCGTATTGTTGCAATATTATGCCATGGATAAAAAAGAATAGGCAGGGATTAGGTTATAAAAGGATGGGAAAAAAATATTATTTTCTAATCAGTAAGTGTAAATCTGTCATTTTTATACACCCCAGCAAACATGTCAGACTGATGCTCTTAATTGCTGTTCCAGTGCTGTACAGTAAACAAGGACACGGCATCCTGACATCAATTATTTTGATTTGGTGGGAATCTAAATTCTGGGCATCACACTTCAACACCTTTTCTCCTTTTTTATAGCTCTGGTGCTACCCCCGAAGACGGGAAACTGCCACCTTTTACAGACAGTGGGAGGAGAGTAGTCACACTCCTGCACTTTCACAAAATATCCAGCAGGGATTTTTAAAATGAAAAAAAAGCACACAAATTCACCAGCATTGCAATGATCCTTTTTATTATCACGGTGGCATAATTGGCAATAATCATTTATGAGATTGGGTGACATATGCGAGACGACAACAGTCTCAACATTTTATACTGTTAGCTATATTTGTTACCATTAACTTTAAAGAACACAACTTGCACTTTTAATACGACAGTGACTCAATAATGTGTGCTCCCGGAGTGTTGTGTGTGAGTATGTGGTTAGCATCAAATGTAAATATGGAGTGGGTATGAAAGTTTTCACTGCACAATTTGGACTGTAACTGGTTGTGGTAACACGCAGTCGCACAATCAACCTAGGTGCATCTTTGTGTGACCGCACAACATAGACACAATAAATGAGCTTTTTTTCAGAAGAACCCATGTCTGTTGTTGTTAGTGTGTGTGGTTGTTGGATGCTGTCACAGAATGACTGTTTAGAAAACAAACTTATTACCATGGCATGTGGCATATTCATTGGGTTGATTCATAGTAATATTTTTTGGACTTCAGTGCTAATTTCAAAGGCCACACTGTACCTAGAAGAAAAAAAACCATCCCATTCATTGAAATTCCCTTTATGTCACACACTCTGATGGCTGTGTGAGGGGAATCTTCTAGTTGGATAAGTGTGACCTGGTTTCCTCATTTAAACTTTTGCTTCCTGTGTGGGACTTCTTTATTCTCTTTATCTGCTGAACGCACACCGTCATTAAGCCTCTTTTGATAGAATGTGAAAGTCAGAGCAGAGTGAATAAACTTAATAGTAGTTGGTGGTTTAACGTGAGGTGTTTAGAATTCATTAAGCTCTAGTCACGTATCTTCAGGTCCCACACTTTACATTCCGCCATCCAATCATTTGGCGCCTAGGCCTTCAGTTAGGATTTGCTCCACTTTTTCCCCACCTCTTAATTGCACCACTTTCACGTTCCGATTACAGAAACCATTATTGTTGAACAAAAATGCTTCAGCATCCCTGACGACACCACAAATTCCTAAAAAGTGTCCAAAATAGTGTGAGGATGTTTTTGAGGCCTGACCTTCCAATGCTAAATACTGTATTGTGATTATTATAGAATAGAATAGAATAGAATAGAATAGAATAGAATAGAATGGCCTTTATTGTCATTTTACAACTTAGTTGTGCAACAAAATATGTTGTGTCAATCAAAAGCTTTGTTCGGCTTGACCCATATAGAATTGATATCACCTTGAAACAACTGAAATTATGTTGCGGTCGTCACGGCGATTCAAAAGTACTGCAGTGAAGACTCAAAAATTTAGTTTTCGCTTAATTCTTGTCGTCTGCTGCCATCTAGTGGATTGACTGATCGCATACAGACTATAAACTGTTATGACTTTTTAGAGCAAAATCGTCCTCTGACATATATACTACTGTAAAAATATTAATAAAAATGTAAAAAAGAAAAACTATTATTGAGGCATCGTCAATTCTGCAAAAGATCCGACGAGGATGGGATTCGAACCCACGCGTGCAGAGCACAATGGATTAGCAGTCCATCGCCTTAACCACTCGGCCACCTCGTCGTGTCGACTGCAGTCCTAAAGTTTGTTTATAACGCTAATCCAAATGAATTCCGGGTGCTGTAATTTTGGTTGATATGTATATTTGCTTTGATTTCTTTACATTAATCCTCCAGCAAACTGGAAATGCACTAACCAGTTACATGCCTTGTAGCAATTCCATATGACAACTCAGCCAATCATAGAAGCTACCTTCTCAAAGGGTTTTATTACTACGTCACTTGATTATTTCTGTTTACATAGCCCCATTGGCAGTAAAGTAGTGGCCAGTAATCTTAGATTTTATTGGGGTGGTCATTTCAATGGAGAACATTTTGAATTTTTTGCATGATAAATTTCTGGCTTCAGTGGGGATAAGACAAACAATTTAAAGTTAGAACGGTTTGGATTGGTTGAGAGAGAGAAAAAAAAGCGAAATTATAGGAGAACAAACACATTGATCATTTCAGAATTTTATTCTAGTGGAATTGTATTAGTATAAACTGTAATTAGTGTGAAATTTGGTATGTTGAAAACCGTTCCCACAGTGAATTGAATATGCTGAATGAGTTAAATGTCAAATAGAAACAATTTGAATGTGTCAAGTTGAATGTGCCAATACGAATGAATGTTTTTAGGTGACATTTTTGATTAATTATATAAAGATTTTTATAATTTTTGAATAAGAAAATATTAAATGTATGTTGGGAAATGTCAGCTCCACACCAACTTGTTTCCATGTGTTGAGTGCATGAGGAGGTTCTTCAGACAATAAGACTTTCCTGACCAGAAACGCATATGACTTCACATGATTACAAGAATCATGACTGAACTCCCACCGTATGTGCATGCACTATAAAATGAAACTAAATATCAACAAAGTAAAACGAATCAGCCTTCCTTGAAGTCATTTTGCCCTTTTTGTGTCTGTCTGTCTGTTTGTAATAAATCAGATCAATACAACAATGACCCACTTGAGAGGTTTATGAGAAAACATTCCAATTGACTCTCCGAATCAACAGTGACTCTTTTTGACGAATTATTATCTTGTAGAAATGATTACATTGTAGTTAAATGGAACTGAACAAGATTAGAATTTTTATATACATAAAGAGTGTGAGTACTTGTGCCACTTCTGACAGTATTTATTCGACATTTCAAACCGTTTTCCGTAACACAATTGACTCACAGTTGGGAGGGAATCACACAAAGATCTTCCATTACAATGTTTGCTGTTTTGGGTCATTTTTCAACCACCCCAAAGCCACTCCTATCCCCTGCAGTGCGTATTGCACGTCACCAAACGGTGTTGGTGTGGACATCATTCTCAAGAGCCTAAAAATGTCACTTCATCACCATCCAAAAACAACATGGCTATCCCTGCCATGTGCTCAAAAAGCCTCCCTGTTCAATGTATATTTGATTTGTAATTTGTTACCATGACGTCACACATGACATCGGTACTTTGTCAAAGTTCACTCATGACACACGACGCAAACCTAGCAGTACCACCTCCCCTCGAAAGAAATGTCATGGGAAAGACATGAACGATGACTCTTCCGTTAAAAAGCAAGTGGTTGTAGTGACGGAGTCCAACTTTCCGTGTGGGCTTGGCAAGCCAGAGAAAGAGAGACGCCCAGAGGAATGAGACGGGCACACATGTTGTTTGCCAGATCTGGAAGTCATTCAGTCCATTTTTTATAGTCGCTTTGTTTGACCTCTGACGGTGACGTTTGTTCAAGAATGAGGAAAGATGCTGTCACGCATCGGCGTAATCGTCACGTTGTCCAACACTTGTTGCCAAACCTTTTCTGGTGTACCGTGCACCCTTGTTTATTACATGTTCCAGACACATAGGTGGAAATTGAGACAATAGGGAAACATTTAAATGAAATTACTCCTCAAGTGCTTTTAAAATACTCCTTAAAACATTTCCTGTTCTGTTCAATTACAAACTCAGTTCTCCAAATAAGGTCTCCAAAAGTGCCTTCCGCTATTTATTTGTCCCACTCAACAGAACTGTAAACCTGACTCATTAAACAAAGCACAATTAAACATTATAGGACTTATTTTTGTTCTGAGCGCAAGTCTAGTACAAAATTGGATGGAGTATTTCTTTTTGCTATTTTGCTAGACTTTGTGCGCAGTTGTGGAATGGAACGTAGCTTTTTCCTTGCCAATTGTATTGCCATTCCTCATTTGCGTTAAAATCACGGCACAGTACAAACCATAATCCGTTTAGAGTTTTAAGTATCGCTTTATGATGATCCTTATGACTAGTTTAATATGGTTTATTAAGTTCTGCTATCATTTTATTACCACTTGATAGACAGTAAGAGTACGTTCTACTTGATAGGTACTGTATAAAATGACTGCATAATAAAGAGAGGTTATAACTGTTTTTTTTTTATTTGTTTCAGTGAATATATTTGCAGTCCAGCAGTTGAGCAAGACTTGGAAGTTGTTGGACTTGATATTAGGTGAGTGTCTCTTTTGCAAGTGTTGGCCATGCCAACATTGAATCACCCTTTGCTGAAGTCACTCCCCCCACCCCCTCCACCTCCTCATCATCACTATCTTACTCCTCCTCCTTCCTCCTATCCAAGGGCCACATAAATAGGGGCCGGCAATTCAAGCTGAGGGGGTCCCCTCATACAACACGCACATCTGGACAACAGCTTGCATGATGCGCCTCTTGGCTGTCTTGTGGACGCTTAGCTTGCTTCTCAGAGAAGCACACGCATGGGGCTACAGGAACGGCATATTTCACAACTCCATATGGCTGGGTAAATATGGTTTTTGTCATTTTTCATTGGAAAGAAGATGCAAAGAACGAACTAGTGACTTTGTACGGGGCTTACTGATATTTTCGACTGTTAACCATATGGCCTAAGCTGTTTCTCTTTTCTTACCGCATTGTACCGCATAAATGGGAAAAATATTAAAAGCTATTTTTCCGAACAGTTAAAGCCACAATAATGAACGTTACTTAGTGAACTGAGAATATGTCGTAGTACCAATCAAAAAATGAAGGCAGTTCTTGTATTGTGCATGCAGGTGTACTGAATGTTCTTTTGTTTTTGGGCCAAGCATGTGAAGCTATCTTCAAAGAGACACTTAACTGCATGAATGGAAGTAATTAGTAAAATGGCAGCACAGTCTGTGCCAGTCTGTGACCTCATGCAAGGTAATTCCAGAATGACTAAACAAAGAAGAAGAAGAAATAACTGACCAACAGCTACAGCAGGGAATATTATGAGCGTAGCTTATCATAAGCAGCATGTCTTGTAGTCATGCATGCGTGAAGCCAAAACAGAATCAGAGAAGGCTGCAGGCTTTTCTTTCCAAGATATTGTTTTTTTTTCTCTGTCAGACAAAAGACATTGAGTTCCCTAATTGGTTCAATTCAAATTCCCGTTCCTGAATGTGTTCTGTTCAGATGGCCATTTCTTTCCTGAAAGATTGCCTTTAATGTTGATGAAAACAGAAAGGTCTTTTTTTTTTTCCAAACTGAATACATTCTTTCCCAATATACGCTTTACGGTGCACGAGGTTAAAAGAACGATCATGATCAATTGTCAGAAAACATTTTAGGCTCATTGACAATTAGGAATTGTCTTCAAATGAACTGACAATTGTACGTTGGGTTCTCTAAATTGTCTTGGTCTTACATCATGGTATGAATAAACGATTGATAAATGATCAATAATTTCAGCCGGGGTTGGTCTCTCTTTGATAGAACAAGCAGCTGGAGTTTACCACCGGGAGTCACGCAAAGGAAGATACCAAATGACGTACAAGGAGGCTAAAGCCGTGTGCAAGTACGAAGGCGGGAGACTTGCCACTTACGACGAACTGGAGGCTGCTCGGCAAATAGGTCTGTTTTTGCATACTGAGAATTATTTAATCCCCTGATAAATCTGCAAAACTTCACATTCGTCAATAAGCACACAAAACTCTTTCCTCTGATGGTTACTGTATGTTCTTCTCAACTTGAGGTCAGAACAAAACTACGCTTGGAACATTAATTTTAATCTGACATTTTGATTGCTCTTGCCTGACGCCCAATTATGAAGACGTCCCCGGTGTATTGTAAAAGAGTGTTAGCATTGCCTTGGTTGGGTGACATCACTTCTCCAATGGTACTGGGCCTAAGTCCAGGCATTTTCCTCTCGGGTGTCACAACCCCCACAAGTAGTAATCACCTGTCAGCAGCTCGAGTAGATTTTCCCCTTCAGCAATCTAAGCAGGAGGTCTCCAATTTATCAGGCCGGTTTTGTCAGGGCTCTGCTCTTTGTTAACGGCCACACTGCCTTCAAAAATACGGGAAACCAAAACAACCCATCAAAAAAAAGTCTCACGATGGTCATTAGGAGACTTTTCTCATGTTAAGGGAGAGACCGTGGGTTGTTGAACGGAGGAAATAATTACGCAATTGAGACACTGGAATCTGTCTCGTTTAGGTTTCCACGTGTGCGCTGCAGGATGGTTTGATAAAGGGCGCGTTGGCTACCCCATCGTCAAAGCCGGTTCTAACTGCGGCTTTGGAAGGGTGGGCATCGTCGACTACGGCTACAGGCTCAACAAAAGCGAGAGATGGGACGTGTACTGCTACAACCCAAGCTGTGAGTATGACGCTAAAGTTTTTGAAGCTATAAATAATGGGAAGTAGAAGTAACCTGTGGTTGGACTCGGCAAGATAAACTGGCTTTTTTTGTTTTTTTGTGTGGTGTTTGCATATTCTCCCTGAATTTGTTTAAGTTGGGCTTTCAACATCCAAAAATCTTCATTTAGGATCATAAATGGCTGTTTAAGTCATGTGTTAGACTACCAGTACATTGCAAAGGCAGAACTTTGACCTTAGTCGGACTTATAGTAATGTGAAAAAGTGGTTTCCCCCCCTTCAGTTTTCCTTTCTTTCTTTTTTTTTTAATGTTTTTTTTTACAAATATTTACCACCATCAAACAAATTTAAATATTTGTCAAACACAAAAATTTGAATAAAAGTTTTCATCATTAACTCAATCTTTAACATTTGTTTGATACTCAAATGTTAAAGTGTAGAAATTATAAAAAAAGAAAAAGAATTTCAGAAGACAGCAAATAGTTTTTCACCACACAATATGTTGTGAATTTTACGAAGTTATATGTTTTAGTAAAGTGCTTTATTATGGCGAAAACCGTTGTGAAAGTGCAATAATGTAGTATTGTATGCCAACACAGTCAATAACTGAAACCATACTCACGATAAAGGCAACAAAAACAAAACAATCAACTGAAAAACAACAAATATGATGCTAAGAAAGCATTTTTTTTTCATCCATGTGACCACACATTTTTACACCACTGCTTTATCTGTCTGGGAGACGTCCATAATGCTTCTGCAAATCCATTTTAAAACTCACATCTTGCACTAAATTAGCTATATAGGTTTGTGGAGATCAAAATCCGGCTTCATGTTGAAATCATCTTGTATCATTGAGCAATCGGAAGGTTTGTCATGGCTTCCAGTGGTGGTGATGATGATGGTGGTGGTGGCGGGTAACCACACTTAAAGACCAGTCATCCAAGTCCTGCAGACTGCTCCTGCTCCATGTCAAACACACAAGGGAGCTTAATCACTCCAGGATGTGACGACAGAATCTAGAATCAAAACCACAGTCTGGTTTCCTCCCTGTGACTTGTCGCTGTTACTTTCAGGCTAAACCTGGATGACGTTACGGCATCCATGGGTAAGATGTCCACAGAGGAGCATTTAAAATAATCATGACTGTCGACCATCTGTTTGCCTCGAGGATTTGTCATTGAAACACTTACGAGAAGAAAGGATCAAATATGGCTTTTGTTAGCATTTCATCAGAAAATGGAATGTTTTGTACGTCAATAACAAACTAAAACGTTAATTTCTTAATTTCATGTCATTAAAATTCCACTTTTTCACATTTTCCACTTTAATAATTGATTCACTATGGCAGTTGTTCTTTTAAGCGGTGTCCAATTGTTTTATTTGATCTCTTCCAGCCAAGGAGTGTGGCGGCGTTTTGACCAACCAGCAGAGGCTCATCCAGTCTCCTGGATTTCCAGACGAATATCAAGATGACCAAATCTGCTCCTGGCACATCCGAGTGCGTTTTGGTCAGAGGATCCTTCTTCACTTTGTGGAGTTTGATGTGGAGGACGACACGGCGTGCTTGGCGGACTACCTGGAGGTCTATGACAGTTATGACGACGTGTCCGGCTTTGTTGGAAGGTGAGAGGTCACGGGGTGATCAGAGTCAACTGTTCAGGGACATTATATCACCTTGATTTTTTTTTTTTTAGGTTTTGTGGTGATTATTTGCCCGACGACATCATCAGCACAGGTGAGCAGATTTTTTCTACTGGATTTCCAACAAAAAAAATAAAAATTAGGCGACACGGTGCAGGGATGGTTACTACCACTTGTGGCTGACACTTTTGAGGTTCAGGGTTCGAGTCTTACATCTGGCCTTGATTAAAGAAGATAACCTGTATAGAAAAATGTATCAAATGTTTGTCTGATGTTTTGTCTCACAGGAAACGTGATGACGCTGAAGTTCCTCTCGGATGCTTCAGTCACTGCTGGGGGCTTCCAGTTACAATACTTTGCCATGAATGCATCTGCACTGTCACAGAATTACACTGACTATTTTCACTGACCAACATCCTCGTCTTTAATAATTGAATCTTGATTATTAAAGACATAGTTCTGCTTTATAAGGGTGTCTTTACATTCCCTTTTCTAACATTGCGTTGTGAGTGCTTCTTGGTTTGAGATGTAAGCCAATGTCATTCCCAATTAATGAAATCAATAAAATATATAATAAAATGCGTACTAAACTGTGGTAGTACTGTATTAATATATATACGTGAAATGAAAAAAAAAAAGAAATTGTTGCATTGAAAAGTCTGAGTAACACGCCAACTCCTTAAAAGGTAAAAAGGGGCCGGACGGGATATGACATTTGAGGTCAAAGGTAATTTCGACGTATGCGTGTTTCTTTGGCGCCAGCTATTTCGCGGGAGAATAGGACAACACGGCGCTGTATAGTTTAAATGTAAGCGGGGGAGGCTGTTTGTCCGTGAATTTAACGAGCTGACACTTCAAGCAATTCCGACGCCTAAACCTCGAAGTGGCCGGACGCTTCTCCTTGCTGACTTGTGGGGTGCGTCATTTTTGCGGCTAACGTAGCGTCTGGAGCCCGAGGTGAGCAGTGGTTCCAATGCTCCTTGTGTGGCGTCTCTTCCAGACGAGTGTTGTGATCGACTGTGTTAGCTTCCCCCCCCTTTCCTTCGTATTGGGTGTGCATTTGTGTTTTTTAAAACACGACAGTTGTAGTGAGTCAAGTTGCTTGACTCAAGCAGGAGCTTGTTTGTCGCGTGCTTGCTATCAGCGCTAACTTGCGCGAGCTAATTAACATGGATATGTTTTCCTCATTCTTTATCGCAACATCTGTAAAGTCAAGTGACTTGATATTTGTGACTTCATTCACAGCGCTGGATATAGTGACGACATCATCTCCTTGAAATCTGAGGTATCTATTTTATTTCTGAGTTTTCTTTTATGTGCGCCCTAAAACAAGTCTTGAGTTTGTTTTCAATGCGGGTGAGACGTGTCGATGTTTAGAATCGTGTCTATTTTTTCACGAATGAAAGCCATCAAGTACTGTCCTCCACGTTAGGATAAAAATTTGTTGACAAGAAGTCTAAAACAAAAGTACGTTTGAAAAGAAAGTATGGCTTACGTTTCGTTTGTACAGCAAGGTAAGTGTAAGACAAATGAAAATGTATTTTGGTATCAAGTGGCACAGCAGAAAATATGGGTCAAGGCGGAATCGGACATCTGCAGCTTCTTCCAAATATCTGATATCTGCATATATTGTTAAATTAGTTTGGTGCTAAGTACTACATACGTGCTGACCAAATAACATGTGAACACACAAGTTAATTTCAAAGTAACTTATAAGGGATGTTGCCAATACTGACCAGCAAACACTCTTATTTTAATTAAAAGGAAGGAAGTGTCAGGTCAAGCTGACGAAGCACTATGCAAACTATTATTTTGAGAATATTAGTTTACGACGATACAGAGCTTCAGACTGCCCCCCTAAATGTAAATTTAATAATAAAATACAGCAATATTAAGTGTCACTAGTTTGTATGTTTTGTCTCGGTTCTTTATCAGGCCGCCTTCTCGGTTTTACTATTTAATGTATGCCAGAAAGATTGAGACACAGCTGTGGAGCCTTCTGTGCGAGATTGTGAAATAAGACACCTCCAAGGTCCCTAGTCTTATACTACTCTTGCTCGGCCTAGCCTGTGTGATAACCATGCAGTCGTAACTGAGATCAACTCCTACAAGCAAAGAATGTCATAGAAGCCAGTGAAAGCAAGATAACGGTCAAGCTACCTAGCTAATGACATGTGCCGAAGATGCCTAGTCTAACATTGTGAGTAAATCTCATCTTCCTCCAAAATGATTTTCGCCCCATCTTCTTCATGTAGGCCGTGCGACGGCAAGTAACAATGATGGCGTCGGCGGAGCCTCCAAGCAGCTTCAGCATTGCCCCTTTGCTGGAATGTCTGGAGGACAGCACCGCTGGACGCCCCGAGCAGACTGACGCCTACCTCACCATTGCCAAGTAGGTCTCATTGAGTTCTTCATCAAGTTTACCAACGCACCCCAAAAATACATTTGTATTTATTTATTATTTTGCAGTCGGCTCAGTGGAGACGAAGGCCGTCAGTTTCTTCCTGGCGTCACAAAGCACTTTTCTCGCTTGGGTAACGCCATCTTGGTAAGTCTTTATTTGAAAGAGAAAAAGCTCACCTTTTTGTCAACGACGCTTCCTAGCGAACCGCTGATGTCGTCTGCAGAGTCATGTTAGCAGTCCGCATGCTGAGCTGAGCCAAGCTGCCCTACAAGCTTTGGGATTTTGTGTCTACCATTCGCATGTCGTCAGTGGAGTGTCTGGTACGTTCAGTTGTGTGTGTCCGTTTGATTTTTGATTTTTTTTTAAACTGGTTAAATGTTGAGCATTCAGATTTCTACAAACTAAGGCCACAACCATCCCTGATGCGTTTATTTCACTAGGGAGAGCTGAATCCAGATGTGTTTTAGTACTTTTAGTAATCAGTGCGGTCACAGAACAAATGATACCTGTAAGTCAAGGCATCATTGTATATTCCTGTTTTCCCAGAAACCTTCACCTCAGAAATCCTATCCGCACTTTGCTCCGTGGTGGCCAAGTCGGCGGAGAAAAACACTTGCACCAGAGCGTTATGGGTTATCTCCAAACAGAACTTCCCTGCCGATATGGTTGGCAAAAAGGTGAGAACGGATCAGAACAATGGTGCTGCTTTCCGGCCAGGCACTGTATATAGTATTGTGTTTATGATGTGCTCAGGTGGCCTCCATACTCAGCACCCTGGAGAGTGTTTGGAGAAAAGGCGAAGTGCAGTCAGTCGTCATGGAACATGAGGCTTTGAATGTAGTCATCAGGTAACTTATTGTTCTCATACCTTTTCATCCATTTCATTATTACTTAGGGTGTAGAGAATTTTTTTGCTTTATCTCAGCTAACAGGGGGTGCAGTTAACCAGGTCTTAGTCGGTCTGCTTTTAAAGGCCGTGTCTTGTATTGTATCAAAAATTCACCCCTTAATCTTTATGTTGCATGGCTTAAAATATCCCGTGTATTGCCATACTTGCTGTATTTTGCTTCCATGGCTTTGAGAATCAAAAGAGTAATTCCAACAAAACTGAATAATATGACAAACTTAGAGTTGGGTGAGGGTCATTAGGTACCGGAAGTCAATACTGCACTGGTCGATTCAGTACCATGCAAAAAAAAAAAAATCATGCACATGGATTTTTCTCACTCAGGTGACATGCTCCTCTGCCACAGGTGTGCTTTAATTCCACCAAGAAAAGTTTTCATTGTTTTGATCATTCAATTTCCTGATGCCCGTAGGTTGCTGGATCAGGTTCCAGCTCAGATGGGCGAATTGGCAGTGTGCTGGGCCAAGCTCATCATCCCCCTGGTGGTGCACTCAGCATCCAAGGTGCGCCTGCGGGCGGCAGCTGCCATGGAGATGGGCCTGCCTTTGCTGCTGCAAAAACAGACGGAAGTAGCTGCCATCGTCGAGCCCTTGATGTCCACAGTGGGTAACCATCATCTGGAAGTTAAAGCTAATCTTAATGATAAAATGGCTATTTTTTCTTTCTTCACAGAAACTAATTCCAGAGCTACAGAAGCTTTTCATGACCAAAAATGAAATGAATGTCCTCAAGCTCTGGCCATTATTTGTCAAACTTCTAGGGAAGGTACGCTTGTTTTTTTTTTAATGCTATACATATGATTCTTGTAGCTGCATTTTACGGGTCTTCCTAATAATTTAAATTCGGTACTTACGTGTGCGAGTGAATAGTTGTACTTGTTGAAGATTTATGCATGTCTTAGTAACGATCGTTTATTAATGATGATTGGAAACCCTCGTGTTTGCTCTTCAGCTGCTCCATCGAGGAGGTCCCTTTATCAACTCATTGCTTCATCTGGAGGAGCTGGGCTTTCGCAGCTCCTCTCCCACCGTCAAGAAAATCGCCTTCATCGCCTGGAAGAGTTTGATCGATAACTTTGCTCTTAATCCAGGTAAATTGCGCCCCTTCCCAGTTGCGCTTGAGCTTCTCTAACTGCATTGTTCTTTTTCTTAAAGACATCCTTTGCAGTGCAAAGCGCATGAAGCTTCTCATGCAGCCCCTCATGTCGATCAATATCCGTACCGAAGCTCTGATGCTTACCAAGGTGGAGGTTTGGTGGTACCTTGTGGTCCAACTTGGCCCCAATTTGTCGCCCCACTTTGATTTGGTAAATGAGCTTGTTTATGTTTTTCCTCAAGCTTTTATGATTTCATTAGAATCCATGCGTCTTTAAAAGTAGTAATAACTGGTTTCTTTCACCTCAGGTGTCACTCCCATTGCTACAGTGCACCATTGGCTCTGAAGGCCACTTGGCACCAGCCACCCCTGCCAAAGGTCAAAATGGCATCGCAACGCCCAACACGCCCAAATCTGGTACTTTCCCAAACCAATTAGATTAGGCCTCTTTGACAAACACAATTAGTAGGGGTGCAAAAATCCACCAAATTGTCTATCATGTATTTGATATTGACTCCAAGAACAATTTGTCTGAATGTCACGACATTGTACTTTTTTTTGAATGGCTATGATCATTGCCAGTATTTTTGTTTGTCCCAGCAGGCCCACAGGCCTTCACCAGCCTGACGCCCAATGCATCACGATTAAACTTGAACTCCAGCATGCAGCTCGCCTCCTCCTTCCCCGCCATCAAGTTGCTGGGCCTGGAAATGCTGCTCCACTACTTCCTGGGTCCTGAGGTAGTTGCCACGGCGACCGAGAATAAGATGGCCCTTACCCTCGGTGAGTGCTCCACTTTACCTCGACAACTGTATTACTTGAAATTTTGAATGGAGTAGTAGGAGCCCCCTATACCCCTATATATATATATATACGTTTTGTGTGGTTCTAGAGCCTTTGAGACATCCGCTCTTGAGTGCTACGTCCTCTTTCAGCAAGCATGCTGCTGTGCTCATCTCCAATATCAAAGATGGCTTCAAACACATCGGCAAGGATGCTCCAGGTGCGACTCATGATAAGTTTCTCGCTTTGGGTATGAGCGGTCCGGGGTTCAAATCCTGGACGAGCCCCCACGTCCTAAAAGCTGGCTGTAACCTGTGATTTAGTAACCGAAATCGTCAGTTGCTTTTTCACAAATTGACATGTCTTCTAAAGTTTTTCCGACTTTCAATATTTCCACAGATGCTCTTTTGGCACTTTTATGGGATCATCTTGTACATTACGTCACGCTGACCATCGAGTCTGGTAAGTACTTGGTTCTTTGTAAACAGCAGTTAGTGTCGGAGAAAACTGTACATATGTGTATATTGCGTTGATTCTTTTTTTTTTTTATTCTGTCAGGGGTGTCCAAAGTGCGTGCCCAGGGCCATTCAAATCTTGACACCAAAATACTAGTGTTAAATTTTTTTTTTTAAAAAAGTTCAACCGCAACCTCCCTATTCTGTGAATTTTTTATTTTTATTTAAAGATATTCCTGATTCATGTCTTTATCAATGCCATTGTGGCCCGCACACTACGAGGATGGTTCTTGAAGCCATAGTTCCTTCCCACATGGTGCCACATAGAGTACTCCCGATTGGGTCAGGGTCTTAGATCATTACGGAGGCGGCTAGAGAGACCACGCCCCCTGCCTCCTGCCCGACTCATTGCCACTGTCATCAGTTTAAGTCTGAGCATTCAGTTGCTTGTACACCTTTGATGAGAAACAACCACTGAGGGGTTCTTCCCCAATGATGACGCCCGTTGTTTATCAGTCATGTGAATCTGTAGTAGGGGCTTGTTTGTGTTTGCTAATGGTTTGTCGCTGATGGCTTTGTGTCTGTAGGAAGTAAGAAAGATCGAAACGGCAGCGAGGTTCTGACCCTTACGCTTCAAGCTCTGCAGAACATTGTTTGCTCAGAAACGCTTCCTGCAGACAAAGTGCTGGTAGGACTGTCGCCATGTTTCTCTTCAACTAAGGGATGGGCTTTCAAAGCAGGGTCAGGAAACTGAAATCACATGAGCATTAGGTAAAGCCGGTCGTGCAAATTGAATAACAAAAGAACTGAAGAGGAACCGTTCAAAAGAAATCACGACAAATTGAACCAACTGACTATTCTCGGGCAATTGGCGAATTTCCACAAATGATTCATTCAAATTTCACAAGTACAATACGCAATAATATTGTAAATGACATTTTTCAGTTAAACTACCCTTTAAAACTAAATGTCTGGCACTTTATTTTATCTTGGCACTCGTGGCGAAGACTCTTTGTCAGACTCTTCTTAACAACCTGGGCTAAACTTAGCTCTGACAGCTGGTATTGCGTCAACAGACTTCCTCGACACCAATTGCTACTTTTCCATTAGCCAGTACTTTTGACCCATCTTGTCGTGAATTGAGAAGTTACGAAACTAGCGGAGAAACCTACTGAGATTCCATGAATAGGTGATAGGGGAAAATGAAAAAGTACATGTTCATAGCAAAAGAACAGGTGTTCACTGTATTTACTTGTTTTCCTTCAGGTTCTCTTGGAGAGCACCGTCAAAGGCATGCCTTCGCGCGTCCTCGGCTCTGCCTCCTACCAAGTGGGCAAGATGGATGTGCTGAATGTAAGCTTAAGGCCCTCCTTTTCCTTCACCAGTGCCATTTTAGACACAACTTGCACTTGTTTCTCCATAGGGAACACCAGCACTCTTCCTCATTCTTCTCCTCTTGGACAGCAACATGTTGGCGTCCTACATCGAAGACGCCAGGTGAGAATTTGTTTGCTTTGAATGGTGGATGGATACTTTTGTTTTTCAGCAGGGAACATTGTTTGTTTTCTTTGCAGGTTTTATCATTGCTTCCAGACACTGGTGGGATGCAGCCTGTCGGGCCCCACCTCCCCACTAGCATTCGCGGAGGCAGTGTTAGGCGCCATTGCCCGCAATACCTCCTCCTTGCAGAGCAAGGAGCACCTATCGAGGATGTGGAGCGTTGTGGTCACTCCGCTCACAGACACAATCACGCAGGTTGGTTTTCTGCCTCCATGGTGGTCTCATGGCCACTCAGCACCAAGGAAGCGATTTTCCTTGAATATGTATATCATAAATAAAACTGCTAATCTCGTAGTCTAACGAAGTCAACCAAGGAGACGCTTTGGAGCACAACTTCAGCGCCATGCACTCAGCCCTGATGTTCCCCGTCACTTACCTGCTGAGTGGCTCACCTGAGCAACAGGTTTGCTAACGCAAATGTGAATTCAGCAGGTCTATTGAGTGTGTTGTAAATTGGACTCCCCTCTTTACAGGTGGCCCTTAAGTCCATGCTGTCTTCTTGGTCCAAACTGTACAAGGTGTTCGCACGCTGTTCGGCTCTGGTGGTTACCGCAGAAGAAAACATCTGCTGTGAGGAACTCTGTGTCAAAATGGCCGCCAAGCTGGATCGAGATGCCCTGACAGTAAGACTAATCGTACCATCATCATCATCCACTTTTGAGAGGAACAAATCATTTTGACATGCGCGGATTGACCAAACATACAACTGAATTATTCCATAGAATCAAAACATTTTGTGCAAAGGTCATGGTGTTCGATTTGCTTTGTCCCCTCTGCTTGGCAACTAATTCACAGTGTGTGGAGGGGACTTTGTTATACCCTTTTAAAAACCATTGTTGTTTTTTTTCTTTTGCTTCAGGTTCCAGCCACGCTGACAGCTTTTGCATGCATGCTTCAAGTCATCGTGGAATGTGTGGACTTCTCTCCCTATACGCCACAGTTCCAGCAAAAACTCAAGTGTAAGTCCATTTATTTTTAGACTGTATATGATCAGGATTTTCAGACTATTATTAAAAAAAATATATTATTATTAAAAATCACCAAACTGATCGCCACATGGTGCAAATACTTTTTTTTAAATTTTATTTATTTTTTACAAAACTGGCTAAACATGTTGCAACTCATAGTCAGACAGGCAAGTCAATGGAAATGTACTTGGCCAAACCTTTTTCCTCTAATAGCAAACTGGTTCAATTAGCTAATCTCTGCTTTCTCTTCCTGCAGCTCCTCACACTCCAGTAAACTGGACCAGGAAGCGAAGCAAGGCTCTTGGCAATCTCTTCACCTTTCATTCACTGCTTGTTCGGTGTTTGGATGTTTACCTGGCAGGGGAGGATGTGCCATCAGAAACCACGGGCATGGCGCTGCTCTCTGTCTTGTCAACCCTCTTCACCAACCTTGTCACAGCTAACGCTGTCAAGGAGGCTTTGAGCGTCCTCATTCCGCCTCTCGTTGTTCTCTACAAGCAAGCAACCTGCGAGCCACCCAGATTTACAACGCAGATTCTCGGCAAAGTAGGTTCTCTTTAGCTCATTTGTAAATGTAATTAGTAGAATAAACGTTTTGCCTTCTGCAGATGGAGAAGCTCCTGAGTGAGGTCTTGGTCTGCATTCAGAGCCGCTCCAACTTAGCCAATGACGATGACCTCCTGGCTCTGCTTTCACCCTTGCTCTGTGTGCTGTTCCTACACAAGAACAAGCAGCACCGCACAGCTGTCACCCACTTCTGGAATTCCACTTTTGCTAACGCAGTAGGCCTGATCTACCCGGATGAGCTCAGGTAGAAACTACCGCCTCATATTATCATCTGTCCATCATCATTAGAGTTTACTCTAGAACCATTATTAGCCGAGGGTTGGTCCAGGAAAATGAAATTTGTGTTTACGGTATTTCTTCACAGACCAGTTCTCAGTCAAGTGAAGCAAAAGATTCCCATCATTCTTCCTGGCTTTGAGACTGTCAATGTGGCTGAAGAGCTCAGTGGACAGTTTACCGTGAGTTATCATAGATTTTTGACTCTTTTACTCTTCTCTCTTAGTGTTTCTCTTACATGCCGTTTGTTTCTTCAGAGCGAGAGTTCCCAGTTAGAAATCAAACTTAGTGGTGTGCCAGTTGTCTCCACTGGGAAGAGGGACTCTTTGCTGGTAGAGACGGCTGAGCTAAGTGACCAAAGCTCGCCGAGGACCTCCAAACCAGTTTCTGTAAGTCTTGAATCAAATCTGAAGTTGCTGCGCCTAAGCTTCCTTCCCGCCTTTTGTTTGAGGATTTCCACATTTCCTTTGGCAGACAAAACTGGACTTTGGCTCTCCCAAGGCTCTTTGTAGGAAAGTCCTGGACGAGGAGGCCTCTGTTGATTTTGTCTTCATTCCACCTGAACCAAAGGAGAGAGTTTTAACAGAACACCAGAAAGAAGTTAAAAGGACTAAAAGGTATAGCTTGTCATTGATTGGATGTCATTGGATCCCACGTAATTGTCACAAAGGCTTACTTAAAAAAATAAAATGAACTATTGATGTATACTCTTTGTGACGTAGGGTTGACATACCTGCCATGTACAACAACCTTGATGCCTCTTTGGATGCTACAGCATTCACGCAGTACACGCAGAGCCAAGAAGACTCTTTGTAAGTACTAAATTCAATGTTTGACATGAAACAAAGCACAACTTGAAGATTTTCTTTTTTTCTCCGTAGGAGTCATTTAACATCTGAAGACGGCAACAAAGTTGCCAAGGAGGCTTCAGCTGAGGTAAAGAAACATTCAACCAATAATTTTTTTAATCCAATATTCTTTGATTACAACTTTTTCAAGCTCCTTAAAACTATATAATCATGCCAGCTATGTTCGCTTACAGACGTCTCAGGAGACAAACGGAGATCCTGACGCTCGTCTAAAGGAAACTCGAGACTTTGCCACCCTGAAAGCCTTGGAAAGTGAGTCAGCGACGGAGGAACAAGAAATCATACCAGAGTCAATGGATATTTCCATGGAGGAAGATGTCAGAGAAGATGAAGATGAAAAACACATCAGTCCTAATATGTCAAGCTCTTCAGATTTAATTTCTGGAACACCCCAGTCCAGTAGTGGCAGTCGTCGTCAATCTTTCATTACCTTGGAAAAATATAATGAAGGAAAGCCTGCGAGCCCCAGTTCTGCATCCTTCTTCACAGGTACTCTTGTGAAAACCTCTGGTAGCCTGGACTCAAACACTCCCTCCCCGAAGGCCTCCCAGAAACCCACTGAACAAAATTCTCAGCCATCCTCAGAAGCACTATCAAAGTATCCAGCGAGTGGCCCTCAAGAGTCACCGCAAAGGCCCATAATAGACACTGAGAGAAAATTTCAGCCTATAAGACTCTCTGAAAGGCTTACTAGTAACGAATCAGAAGTTGATGACGTCATCCCTGACACTCAGACTGAAAATGTCATCTTGGAGAATACAGTGTCTTCTGCATCGGATGACATGAGAAGTTCAAATCTAGAAGAGGATTCTCAAGACACTGGGAATGATTCTCAGTTTTCCGAGTCGTTCACCTCTCCGGCTGAGCCGAGACACCGCAAGCACGGTAAACATCTACTCCCAGGAGAAAGTCCACTTGACTCGAGCACACCACAGAACAGACCCAATACGCGAAGCAAGGTGGCCAGTGAAGAAGAAAGTCGTAAAATACAGCTGAGGTCTCAGCGTAACAGCAGTGTCACAAGTCAGACTAAGTCTCGAGGTCAACGACACAAGGTCAGGCTGTACAGCAATACAGGGAATCTCCTCACTGAAGCTGAAAATAAAAAGAGAAGATCTAGATCGCAAGAATCAAGTCAAACGGACCTGCCCGTATCTGAGACCGAGTCCAGTCAGTGTGACCTGCAATCAGTCACACCTTCTAATTTAGATAGACGGGGACGGCGAAAGCGAGGTAGTCTTAGCAAATGCGTATTAAAGCCTAAAGAGGAAGTTCAGGGCGGGACAGAACAGCTTGAGAAACTCTCAAGTCAAACAGACATATCTCCAGACAGTTTGGTTGATTCCGAAGGCAACTCACAGGAAGATTGCAGCCAGTCTTTCAATGGTTTGGAGGATCCCAAAGGAGGTGATCTTAAGCCTGCCTCAAGGTCTGCAAAAATGTCCATTCAATCAGACACCCTGGCTGATTCTGAAAACCAGTCACAGCAAAATCGTGACCGACTTTCCGGTTCTCTATTGGAGTCTAAAGAAGACAGTCAGATATCGGAGAAAAGTCAAACCGACTTAAAAGCACACGGTCACGTCAATCAAGAATCAGAGGTGCAACATGACCTGCCTATCAAGCCATTATTGGAGTCTAAGGAGGATGATCCTATGAATCCAGAGATGATGTCTGGGAACGTATCCAGTCAAATTGCCTTGGAGTCAGTCCCTGAGTATGATACTGAAAGGCAGACACGGGGAAAAATGAAGAGAACGTCTAAATCCTTATCAGAATCTGATGAGTTAAACCTGCAACCAATGTCCACTCAACCAGATTCACAATCAGACATTGGGTCTGATACTGGAAGCCAGAGACCGCGAAAACGTGGCAGACCTCCAAAAATATCGAGGCGGAAGTCAAAAGTTTTGTCCGTTGACCAAACGAAAACAGATGAACATAAGTCAGGTTCTCAAATAGCTGGAACTGATGGCCCATCGCAAGAAATTGAACCAGTAGAACTGGGGATCAAACTGGAAAAAGATTCTCATGAAATTGCTTCTTTTACTAATGACAAAATCCAAGAAGCAGCACCATGCATTCTTGGCAATCGGGATGAAGTCACCAAAGATGAGCCTGAAGCTGAATTTAGTCAAGATTCACAAGAGATTACGCCAGCATCCATTAATCTTCCACAAAGTAACACATCTCCAGAGGTAGCAGAGGGTAAGAGTATACCAAAGGCCTTATCCAGAAAGCAGAGTAAGTCTCCTTCTCAAGCAAATAGTCCAGCGGAAAATAAAGGTCGGGCAAGAAGGAGAAAGGTAACCGAGAATCGGTCCGAGTCTAGTGCCAATTCCACGCCAGAAAGCTCCCAGTCTTTAGATGTTACAGAATCCCTAGAGACTCCTCAAGGCAGGGGATCAAGACGAAGATCTTCCAGAGTGTTTGCAGACAGCACAGAGTCATTAGGATCTGAACTGTCAGAGGCCAAAGAAAAATATTCTGCAAAGGGACAGAAATCCCAAGGGACATCACCAAGTCTCGCCACTGGCACAGCTGACATGGACCTTATTGTCACCAAGAAGAACTCTGGGGATCCAGAATTGTTAAAAGCACAAGAGAATTCCCCCAAAACCCAAGATCCAACCGTTTCTGAACCACCAGAGATGCCCAAAAGGAAGGGCAGGCCACGAATCTCTCGAACTCAAGTAAAGTCTGCTTCTCCACCAGAGAGTGACACTGGAGACTTGGAATCATCTAAAATGTTGGAACCAGAAGAGACTGCCGCTGAGGAGAGTCAGGAGAACTTGTCTTTGGAGGTATTTGCTGCGGACACACAGACTCACCCTGACGAGGCAAAAGACAAGCTACAGGTCTCGGAGTTCTCATCTGAGGAGACCACAGATATGGTAGTTGAACCTACAAAGCTGTGTAATTCGGTTAACGAAAAAGACTCAGTTGATCCAGAGGAAAAAACTCAGAGTTGCGCACTTGAACAAAAGCAAGAAGAGTGTTCAAGAATCGTAGATGAGCTTTTAAAAGCTGCGGAGTGTTCGACCACAAATATTGAGAAGACATTAATCCAGATCTTAGAAGATGGTGAATCTCTACATGAGGATGTTAAAGATGACAATGTACCTTTAGGGGAATTCCAAGTTGAAGAGCGAATCCAGATGTCAAACACAAACGACAATCCAGAAGGAAAAGATTGTATCGCTGAATCAACAGGGAGTGCTATCTTCCAGGATTCTCCAGCAAAGCTGAAGGACCTTGAGGCTGAGTTGATGCCGGATTTGGTCCAGAGCCCGTGCAGTAATAGGGCCAAAGGAACCTGGTCGCCTTCAGCCTCCCCCTCAATGAGCATTCTCAAAAAAGGCCAGAAGAGACCTGTGGAGGAGGAGACTCCATCACCCATCGTCAAGGTTGGTGACAATTTATCAATTAGAATTTATTATTATTTTTTTTTAAATGTCAGCCTAACAAAGCCATCTCACTTTGCAGTCCAGACGCGTGTCTTTTGCCAATCCCATTCAACGTCAGGAGACTGCTGACGACATTGATCGCCGTAGTCCCGCTGTCAGAACAAGCTCTCCCAAAAGAGCCAAAGTTGCCAACCTGCTCCAGCCTAAAGTACAAATGCTAACAACCAGTTTGAACTCAACGATTCGTAAAAGTTTGTACTTTTCTGAATGGGATTTAATTTGCAACCCACCCTCATTTTAGTTTGTCACGACTCCAACAAAGGGTACGCTGCCCATGAGTCCCAGGAATCTTCACAGTCCGAATTTCAGGAGCTCCAAGAAATGCCTGGTATGTGCACCGATTAAAACTCAGTGACATTTTTGCTGAGAGAAAAATACCTTGAACTTTTTGCAACTTGTCTCCAAGATTTCCAAAATGTGTCAAGAGCGTCAGCCCGTTTCCAAAAACTGCATCTATCCCTCCCTGGTCGGATGTGGCGCACCCATCGAAGCGGTGCTGCCTCAGATCTCATCCAGTATTTGGTGAGTACAGATGAGGTGCACCACTCAATCGCCTTTATGCATGGGCACGTGCATCACTTGACTTGAGTCTCTTTGCTGCCTACTGCATGATCATTTTTTTAGTATTTTTAAACATCCACATTCGGTCCTGAGCGCAGTTGTTGTCACCCTCGCAGGTCCCGTGGGTTTGGGCAGCTCGTGCGAGCGCGCAACATCAAAACGGTCGGCGACCTCAGTGCCCTCACTCCCAGTGAAATTAAGACTCTCCCCATTCACTCGCCTAAAATTTCCAATGTCAAGAACGCCCTCAAGTCCTACGAGCAGCAGGTATTTGGATCATTTTGCTCTTTTATTTCGACCTACAAGAGGTGACTTGCGTGACCAATGCCCCTCCAGAGAAAAGGCCGAGGTGTAGACGAGCTGAAGAGTTTTGTCGAGATGGAAATGATGACCTCTGAGCCAGAGGAGACGAGCATAAAGCCAAACCAAGATGAAGATGAGAAACCCGCTGACGTTTTAGGTGTGTACGCAACTGTTGAGATACCAACACGTTTGTTTTTGTTCATGTTTGAGATGCAGATTTCTTTCCCCCAACATCTGTTTCCAGCCACAGAATTGACCGATGAGCCTTCTGCTCCGGCCAAGTTGAATGAAGAGCAGTGTAAGGTAACGTCAGACCCAAGTGGGTCTGGAGTCCCCGAGGAACCGGGTCTCCAGGCCCGACTGGATGCCCTCGACTGTGCCGTGGCGCCGCCCCATCTGAGCGACTGCTCGCCTCAGCAGCTGTCGGACATCCACGAGCACCTGGCGGTTCTGATGAGGCGAGTCATGTTTGAGATGCAGAGCCGCCTCACCCCCATCAATGAGCGTCCCTGAGCGCACCGTGAACTGTTGACCGACCCTCTTGCACACTTTTATAAAAATAGCCTAATTAATGTTTTACCAAAATGCTATCATGTTGATTATTTCATTCAATGGTTTTTAAAATTTGTCTTCAAAAGCAAATGCACCTAACTGAACTGTGACTCACATTCACCCGTATTGCCGAGTTGTACATACCTTATTCCTCACGTGCTTGTAGAATGTTACAATGTGTACAATATGTAGAAACACCTGTTTAGATTGTCCTTTTTTGTTCCTTTTCATGTCACATGCACATGTCTACGTAGTTTTATTTGTACCTTTTAAGTACGACAAATAAAAAGTTTGGACAGAATGTATTTTGAAGAGAAAGGGGTGGGTGTTATTTTTGTTAGACTCTCACATTAAAATGCATTCCAAAATCACGGAAATTTTGGGAAGCACTGTTGCTGTTAAAAGTGAAATGTTTTTTTGTTGTAAATTATTGCAAATTGAGGCTAAATACTCGAGCCCCAAAGATATTGAACCGAGATGCCAAATGCAAGTAATCCTGCATCAGCATTTAGCACAGGCCACCACTAGAGGTCAGGCTTTAATATGAAAAGAAACTATTAGAGACACCAGTGAATTTTGGGATAGCTTTTGGAATAACGGTAACTAGAATAGAATAGAAAAGAATAGAATGAGCAGGGCTGATTTCAGTATGGAGCAGGACAGGAAATGGCCGTGAACGCGCAGAACAGTGGTAGTGGATAAACCCCCTTTCCACTACCACCAGGATCCGGTGTTGAGACATGAATGGGGTGGGTGAAAGCCACGCTTGATACATCGGAAGTGGGAAATTTCCGCTTCAAAATAAAATATATATATTTTTTATTTCTTTTTAAAAAAGGCCTTGGACAAACAAAGTTTATAAACTGCACCACGCCTCTGTACAAAAGAATGACGTAAATTGCTCTCGCGAATCAGGGGGGGGGGGGATTCGTCAAAATTAAAAGCTGTGACATATATATTGCCAAGGCTACAGGATCAAATTCAAGATTGCAGCATTTTTTGCCGTATGTGGGGGGTTATCAAGTCAAAAGTAATATTAGCTACATTTCCTCGCCCCTCGAATCCCGTAATTTCTGCTAAGGAGTTTGTCATTATTTTTACTTTGAAATCAGTACCCAGAAGTCGCGCACATAAGCTTAACCGCTAGCTTGCCCTCGGCTTCAGCGGCGTTCGGGTCTCCAGTCAGACAAGTCAGTGTGGCAAGCGGCTAAGGGGGGAAAACGGGGTCTGCCTGGTGGGAAGAGGAGTCGGTAAAAACCGGGAACTAAACCGGCAGAAGCCTCGGCCCTTTTCCTGCGGAGTTCCCACCGCTCGTCTCCTGCAGGCTTTGGCTCCTTAAATCTGGGCTCAAATCTGCACGGTAAGTAGCCGAATCCTTGCTCACCTTACCGCATCTGTGTCAATGTTCGTTGTTCTCTCCCTCGCTCTCTCGCCTCCCTTTTTCAATCCAATTAAACTCCCCGCAACGAATCTGTCTCCTTTCACCCTGCGCCAGAATTGACACAGTTCCTTTAAATAACATCTGTTGGTTGGGGGGGAAAAAAGAAAAAAGCTAATTAATCCTATTAGTGGCTGCATGTGATACCGCGTCCTCCGTGCACGCATTATGCATGTTAAAACGAGGAGCGGGTGCTGAAAAGGATGGGGGCGATAAATGGAGACCTTCTTTCCATCCCATGATGTCAACGTTCCATACAACCCATGTTATACCAGGCACCGTTGCCCAAAACGCCGCAAGGCCTTGCGGTACACGCACACAGTGGCTTCGGATGCGCAGGCTCGCCGGGGAGCCGCAACCGGTTGACAGCGCCTCTGCAGCCGGCCTGTTTTGGCTCTGCTGTCTCAGCCCGTGGGGGCCAAGCCAAGCGTGGAGGGGCGGACACGAGCAAGGCGTGGCACGCGTGAAGCATGACGCACGTATGGGCGTGCGACCCCTTCCTCCCTCGAACCCCCCTTGACCCCCTTACAGTTGTCATTGCAATGGCTTACACATGTGAACTGTGGTGCGATATATTATAGATGCAGAGTCTCGGTGTGACGTCAACATTAGGAGTCAGCAGCCGTGTATTTGGATCTGAAGGGGTAATATAGACTGCAGAGCTGCGTCAAAGTACACCTAAAACCATACACTCCTCATGTATGTATGAATCTTGTCATGAAGATTCATGCCTTGTTTATGAAGAAATTTAGGTCCATGTTGAGAAAAAGGCCTTATCGTGCAATTGATAACAAGAGGGAAAGGAATTTCCTGGATCTGCACCAAATATGTAATGGTTGCTTCCTTGGCCCATGCCCCACCCATCGTTGCAAAAAAAAAAAAAATATTACGACACCCATCAAAACATAAAGCTTGCCTCGAGACATCAAATGCATGTGGTACCATGTTGTACCAACCGCCTAGCTACAAAATAAATCAAAATATAATTATGTGACAACAGATCACAGCATCGCACCCCTGTTTGTTTGCACAGTTATGAAATTTTTGGGACCAGTGACTTCTTTCTGCAAGGCAGAGCAGCAAGTATCATAATACCGGCACAAAGTTTGAATTAGTGGGCGGCACAAATTAATCTGGTGATGAATTTTCTCCGCCTGTGTCAACCGAATTGTTTGAAGGCAGTTAATATTATCACGATTGTTTTGTTTTTTAAAAAAAAAAAAGAAACCACCAAATTCATACCTGCTACCCGCACAAACTCACAAAACCCATAAACAAAACCAACTGAAAACCAACTACTCATTTCTTCAGACCACATAATGTGTTGCATGACATTTCAACCTGGAATGTCAAAGTGCTCTTTGTGGTTATCATCATCTCAAAAGGAGTTGATCTGACAGGAGTGCTTTAAAGTTAGTGTCTCTATCATCTAGTAGTCAATGGTGTTGTTTCAACTTAAAATTGATGCGGTAGAGAAAGCATGTTTAGTTGAGTGTGTAATGTTGAATGAATGTCGGCAAATAATTGATATATTTCAATTCCAGACAGATTTGATTTTTAGTTTCCCAAGTGAGTCATTTAAGGTAAATAACCTAAGATCGTTCCACATTATGACGCAAATCACAATTTATATGCGCTATGGAGAAAGACAAGGCTCTTTCTGCTGATTTAAAACACAGCAGTTCAGTTACTTGTGAAAGGAATGGAAAAATGCAAAACAAATTGTCCTGTTGAAAATGTTTGTGGTTTACAAGGAACGTTACAATAAGTGTATAGTTGCTCGTACTGGGCCAACTTGATCCATCGGAGGTGATGTGGAATAATTCGGCCAGACAGGAATCCCCGAGCTCTGGTAAAGTGGGGCATAACCCAGTCCCAGTAGTGTTCCAAGTTAAGTGGAGTATAAAAATCCTCGCTGCCCTACTATTTTAGTAGCAAGGCTGCTCGATGACAGTGCACGGTGCTGGGTGGCGTGAATATGTGTTAAATGACAATTAAGCAGCGAGGTCATACAGATGCATTATCCGACTCATTTGATTCTCTACAAAATATCTAGTTCATTTGACCGAACCACTCGGTTGACCTCCGAGGCATTTTGAAGCCCGCTTTGGGAATGAAACATCTGCTCTCCTAGTCCCATGACCGATGGGGTACTTCCTGTGGCAGCGACGCATTCACGGGACAGCGGTGCACGCTGGTTTCGAGGGCTCCTCTGGTGGTCGTAACACTGACGTTTTTATGTCTGTCACTCTCTTTCTCTGTTTGCGTCCACGTCTCTCCCGTGTGGAAAAGTCGTTTCTCCTCCTCTCAGGAAATTCCTCTTCATCCCAGGGGTGAGGCCGAAAGAGAGGGTGTGAAGGAAGAGCAGATATTAAATCCGGATGATAGGAAAGCTTTCCACGGCTTAATTTCGGTTTTTACTTTTGATGGATGATGGAGGAAAAAAACAAATTTAGATAATACCTGGAAAAAATGCTAAACACGTACAAAATAGATCAGCACAAGAGGAAAAAAATTAATCTGGTCATTTTTGTCTTTTGATACAAATGCATTGAGCACAAAAAACTAGTTATCAAGTCCTTCCCCTTGTTCTGACAGTATTTTACATGATAACAAAAGATATCCATACGCTGCAGATTCAGTCACATTTTCATCTTTTTTTTTTTGCGTTTGTGTTTTTTTTATTATTATTTTCCTTAGATAACAACAACTTGAACTAAACAAAGATTGTTTCTATTTTCAAAGGTATATTTAGGAGTAAAAAGTGAATCTTGAGATTCTACTGTACACTTGCAGGTGTTCCCCGGAACCCTTTCCGTTTGAACCCTAACTGTTCTGATTCGTATCGCCATATTCAATTCTCAACTCGGAGGAAACTGTAAGAACCAAACAAACCTAACAAGAAGAAGAATTGTTATATTTTATATTCACGTGACCTTCTTTCAGGTGGGATTCAATGTGGCGGCAAAATTGGATTTCAAAACACAACGCAAGCTCAGATCACACGAGGGTGATGTAATCGTGTGTCATTGTTGTACACGTCAGGCCACACGTGACTGCCATAACAGCTGCGTGTTTTTTCTTTGTCCTTGGACTTAAAACGTGAGCGTGTGTATGTGTGTCTGCGTGCTCGCATTGTGAGTGTGTGTGTGTGTCCCGTTGCGTTTTTTGTGTGTGTTTATTGTTGAAACAGGATTCTGGCGGGACAATGCAAAGTCTTGTTTGTGTGTGCACATGACACACAAGAAATGGAGTATCCAGATGAGGACCTCTTCCGTCATTTCTGTTTATTGAACTCGGTCAACAAACCAAACAATTCAATTGATTCTTATGTTGTATGGACTTAAGCGTTTTGAAAGTAAAGTAATGCAATATTCAAGTTTGTTGGGTTCCAACTTCCAGAGGTGAGGGGTGTTATCACGTTGTTAGTCCAGAAGACATTCCACTCATCGTGTCCATCGGTGTTGGCCGTGACGTCGTGTTGAGCGTGGGCAAGAACACGCTGAGGGTTTAGTTGGCTTTTCCAAACGGAACCTAATTCCAGACAGATGGAGCAGCGTCCTGGCTGCTCTCTCCCCTTGGAAAATTGGGTCTCATTTCTATCTTTTTTTTTTTTATTCTTTTTTATTTTTCCCCTCTGTGTTTTTCCTCTCCACTCTCGCCAAGCCTCCCCCTCTTTCTCTCTCTCTCTCTCTCCCTCTCATTCTCACTCTTTTTGTCTGAGTTGATGTCTTTTGGCCCGTATGGAGAACCAGGAGCAGGTTGTGCAGCTGGGAATCAGGCCTCTTTCGGACTATGCTCACTGGAATCGACTAAAATATTTCATCAATATTAAAGACCCAATTGCCAATGTTTTTATGTTTTTACTCCATAGAGCTGGACCACCAAGGTTAGGCCCCGATGGTTTTGTTAGCCTAGTTAGCGATCTAACCTACTGCTTAGAAGTTGTAGATCCATCAGTCTACCTGTAAACCTGGTTCGGGCCACCAGTTTGTGTTCTCGAAAAGCTGTGCTTGATGTTTTAAAGTGTACAATCATGAAATATCGTTTCAGAGTGGTTCTACTTAATATTGCTAAGAAAAAAAAAAACTGAGCACTCTACCTTTCCCATATCCGCAGGCATAATTTAAGATATCTGAAGGATTTATTGACCAAATGCAGATACATAGTTGCGACACTAGTTGGCGGAAAATTGCATTGTTGGGCCTGAACGTCGCCTTTGTCAGCATAATTATTTGTTCTACTCTGTCAACATTAAAGCTGTCCAGCCTGATGTTCCTTCCAAAACTCAAAATGGGCCAAAAAGAACATCTGCAGGTCCTTGCGGCTCTGTAAAGAAATATTTTAATCGCAGCTTCATAGTTTGTCTTTTGAGTGTCTAAACGATATATAAAAGTTGCTGAGCCTGAACGGTGGAGCTGAGGTGTTGTTTTAGCATGTGCAGGAGTGGAAGCAGGTCTGGAACAGTGGCTGTGTTCTCTGGCCGTATACCTTTTGGGTTTCGCCACACATGCCCGTGCACGTGAAACGGCTCCAAAACAAACCGCGATGAGCTTCTGACGCTGGAGGAGATGGAAAGTGCGTGTGGGTAGCGTGTCACGAAGAGTTATCATCTCTTGTGTGGCTACAGCGCCACCATGTGTTAGTATATACCAACCCTCAAAATATAGCTCTGTCAGCTTTTCTATGGGTTCTTCTCAAAACTTGAAGGCTACGACTTGAGGCTCGCTTGTGACTTGCATGTACTCCCACCTCTGGTCGCTACACAGATTTATTGTATCTTGTTTAATTTTAATTTTTCTGCCGAGTACTATATGCAGCTGGCATGGATAGACATTTCTGATGAGTAAAAATATGTAAATAATAATCTTTGCAATAACACTTGAGATTTAGGCTACTGTGTTTTAACACTATACTCACTTCAAAGTAAACATCTTCATAAAAATATTCATATAAGAGAGAGCCCGTTGTCGCACTCTTTTGGCGGCTCAAGTGCCTCTCACGGCCATTAATGGCTGCTCCATTGCTTCACTGGCAGTGAAGATAAGGGCTGATTCACTCGCTATTGTCACACTCGACAGGTCTTTTTTTGTACAAATTTCCCACAATGGTCACGCCATTTCGCACTTGATCACTGCAAGCGATGGGTTTGATAAAAGACGTGCTTTGGCATAAGCTATGCTAAGCTAAGTTAGCTGGGGAAGCAAAAAAGGGTTTTAAATGGATAATTGTCATTTCATTTCCAGGCATGCATTTTTGTGACAACCAATTTTTGTGATCAAATCTATCTATCTATCGATCTCTCGATCTGTTATTTTTAACAGGGCAAGGCTATTTTGTTCCATCAGAATTCATCCGAAGTGATTCTGGGGGTCGAGTTCACGTTTGCTTTAAGTTCAGGTTGTTTGTCTGAAAAGCAAGGTGAGGTGAGTCTTTAGAACTTGTTGGAACTGGAGCCAGTCTAATGTTGTTTAGCTGAGTCAGTCCTCTTATGCACTCTCATTAAATCATTATCCCCGTAACTTACCGTTAGTGTTTGTGTGCCAGATCCAGTAGCGATATACTTCGAGGACACAGCAAGAAAAATACAAATTCCATCTCTATTTGTTCCCATCTTTGTCTTGTGTGTTTTGGGTAGGCTTGGTCCCAGATGTAGTTTTTGGCCAACATGGACCAGAGTGGAAATTCATTCTGTGAGATATTTAGCTTGGGTGTCACTGCAAAGCCAACCCTCAAAGTACTTTCATGAACTTGGAGCTGTAATATTATGGGAGCATTTTATGCGTGAAGATTTTCCAAGTGGCCTCTACCACAGCAAAAACATGTTTCATCACATTTTTCACATCCTAGCTCCGCCATTGGCCTGGAAGTTACTTATTGAATTGTGAGGGATAGTATTGCAAAGCATTGACGAATGAATCCATTTGCATGAACATCTGCAGGCGGCGGGTTTGATTCCTGCGGCCTTCAGCTGCCTCCAGACTAAACTGTCTCCTCGCTGGCCTAAATAAGGTGCGTTTGGCTGGGGATGGGGGAGGGGGTGTCTACCACCTCTATGCTCAAGCTTCTCAGTTACACGCAACACTCGCACACGCAAACATATACACACTCACTCAGTGTGTGCATCCCTCTGGCGGAATGGAACTCATATTTCCCACTTATGTGCTGGTCAGTGAACAGCCCCACCCCAAGACAGATGACTTCTCGGATCTAGAAGGTCATCAGTTGCCCCGTTATAGTTTTGCAGATGACGCACTTTTTCCATAACTCTGTGACTCTTTTGTGTTGAAAAGAAAGACATAGCAGATAAAACACGAGTCGTTTTTTTCTCCTCTATCCATTTAGGAAAAAACGGACAACAACCCAGTGTGCAGTTTTCTTTTATTCAACATATCAAAGTACTGTAATACTTTGGTCAGATTGGCTTTGAGGGTCAGGGCACACATAGATAGCCTATTTGAACCGACAAAATTTGGGACCTGGAAGACATTAATAATTCTTTATTGGGGAAACTGTCACCACTTATTGAGTTTCCCGAAGGCATTTGCTATGTGTGAAAACATTTTGTGGTTTCATATCGCTTGCTCTTCAGCAGCAACTCAGAAGCCATCAAGAAATAAATTTTCGGCTGTGTGACGCAAATCAAAAGCACAGATTTTCGGCTTTCCCCTTCAGCAGTACATACACTCGGGCAAATTTAGCAAAGAAGTTGTTTAGCATTGAAAATAACACATCTAATCACATCCAGATGAAAGGGCAAACAAAAACAAAATAATTGCAAGATGTTGATAGTTGACGATACGACAACTCGCAACAAACGCTGTTTTTCTAAAGTTTAACCGGTTTTCTAAGAGCCCTGAAAGGTTTATGTTAAAAAAAACTATTTGACCATCCCAAAAAAAGAGCAAATGTGCAACTATAAGCAGATTTGTGGAAGTATTAGCCAATTTTTGCAAATGCTTTCTTGTAACTGTGACTCATGTATTTTTTTAGGAAGCGTTGTGAAGATGTCACGAGCACATTGCTAAGAGTGAAACTAGACCAATTCCAAAAGGAACCCATGTAGCACAATCAGTTATCAAATATCATTTATTGACTTGTGTTTTGTGAACTTGGAGTCTGTAAGCATAAAAAACTTTCACTTTCAATCAGTGGAAAGCTGCTGAGATCGACATAATGATTTGAGGCAAATTTTTGTGTTGTATTATAGCGGTTTGTGTTGCTGACTTAGGTTTGATGTAACATACTTTCTTCCCCCCGTTTGTGTGCGCCCCTCCCTCCCAAAAAGAAGAAGAAAAGTAAAGAAAGTAGGAAAAGGTCAGAAGCAATTTTACGACCGAGTCTGTCTGGATGACATTTTGATCAAATTAATTGTGACGGTTCAATGAAGCATTACTGATCTCCGCTGAGTCAGCAAATGACGACCTGGAAACCCATGAAAGGCTTGCAGCCCAGTCCCGAGGCTTTTGACTTTGGGCTTAGAGAATTAGTCACGTAGGAGATGCTACATACACCTTCCACTTCTGAGGGAATTCCATTGAAGCTCTGAAGGAAGACTGGTGACATGGAATTCGAGATGGTTGTTTTCAAAGCCTTAACGCTAGAGGCAGATGCCTGGATTTGTCTCATCGCTGCCTTTTCTGGAAGGCAACTCGCGGGTAGCTTGTTTCAGCCAAGGCTGAATAATTTCATTGGTTGTAGACCTTAAAAAAAACAGATGTACAAGTTATGGGAGGCCACGGCGAAGTAAAGTTTTGTAGGAACTTGACAGAGATTCTGTTTGGTCCGGAAGGAAATGTCAGATGCTTCTGTTGTCTTCATTAGTGGAACCAGATCATCCAGATGGAGCTCTGTGTGAATCTCTGTATTGAAAATACAGTCACAGGAGTTTTCCTCCTTGCCCTCATCTTTTTGTATGTTAAAAGGATCTACCAAAAAAAATCAAAATATCAAGCTGCCTTTGTGTCCTGCACACGTGGAGGTTATGTAAACCCTTAAACCGACACAACTTTGGGGGTTAAGTGGGCCTGGATCTCAGCCAAAGAAACATCTCTCATTTGCCACTGGTGGATTTCTTAGTTTAGAGGAGCACTTTATTGGTCCCTTGAGGGAGAATCCACATATTTCACATTGGCCAAAAATAGACACATCCTTTAGAAGTGAAGGGAAATGACTGGTTGCATACGAATAAGTGCCCCCTAAGCTTTTGAAGGTTTACCTTGCTCAAAAGGCTCCTTGGAGGTGCACAGCGAGCCATGGCACCTACAGTAAGTCCTTAGGAAGCCCAGAGAGACTAAGCTCCTGCATGCCACCCTTTGAAGTTGGTCTTATATATATAAAAAAAAAAATCTTAAATAGTAATTGCAGACTTATATAGAGCACTTTAGCTACACCGTACATACGTTGCCCAAAGTATTTTTAAAAGGCCAGAAATTTGAAAACCATTTGAAAACGTCTTGAAATGTTGAAAACGTAGTCGTATAATCAGCAGAAAAATTGCTGCCATTATGTTCTAACTGAACTGTTTTTTTTTTTAATTTCCAAATGACGTACCTCAAATAGAATCTCACATTACAATGTAGTCACCAGTAGAATCTGCTAACAGTTGCCATGTAAACAACACGGCAGTTCGAGTGACATCACACAAGTCATCCGAGTGCAAAATTCTGAAAGGATAAATCGATATGCCACGCCCAATCGAATTAAATATGACTCAAGTGTGCACTAATTCTCACTAATAGTCACGTCACTGAGCTTATGCTGCCTAATCCAAACCGAGGCAAAAAAAAATACACTATCAATGACTGGCTTTTTCCACTTTAATTTGTTGTGTCAATTTAAAAAATGGAGGATACCCAGTGGGATAAATTGTGGTTGACTTTGCTGTCGTAGTTCTGCTTATCTGACCCTCGATTATACCACCCTTGGTCATAGTGCCCATTGGAGTTGCTCCATCCGGTGACTTTTATATCAAACGTTTACTTTTGCCTGGCACGCCTTGCTTTGTTTGCACAATGACGTTATATCAAGAGGGGAGCGCAACATGGAGGCTTTAATGTTGTTGGTTATTTTTAGGTGACTCACATCCACTCTGCTCGAAGGGAAACACATGCACGCACGGACACACACTAGTGCCACCTGCTGACTTTACAGTTGCTGTGTAGACAGCTGCTCGCTGAGAGGAGTTGAGCAAAACGTATAACTTCACTTAAATGGAAAACCTAGTAGCTCCTTTTTTATTTCCTCTCTCTCCCCCTTATGAATATTTATGCACTGGCCTATTAAATTCCAAAGCCAGCTGTCAGAAGAAATGCCCTTCAGCCAGCAGACTTCACAGACTGCTGCGGTGTCCTACAAAAGAAATATGATCACGCAATATTAATAATCCCTCCCTTCTGTGTGTCTCCAGGGTGACGGGATTGGTCCAACCTGTGCTGTTGCAAAGGCTGGACTTGCAAGAGACAAAAGGTAACAAGTGCCCTACGTCACCCCATTACGTGCCAATGAAATTGTTATATTCAGTATTTTTAATTACAATATGAGGCACACTGTAGGAAATGTGCTCTTAAAAAAAAAAAAAAAAGCTGCCTTGCCTCTCTCATCTCTACCATGTGAGCGTCAGCCGGTATTAAACTCCCTTCACTTTCCCTCCGGGTACAGAATAGATTATGCAAAAAGCAACCGACATGAACATTGATTTAATGCAGTATGTAAAGCGCCAAGGACTGTGGTATGAGCGCATGAAAAGAAATCATTTGACCCATCAGCTGACGGAAGCATGATGGAGACTCCAAGCTTTGTGTTTCAGAAGTGTCTGTGAAAGTCCCCCCCCCCCCCCCCCGACTTCCCACATTGTAAGTAGCCTGTCAGATGATCGGAGCCTGCTGTGCTAATTTAAAGAGAAGCACTCGTTTGTTTCTCGGGATATTGGCAGATCCACTCCCATAAGTGCTCTTGAAACGTTCTATTTGCAGTTTGAAAATGTTGCGGACAAATCACTTCGGAGCTGAAAACGTAATACACGCCTCAATTTGGTGTGTCGGTGTACTCCCAATATGCTTAAAAATACACCATGTACGTACGCAGGGTGCTTGTTTGAGGTTGGAGGCTGTGCTTGCGTGGTTCTTCATTTTATATGAAGAGAGTCATGCATCACTCTATTTGTTGGGTGTAGTCCATTCATTTTTTTGGCTTTATATGTTGGAACTAGCCATTGACATTTCCTTCAACCGTTCTTCCAAGTAGACCAAATCGTGTAGCTTCCACAGCCAACAAAAGGTCACAATTACAATGAAAGTCAGGAAGTACAAGGTTCCCTGTACTATATAGTATTTTGGTCCTTCTTGGCCTTAAAACCGCCTAATTATAGCATTTGCAAGCACACTCTGACGCACATTTGAGCGCTAAAATGCGGAGCAAACTCATTTGTGTCTTGAATATTACGGTTACCATGCCATCTGCATCTGTATGTTCAAAGAGTTACTCAATGAGGTCTAATAGTACGGATGCAGGCATCCAGCAAACTAGACAAAATGTTTCAAAACTCAAATTGTCCTAGCGAAGGTCAACTTGATCACCACAACCAGCAGACTTGGCGGCTCCAGAATATTGAATGGAGGGAGTGTTTTCTTTCAGTCGCTCCCAGGATTTAATCGTTATCATAGATGTAGGCGTTGGGCCTCACCTCTCATGACTGGTCGTGGTCATTAGAAATCAGGCTAGAAATAGCCTCTTGCATACTGCCTATTGTTGATTTTCTGCCCATGTCGCTGTTCAAATGATTTGAAAGCTGCAATTAAAGCAAAACGGCTGTGGCGATTCTCCGAAAACATAGCTCCTAATTTAATTTTTATGTGGATGACACCCAAATTTATCATGCCCCTTAAACAACACAATACTTTGTAGAACAAGTAGAATGTTGGGTAAAAAGGTATTGTTAAAATAAATCAGGGATTGGCAACCGGTGGTCCGTGGCCCTCGAGTGGTCCACGGCGGTGTTGCAGGTGGTCCACGGAGTTGGAAATGGAAAGTAATTGTAACGTTTTAAAAAATGAAGTGGATTTATTATTTAGACTTGATTTATTTTCCAACTAAGAGTGTGAATCATTTACCCATCCATATCATGTCAAATGTAGCTAAGATTCCCAAAAGAGACATACAGATGCAAATAAATAGCCTGTGTAGGTCTCTAAAATAATATTTTGCCAAAGCAGTGGTCCCTGAGTTGCTTCTTGGTTATAATGGTGGTCCCTTGGACAAAACCAATATAAAGCCCCTGAAATAAATACAAATATTACAGTTGGTGACCTCGGTGCTGTGACGCAATACTTTAAACCCAAAGTTAGCGAGACTGGAAGGCTGATTTAAAACCTGATGCTGAGATCACCTCGACATCATCAATCATTTTCCGTCTTTTCCAAATGAACAAATTGGAAAGCAATCGTGCCGAACCCTCCCAGATATTTTTAAATAACAACAGCGTGTTGTGCGTGACATGCTGTCTTTTGCGTTTATCCAATTGTGCATGGAATGCATGAGAAAAATTCAAGAGGACGCATGGTGGGATACGTTGCCCACCGACATGCATATTTAATTAGTGTATGTGGTTTCTGCCAACTGTATTTAACGATGCTAACAAAGGCCACACAAGGAGAAAGCATTGTGGAGTCAACACTTTGTTGGCCGGCCCATTTTTTTAATGGCCTCACTGTCGCCTTTCTGTTTCTGCCGCAGCCGAAATAGAAGGCCAAAATTGGCACATGTTTCATGTTACACAGCAGCTCAGCTCCCCTGGGAGCAGCTGAGATCAGTCTCACAAACACAATAGGGGGTAGTTTGGGCAACAAACACGGCACAAATACAAACCTCCACGCTAGCGTCTTGTTAAGTGCACCAGCGTGTGTGATTGAGCAAAGACTTGCTGAGCAATCAGAATGCTAATGAGAGCAAAATGCTCCATGCATCGATTTTTGGCTAGAGGAGTATGCGGAAGTGACGGGTCAGTTCGTCTCTCCTTGCCTCCCTCTGGATTTATCACCCCTCTTCGCATTGAGTAAGAAGCAGGGCGAGGGAGGAAGAGGAAATGATGTCATCCTCCCATGTTCAGTCTCAAGGGGAGTGAGATCATTGTTGGTGGATCCACATGCTTTTACTTCCTCTGCTGCGGCGCTTCCTTCGTTTTCTCTGGTCCAGGTCCGTTCAAATCACAGCACCATGATCATCCGGCCTTTCGGGACCAGACCAGCCTGTGTGCAGTCTTCCTTCACACTGCAAAGACGCTTGGCGGCAACAATTATTATGATCTTATGATTATTACTATTACCATATTACTATCATACTAATTGAAGAGGGTGACAGGAAGGAGTGAGAGTAAATACGTTTTACTTCTTTCTGCTCCTTTTCAAATATGTACAAAACTATCTAATTTTGTTTTTCAGTTTTATTGTTTGTTTTTTGAGAGTTCCTTCTTAAATGTATTTACAAAGCTAATCACGTCTCAGCGTGACATGTACTGTGTATCGGAGCCAGTCGGACTTCGTATCAGAGCTGGCGTGGCTCTTTTGTGTGAAAGCTAACTTCAAGCAATGGCAACAAGCCTTTTGGCACTTTCCGAGGTGGTATCAGAGCATTTACGGGCAGTGTAACCAACAAGTATTTTATATATCTGATGCCATGTGGCTATGTGAAAGCTGACACAGTTGTGAAAATAATCTCCAAAGAATCCCCCATTTATTTTGAAAGTCACAGGCAGATCATTTGGGGTTTTTTTTTCTGTTTGATGCAGACATTTTGGACAGTCTCTTATCTGAAAAAGCCATTGCATCACATGTTTATTGACAGCGTATTACATTTGTAAGCCTTTAATATACACAAATAATTACTCTTATTAATGAAAATAGAATTCCCTTGATTATTCTCTATATAATTTGTCTCATGGCCCCTCTCCGAAAATCCAACCAGCAAACCTAAAAACATGACACGCCTGCTATAGAGCGGTGGGAACAGATCACGGCGAGAACTTTAAAAGCCTTTCGGGTTTAGTTGTGGCACCGTCTGGCCGGGTCGGGCTGCTGTCGCCTGGACCAGATGCACGTGTCTACAGATGTTTGAGTCCCGCCTTCTATCTGGCCTAAAAATATATCCTGTAACATTGTATGAGCATTTGTCAGTTTCCTTATGCTACTTAACAGCTGCTGTCAAAGTCCGTATTTAACTCTGTGTGAAATGTCAAAGATCACAGCTTGGAGGTGAGAGACACTTCCTGCCTGTTACAGTGTCAAGTGTTGAAAGCGTGCCAGGTTCAGGACTTTTTAACCCCTCGTGTCCTTAAAAGAATCCTGGCTAGTTTGTTTTAGACTGCTTTTCCCCCCCCCCGCTTCTAAAGTATTTATACTGCCATTGTCGTATCACCCAGCCAGCCTTTCTTTGTTGTTTTGTTTTCAACACGTCATGGCTCGGGAGAAAGAACATCGACGTGGCAGTTTTCCCAGTATCGGAGCAGTCAGTAAATAATCTGAAAACATAACTCTTTTAAAACATTATGAAACACGTTTAGTGGAACTGTTCTGGATAAAAAAAATAAAATAAAAAAAAACTGGGATTATGGAAAGAACGGAGGGAGGATGATTGCATGGTTTCAGTTTGTCAGACAGAAGCAGTGTGGCTTCTGTAGAAAAGTAATTACTGTTTACTTTGGGCAAGTGTGCGTGCACACACACGCACACGCACGCACACACACACACACACACACACACACACACACACGCGTATACGACGACTTGCTGTCTCAGCTCTGTTTGACAGAAAATGTACTTGTGTTTTTGTCTTGCTCTCGAGTCAAGAATGTGCAGCTAAACAGTGCTTAGCTATCTGACGTCCTCTGGTTTGTCTCTTTCAGGTTTGATTTGTTGTACTGTATATACATTTTAATATGAGTTAATTTAAGCAACAGACAAGGAGTGAGCCCCCGACTGGGCCGTCTTGCACGTAGCTATGATGTCATGATACCTTGCACCAAACAGAAATGTGCAAGAGTGGTTTATTGCACGTCTTAAATTGTAAACTGCCAGACTCTTTGAACAACTTGTTTTTTTTCCCCCCCACTGTGCTAAAATAAGAGAGTGTGAGATGAAAAGAGCAGTATGACATTGCAACTTTAAATCATCAATAAGCAAACTCCATCTTTACTTGTTTTGTAGTTACTCCCAATTTTGACGACACACGAATTTGCCGTGGATGACCGATCATCAGCGTGCCTCAATAAATTATCCAGTTCAACTTAATCTGCTTTTTTTATACATATAATTTTTTATCGATAATTTTATTTTAGTGAAGTCTAGTGACAGAACATTGTTTTTCTTAATATTTAATATTGACCCAAACGGAAATCCAGGTGAGAAGTTGCGATCGTCTTTGCGTTTGGACAGTGTCAGCTTTTCCTTTGCCTTGAATGGGCGTCGTTGTGCAAATTGTCGTACAAGACTGCAGCTGGGAGAGTTCCTGTCGTCGCACGCGCTCATACAGAGCGGCCCTGTGCTCAGGCCTTGAAAATGACAGAGCAGCCAATCCACAAGGATCTAATTGTAGCACCGCACCTCCTCGCCCCTGTGTGCGTGTTCTTCCATGTATTTGTTTGTGGCTCAAGTGCGATCCTGCTCTCTAATCTCATGTGTAGGTTGGCTCCATGCGTCCCCCTGCAGAAAGGGGCGACGACAAAGCGGTAGCCCAGAAATAGCTTTTTGTGCTGGGGTCAGTGACTGTTTGGGTTGAGATCAGGTGGCAACATTTAGTGAGAGAGATCATGCATAGGCTTAAATTACTTCTTAAATGACTGCTTTTCTTCAATACGATAAATGTTAATCGGATACATATCCATTAATTAAGTTACTACTACAGAAATATAGGAGAGAAGATGAAAACAAAGTGTGAATAGTACATGCTTACAACCACTAGATAGCGCCATCCGTCTACTGGTTTTGCTCCTGTCGCTCACTAAATCCTTTTTTTGTTATTGTTCCCAGAAGTTTTTATCACTATGATTTGTGATTTTATTTTTTTCCCATTGAATTATTTTTTTTAGATATATGAGAGTAGAATGTTCTTTTCTGATCTCTTTGTTCTGGTTAGAACCCAAGCTGCAGCGTTATGAAAATAGTTGTCGACTCTGGAGTCTGCAAAGTGTATGCTGGTCATTGCTCATGCCAAAACAATTTTAATCAACAACTTTTCTTTAAATCACCCATTGCATAATATTATTCTGTCAAATGTTATTGTCATGTATTTTATTGCCTTGAAGTCAAGTAGATGTTCTTTAATTGCAAGGCAAAACGGTCATTGTCCACTTTTCAAGTTCACAGATGACGCATGTTTCTCTTTTCTTCTATCTCAGATGGACCAGCTGTCCGACGAGGAAGTGGAGGTCAGAGAAGGGGAGGAAGAGGAAGATAGCGATAAGGAGGATCAGGATCTGGATAAGATGTTTGGAGCCTGGCTGGGAGAACTGGACAAACTCACGCAGGTACACGTACTGAACTAAACAGGCCTCTATTTCCTTTGACACTCACTTCTTGGCATTTTTGGACCACCAGAGCTTGGATGATGGCCGTCCTCAGCGTAAGGCACCCCTTAGGCAGGAGACGAACATGGCCAACTTCTCCTACAGATTCTCCATCTACAACATCAACGGTCAGACAGCCAGACATGAGTGAAGATGCTCATTTGAGTCCTTTGTGAGATATCTAACCCAGGTGCTATTCTATGTGGTTGCAGAGGCCTTGAATCAGGGAGAAAATGTCGACCTGGAGGCTCTCATGGCAGACCTCAGCTCCATTGAACAGGAGCTCAGCACGGTCAACCCCAAACAGAACAGCAACATGGCGCGTCTAGGACTCACCGATACCAAGGTTGCTAATATTTTGAACCTAGCTAAATTCTAAATAAACCCCGGTCACAATTTGGGAAAATATAATTCAACTTTTTTATTTGTCCAGGTCCGTCAGAAGCCCCCGGCAGGCCGCAGTAGCAGGCAGCAATCGGGGGGAAGCGGCGACGGTGGTGGAAGTAACAACGTCAGTGGCGGCGGTGGCAGCAGTGGGGCGAGCAGTAGCAGCAGCAGCACCAGGGCCTCCCCTGCCGGCACTATCAGGGTTGCCCCTGAGCAACAAACGAGGCCGGCCCTGGCGTCTAACTTTAGCCTGGATGATATAACTGCCCAGCTTGAGAAGGTATGTTGATGGTGCAAGATCTCCTGACTTCATTAACCAAGAATGTTTTGAACGTGCTGTTCACTTTTCCATTTTAACTTAAGAATCACATCTCATCTAGCATATGCAGCTTGAAATGCCAAACCCAGTCGAATCTATTTGTGTTCGACAGGAATGTAAATGTGCCATAAAAAATCCTGTAAACAATTCATGATCACAAGGTGGCTCGATGTTTACCTTAAGTGGGACATCAGTCAGAAGACCTTGTATACTGCATTCCGTGAAACTCTGCTGCTCAGTACTAGTTTCCCTCTTTCATGCAAGGAACACTTCAGCGCTCTCCAAGCGCCCGCCTTTCCATGTCTGCATCTAAACAGGGTTTTACAGATGGCTACCACTCAGAAAGACGAGAATATTTATCATTGGTGTTAGTCACAAGGCCAAACTCATTAATTTATTTGTCCACTTGATTCTAAAATCCAGTAAGTCATGCTGACTGAGATGCCTCTGGTGACACGTCAAGATTGTTTATCATCTCTGCCTTCCCATCAGGCATCAATGAGCATGGATGAAGCTGCCCGTCAAAGCTCTTCCCATTCGCTTGGCTCGACTTCCACGTCGGCCTCGGTGCGGCGCCCAGCATCCGGTCAGCGGCAGCATCGGCGCACGGGATCGGTCGGCACAGTCAGTGAGCATGAGGTAAACTTGACTTGTGATTTCAGTCCTGCTTCACTGTGCTGTACTGTTCAAAAGGATATATTAATGCTCGAACGGTTCACACAAAATATAGTTATATTTCCTGTTGCGTAATCATAATTTTTTTTCTTTTTCTTTAGAGAAAGTTCAAAGTTATGAGAGGCTCAATTTTATTTATCCATTAAGAGTTTCCTTCTTCAATTACACGTGGCGGATTAAAAAAAAAAAAAAGATCTAGTTCCACACAATGATCAGAATTCTCAACAATGGATTATTTCCTAGTAATGATCCAGATGAATTCTCTTGTAGGTGCGATCTGTCATCCACTCTTCACGGTCCTCCATCACGTCAGCCTCAGGAACATCTGTCAACTCGGCCTCCTCGATGGATTCCCTGGACAGCGTTCCCCATGCCAGCAACTCTGACGGCCATCCTTCAGCCATACATCCACCCAACGGCACTAGCCACAGCACGGAGGTACAGTCGCTTTACCAAGCGAGTTGACACTCAAGCAACTGAGCCCGAGATTATATTTGACATATCGGCTAAAATCATACACGCAGTTTAAGACCCAATATCCAGGAAGCGCAAGGATTGAAATCAATCTGGACTCAAATGAACATTTTTAATGAGACAACCTGCTTCCTGAGATATTGGGGTTGTCTAGTAGATAATAGACAAATATACAGTCACAATATCATACATCACCATCATTGGTGTCTATTCAATTTATCTTTCTGAATAAAACGCTCATGGTTCATGACTGTGCATGAATTGTACACAGACGTTTAAAGTTTAATCCCTGTGTGTAACGTAACCTTGAGGCAGAAATCACACACACACACACACACACGCGCGTAATCGTGTGTGCATTTGTATGACCTAAATATTAGTCGACTATGCTAATGCTCTCAATAAAATGATTTCTAGAGATGAAGCACATAAGATTTAGAAAGATGAAGCAGATCAAATATAGAAAATGTGTCGTTGTAATATGTATACGATGCATTTACATTTATTATTATTACTTTTAGTTTTAGACCTCTCTTTGTCATAAGCGGGGCTGCAACTAATGATTATTGTAAAATAAAAAACGTTTTGATTTTTATCCTTGTCTTTCAAAAACCCGACATTATAAATTGACAGTGCAGTACGTAAATGCACAAATATAAATGATGAAAATGTATTGTCAGAAAATACACAAAAATTGCTCATTGTTTTCCTACATAAACCAATTTATGTTTACTGTTGAAGCTGAAATTGATTATGCCGGTCAACTCACTTTTACAATTTTTAATGTGGTTTCCGGCAGCCTGTTATTATAATAGTTGTATTTGTAGTGTTTTCCCCCCCCCACAGGTTTCCTTGCTTTTGCCGTTGTCTGCCGCTTCACCCCACAGCTTTCTGCTAAAGCCAGACACAACATTCATTCACCAGGATTCTGTCTTGTCTCTCTCTCTCTTTCAAGCACTCCTATCTGGACAGAGAAACTTCTCTGATTCTGAGAAACATAGCAGGGAAACCTTCACACCTGCTGACCAAGGTGACCCCCACTTTCCTCACTGCATGTTCACCCTCTCCTTATCTTGTCTACCCTGGCCTTTTTTTTTCCTTTATTTTTTTTTCGCCTGCAACTTTCAGTTTTAATTTTACTACCAGTCAGTGCCAGTTTGCATGTTTCTTCCCTCTGCTATGATTTCAATGCTACCACAATAAATGCTACATGCTAAAGCTCAAACACCATTAGATATCAACGTGTTGGGGCTGATGTCTCATCAAAAAGATATGGTGTTAATAACATTTATGTGTAGCCACGAGACAGTGGTTCAATCTCAAATATTGTGCGCAATGCACAAATGTGTAGTACCAAAAAAATTGAGTTTTCTTTTTAACTTCAGAGCTACCACTCTATTGAACTTTTCTGCAAGATTTCAAAGATGAGATCATGGACTCTGTCTGATCATGGCATTGGTTTAAAGTGTCCATTCAGCTCACAGCATCTTTTTTTCTTAACCTTAAGTTATCAGCAACTACTAATAATAATACCTTAAAAAGTTAAGGAAGCTTCAAATACTACAGTAAAATGTAAAAGTGTTTTTCATCATCAATAAGGCCAGGTAAGTGACTGTCACCGATTCTGTGTCTGCCATCCTCTTCAAGTCATGCGGCATCCTAATCTGAGAAAGTTTGCTTGAAAAAAAAAAATAACCTGAAGATTTTAAACTCACCTTGAGAAAGACATCTTGAGGATTTGAAAAACACACTCCAGCCTCCAGGTGTGACCTTAATTTAAAAAGGACACAACCCTTGAGGATCTCGTAGGGTCACAACATTAACACTTTTAAACAAATCAATGAGATGGCCGACCCACCAGTGCCTTACTTTGCTTTTATTTGAAGCTGACCCTGCAGTTGACATTACAAAAGGAAAAGTCAGTCTAGAAAATAAATAATTGTTTTGGTGGCGTTTGTGAGGGGAAAAACATGAGCTTGAGTGAGCTGCGAAGCAGTAATGTTTATTTGGGAGTCAGCCAGTTGAACTCATGGAGCTCAGTTGATGAACAACAGTGAGCTTGCAAACACAGATCAATACGGTTCAAAAGAACAAGCTGCCAATTGTTTTTATTCAAAGCAGATCGAGTTGTTGTGATCCAGGAGACCTGATTTGCTCCCATTAGCTGTCCTGTCATAGTGCCATCGGTCATATATTTTCTCTTGATAAAATAGATATAACTCTGGCATCGTTTAGAGGCTAAACGTCTGGTCTCGAGCTAAGCTGCATGCATCTTAATGGTGAAGGTTAAGTTTTTTTTTCCTCATCTTTGTGTGTGTGTTGGCCGAGTGCATGGAGGCTCAGATAATCCTCTTTCCAGTCGAGGGAAGTGGTTGTGAGGACCATCATAGGGAAAACACGTGCATGCACACAGCAGTTGGCTGGCATCAGGCGTCGCCTTTGAGACTTGGCCGTCAAGTCCTCTACCATGGTATATCCTCAACTTATCTCCGTCTTGTGGTTTACTTCATATAATCACTTTGGCCTTGCTGATCCAAGTAAGCTATGGACTTCCCTAGCATTGAGGAATCCTGATTTATTTATTTTTAAGAACCTATGTAATTCTGGCACCAGACATCTGTCTGAGCCTAGTGGCTTCAAATTAAGTGAATGTTGTCAGAATAATGTTTGACTTTTTAGAATATTTACCATAGATGAGCTGCAACTGACTTTAGTGAGCCAAAATAACCTGCTTTAGGGTTTCTCCCCCTGACGAGAAGTTTATGAATCAGTGTTGGCTTGTACTTTTATACTTTGAGTGCTGGGTCGACTAAGAACTGTTTTATCCACGCAGTGCCGATTAAAGTGTTATCTGCACTCATTTGCGGGTTGTATCTGATATAGTACCGTTCTGTGTCAGTATTACTTCAGAATTACCGACGCACACACAAATGCTGGTCCACTAGTGATGCAGCTCTGCAAATTGCGCCTCAAAAGCACCACTGGATCTTGTGACTTAAGCGCAGTAAAGTGTGTCTAATTTAAGTGACTTACTAATATAGGTCAAGTGCATATCCAAAGAAAGAAAAAGATGTGCATGGCATGCTCGCAGTAAAAAAGAACAATTGTTCAATTACATGGATTTTTTTATTAAATTTGTTATTATTTGGCTTTGAGCGTAACAGTAGGCCTGCTATAATCGGAAGAATGCACTTTAATCGACACTGCGCTAACAGTACAGTAATCTACAGTAAACTGCGATAAACGAAACGCGAAGTAGGGAGGGATCACTGTATATGCTTGCAGCCTATTCGAATTTAAAATACCCTGCAGTTGTGTATTTTAAACATCCCAAAAGGTTTCGTTATCGCATCCGCATTGGAATTATTCCGTTAGCAGGGATGTCACTGATACAATTCCTAGTCATTGTTTTTGGGAAAACAGCCGGGGGTTATTTATCCACCCTTGCAACTCGGATCTTCCCAAGTTACAAGGAGCGTCCGACTGCCCTTATTTCAAAACGTTTAACATGACATTTCCTCCGTGTGAACTATTAAAATGAAAGTGCCGCAGAAATATTCCAAATTTTTAGCGCATCCCATAAACTTTGCAACCGAGGATGGCAGCGTGGCCGTTGCCCCGCCTCCTCCTCCTCCACCAACCGTCATCCCTGCGCACGTTGCCCCTTCTCCTTAGTCCGGAAGAGAAGTGTGACGAGAGAAGGTAGTTTTGTTTTCCATCCCTGAGCCAGATCCCTAGCCAGCCGTTGTTCGATCTCCTCTCACGCTTCTATTAGCTTGTCCGCGAGGCGGATTTAGTTGACCGATCGCCTACAACTTGATCGAGGGTACGTGTTTTGATTTAGTTTTCCCTTTCACTTGTTGTCATCCTCTGTTTCATACCAAGCGGCTTTATGAGTTGACCGTTTATTTTTTTTAACCTCCGTGGATCAAAGCGACGTTATTTGTTTTTTATTCGTATATGAGCGCTGATATCGTCATTTTGGGTAACTGCTTTTGCAGCTTTGAGTTCTTGACCAGGAGGACTCGCGCGTCGCATAATCGCCAATAGTGCCTTTATGAGATAGAGGATAATAATGATGATGCCATGTCAACTTCTTTTATCTCACGGAGCAATTGTGACTTGTGCTTCGCGTCTGTGTTTGACAAATGTGTGTGACGAGAGTGGATATGTTGCGACCTCTTTGAAGTACACTGGAACAACTGGCGTGCACAATTCTGGAAGTGTGTTTTTCAATCCTCCAGCAATATTGGATACGAACAGACACAGAATCGTTGAGCGAAAACTGACAAAAGCCATGAATTCCTGCTGGAAGAGTAAGGTAAAGTTCAGCTAATTGTAGATATTTAGGTGTGCAATAAAGTCATTTGTTGACAGCAACTGACCGTGAGTGTGTGTGTGCGTGTGCATGCAGGAGGAGCAAGCTGCCAAGCTGAAGGCGGATAGCATCAGAGTCGCCCTGGAGAAGATAAAAGAGGCTCAAGTGAAAAAGGTGAGGAGGTCCTTTGCACTTACTGTTCACGACATTATTTACACAATGCAATGAATTTTTATTCTAATATTCTGCCTTTAAGAACAATACAGTATTCTCTTCCACTGTCAGTAACAATGGAGAAAGTTTGAAACATTTTGCCTGCATGTTGAAGCCTTTAAGTTTTTTCAATGTTTAACATATTCATCAAATTTAAGCAGTTTTGTTCTTTAGTTCAAATTCTTTTCGGTCCCATTGGTCTTGCTGATAAGAAAAAAAAAACAAGGCCAGCCACCAATAGTTTACATGTTTGAATAATTGACAACTACTCTTGAATTAGTTTTAAATGCCTAAAATGTAGAAGAGCACCACATTTGTCGCAAATGAAACTCTCAACTCACTTCGACATAGTTGATAACGAGATGAAATTGAGTGGTACTACTTGTATCTACTTCAATAATCTACAACTACCAGTTGGACCACCGTGTGTGTATGTGCATGTGTGCGTGTGTGTTTGTTTCTGGCACGTGTCCAGCCCTCCAGGCTATGTGGGTCAGGTCAGTGATACTCCACAATGAAAAGACCTGGTTGATAACAGCTGGGGTCATGTGTATACACACACACACACACACACACACACAATACACACACATGCAACACTCAGCATAATGACCATTGCGATTGAAATCCCAATCCCAAAGAGAGAGGAAGAGCGAGGCTGGATTAACTGCCTGGATTTGCTATACACACACACACACACACACACGCACACACACAATCACACACAAAATCACAGAATGAACTATTGCTACCCTCTATGTGTTAAATTGGACGGACAGTGTGTTGTTCCTGCTTTGAAACCTCAGCAAACAAATTCTCCCGTTGGTGTTGTGTTAAAATGCATTCACATTTGATAGTTAGCAAATCACATTTCTTTTTTCTAAAGAAATCATAACAGTATTGATGGCTGATGTTCATCTTCACAGTTGGTGATTCGTGTTCATTTGTCGGACGAGAGCTCAAAGACCATGATGGTGGACGAGAGGCAAACAGTCAGACAGGTACAATATCGGCTTCATGTGAATATTTTGTCCTCTTCTACAATAGTAAGTGATGTCGTTTTCGGGGTTTATTTTTATCCTGGAATTGTAATATTTGTAATATGAGCATAATGAGTGGTGCTTGTCCTGTGCTTCAGGTGCTGGACAGTTTACTGGAGAAGTCCCACTGTGGTTACAGTCCAGACTGGTCGTTGGTGGAAACCATTAATGAACTGCAAATGGGTAATAATGAACACCCAGGCCACCATTTCCAATTAAACAAATCACATCAGTTTAATTTAGATGTTCAAGTTTTGCGGATGCCAACACAATGTTTATGTAATTTAATGTGATTGGAAAGACAGCAAACAATCTCCTGTTAGCATAGATTTATATTTTTGACATCATTTTGCGCTACATGCACAGTATCATAAACATTTGACGGATGCCTAGTCGCATTAGCTATTCATTTTTGTCTTGTTAAATACAGAGAAGCGTTGTCACTCTTACAGTAGCAAGTTGTCCCAGTGGGCTTTAACGCAGCATCACCGAGTAGTACAAAGACGGCACGCACTCAGATATGCACCAACAAAGACACACACACACTGCTGGAGGGTTAGATGGGGGAGATGTGTGTTTTCCGGGCACACATATACGCACTGTACTATCATCTTCGACTCCACTAACAGACTTTGACACACACACATACACGGGTGTGCACGCCCACGCATCCTTATGTAGGTCCTGTGTGGTGATGCATGTGATGTAACCCACATCTTGAGGGCTCGACGAGCCATTCAGCGCTGTTGTATTGAGAAGAGGGGATTAGGTAAAAATGCACTTTTGTGGAAGATACAAACGTGAAAAGTGGCTTGAGCATGAAGGCTGACTGCAGGTTAACTGGTGATTTTTAATGAATGAAATTAGCGAGTGACGAAGAGGCATATTCTTTCACACGCACTCAGAAACCCTGCTGTGTGTCCTTTGGCGAGCGAGCCATTCACTTCCTGTCACATTGACCTCTCCATACTTCCCCTGCAGGAAATGAAGCCGTGTAATTATTTTGATACCGCATTTGCAAGCATAGAAATGTATGTTGTTTTTGTGTCAGCAGAGGAAAACTAATTGAACTTGCACAAAATACTAAAAAACACCAATTCAATTCACATTAGTGGGACAACCAATAATGAGTTGAGCGGTTTTATTGTATTTTTTTCTCTACTGTTTGAAAAGTGGTTTTAATGAAATTAGGATATTCTCATAATGATGTTTATTGCGATTAATTCCTTACGTTTGATTGATGCGTTTTGAATGTAGAAAATATTTTTCTATTCATCCGAGCACAAAAGTCATTTTTGGGAAAAAATTAAATTCCTTTATTTGTATGTTGGAAACACTTTACAGAACGCATCTTTGAGGATCATGAGAACCTCGTGGAGAACCTGCTGAACTGGACCAGAGACAGCCAGAACCGCCTCATGTTCACTGAACGCATTGAGAAGTATGCGCTATTCAAGAACCCACAGGTAAACCCACCTGGGCCCCATGCATTTGACTCCTGGTTCACCCCTAACCACCGGTTAAGTTCTTATCCTGTCAGTTAAAGTTTACAGTTCTGAACAAGATAGATGTGCCATAAAAATTAACGGTCGGTTAAATCTTAACCAGTGGTTAAAATGTATTTTCTTGGTTTGAACAATCGAGCCCTGATTCACTTAGCCCACCACCCAAAAAAAAAAAAAAAGTAAACATGTACATTATGTTTCAATGGCTGCAAATATTTTTTATTTTTTTTTGCGTGATACAGAATTATTTGTTGGGACGGAAGGAAACTTGCGAGATGGCTGAGCGGAACAAAGAGGCCCTGTTGGAGGTTAGTTGAATTTGCATGCAGCTGTGTCCCTTAACACGTCTTGAACATGAAAATGTGGAAAAAGACGTTGATGAAGAAATATTGACAGCTAAGGTGATCCGGTGCCCCCTTTTGTGTTTGTCAGGAGTGTTTTGGTGGCAACTCAGTGTCGGTGCCGGAGATGGAGGGCGTGCTGTGGCTGAAGGAGGATGGGAAAAAGTCCTGGAAGAAACGCTACTTCCTACTCAGAGCCTCTGGCATCTACTACGTCCCTAAAGGCAAAGCCAAGGTGAGTGTGTGCGCACACTTATGTGCATTTTGTCAACGGGAAATAGCGAAATGGATTTTGCAAACAAATGGGGACGTGTGTTTGTTTCTGCAGGCGTCCAGAGACCTAGTGTGTTTCCTCCAGTTGGACCATGTCAACGTCTACCACGGCCAAGACTACAAGAGCAAGTACAAAGCACCTACCGACTTCTGCATGGTGCTGAAGGTACACGTATAATCCATCATGCATTGTGACAGCAAAGCCTGCACTGCCCCCTGGCGGCCTTAGAATATTCATTAGGTCAAAGCCCAATTTACGATTACAATTTACAAATGTATGAATGTATCTTGTTTGTGCAGCACCCTCAAATCCAGAAGAAGTCTCAGTACATCAAGTATCTTTGCTGCGATGACGTCAGAACACTCCAGCAATGGGTCAACAGTATTCGCATCGCCAAGGTAACAACATCCAAATGTTTTGTCCCATTTTGCCAGACATCCTTGGGCTTTGATAGGAACAAATAACAACGGCATCATGTCTTGAAATGTTGTCATCTTGTTCTTCAGTATGGCAAGCAGCTCTACATCAACTTTCTGGAGGCCATGAGGAGGACCGAGGCAGCCTATGACTGGTCTTCGCTCTCTTCTTCCTCCATGAAGTCAGGCTCTTCCTCCTCCAGTCTTCCAGGTGACTTTTGTCTTCATGGGTTCAACAGATATATTTCCACATATTATTTATTATTTTCATATCCGTCTGTCAGAGTGTCAGTCCACCCACTCCAGCCAGTCGGACAGTGGCGTGTCAGAGATGACATCAGGCCACGGCCGGTCCCAGAGTGTTGTCAGCTCCATCTTCTCTGATGCGTGGAGGAGGGGAACGCAAGGAGAGGTGCGACTACATCCAAATCACACACACTCTTCCGACATCTTTCCTTGTCCTTTGTGGGACCCCACGTTTGCCCTCTGCTTTTCTGCCAGCCATCAAAGGTCAAAGGGCTTGTGGCAGTGCCACTGTGTGCTGGTGGTGGAGGCAGCAGAGGTTAGACAGGAAGTTTGAGTGTGTACATACACTTGTATGATATTTTGTTTTTGCAGTTTGCAAACATATTAATACACTACTTGTAATCCTTCAGTCCGGTGGACCTGCTTGAAACTTGTGCTGTGATGACGTGCTAATATTAGAACCTCAAACTTTTGCCTGCAGTTGTCATATTTTGCACTTGTTTGCTGTTTGACTTACTGCATTCTGTCTCGGATTGATTGATACAAAATAAGGGTTGTTTTAATATTTTGACGCACCTCTTTTCCTTTCTCACCTTCCTGTCTGTCTTTTTGGTCATGCCCTTTATTTTGTTCCATCCAGATGCTGAGGATGGATGCCATCAGTAGGCCCATCCCCTTGCAGATCCCCACTGTGTCCTCCCAGCCCCTCCCGCTTCCCCAATCTCAGACGCCGCCCTCTCGAAGCAGCTACGCCGACGGGACCCTTCCGCCGGACGATCAGTCTGCGGTCGAAAATGATTCCCATCAGGCGTCTTCTGCGGCAGCCTATGTCAAGTACAGCACGCTGGCTCACCTACAGAACCAGAAGCAGTCCAGGGCGCAGCTGGCCGGAGCGGCCCCCCTGCCCAGCTACAACACTCTCCCAGCCGCTTACGGTGACACCTCCCTGTCGCATCCCTCCCTCTCACTGCCTCCTCCATCCGCAGCTCCGGTTCTTGGCTCCGCCGGGGCCGTGCTGAATTTTGGCCTCCCTGTTCCTACACCTTTACCATCAGAGGATGAGTTGCACGAACCTTCGTACCTACCACCTCCACCACCAGAGATCCTGGAAGACACCGAGTTGCCTCCGTCTTTAGATCCCACACTGACTCACCGTGCTCAACTGTCCAACGCTGGCCTCCAGCAGTTCCTGGCGCAGAAGTTCCCCAACATGGTCTACGACTTTACCCCAGCTACGTCTGAGGAATCTTCTCCGCCTCTGGCCGAGCTCTCGCCCCCTGCAGACCTGCGCCCCCTGTCCCCCAACGCCCCACCTCCGGCACCACCAAAAACCTTCACCGGTGGGTTTCCTCCGCAAACTGCGCGAAAACCTGCAGGTCCCTCCTCCCTGCCGCTCGCGCTGTCCCCGGTGTCGCCCACACCGCTCGGCGGCAGCCACGGACCTGTAAAGAAGCAGCAGAGTTTTTCGACAGGCCACTCTCCCAATCAGCCTCCCCCAACGCTCCCCAAGCAGCATAGCCTTTCGTCCAAAAACCTTGTCCTCTCCCCTTCCCCTTCCGCTTCCATGTCCTCTATCTCCCTGGCTACCTCGTCATTGGTCAAGCAGATTGTCAATCAGTTCCCGGGCAATGCTGCTTCCTCGCCTCTTCCCTCTTCAAACTCTATGGAAGGATCAAAGTTGGGTGCACCTCAGTCTCCCCCAGCAGTCAAGGCGAAACCAAAATGGCAGCCGGGCGGCACTGTTGCTCCCCAGTCCCCAGAGTTCCCACCACCGCCTCCTGACGGATCCCTTGCCGAATTCCCTCCTCCGCCTTCCTCAAAGACGGGCTCCCCCATAAAAAAGTCACCCTCCACTTCATCCACCGGCTCTGCCAAGCGAGGGCCTCCGCCCACCCCGCAGAGGGCCTCCTCCGTGCGCTCCAACTCGGGCGAGGCACCGGACGACAGGCCCAAGAAAGTCGAGAGCCTGCTCAGCAAATTTGGACAAGGTGGGACGTCCTCTAGCTCCTCGTCAGCGACCGGCTCGCCCTGCAAGGACTCCCCAGCCCTTCCGACGCCGCTTCCCAAGCCGGGGAAGCTGAATTTGGCTAACCTCCCGCTGGCACTCCAGGGGCTCCAATCAAGCCAGCACCACCAGTCCTCGTCAGACTTCCCTTCGCCTCCACCCCCGCCACCACTCTCTCAATCGCAACATCTAGAGTCGTCCCCCGACTACTTCCCGCCCCCGCCAAGTGACTCTGAGCTCTTTCCTCCTCCGCCCCACCCGTCCGAGTTCCATCAACCGCCGAAGGTGGCCGTGGTCAACCCCCAGCCTCAGAAGCAGCAGCAGCCGCCGGCGCCCCTGATGTCATCGTGGAAGCAAGGTTCCCTGAAAAAGGGAGCGGCGGCGGTGGCTGCAGCACCATCGCTAAATCGGCGGGCCAGCAACACAAGCCCGTACGACACGACGACGTCACTGGCGCACTCTCCGCCGCCCCTCTCTCAGACCCCACCGCCCACCCTGACTTCCTATTCCTCCTCCCCCGTCGCTCCCACCTCACCCAAATCCGCAGGACCGAGCACACTGGCGCTTAAGACTCACTTCCTTGAGGACCTTAACCGCACTCTGAAAAGGAAGTCAGTTTCCCGCCATGGCTCGCTCACCTCCTCCAGCCTCATCCCCTCCTCCAAGATGGAGCCCGTGGCCACCATGGACGACATGGCCCTCCTCCCACCTCCGCCGCCCGAGCTCCTGCAACAGCAGCAGGCGGCCCGCGGGCAGACGCAAACGCTGTCCCGTCATCACGCGCACTCCCAGTCTGCCAAACACAGCACCAACATCTCAGGCTATGCAACGCTGCGGCGAGGACCACCTCCCGCACCACCAAAACGGGACCAAAGCACCAAACTGACCAGCGATTGGTAGAGGACAAAGACTGGAACTATTTATCATCTCCCTGCAGTGGAATCATCTTCCGTCTTGAGTTGTGTGACTCTTCCGAAATCCTCAAGATGCAGTCAGACCAATATCCAGCCAAAGTAGTGAGTGATTTCATTGGTCCAATCAAATTCCACGCAAAAGGAAGAAGGCGGGTCACTTCTGACTGGAACTCAATGAACACAAACGGCAGGCAGATTAGGTTCTGACTGCTACTGACTTGACCTTAAACACATTATCATTCAAATTATTAGTCTTGTCATTGCCAGTATGCATTTAAGCTATCCAGTCAAGAAGCATACCGTATATACACAAATACAGTATATCTGTACTCTGTACTGTATGTTTATGTATATACCTTATGTGTAAACCTCCAAACTTTTCTTCACTATCTGTTGAGCTTTGCGTTAACAATAGAAAAAAAATCGTACCATTTGAGAAGTTTTGATGAACGCTGGTACCCAAATGGAGCCGCAGCAATGATGAAGGATGCAGGGCGGTGTATTGAGGTGTGTTTATAGTCAATGTATGTTGTGGACTGGGAGGAGGGCCTTTTTTCAGTTCAAACCTTTTGTGTGTTTTTATATAAGATTATTTAATGCTGGAAAGATGTTATTACCACATAATTATTATTTGAAGTTTTAAAGGAGTTGTTAAAAGAAAGTTTCATTTTATGTCCAAAGTGTTCTTCACCTTGCTTAAACTGTCTGTTCAAATGATAAATTGTAATTTCATCATTTCTATTATTCAATTATTATCACATTGTCACCCTCTTAAAATAATTGCCTAAGTCATATTTTGCCTTTTTTCTTTTTTTGCCTTAAACTTTTAATGGTGCTGGCCACCTCTACTAAAATCTGCTTCATACTTATAATTCAATTCTACTCCAGAAGTTTTTAAAATGAATATCGATAAATTGACCTTTTTTTTTTCCGTTCGGTTCTGTGTTTTCTAAAAAAAAAAAAAAAACTGTCCTAGGCTATTATTTTACAAAGGTGACGATATGACCAAACGCTTGTTGACTATACTTGGCAGATGAAGAAGCTATGCAGTGTAATGTCACATTGCAGTGGGTGGCACGCCAAAGAAGCCAACCAGAACCATGTGACTGCTCATGTCAGATTAGGGCTGCTCACCATAAACCTCTATACATCCGAAGTCCTTAGCAAATCAATATGTGGCATAATTGATTAATCTGGCAATAAAATACCCTTTTTTCCTAATGGCCTCTACTTTGCTGCAATTATTTGACAAGCTGCATCAGGCCATTGAACAAATACAATTTAGAGATCATCATTTTCATTGGACAAGGGCCATCAATTTAGTCTAAAAATGATATAAAATTTGACAAACTGCATTGGGCAAGCCATTGAACAAATTAAATTTAAAGATAATATTCATTGGACAAGGGCCATCAATTTATAGAAGTCTAAAAATGAAAGACAATGATGCATATGTAACGAAGTATTATTTTAATCCACAAACAAAAAATAGGCTACTTATTAACTCATACTTAGGTATAGTCACAAACGGCAACATACATGATGTACTTGCATTGCTAAAGTTTATTGCCCAAACAAGATTTATGATAAAGTTCATATGAAATAAGCTCACTGTCATGGTTGCATATCATCACAAGCTACAGTACTTAACAGGAATTGTTTATTCAAGTATGATAAAATGCTGGAATGAGGTTCTTGCGTGATGGAGTGAGCATGTTGGAAATATGTATTGAGGGGACTCAAGCGGGGATGCTTTCACTTTTTGGGTTCTTGATCCGAAGAGCAGCAGCACAGAAAGAGAAAACCCATTTAAAGAGATGTTATCAATTGCAATTGGCAGGATGGGATCCGTCTATGACAAAGCAGGAAAACCAACACATTTCATGAAGTCCACCATTTACTCAAACATATTGTCCAATGAACTCTATGACTATGAATGTCTTTGAAAGAAATATGGAGCGACATGCTTTTCATTGGACAGCAATAATAACGGGATGCCTGGCATGAGATCATAAAATCCAATTACCAATACATCGATCCACTGAGCCTCGATGTAGATGTAGAGAGCCTGCTTGTCGGTCCGGAGAACCATCACATTCTCCCCTTGCAGCTTCCTCATCATTGTGTCTCCATCTGCTATGAAAATCTGCAAAGAGAAGATCAGAAAAGCTGCAACTAGACAGACCTATCCAAAGAGAGCAACACATATAACTGACTCATAGCTATCAGAGCCGGTAACCAACTAAACTTAAGCTTGCCGGACACAAAGAGAAGAACAGCTGGTTATAGTGACTTCCCATATCCTGTCTCAAGTCATTCTTTTAGGTTCTGAATCTACATGTGCCCAGGGAACTACACAAAAGTGAGTTCCGGAGTTGAATTTAGACAAAGGTTGTGCTTTGCCGCCATCTTGTGGTGTCCTGTTGCTTATCAAGAGCGCATCTCACTATCTTTCTGTTGTCAGTGTCTCAAAAATTGGTTGAAATGTTCCAAATCTATACGCGTGTAGCCCGCTTAAGACTGAACAGACCGTCTGGACTCGATCCGGCAATGACTCCGGGGTTCTATCCCTGGTACAGCTACATGGGACTGAAGGACCTCGACTTCCTGGTTCCCCTTGCTGACCTGCCAAAACATACACTGCAAGGCAAGCAAAGCTCATCAGGTCTCCTCTAAGGCAACATATGATTGTGGCACACCTTGTCCGGGAAGTCCTGGCTCTCCAGGCAAACCAGGCAATCCCACCAAACCAGGGTAACCCATCTTTCCAGTAGGCCCAGTTGACCCCTTCAAACCCTGCATGGATTAACACCAAAAGCCTATTTAAAAGGTTCTTGTTAAACAATGATTTAAATTTCATTTGGTTCTACCGTGATTCCTCTGCCACCAGGCTCTCCTCTGGAGCCCTGCATTCCGTTAGGTCCTGGCTCACCCCACAAGCCACCATCGCCCTAGGATGTTTCAATTTTACGTACAACAACAACAAAAACCAAAAAGAGATTAGTTGATTAAATGTCCGTTGTGTTTGGAAATGGATCCGTGCTACTACCTTCTCACCACACCTCCCTGTAATGCCTGGATCACCCTGTGTAGATGAGAGACACCATTTTATGAGTCATGCAGACATAATGGACGGCAGGATATTGTTCTTCAATGTCGTTAGGTCTGAAGAAGTCCACTGCAAGTAGTTTGACTAAAGTCGGGAAACAAAATAATTATGATTACTCACAGGAGCTCCTCTGGGTCCTGTGTCTCCTTTGAAGCCTTTATCCCCCTGAAATAAATAAATGTTAATAATATTTTGACCCCCTGATATGGAATAAATAAATGTCAATAATATTTTCATCATATGCTCTAACGGAGACATTTAGGTGGGCGCTTACCCGTAATCCTGTTTGCCCTGTACTTCCCTGTAAAAGAATGAAATGTCAACCAGTGGTGGTGCAAAGAGGTGTTTTCCTTTTCTTTCTTTTTTTCTAATCCACACCGCCATCTTTAGGGCCCTAATTGCAGAGCTAAAACTATAACCAGAACTATATTCATCATCAAGTATTATCCCAGTATAATACTGCATGTTCCCTCCAATATGAATAAGTGCTCCACGACTTGTATATTAAAACCTACCATCATCAGGCATGGTGATCCGGTTTCCCCCTTGAGGCCCCTCCAGCCTCTGTAGCCCTTCTCTCCCTGCAAAAATTAAACACTGCTTGTTACCTACATTATATTGTGGAAGTGGAAACGTTTGAGTGTCACATTGCAGGATACCTGGGGCCCACTCGGTCCCGTCGACCCTCTTTTTCCTGCTGCTCCCTCTGCACCCATAACACCCGCTTGACCCTGAAACAAACATAACACACTGTTTGCTTTCACTTCCACAAAGTTCCTTTGATGCATTTCTTTATTTATTCATATGATGTCTTCTGGTTGAAATAAACAGCAACAAACCAAGCACCAGGTATAACCATCTAGGACACTCTTCAATGTTGTTGTTAGTGTGCGCGTGCATTCTACCTTTGGTCCCCTGGCTCCTCGACAGCCCTTAAAATAGGAGCGCAAAGAAGAGTAAGAATGCTGAGTTGCATCACAAGAACACACTCCCCACTGTAACGATAAAATGTGGCTTGGTCTTCCACCAAGACAATACTCCCAATCACAACCTGGAGTGACCTAGCCAGTCTCTAGACCTCACCTCAACCCAATAGAAAATTTGTGAAGGGAATTCAAATAAATGTTTGACTTCTGTAATTGCCAACGAAAAAAATGTAATATTACTAATCATTGAATTGAATTTTTGTTATTGTTGGCCAAATAATTTCCACCATAATCTACAAATAAATTATTGTCCCATTTTTTTTTCACATTCCGTCTCTTACAGTTGAAAATTATAGGAATTTATATATAATTTACCAAAGTATAATATTATAACTAAATAATAATAGATTGATGAATAAATACATTGATATTTTTATGTATTCAATTTAAATAGTACTTAATAGTATTTGAAATTTAAGCATATAAGAGTACCATATAATAATGACTAAATAATACAATTTTCAAACAATGACGAATTACAATAAAAACAATCTAAATCATGATAGTAAAATAATAAATCAATATACAATATTATACAATATACATTATTTTTCATTTTCTAGTTTGTTTAATTAATTGTAATTATGAAAAAAAAATGACTTTCCTTCTCTCCTTTAGGCCCTGTGATGTGTGCCCTTATATCAACCTGAACAAACAAGCATAATTATTTTACCACGTGTTTACACACATACACTCACTGTCCAAAAAATTAGGTACACTTGCACAATCAACTACCACAACTCAACTTGCAGCGATAACAATGCCCATTTTTGATTGAGATTGTCAAAAATTATATATATGTTTGATACTGTGGTTAGATTTTGCAGTGCATTTGTTACATCATTCCTGACTCAATTTAGAATGTGCATGTGTACCTAATCAAATGACCATTTACTGTGACAGCTACCATCAATTCTGCTCTTTGCTTTAGTGGAGGAAAGAGCGGAGGAGGAAGAGGAGGAAGAATGAAAAGACCGCATGACTTGACTGGGAATGACAAAAACCCTGAACACAATGACAACACAATCCAGATTGACATTTTGTGAGGTATTTCATCAATTTATATTATATGCATGATGTAAAATGTGTACTTACCGCCGGAGGAGACTGGATGATCGGCCTGGAGGAGCAAGGTGGTCAATCTCAGAAGAAGTGGAAGCAACATCTTCATCCTGAGGAACCAGGTAATCAAAATATTCGGAGCACCTCTCAGTATGTTGGAGTGCAATTGTACCCACATTACAACTGCTCAATAATTAGTGTAATAGTGTTTGCTGAGTGTATTGAGCAAGTCTATTTGTCAATTCCAATGCAATTGTTATCAAAACAAACAAAGAACTTTATGATAGCTTTACCTTGCGTTGCAGTCCAGCTCTAGAAGCACTCCTTGACACAATGCTCCTCGACTTGGAAGTGTGCTGAAATGCAGTATAGGACCTGGCATCTGTTTTTGCAGACATAATCAGATCATTGGGCCAAACACACACACACACACAAAAAAAAACAGAGACAAAGAGGATGAAGCAGCAGCTAGTTTCTTTAAAAGCATCCATATTATGACTCATTCTGCACTGTATTTAATGCACTTCATTGCCTTCACTTCACTCAGTTCAAGTGCCACACTAAGCATTTTAAATAGGTGAGGAACAAGGAAAAAAATATATATATATATTTAAGAACACACACACACACACAGCACACGCGCACACACACACAAACACACACGTACACACACAAATGACTAAACATACAAAGCAAAGCAAAGCGTACCTAACTGAACAACAATGTCTCGGATTACTGAGAATGGCTTGCGACCAACCAGTTCTCGCCCAAAGTTAGCCGGGATAGTTTCGAGCGCACCCACGATCCAAAAGACACGTGCTATAGAAAATTGATGGATAGCTGTCTCAGTTCTTTGAAAGTACTGTATGTTCTGACAACAGCTGGAACAAGTCATTGCAGTCATTCCGGATTGTCACAGAGATCCAAATATAGAAAAATGCTTATCTCCTGGAAGGGATGTTGCAGGTACAAAGGTAACAATAGGAAACACAAAACCTTTAATCAGCGCCGACTGCTAAGCATAACAGCGTCCTATCCTCGGTGTGAGAATGGAAACATTCCAAGTGTCGCTTAAGTACAGGTTAATGTCAGGTGAAGACTTTTCTCACCGTACAAAATTCTACACCCATGGCGTGACCTGTCACTACTGTCTGCATCGCCATGTCTGTGAATTTGCCTTCCTGCAAAAGTCTCAATTATAATGTCATTGGCTGGCTTTGATGAAAACAAATTACGCGTCTCACTTATCATAGCAACACCACTGGTTGATTACGTGTGGAAATGTTTTTAGACTTGTTATAAAATAGAGAGATTAATGGTGGGAACATCACAGCAGCAATAATATCACAGCAGAAATATTCACCCAAATAAAATTAGAAATATGTTCAATCAATCAATCAATACCTGCTTTTATTGACACACCCATCCAAACAGATGCTGCAAATATGATGCCAGTATGTAAAACAAATTGAAAGCAATGCAACAGCACAAATAATGCTGAGTAGTCATTTCATAGTACTGTATACTAAAATATAAAAACAAATCATATCTGTGTGTATAGGACAAAATGCATTTGAGTACTCCCAGCAAGCTAATGCATTTCTAGTGCTCGACAAAACTGACCTGTTGAAAAGGATGATATTGTTAAATATTGAAACTGACATTGTTAAATATTGAAACTAAACAAATACAACAGACAAAATATTTATCAGTATTTGCATTATTTGTTTATTTATTTTGACAGTTCTTTGGACCCCCCCAAAAAAACAATGTGATGGTGCTTTGACACTTTTTTGGATGATCCACCCCCCCCCCCCCCCCCCACATTGAATTCATGCCCCTAAAATAATTCTCAAAGACAAAACAGTCAAGGCCATTTCAATCAAGAATGTGTTCTGAGCTGGACATCTTCACGGTTGAAATGATGATTGTCTGCATTGCGAACAAAATCAATAGAAGATAAATGACAAAATCAATTAAATGTACTAATCTAGACAGCATGAAAGGTGAAAAGCGTGCTGGCTTGTCTACATTATATTCATTTGGCTGGAATCAGACTTCAGAATTTGCAGTGTCACAATGAGCTTGATGGCCTTTCTAAACCAGGGATAGAAGATAGCATAAATCAGTGGGTTCAGGCAGGAGTTGAAGAAGACCAAGCAGATAATAACGGCTGAAGATGACACACTGAGCAGAACATCTTGGCCTGAAATGGCGATGCAGAAATATGGCATGATGCACACAATAAACACCACCACAACCACGCCCAACGTCCTGGCTGCTTTCAGCTCAGAACTCTTGATAGTTGTGTTGCGCAATGTGACCATCCCCACGCGGGAGCGCATGGCGCGCACCTGAGACACAGCCACCGCAAACACTTTCATGTACAGAACCGCAATGACAGTGATTGGGCCAATGAAGGAGAAAATGAGGTCTGTCATTCCTACAGCGTACGTGACCACAATCACACACTGACCTACACAAGTGTTGAACCTGCCAGGTTGCTTCAGAGAGTCCATAAAACAGAGACAGTGGAAAATTATCGAAACAGACCAACACAGAAAAACACATATTTGGACTCTTATTAGAGTGACTTTGATGGGATAATGCAGAGAGTCACAGATTGCTATGTAGCGATCAACTGATATGAGCACCATGCTTCCTATTGAGGCAGACGTTATCACGTAATTCAGGACATAATACACAATGCATATCAGGTCACCAAAAGACCAACAACCATCAAGAAGGAAAATCTGAAACAACAAAAGGAAGCCCACCAAGAAATCCGAGGTAGCCAGCGAAAGCAGCAGCAGGTTTGTGGGAGTATGCAGTTGCCTAAACAGAGAGAAATTCTCGTTAAAATTTCTGGATCTGGGCATAAGGCATAATAGTGCAAGTGGAAAAGAAACGCAATGCATCACTTGAAGTGAGAGATGGAAATAATGACCAGCAGGTTCAGAGTGACGGTGATCAGAGAGATGGCAGACAGCAGGATGGAGGAAAGAGCGACGGTCGAGGGATCACGCTGCGTCCTCCTGCAAGAAGTGTTGGCGAGCAGCGGGAAGCACAGTTCGCCTTGCTCCTGCATCATCATCATCAACGAGTACAGGAGGCGAGTTGCCCCACAACTCAGTCAGCTCGTTGTTTCATGACCATATTCATACTTAAGGTCCATAACATCTGACAGTAGCCACACCTCTTTCCCCTCCTCCTCCTCCTCCTCCTCCTCATCATCATAATGATCCTCCCATAATTTTACTTGCCCAACTAACCCTATGCAATCTTTCAGTGGATGCTCTTAGCTCACTCAAAACATTCACCATTGGGTTAGAATCTACAAGGAGGTCTTCAACAAGGCCAAGGTCACCTCACTCCCCCCACACTATGATTGTGCCATCAACCTACCCGTTATATCCCCTCCTAAAGGCTGGCTATACTCCCTGTCCAACCCGGAGCGCAAGGCCATGGAGGAATACATTCAGGACTCACTCGCTGACGTGTTGAAAATGATGACATTGTTAAATACTGAAACTAAACAAACACAACAGACAAAATATTTATTAGTGTTTGCATTATTTCTTTATTTTACGCACTACGCACTTAATGTATTTCTAATGCTCCACAAAACTGACCTGTTGAAAAGGATGACATTATTAAAGACTGAAACCAAACCGATACAACAGACAAAATATCTATTAGTCTTTGCATTATTTCTTTATTTTACGCCCTACGCACAGCAAGCTAATGCTCCACAAAGCTGTTGGAAAGGATGACATGATTAAAGACTGAAACCAAACAGATACAACAGACAAAATATTTATTAGTATTTGTATTATTTATTTATTTTTGCATTTCTTTCGACCCCCAAAAAAAACAACGTGATGGTGCTTTGACACTTTTTTTGTATGATGTTTTTTCCCCCCCACATTGAATTAATGCCCCTAAAATAATTCTCAAAAACAAAACAGTCAAGGCCTTTTAAATCAAGAATGTGTTCTGAGCTGGACATCTTAGCAGTTGAAATTACAATTGTCTGCATTGCAAACAAAATCAATAGAAGATAAATGACAGTTGAAACAGAATCAATTGAATGTACTAATCTGGACAGCATGAAAGGTGAAAAGCGTGCTGGCATGTCTACATTATGTTCAATTTGCTGGAATCAGACTGCAGAATCTGCAGTGTCACAATGAGCTTGATGGCCTTTCTAAACCAGGGATAGAAAATAGCATAAATCAGTGGGTTCAGGCAGGAGTTGAAAAAGGTCAAACAGATAACAACGGCTGAAGATGACGCATCGAACATAACATCTTGTCCCGAGATGGCGATGCAGAAATATGGCATGATGTACACAATAAACACCACCACAACCACGCCCAACGTCCTGGCTGCTTTCAGCTCAGAACTCATGATAGCTTTGCCACGCAATGTGACCATCCCCACGCGGGAGCGCATGGCGCGCACCTGAGACACAGCCACCGCAAACACTTTCATGTACAGAACCACAATGACAGTGATTGGGCCAATGAAAGAGAGAAAGAGGTCTATTATTCCTACAGCGTACGTGACCACAATCACACACTGACCTACACAAGTGTTGGACCTGTCAGGTTGCTTCAGAGAATTAAAAAAACAGAGAAAGTTGTAAACTAACGAAGAAGACCAGCACAGACACACACATATTTGAACTCTTATTCGAGTGACTTTGATGGGATAATGCAGAGAGTCACAGATTGCTATGTAGCGATCAACTGATATGAGCACCATGCTTCCTATTGAAACAGACATTATCACGTAATTCAGAACATAATACACAATGCATATCAGGTCACCAAAAAACCAACAACCGTCAAGACGGAAAATCTGAAACAACAAGAGAAAGCCCACCAAGAAATCCGAGGTAGCCAGTGAAAGCAGCAGCAGGTTTGTGGGAGTATGCAGTTGCCTAAACAAAGAGAAATTCTCGTTAAAATTTCTGGATGTGGGCATAAGGCATAATAGTGCAAGTAGAAAAGAAGCACAATGCATCACTTGAAGTGAGAGATGGAAATAATGACCAGCAGGTTCAGAGTGAAGATGACCAGAGAGATGGCAGACAACAGGATGTAGGAAAGAGCGACGGTCGAGGGATCACGCTGCGTCCTCCTGCAAGAAGTGTTGGCGAGCAGCGGGAAGCACAGTTCGCCTTGCTCCTGCATCGTCATCATCAACGAGTACAGGAGGCGAGTTGCCCCACAACTCAGTCAGCTCGTTGTTTCATGACCATATTCATACCTAAGGTCCATAACATCTTGACAGTAGCCACACCTCTTTCCCCTCCTCATCGGCATCATCATCATCATCATAATCCTCCCATAATTTTACTTGCCCAACTAACCATATGCAATCTTTCAGTGGATTCTCTTAGCTCAGACAAAACATTCACCATGGGGATAGAATCTAGCGCAGCACAGGCAACCCAAAAAGCCAGCAACCCTCAAAAAACAAAATCTTAGAAAACATGAGAAAGCCCACCAAAAGGTCAGAGGTGACTAGAGACAGCAGTATCAGGTTTATTGGGGGTGTGCAGTTGTCTAAAGCGAGAGAAACATTCATTATTATTCCTGGACTGATCATAACACAAAACAGTTGAAGTGGAACAGTAAAACACTCACTTGTAGTGAGTGATCGAAATTATGACCAGCAGTGTTCGCAGTGTTGGTTTTCCGCCTGATCCGTGATGGAGGTGACGTCCATCACGAAGCCGGTCACGATGCTACTCTCAGGTAATCATTGAGAGGTGATTTAATTTCACTTGTTGTCCGTTCCAGGCCAACCACTCATCCTGGGCCACCCTTGGTTGCGGCAGCACAAGCCCGTCGTGGACTGGGACAATGGATCCGTGCAGTAGTGGAGCAAGCGCTGCCACCGACTCTGCCTAAAGGAAGCAGGCAGCCCACTCCGACGTTCTGCCATCAGCGCGCCCAACGGCCTGGCTAATGTGCCAGCCTGCTACCATGGGCTCAAGGAGGTCTTCAACAAGGCCAAGGCCACCTCCTTCCCTGCATCGGCTATCGTTGACTCAATGAAATCACAGTAAGCACTATGAGTAACTGGTGGTTCCGTTCGGCCTACCCAATGCGCCCGCTGTTTTTCAGGCATTGGTGAATGACATCCTTCAAGGCCTCGACGCTGTGTATTTTACATAGGACAGAATGCATTTGCACAGCAAGCTAATGCATTTCTAATGCTCCACAAAACTGACCTGTTGAAAAGCATGGCATTGTTAAATACTGAAACTAAACAAACACAACAGACAAAATATTTATAAGTATTTGCATTATTTATTTATTTTTTTATTTATTTTTGCAGTACTTTGGACCCAAAAAAATAACCAATGTGATGGTGCTTTGACATTTTTTGTATGATGTTTCCCCCCCCCCCCACGTTGAATTAGTGCCCCTAAAATAATTCTCAAAGACAAAACAGTCAAGGCCTTTTAAACCAAGAATGTGTGGACATCTTAGCAGTTGAAATGATGATTGTCTGCATTGCAAACAAAATCAATAGAAGATAAATGACAGTTGAAACAGAATCAATTGAATGTACTAATCTGGACAGCATGAAAGGTGAAAAGCGTGCTGGCTTGTCTACATTATATTCATTTGGCTGGAATCAGACTTCAGAATTTGCAGTGTCACAATGAGCTTCATGGACTTTCTAAACCATGGATAGAAAATAGCATAAATCAGTGGGTTTAGGCAGGAGTTGAAGTAGAACAAGCAGATAATAAAGGCTGAAGATGACGCATTGAGCATAACATCTTGGCCCGAGATGGCGATGCAGAAATATGGCATGATGCACACAATAAACACCACCACAACCACGCCCAATGTCCTGGCTGCCTTCAGCTCAGAACTCATGATAGTTTTGCCTCGCAATCTGACTATCCCCACGCGGGAGCGCATGGCGCGCACCTGAGACACAGCCACCGCAAACACTTTCACGTACAGAATCACAATGACAGCGATTGGGCCAATGAAGGAGAAAAAGAGGTCTGTTATTCCTACAGCGTACGTGACCACAATCACACACTCACCTACACAAGTGTTGGACCTGTCAGGTTGCTTCAGAGAGTCCAAAAAACAGAGACAGTGGAAAATTATCGAAGCAGACCAACACAGAAAAAGACATATTTGAACTCTTATTAGAGTGACTTTGATGGGATAATGCAAAGAGTCACAGATTGCTATGTAGCGATCAACCGATATGAGCACCATGCTTCCTATTGAGGCAGACGTTATCACGTAGTCCAGAACATAATACACAATGCATATCAGGTCACCAAAAAACCAACAACCGTCAAGAAGGAAAATCTGAAACAAAAAGAGGAAGCCCACCAAGAAATCCGAGGTAGCCAGCGAAAGCAGCAGCAGGTTTGTGGGAGTATGCAGTTGCCTAAACAGAGAGAAATTCTCGTTAAAATTTCTGGATCTGGGCATAAGGCATAATAGTGCAAGTGGAAAAGAAACGCAATGCATCACTTGAAGTGAGAGATGGAAATAATGACCAGCAGGTTCAGAGTGACGGTGATCAGAGAGATGGCAGACAGCAGGATGGAGGAAAGAGCGACGGTCGAGGGATCACGCTGCGTCCTCCTGCAAGAAGTGTTGGCGAGCAGCGGGAAGCACAGTTCGCCTTGCTCCTGCATCATCATCATCAACGAGTACAGGAGGCGAGTTGCCCCACAACTCAGTCAGCTCGTTGTTTCATGACCATATTCATACCTAAGGTCCATAACATCTGACAGTAGCCACACCTCTTTCCCCTCCTCCTCCTCCTCATCATCATTATAATGATCCTCCCATAATTTTACTTGCCCAACTAACCCTATGCAATCTTTCAGTGGATTCTCTTAGCTCACTCAAAACATTCTCCATTGGGTTAGAATCTACAAGGAGGTCTTCAACAAGGCCAAGGTCACCTCACTCCCCCCACACTATGATTGTGCCATCGACCTACCCGTTATGTCCCCTCCTAAAGGCTGGCTATATTCCCTGTCCAACTCGGAGCGCAAGGCCATGGAGGAATACATTCAGGACTCACTCGCTGCTGGAATCAATCATGGATAAAAAGGAGGGCTCGCTGCGCCCGTGCATCAGCTATTGCGGACTCAGTGAAATCACAGTAGGCAATATGAGAAACTGGTGGTTCCGTTCGGCCTACCCAATGCGCCCCGCTGTTTTTCAGGCATTGGTGAATGACATCCTTCAAGGCCCTGACGCTGTGTATTTTACATAGGACAAAATTCATTTGATTACGGCCAGCAAGCTAATGCATTTCTAATGCTCCACAAAACTAACCTGTTGAAAATGATGACATTGTTAAATATTGAAACTAAACAAACACAAGAGACAAAATATTTATTAGTATTTGCATTATTTATTTTTACAGTTCTTTGGACCCAAAAAAAACAATGTGATGGTGTTTTGACACTTTTTTGTATGATGTTTTTTCCCCCCCACATTGAATTATTGCCCCTAAACTAATTCTCAAAGACAAAACAGTCAAGGCCTTTTAAATCAAGAATGTATTCTGAGCTGGACATCTTAGCGGTTGAAATGATGATGGTCTGCATTGCAAACAAAATCAATAGAAGATAAATGACAGTTGAAACAGAATCAATTGAATGTACTAATCTGGACAGCATGAAAGGTGAAAAGCGTGCTGGCTTGTCTACATTATATTCATTTGGCTGGAATCAAACTTCAGAATTTGCAGTGTCACAATGAGCTTCATGGCCTTTCTAAACCATGGATAGAAAATAGCATAAATTAGTGGGTTCAGGCAGGAGTTGAAGTAGAACAAGCAGATAATAATGGCTGAAGATGACGCATTGAGCATAATATCTTGGCCCGAGATGGCGATGCAGAAATATGGCATGATGCACACAATAAACACCACCACAACCACGCCCAACGTCCTGGCTGCTTTCAGCTCAGAACTCATGATAGTTTTGCCACGCAATGTGACCCTCCCCACGCGGGAGCGCATGGCGCGCACCTGAGACACAGCCACAACAAACACTTTCATGTACAGAACCGCAATGACAGTGATTGGGCCAATGAAGGAGAAAATTAGGTCTGTCATTCCTGCAGCGTAGGTGACCACAAGCACACACTCACCTACACAAGCGATGAACCTGCCAGGTTGCTTCAGAGAGTCCATAAAACAGAGACATTGGAAAATTATCGAAACAGACCAACACAGAAAAATACATATTTGAACTCTTATTACAGTGACTTTGGTGGGATAATGCAGAGAGTCACAGATTGCTATGTAGCGATCAACTGATATGAGCACCATGCTTCCTATTGAGGCAGACGTTATCGCGTAATTCAGAACATAATACACAACGCATATCAGGTCACCAAAAAACCAACAACCGTCAAGAAGGAAAATCTGAAACAAAAAGAGGAAGCCCACCAAGAAATCCGAGGTAGCCAGCGAAAGCAGCAACAGGTTTGTGGGAGTATGTAGTTGCCTAAACAAAGAGACATTCGCGTTATAATTTCTGGATTTGGACATAAGGCATAACAGTGCAAGTGGAAAAGAAGCACAATGCATCACTTGAAGTGAGAGATGGAAATGATGACCAGCAGGTTCAGAGTGACGGTGATCAGAGAGATGGCAGACAGCAGGATGGAGGAAAGAGCGACGGTCGAGGGATCACGCTGTGTCCTCCTGCAAGAAGTGTTGGCGAGCAGCGGGAAGCACAGTTTGCCTTGCTCCTGCATCGTCATCATCAACGGGTACAGAAGGCGAGTTGCCCCACAACTCAGTCAGCTCGTTGTTTCATGACCATATTCATACTTAAGGTCCATAACATCTTGACAGTAGCCACACCTCTTTCCCCTCCTCCTCTTCCTCATCATCATCATAATGATCCTCCCATAATTTTACTTGCCCAACTAACCATATGCAATCTTTCAGTGGATTCTCTTAGCTCACTCAAAACATTCACCATTGGGTTAGAATCTACAAGGAGGTCTTCAACAAGGCCAAGGTCACCTCACTCCCCCCACACTATGATTGTGCCATCAACCTACCCGTTATGTCCCCTCCTAAAGCCTGGCTGTACTTCCTGTCCAACCCGGAGTGCAAGGCCATGGAGGAATACATTCAGGACTCACTCGCTGCTGGAATCAATCATGGATAAAAAGGAGGGCTCCCTGCGCCCCTGCATCAACTATTGTTGACTCAATGAAATCACAGTAGGCAATATGAGTAACTGGTGGTTCCGTTCGGCCTACCCAATGCGCCCACTGTTTTTCAGGCATTGGTGAATGACGTCTTTCAAGGCCCCGACGCTGTATATTTTACGTAAGGCAGAATGCATTTGCACAGCAAGCTAATGCATTTCTAATGCTCCACAAAACTGACCTGTTGAAAATGATGACATTGTTAAATACTGAAACTAAACAAACACAACAGACAAAATATTTATTAGTATTCGCATTATTTATTTATTTATTTTTGCAGTTCTTTAGACCCAAAAAAAACCCAATGTGATGGTGCTTTGACACTTTTTTTGTATGATGTTTTTTCCCCCCCACATTGAATTAATGCCCCTAAAATAATTCTGAAAGACAAAACAGTCAAGGCCTTTTAAATCAAGAATGTGTTCTGAGCTGGACATCTTAGCGGTTGCAATGATGATTGTCTGCATTGCAAACAAAATCAATAGAAGATAAATGACAGTTGAAACAGAATCAATTGAATGTACTAATCTGGACAGCATGAAAGGTGAAAAGGGTGCTGGCTTGTCTACATTATATTCATTTGGCTGGAATCAGACTTCAGAATTTGCAGTGTCACAATGAGCTTGATGGCCTTTCTAAACCATGGATAGAAAATAGCATAAATCAGTGGGTTTAGGCAGGAGTTGAAGTAGAACAAGCAGATAATAATGCCTGAAGATGACGCATTGAGCAGAACATCTTGGCCCGAGATGGCGATGCAGTAATATGGCATAATGCACACAATAAACACCACCACAACCACGCCCAATGTCCTGGCTGCTTTCAGCTCAGAACTCATGATAGTTTTGCTGGGCAATGTGACCATCCCCACGCGGGAGCGCATGGCGCGCACTTGAGACACAGCCACAACAAACACTTTCATGTACAGAACCACAATGACAGTGATTGGGCCAATGAAGGAGAGAAAGAGGTCTGTTATTCCTACAGCGTACGTGACCACAATCGCACACTCACCTACACAAGTGTTGGACCTGCCAGGTTGCTTCAGAGAATTAAAAAAACAGAGAAAGTTGTAAACTAACGAAGAAGACCAACACAGACAAACACATATTTGAACTCTTATTCGAGTGACTTTGATGGGATAATGCAGAGAGTCACAGATTGCTATGTAGCGATCAACCGATATGAGCACCATGCTTCCTATTGAGGCAGACGTTATCATGTAGTCCAGAACATGATACACAATGCATATCAGGTCACCAAAAAACCAACAACCGTCAAGAAGGAAAATCTGAAACAAAAAGAGGAAGCCCACCAAGAAATCCGAGGTAGCCAGCGAAAGCAGCAGCAGGTTTGTGGGAGTATGTAGTTGCCTAAACAAAGAGACATTCGCGTTATAATTTCTGGATTTGGACATAAGGCATGACAGTGCAAGTGGAAAAGAAGCACAATGCATCACTTGAAGTGAGAGATGGAAATGATGACCAGCAGGTTCAGAGTGATGGTGATCAGAGAGAAGGCAGACAGCAGGATGGAGGAAAGAGCGACGGTCGAGGGATCACGCTGCGTCCTCCTGCAAGAAGTGTTGGCGAGCAGCGGGAAGCACAGTTCGCCTTGCTCCTGCATTGTAAGCATCAGCGAGTGCAGAAGATGAGTTACCCCACAACTCAGTCAGCTCGTTGTTTCATGACCATATTCATACCTAAGGTCCATAACATCTGACAGTAGCCACACCTCTTTCCCCTCCTCATCGGCGTCATCATCATCATCATAATCCTCCCATAATTTTACTTGCCCAACTAACCATATGCAATCTTTCAGTGGATTCTCTTAGCTCAGTCAAAACATTCACCATGGGGATAGAATATAGCCCAGCCCAGGTCACCTTCAAAAAACATCTTAAAAAACATGAGAAAGCCCACCAAAAGGTCAGAGGTGGCTAGAGTTAGTTAGAGTTAGAGTCAGCTTTGTCAATTCCTTCATGCCAAGACACACAAAGAGACAGCAGTATCAGGCTTGTTGGGGTGTGCAGTTCCCTAAAGAGAGAGAAACATTCATTATTATTGCAGTGAGAGATATAAATTATGACCAGCTGGTTCAGAGTGACGGTGATCACAAAGATGGCCGACAGCAGTATGTAAGCAAAAGTGAAGGCTGAACGAGGATGCAAGAAGCTCGGCCCCATGACTCGGCCTGCTCTTTTAATGACATAGTCGACAGAGTTTAGTATTTTGTTAGTAACCTTGGAGGATCCAAAACAGAGGTACTTCCAACTTCCCATGATCATACGGAGGTACATGGTTAGCCACTCAGACTTGCTGAACTTGACACCTCCACCTAACCTGAAATGTTGGCTCTGTAACTATCGATGCGGTTGACGTGGTAGTAAAATAGATGTCACTGATGGGGTCCTTTAAGCAGAGACAGCAACAACAAATAAGTTCTGTCACGTGTGAAGTTATATAATAAGTTCATGTCAACTATTGTTCTGTTGGAGCTCATCCCTGAAGGTACAAGTCATAATTGAACTGTCAAATGTTCTCTCGTTCTTTTGTACTAGTGTCACTTGAAATTAGAACCTAAAGACTTTGGCTTTAAGGGAGCTTTCTTTTGTCTGGAAACATTCGGCGAGCTGCTATTCACAAACAGCAACCAAGCAAAACTCAGACTTTATGATTGTGATCTGGATGAAGTTTGCAGATGTCAGAGAAGTAGAAGACTGTTGCAGAGCTGAACTGTACAAATCACTGCATATAACAGCAATCGCTAGATAGCATGCAAATATGCTCCCTCATGTTTGCCGGCAATATCGGGGACAACGACGTCAGGGCAACCCTTTGGACTTGTATTTTTTAGGAACTGACTCGTATTTCTGAGTGCACAAAAATAGGGCCTTGCAAAAATGGATTATTTTAAAGTCGCCATACATGAGGAGAAGAAAAATAGGTCTGTAGCGCCCTGACAATGTTTTCTCAGAGAACCATGTCAAGACATCGGTAGCCCTTTCTAGCAGCTCGCATCTCTAGTTTTAACAGCGTTTTTTAAAAAATTGTTTTGGTTTATTTTTTCCCCCAGGTGCATTTCAATGGGCAGTCAATACTTATAGGCATTCTCTATTCCACCCAAACAGCTACTGTACATATGATATTATTATTGCTTTATTTTATTTGCCTTCGATGAAAGTAATGTGGCTACCGTTATGCATTGGGGAGGTGCTTTAGTGAGTGACTACAAATTTAGTAGCTCTGTTATACTGGATGTGGCTTTATATTTTGTATCTCATATTTATCTGACCGAAGCTAAATTTCTGTTGCCCTTTTAGTTAAAGCACCTTAAAGTGTTGCAGAATTAATTTAAATAAATACCTTTAAATTGGAAGTACTAGACAGTCACTTAATCAACAGTGGCTGTCACGCAATGAAACGTTCCATGTCACTACATACCGTACGGTATTTATGCAAGTTGCATAACAAAGACATGTGACAAAGATAATTACTTTTTCACCTTCCACTTCAGCGATAATTACCAACTTCACCACCGTACGACGACAACAATACTTTTGCAATGGAATGTTGAGTGACACAAGGCAAGTCTGTAACGAAAAGACACAAAGCCAGTGTGTCCTGAACACAGAGATAAGAGGAAGCCAAGCAAAGCGCAACATACAGACTTAGCTGAAAAGGTAAGAAGACTCAAAGGTGATCTTTTTGGATGATACATTTACCTACACAAGTAGCATCAGGAAGTGCTTTAATGTGGATTGTTGCACTTTCTGTGTTCTACTTTTTTAAATAAGATCAATTAATGTCAAATCGCATCCTCTTTTTTCCAACCAAATTGGGGACAACTTTCATGAGAAGTCAGAAATAAATTTAGCCTTACATTAAACCAAAGATATTCAACTCGTCCACAAATACAAATTTGTCTGAAATCAAATTTGGAATGCATGAATTTCATCACACTCATTTTGTAGGGTTTGAGTGAAGCCTCCCGACAGATGATGGTTCTTTCCCACTTTAATTCCCTGGCAACCTGGAAATTTTTTGTCTTGCCACTCATAGGAACAATGTGTATTCATTGTACCTTAAATGTGTGATCGAATTAATACATTTTGCTTATTTCAGCTGCCTGTGAGCGAGTGAGTGGACCTCGAAAATGTTCATATTGTACCTGGCAGTGCTTGGCACTTTGGGTAAGATAGTGATATAATTTAAACACAACTTATTTGCTTGCACAATCAGTTTAAAAGCAGACTAAAGTGTTGAAATTCTATGTTAATGTAATAATAATAATGTTAATAATAATAAAATGGTTCCTTTGTTCAGGTGCTGCTGCAATGAGCCAGACTTTTACCAACTCTGGTGAGATAAACATCACTACCTGTCCCATCACGTACTACGGGCACAAGTATGAAAAAGTCCATGTGAGTGACACCAAGTTACTGACTGATAAAATAAAATGTCAAAGCATTTTCGAGGCCAAAGCAGCACTAAATTGTGTTTCTTGAAAATTTCTGCCAGCCTCTTTTTCTAATTTTCATCCCCTAATGTCAGGTGGCATTCAACAATAGCAAATTTGCACTTTGCTTCACCGGCACGTATGAAGCTGCCAACCAGAACGACTGCATACTTGTATCGGGAGGAACGGCGGACAATGGCAACTGGTCGGTACTCACGCAAGAAATCCCCACCGGATCGGGCATTCATCAAATGTTACCAAGTCTGAAACATAGGGGGCAATGTGTCAATGTTATACCATTGAAAGACAATGACAATTCTGAGGTGGGTCACCTTTTTTTAGTTTATCTTATAAAACTCAACGTATTATTAACTTTTTAATGTGTACATTCAATGTTGACAGATTCAACAAGTTGAACTGGGTAACTTTGGAAAACAAGCAATTTTGGCCATCAAGACATATTCTGGATACACAAATGTTGATCTTGTAAGTATTTAAATGATATCCGGAATGAGTGTTATTCAATTAGTGCCGAAACAGAGTAACCCTAACCCCATCACAGATGAAATGAAGTAAGGAAGGTTTCACGTTAGTTGAAAGAAAGCTACTTGACTTCATATTTCTTTGCTCTAGTTAAGACCTGAACTAGTCTGCTCCATAGATATATATTTTTTTTTTGTCACAGGTAGCAGACGTACAGGTTAATGGCCACACGGTTTCAAAATACGTCTTTCCAACCAATGAAACCAGCATGGGCGTCATCAGGGACATGAGTGGATGCAGAATGAGAGGTAAGCTCTTAAAACACGTCTAACAATATGGTATAAATCTTACCCTCCCATACCGCAGGTTTTGTTTACATGACCAATACCACCGTAAGCGACCCATACATTTGCTCAAGGGTGACCTGCGATGTGAACGGCGTTGCCACCGCTGTCAGTGAATGTCCCCCTATGTATCATTGCCAGGGCAACGGGAGGTAAATCAGTGTTGTGGCCAGCTGCTTTATATTCCAGACGCCTAATGACGGTATTGCTTGTCACTTCACCAGTTGTGCCTTCAACACCATGTGCACTCTGACCGGTTCCACCGTCATCGATTTCGTCGGCCGTGTTCACGCCGTCCCCGACCGCTGTGGATACAATCTAATGACGTCGGACGCTATCCAAGATGTCCGGATCCACGGTGTTTACCGGGAAAGACGTCTTAAAGACGTCAGCTTCTTGGATCATGTGATCCTGCATCTGTCCAGCCAAGATGTTAACATTATACTGTTGCAAGGTAGCAGAGTCAAGGTGAGTTGACATGAAAGCGTCAGAAATGTGATGATCTGTATGACTCTGTAAAAAGTTAGCGGTTTTGTTTTGAGTTATTTATTAGTGTGACGTCATGGCTGATGCAAAACACAAAAGAACCATGCACGAGAGAGAACCAAACAATTGACCCACCTAGATGACACAAATTACACAAAGTGTTTGTTGTCAGTCAACCAATATCATTTGGATTATGTTGGATTCCTTCATTTAAATTTGTGCTCTTCTGATGGTTTGAAGATCAACGGCGAGCTGAGTGAAGTCTCAACTACAGCAAAGGTTGTCCACGGCGTGGAACTCTCCAAGGGCCAGAGCGGAGTGACTGCCAAAATTTTAGGCTCTAACTATACACTTTCTGTCTTCTTTGACGGCACCACAGCACAGATTCACTTGATGGGTATGAACATTATTTTGGTCTTTGGGTAATTATATTACCGTATTGGCCCGAATATAAGACGACCCCGATTATAAGACGACCCCCTCTTTTTCAAGACTCAAGTTTGAAAGAAGCCTTTGTCTAGACCCCGAATGTAAGACGACATTTCAATTTGTCTTATATTCGCGTCAATACGGTAATTCAGTGACATAAAAACATGATGAACAGTCATATAGACAGTATTTTCTTGTTGAATCAAATGAACCTTCCCCCAAAAGATGCTGTTTGAAAGACCCATGATACTGAACTAACATTCTACCCTCAACATGAACAGGTGTAAATGGCGGTGTTGTGCACGGCCTATGTGGCAATTCCTCTTTGGATTTTAACCAACAAAGAGTTGCTGAACACAGCATCACAGAGTACGTCCACAACCGCCTGAGCTGCCATTGTATAGTTATTTGCTTCATATTTGGTATTTAATACCCATACAGGTGTGAGATGCAACATGAAGAAACCGATATGATCAACTCCACAGCTACAACTGAATGGTAAACATGTATTCTTGAATAAACCATTAGTTCTCAGTTTAACTAATGCACTGCCATTCACGGCTATAGACATCCAAGATCCTTTTGAACTAACTCGGTAGTGATTCACGTTAATGCTTCCATGTCTTCATTCAACAGGTGTCATATCTTGTGGCAAGATCCCTTCACCCAGTGCCACATGCACATCAACCCAGAGCCCTTTGTATCAGCCTGTGTTGACAATTTGAGCAAATATCCTGCAGTAGACGGTCTCAAGTGCCATTTGGTGGAGGCCTACGTCCGAGCCTGCCACACCCAAGGCAATGTCAGCATTGACGGCTGGAGGTCGATTGCTCAATGCGGTAAGGACAGATTTTCTCATAGCAGGAGAGCGAACATTATACAGACTTCTTGCCAGTCCAATACTGATCAGATGAATTTAATACTTTTAGGGATTAATGCTATATCTTTAAAAAGAACCCGATCCATTTAGTGATCGCAGTACTCTTCATTTTCAACTGCTGTAGAGATTATTGGGATTATTGATTATTGATGTTTCTGTATTCAGATGCTAGTCCTCAGGCTCTCTGCCAAGACATGTACTGCAGCGACCATGAGTTCTGCGGTCAAGGCTATGACGGAGAAGCCCACTGTCAATGCCGGGCCATTTTTGCCTCCAAATACAAATCAATGGATGAGTTTGGTATTTTGACGACGACGCATGACAATTTAAATCTAGGAGTCACGGTTGAGTAACTATTGTCAAATCTGTGTTCAGGTGAGCCGATGGTTTGCAGCCATTCGTCTGCATCGATCAACATGTTCTGTTGCCTTCTGGCAGAGAAAGGCATCGACTATACGACGCTGCACCTTCATGATGAACAGTGCAAAGGTGACATAGACAACGAAACCCACGTGGTGAAATTCAGCTTCACCCGGGACAGCACTTGCGGTGCAATCATCACGGTGTGTACCCACCACTGTGGAAAACGGACACTGCTGTTTGATTGGTTGTATAGGCACAAATAGAATCTGTTCACCCTTTTTGTGACTCTCTAGGCAAACACCACCAAAATAAGCTACCAAAACATCATTGCGACCCCTAACATTTCCACTGTGGTGACCCGTTCCAACAAAATGCTTATGGATTTCTCTTGCCATTTTGATCAACCAAACCTCGAGGGGATGGCCATCAAAATGATAGACAGGTTGGTGTCCTGTTGCAGTTCTGCTAACTAAAATGAGTCACAGTTGATAAAACAGCTACCCAATTTGTGTTGGCAGCCCCGTGATTAAAGAATTCACGTCAGGAGAGTGGAATTACACCTTAACTATGGCAGCATACACTGACCCTGACAGAACACAACTCATAGAATTAAGGACTAGTGTCCAGCTAAATCAGAAGATCTGGGTAGAGATCAAGGCCTATGGACTGGATGGGAGTTCCATTTTGCTGGTGACAGAGTCCTGCTGGGCCACCAATCAGTCAGCTTCAAACGGAAGCCTTCGATATGACCTCATCAGTGCAGGGTCAGTCTCGCTCAGAAGATCATCAAAGACGTCACCCTTAGCCGTCCACGTCATGTCTGTGATGCTGTTTCCGAGCAGATGTCCCAACCCTGCAGATGGGACGATCAAGATCGAAGGCAACGGAGAAGGAACATCAAACTACTTCTCCTTCAACACGTTCAAGTTCTCCGACAACAACAATGAAATGTTTCTTCATTGCAAAGTAGAGCTGTGTGTCCAACAGGGAGACTCTTGCAGTCCGGTAATTTTGAGTTTGGACCCATTAATAATACCAAGCCGTGGAATTCAGCCACTGATTTAAATACTATTTTCAGAACTGCAACAATGCAGGGAGAAGACGGCGATCTGTGCCTACCACTGTTGATGATGGAGGTCCTTCTATCATCACTATGGCCTGGACTTAAGAGGTGAGTGACTTTCACCACATCTCTGGGTGGCCTCAAGTAATTCTGCTAAATGCTAAAGCTAATACTCCCACAATTGTTACAGTATCAAGCTGTTATGGCATCATTGGCGCTATCTCTCACTTCAAATATTTGCTTTTTTCCCATCAAATTATTCTTTATAATTGTGTTTGTTTGTGCTTTGACATGTTTTGTTGTCTTTGCACCACAGGAACTGCACAAACCCATCAATTTAGCGGTCATCCTTGCTTTCTTAATAAACTTCTTGTTGCTGCCATGTGCATTTTCTATCCAATGCTGGACTACCTGGTGATTTCCAAATAAGGTTACGCAACTGCTTCAAATTTGTAGCCCTTTGCACTGCTCTAACAAAGTTACACTTCATATTCACAGTGACGCTGTTTGTAAGTATTTAACGAATACTCTGGTGATATCTTTGAGACAATTTTCTGACACTTAGATAAGATATTTACTTTTTTATATAATACAGTACAGTCAATAATACTAATTACATGCATGCATACATGACGCACAATGTTCGCTAACAAATGGAAGGAATTGTCACTTTTGTTTTTCTAATTAGCAGTATATTGTGGTTACTGTTGGTTTCAAGTTGAATGTGTCATTTAGGTGTTTGACTGGGGAGTCATTAGGAACATGTGTTGTGTTAACTTTGACTTGTTTGTCTGTGCAATGCTTGCATCATGACATGTTTGTTTCACACCTTTAATTGCAGCAGCCATGTAATTAAGGGGCATTGTGTTGCGTGCGTGTGTGTGTGTTTGTGTGACTGTTTCACACCTAAATATGATGAAACAAAAACACAAATGCTCGTTGTTGCTTTAAGTGTAATAAAGTTTGTGCACAAGTACACAATACAACAACTTCTTGTTGAGTGTACATCGACACACAAGCACAAATAAGATCATCATGACTACATTCTGATTATTATTATTATTATTTTATTTTTTTTGTGCTATTCATCCACCCACGCAAATAATGTACAGTGTTCCCTCAATTATTGTGGTCATGTTCCAAACAATGCCAACAACAAATGAATTCTGGGAAGTAGTGGTTGGCTTTTGGTTGACAACATATACGTCAAACAATACAACTACACCCCCCCCCCAAAAAAAATACATATAATAATGATAATTGGCTCGATTATTCACTCATTTCTTTCTATAATACAACACCTACACTAATGTTGGTTCGTGAGTGAACGATTCGTTCTAAAGAACGAATCTTTTCAGTGAACGAGAGTGATGGAACCACTTTCTAAAGTGATTCGTTCTTTTTTCAGTTCACATGACTTCAACCACTAGGTGTCAGTAATGCCCATTGAAGCTGGTGCCACCCCGCCGTAAAACAAAACGAAGGAGAAAATGACGTAACTGCCCGTTCACGAACGAGTTGTGAATTGCATTTCTCGTTCACCAACAACCGAATCAGTGAGTGAGTGAGTGATTCGCATTTCCAGTTCATCGGGAGAACGGATCAGCGAGGGAACGAATCGTGACTTTCCCGTTCGCGAGCGAGTCAATGGGTCAACTGCCTTCCTTCCTTCCTTCCCCTCTTCCCGTGCATCAACGGATCAGTCAGTGAACGTGTTGCGTCTCCTGACGTGAACGATGTAAGCCAGAATGTAAAGAAAGAACCACTCACTGAAACACCACTTCTTTTATGCACGTTTTCTCCAAACTAACGGCTAACGTTATTGCATGAAGAGATGCGCCGTTATGCAACAACGGGGAAATTATGCTTCTCTTTGGGTAATCTTGATTTTATAACACTTATAGTAGTTTTTAAATAACGTGTATGCCTAAATATTGTTATCCAATATATATACTGCAATTTCACATTTGAAATGTACTTTTATTATTATTATTATTTTAATAAACATCAAAACCTGTTAAAACTTGTCTGGTGTTTTATTTCTTGTTTTCATTTTTTGGGGCATGAGAACAAAAATCTGACATTTGGTTAACTGCTTTATATGACAATATGTATGTGTACATTGGTGTCCGCCACAATGAAGAGCAAGTAGTCAAATACACATTCTTGACACGTACAAAAAATGCATAAAGTTGTTAGGTACACCTAAAAATTTTGATATACCTAATGGAGTGTCCGTGTGACGTCACAAATCAACCAGCCAATCAGGAGGTGGGGGTGAGGGCGGGTGTGGCAGTTTTACTTTCAGTTCAGCTTTGGCCATGATTTTTCCCTAATGAAGTGGCCTGTTATTAGGTAGACTTGAAAATGGCGGTGTACCTGATGCAGTGCTTCTCAAATAGTGGGGCGCGCCCCCCAAGGGGGGCACGGTGCTATTCCTGGGGGGGCGCGTGTGACCCTGGGGAACAGGCTTTTTTTTTGGCAGTACTAGAATAAAGTGTAATTGCGCGTTTACTACAGCAGGGGGCAGTGGCGCTCTCATTGTTACTTCTGTCACGTTTGCGACAGTGCAACATTTTACGACTTACAAGACAAGTTAGGATAGTCACGGTGGGGAGGGGGGGCGCGAATAGTTTTCTTCTTGCTAGGGGGGGGCGTAACAGAAAATAATTGAGAAGCACTGGTTTAAATAAAGGTTAACCTAAAAAAAAAAAAAAAAAAAAAGTGAACCCTGAACTTTGAACCCGCGGTGACCCCGCGGTGACCCCGTGGTGACCCCGTGGCCCCGCGGTGACCCCGTGGTGACCCCGTGGTGACCCCTGGGTGACCTTTGAACCCTGAACTTTCAACTCTAGTTAAAAATCGAAAATGTGCACATGACCCCGTGAACTTTGAACCGACCTTTGACCCCTGGGTGAACTTTGAACCGTAAACTTTGACCTTTGACCCCTAGCTAATTACGTTTTTTTTTTTTTTTTAAACCGGCATAGCAGAACGATCCATGGTCTTCAGATGCCGCGCTGTCGCCATCTCCTGGTCAGTTAGTGAAATGCTTTTGCTGATGTTTTTTTTTCTCTCAATTAAAACAAATCAATTAGCCAGTTGGTTTTCTTTAGCTTGGAGAAAACGGGCATAAAAGAAGTGGTGTTTCAGTGAGTGGTTCTTTATTTACATTCTGGCTTACATCGTTCACGTCAGGAGACTAAAGGGAAATGTACTTTCGGCAGTTTGCAAACACATTTGATTAAGGCTCCGTTAGACACATATAATCATATCAATATAATTTCTAGTAGTAGTGTGGTCGCTTAATAAGTGGAAAGGAATGTGCAGGCTACATGAATTTGTTTTCTTCAAAGTATTGTAGAACAGGAGGTCCAGGGAGGATATCTCAAGGCCGATGGGAACGCGAAAAACAACTCGTCTTTGTGGTCCAGACACCTGTGCTGAGCAGGGGAAAACCCAAACGAGGAGGAGATGACCATCGACCATCGACCAATCACCACACAATCTTTTGCATGTTTGAATATTCATATTGTGTTTCTTTAAAACTGGGCAACCCGGAAGAATGTGTCGTCTTTCTGGCCACGAAAGCACACGAGTTTTGTGTTAAGGACCCAAAGACCCAGGCGCCTGTATTAGCTTGCTTTGTCAAGATTAAACAATTGGTAAATTCGGTCTGATTGATCTACTGGTCTTCTCTTTGACAGAACGAACTCGCAAAATTGTTAGGTGCGCCAGTGTGTGGATTAGAACATAGCAATTCTTGTGTTAAGTGTTGATCACAATTTGGAGTCAGATCAATAGCTAAAATCCGTATCCTAACAAGACGCAACACGTTCACTGACTGATCCGTTGATGCACGGGAAAGAAAGAAGGCAGTTGACCCATTAACTCGTTCGCGAACGGGAAAGTCACGATTCGTTCCCTCGCTGATCCGTTCTCGCGATGAACTGGAAATATTCTATTCTATTCACTCACAGAACGGGAAATGCAAGTCACGACTCGTTCGTGAACGGGAAGTTATGTCATTTTCTCCTTCGTTCTGTTTTGTGGTAAGGTGGCACCAGCTTCAATGCGCATTACTGACACCTACTGGTTGAAGTCATATGAAGTGAAAAAAGAACGAATCACTTTAGGAAGTGATTCGGTCACTTGTTCACCGAAGATATTAGTTGTTTTGAACAAATCGTTCACTCATGAGCCAACACTAGTGCGTTTCAATCAAAAGTGCAATGCTGATGAATTCATGTGATTTTAAACCCTTGTTGTTGTCGTCCATCCATCCATCCATCCATCCATCCATCCATCCATCCATCCATCCATCCATCCATCCATTCAGCCCAATTAACTCCACTGTTAAGATATCACATGTTTGTTTGACACAGTATGATTGAGGATTTGCATGAAAAGATTGAACATACAATGAAAAATAAAAAAAGAGTGAACGTAAGGCAAGGTGAAGTGGGCGGGGCTTCATCCGTCAATCAGCGAATCAAATGCCACCACGTGGGCTTCCTGACATGATTAAAACGAAGACGCCGAAGAGAGACGTGTCCAAAGAGCGGCTCCACCTGCTCATTCCTTCTGCTTTCTACGGTCAGCGATGGAAAGCGGCGAGTTGCCGGAACTCTGCTACCCGCAGTCTAACGCTTCGTGCAGGACACCCAAGCAGCCACCCAGCCATGCCATGCTGATCTACGCGCTTCTATCCATTGTCTCGTTCCTCACTGTGGCTCTCAACCTGCTTGTCATCCTTGCCATCTCCTACTTCAGGCACGCTTCTTTTGTTGTTTGTTCACAGTGGACGCAGACCTCATGATGTTGCTGTGCTCTCTCCAGACAGCTGCACACACCCACCAACCTCCTCCTACTGTCTTTGTCTGTCTCCGACCTCCTGGTGGGCCTCCTGCTCATGCCCGTGGAGATTATCTACATCGAGGCCTGCTGGTTCCTGGGCGACATGGTGTGCATGCTGTACTATGTGGGCGACTACATCATTACTTCATCCTCAGTGGCCAACATGGTACTTATCTCGGCGGACCGCTACGTGGCCATCAGTGAGCCGCTCTCCTACCCGAACCAGGTCACCAAAAGGAGGGCGCAGGTCGGCGTGGGCCTCTGCTGGCTCTGCTCTGTAGTCTACCGGCTGTTGCTACTCCACGAGCACCTGGAAGAGCCTGGTAAGTCCATCTCCTGCCTGGGGGAGTGCATAGTCATCATCGGCAACATGGCAGGCATGGTGGACCTGGTTTGCACCTTTATCTTGCCCATTATTGTCATCCTCCTGCTCTACTTGAGGGTTTTTGCAATCGCCATCCGTCAAGCACGGGGACTGCAATCACGTGTGGCTGCCGTCCATGTCCAGCGCATGGTGAAGAAGAGCGAATTGAAGGCAGCCAGGACTCTGGGTATCGTGGTGGTGGTTTTCCTCGCTTGTTTCATTCCCTATTACGTGCCCACCTTGGCGGGCGAGGACACATCAGTGAACGCCACCTCGGCCGCCTTCGAGATCTGGCTGACCCACTTTAACTCCTGCCTGAACCCCATCATCTATGCTCTCTTCTACCCGTGGTTCCGTAAGAGCATCAAACTCATCGTCACACTTCAGATCTTTAAACCTGGTTGCAGGGATGCCAACATACTTTAGCGGGATTGTAGTTGGGCTCTTTATCACATTTTAGCATTAAGAACATAATTGTTTTTTTTCAAAGACCTTCTAATTTTTTTTTCTAGATTTTGCCTGATGCACTGTATGCACTCGTCTAATCTCAGCTTTCATTTGAATGAGTGGGTTTAATGTTTTGAGATAGTGTCTGTTGTAAATTGCTGCAAAGATATTGTTGAAAAATGACTTCTGATGACTATTGTAAAAAAAATAAAAAATAAACACTACAGCATCAATATCTGTTTGGTTTCCTTTCTGTTGCATTTTAAGAGAAGCATCCGTTTTTTGGCATTTATTCCACAACTGCCTCATCTTATTCATTTATTTATCTAGCTGGTGGGGGTTATAAAATGGTCTGAAGCCAAATCAGTATACAATAGCTTTTTTTTCATTGATGAACTTAATTTGTTTAAATTAATTGTACAGACAATGTTGACTGGTGTATTCTAGTGTTTCGATTGGAGTTTTCCTTAAATTGTGTCCATTCTAATTAAACACATACTTTATTAGAACATGTTTGACATACAATAAACTATTGTATTTTATGATACAAGACAGGTTATGTTATCTCTCATGAGATGCATATTAAATTAACTTTGATTGGATTTCCATATTATTATTAGCCTTCAAAATATACCATGAAATCATGATGCGGAAAGTTTAGTTGTTTATTTTATACTTAATTATATCATTACTCTTTGTCGGAAGTGCAATCGGGTAGAGCTGGGGTCTCAAGCTTGCGGCCCGGTGACCATTTACTTTTCATTTTGCGGCCCACTATTAGGTGTTTTGTGTTTTTTTTTTTTAAATATTATTTATGCGCTGCCATAAATGTGACTGATGGTGACATAGTCATTGACACGCCGCCGTCTCATTGACTTCTTACGGCACGTCTGGCACTGCAACAGGAAGGGCCTTGTGTTTCCGTATAGGGGTGGCATAGAAAGGATCAGCGGGGGCAGCCATGACCCTCCACGCATCTCCTTTTAACTCCTCAGGGAAGTCGTATTCAGACGGCGGAGCTCGCAGGTCCTCAACTTGTGGCTCATCGTAAATGTGATCCATTTTCCTGTCGAGTGACGCAGTAGCACCGCCCTCCAGGGCTTCATCTTGGAGGCGGGTCGAGTTTAGCGTCACCTCTGAGTACTCGCCGTCCTGTTGACTGGCGGATGTCGTACTTGGGGGTGTGCCGGGGGGCGTTGCAGGAAAGGACACCTGTGAGTAGGTAAAGTCTATGGGTGGCAGCCTAGGGATGACGGGAGACCTTCTTACAGAGGTGGTGCCCCTGCGGTTATCCAACGTCAACCCACTGACCCCCGCCACTGTCTGCGACAAGGCCATGTCCACCTGAAACACCAATCAGGAGCAAAATTCAACATAAACACCCGGTTGCGATATCATTTTATGACTCACGTACTGACCTGATCTGAAAAAGGCCAGTCGTAGGTGTGCGGCGTGGGCGGTAATGGTGGTAGGTTGACCTTCCGGGAGGGATCCCCCCTCATTGGCCTGCCTCCGGATGTTTGAAGGGCACGGTGAATGCTAATGGCCGCTTCCACTGCTTGGAATAGGGAGTGACCTTCTTTGGTGTCAAACTCAAAATTGCCTTCACCGGATTCACAACGACGACCCGCCTCCACTGAGAAACAGCTCTGAAATAAACGCACACGTGCACACACAGACCCACAAGAGTCATCACCACTGTGTGTGTGTGTACAATTATTCACGTGTGTGTATGCAACCTTGTCTCGTCCAAAGCGCCGAAGGAATTTGTATGGCCAAGACATCAGTGTGACGCCTTGATTGTCCAGTAGGTAGAGGGCATCCTCGCCCGCTCTTAGGATGCCATTGCCCTTTAAATTGCAACGTTCAGATGATGCAGTACTACGCACATGTACCTTGAAGTCACGGCCTGGAGACACACACACATAACCCCAGTTAGTGTGTCAATGAACTGTTGTCGCTAGCACAGATGTCGACTTCCTGTCTGAGTAGCTCATTTCCTGTGTGACCTATTGCATGAGTGACAGATGTCTAAAAATAACTTGGATATGCTGCGGTAAGAGCTCAAGTCAGCCATTATGCATTGCCACTCACGAGAAGGGAACATACATGTATATTTACATACATTCATACACAGACACACACAAGTTGATCAACTCCACATCTGCCTTCAACTGAAAACAAAAGTTGGCTTTATTCATCTGGAGAACTCATTTCCTGTTGCATACTTTGAGGCTAAACGTTGCTCTCTCTCTTACACAGATGCGCCCGCACACAGACACACACTCGTGCAAACTTAGTACCTGTGCTGGTGGTGCTGCTGTACAAAACATTGTCCTCCATCCCTTCTTGGTCTTCTCTTTGTTCTTGTTGTCTGCCTCTGCTTTTGTAAGATTCCTCCCAGCTCACCTGCATGGAGGGTAGGCAAGATTTTGAAAATGTTTGCTCAATCATACCGAGTATGTTTTTTTACAACACTTTAGGTGTTATCGGGGAGGGGGGGGGGTGTATTATGCTTGATAATCTTAAAGTAGGGGAACTGCGAAAAAGAAGAAGTAAATACGTTTTCACGGTACTGTAGGTGACTCTGGGGCTGAAAATGTGAATTATGTGATTAAACGGGATGTTTATCCTGGTAAATGTGGAATTGCAGTTGTGTGCGTACGGGAAAGGCGAGCTGGCACAGTGTCATGGCCCAGTCGCTGACGTGGTCAGTACGGGCCGCCAGCACCACAACCCTGTCGACTGTCTGGAGCCGAAAAGGGGCGGAGTCCGCAGGACATCCCTCCACATGGACATTGGTGCTCACTTGGACCAGGTCGGACAGACGGATCATCTGAGGGGTGGACGATGGAGGCTATGGTTATTAAGAAGTGGCACCGTGATAAGACAGATTGTCGGACAAAAGGACGGACCTTGGTGTGTTTGCGTCCACTTCTTTGCTTCTTCTCGCCGCTGCCGCCGTCTTTAATTTCCCACAATTCCAGACGGGAAATGGAAGTAGAACTTTCTCGGAAAAGCATCCCCCACATACTTTTCCACTTCTGCACACACATGCACAAGTTTAAACGTTTCTTCATCATGCAAAATGCTTACAGTCATGGTTAGCTGTGTTGGAGATGCTTACTTTGTCTTTCGGTTTGAATTAGAAGTAAAAATGAAACTTTCAAAGTGTGACTGTAAGAAAAGGAAGAAGAACTTAACTTCCGCACCACTATTAAACCAAGTTTAACAGAACTCATGCTTTCCAAACTACTAAAAGTGGTTGGAAGTAGAATGCAGTTCTCTTCTTAAGGGACATTTCAATCTGATTGCCAAACACAGAGTAAAGAACGGGAAACTCAGGAACTCAGAAAACAGCAGGAGCTCTAGAATAAGAGGTTGAGAGGTTGAATGAGACTCAGAACTAGCATGGCTGACATATATACTTAATATGAGACTAGACCTAGCGCTCATTCAAGACCAACCAATTTTTTTAAGCAAAGCAAAGACAGCATTTTATCTGGAAATACAAAGGTATCTGGAAAAACTAAAAAGTGTCGTTACGTACATTAAGATGACAAGATGAATCTCGTTAACCAAGTGAAGCAGACACAATCCATGTAACACAATACACAATGTGTCGACCTTCAAATATCACTATTAGGAGCAGCACTGAACAATCAAGTGACTGGATGGTCACCAGTGAACAAGTGACAAAAAAAAAGCACTTTTAGATTTCCAATAACACCTGTAGAGACTTGTTGGTCTTAGATTAAGCTAACATGGTAAAAAATAAAGAAAACCTCAACACAGAAAGGCCGCAGTTGGGTCTCAAACCCGGAACCTCGTACCTTGGATGAAAATGTGCTAACCACAAGGTTATCGATGATAATTTATTGTGCTATTGCTGTAAATGATTATCATAAGAACAACAATGTTCAAAAACATGTTTTTTTTTATGGGTGTGTTGGTTGTTTCCATGTTAGCATTGGTTTTAGATTAGTGTGCGTTACCTTTCCAAACCTGTGGTGCTGAAGGTAAACGTTTCCTTCTTTCTTTAAGTCCTCGTCCATTCTCACGTCGCCCTCGTTGTTGTCTTAATCCACGTCTTGTCTTTTTGTGTGTGTCGTGCCCCCTTTCGTGCTGACGTTTGTGGCTTCAACTTCCTGTTCTTGTGTTCTCATTGTCACTTCTTCTTCTCTTCTGCAGTATCAGCTTGACAGATGACATCGAGACAACTTCCTCTTGTACGTTTCTTAAAACACACACACTGCATACACAAGATGAATTTGACGTAGTTGCTGTTTGTATAGCAAAGCAACAAGACACTCTTCAGTTTGACTTAAGTATGTAACAGTTGTTTTATTTTTATTTTCTTTCGATATGTTTTGTATAGCTTGGATTTGATGCGGATGCGCCGCCTCTTCACAGACAGCCAATCGCGTGGCTGTTAAAAATACAAATCAGCACACGTTTTAACCTCATCTATCTTTGTATCTTTACAGTTTATCTTTCTCTATGTAAATTATTCAAGGTCAGCCAACGGTGGGCCAGAGGAGGAGACATCAACATCATCGTCATCATCATCAATAGAGGTCGTAGTCCAGGGCGTCACTCAGCTGTTTCATGACAGATACGTGATTGGCCAAGTAGGATGACAGTTCCTCTGAAGAACAAAAACATGACCAATCAGGAGAGAAGTATCATTGTGCGACCAATCAGAGCAATATATTGGGCGGTCGATCAGAAGAAAGCATTGAATCAAGTGGCGTGTGTTTTCCTCACCCGCTGGCAGGACCCCCAGCGCAGCAGAGGCAGAGACAGAGCCAAGTCTGTTGCGGGCTATGCAGTGATAAGTTCCTGAGTCTTGAGGCTCCGCCCCTTCAATCTGCAGCCAACTGGAGAGTTCAAATTGTTGAGGACCGCCACGACTCTGGAGATGCACATCAAGGAATGCTAGCCCCAAATTTATTCCTAAGATAACGTTCTTCTATGCGAGGCAAACATTTCATTCATTTTCCTGGTATTTGTTATGCTTTATTCTTTTGTAGTGTCATGCATGCACGTGTCACCTGCACAGAAATGTGCGGGTCGTCTCCGGGCAGAACGATGTCATTGTGGTTGTCTCCTTCGTCCTCATCCAGTTTGTCGCCACCACTTCGTTTGTCCTTACGCCATTCCACCGCCGCCATCGGGAAGGCGAATACCTCACACAGGAAAACAAGATGGCTGCCGCTCCCATTCACTTGACTTTTTGGGCCCACTTTGATCACCGGAACTGTGGCAAGGGACGGGGGTTAGGGTTGAGTCTGTTTGTGTTTGTGTGTGTTGTGCATTTGTGAGACATGTGTGCATGTGCTCTACATACCAGTCTTGCAGGGACCACTCCCCCTGGTGTGCAGTGTGGGATCCGAAAATGCAGCCTCTTTGAAGTGGCACATGTTTGCATACGTCACTCCGTCACTTCCACACACCGCCTCGGGGTCCTCGCAAACACACACTTGCTCTTCTTCCTCCTCCTCCTCCTCCTCCTCGTGGCCCCGTCCCCATCCAGCAGGTCTGGGATCCACCTGGCAACGCAGCCCGGCGCCGCAGAGTCCAAATCGGACATTGGCACCTCCCGGGTCGCAGGCTTGCCCCTCCAGGTTGGCACACTCCAAGCAGCAGCCGCAACGGTCCTTGACCACGCCGGCCCGACAGCCAAGAGTCGGCGGGCATAAGTCGGCTTGGCAAGGGCCGCAGCCCGCCGTCGCATCGGTGATGGTGGTGGGCGGAGGGCTGGAAGGCTGGTTTTCAAGGGACCGGCACAGATGTGGGTTCGGACAGAGAACCAGGAGCAAAATCACAACTGGCAGAAACATGACTGCTCGAACTCTGCCCTACCAAAAGTCTTCCGTCAGACACAAAACGGGTGTTACGAGACGCAAAATGTCAGAAGAAGAAACTAACTTTTGTTTTGTTCTTCTCAAGTTGAAACCATCTGAGCCACTCGCGCTGCTTCCAACGGCACGTGTGTCATCACGCCATAATAACACAAACACTTCCTGTTTGTTCCTTCAAAGTAAAAGCATTACTGGAAGTGTGTTTTGGATTCTTGTCACTTTTTTCCAGCGACATTTTAAAAAGACAGATAATGCATAAAAAGGAAAAGTCCAAACTGCCAAAAAAAAACACCCTTTTATTGTACCTTTTGTCCTTTTCTTTGTTTTACCCGTACTGTAGTTCACTGTCCCCCTATTCACAAAGAAATCCAGACACCAACAGCTGTTGCACTCATCAGGTCTGCAGACCACCTAGATGAAAAAAAAAGTTTGAAAGGAAAGTGGCTATTCTAGGAGGGTTCCAGTAATCCTGAGGCAATGGCGAGACAATTTTTTCATCTTTTTTCTGCAACCCCCCCAAAAAAGAGAATGGCATGGTGCGGTCTTTTTAGTTTCCTAACCCTCGACCTCTTTCGGACTTAAGTGTGACTGCTCTGCAAATAGAACAAATGTTAGGTTTGTGTTGGTTTGTGGCATACCGCTGCCTACCAAACTCCACCCACACATGACGACAAAAAAAACCACATTTCCCCCCCTTTAAGATAGATTCTACATCAGAATTTTTTAAGTTGATCACAATCACTAATTAAAATCATAATCAATCATCCGATCACAAGATTTCGGAAAGCTGTTATTGTAAAGTGTTATTGTATCCAAATCATTCAATTATGGAGGAAAACTGGACTTTTACAATGTGGCTACTTTCAAAACATGCAATGCATTAAATTACAACTGTTGTTCATGGAATTATTATTTCAATGAAAAACATGCACACTTACTGTATTTCCAGTATCCAAATAGGAAATCAACATAAGCAAACATCAATCTCTGCACATCAAAAACAAGGTACTCTAATACAATGGGTACATAGACAAGTAGTGCCAAAATTCATTTGTGGAAGCGTCCACAGCTAATGTGGAAAACACTACTGCCGCAATGCTTCAATTTGCGCATCATAAATGACATCAGCGATCTGATACCAATCAAAATAATGAAACAATTTATATATCATCCAATCCGATATAGTTGATTAGTGAAAACATTGTCAAATTTTACTTAAATAACTTTATTAACAAACAATGAGCAAAACAGGCGCTCCTGAACTCATCTTAACAACTTCAAGCACACGTGTAAACAAGAAACACTCAAACATTCAAAACTTCTCATTGGTTGCTGATAGTTTCACTGGGGCGTGGTTGGGTGGCGCCATTAGTGCCAATTCCGGAGAAGTGACTGGCTGGAGGTCCTGAGCCATCACATGCAAACTTCTTCTGTGTGACACAGACACACATACCACAAACACACAGGTTACAATCAACGCACAGGTTAACAGTGACACATGCAGTCACTCAGTTTGCAATCTCAAGTGCAGGTTGCAATTACACACACACATGTACACTCACGCATTCAGTGTGCAATCTCATACACACACAAACACGAGGCGACACACATTTGTGTGTGTGAAAGTGTGGACTCACAGGAACGTCCCGCCGCCGTGCATTTTCTTTCGTCTTCACTTTTTTGCCATCACGCGGCGCCGTGCGTGGAGATGTCGCCGTGGCAACAGGCTGCATAGTGGCCAGGAGGGCAGGGAGGGCAAACATGGACAAGAATCGAGCTTTCAACAGCACGTATGCTGGATTGGAGCCCAAACGATCCTTCACCAACGCACGCAGCAAAGACTCTATACCAACATCAAGGAAAACAACGTTATTCACGCTGTGTGTGTGCGCACGTATGAATGTGTGTGTTTGCACACCTGTTTGGTCAGAGGAAGCATCAGGCAGGGGAGAGGGCATTGCCTGTGTCTGGGCATAGCTCTTTTGAAGTTGTGCGGCCTTTTCAGTGAGCTGAATTTTTTTGGCAAGGATGGAAGTGAGCGCGCTGAGGCTGCTGCTGCACGGAGGCAGATAGGGCAGAGACACGCCCATTCGTGTGGGCACGGCCACGCCTCCTCGGCCGCTCAGCCAATCACCAACCGCTGCTGGTGACTCCAAGAACACCAGGGAGGGATCGACGTTCAGAGCAGCAACCTCAGACCTCACGGGGGAAGGGCCGCTGGCAGAGGGAAGGGGTCCAAGGGGCGCACGTCGCACAAGAGGGGGTGATTGCAGGACCTGGACACACCCACTGGCAGGAGCAAATTGAACCGGCGCCTGCACCCAGGGTAGCAGAGTCACCTGTGTGGCTCCACCCTCTTTGGTTTTGGACTTATGCCAACCTCGTCTCCTCTTTTTGGCGTCAGAAGCCTGCTGGCAGACAATCGCAATTAAAACAGTGCCTGTGTTGTGTTCGTACATTCATGCTGGGATTTGTACATGCGTACGTGTGTGGATGTCCACATGAATGTAAGCGTGTTGCATGCACGTGTGTCTGTGTACGTGCATGTGCTTGTGTCCATGCATGCGAGTGTTAGGGTGTGTGTGCACGTGAGTGTGTGCATGCTCATGCAATCCGACATATCTAACAATGAAATGCAAAAAAATTGGAGGGAGAAAAGGAGGGCTGGCCATAAATAAAAAAATCTGACCTGTAATTCAAGGGCCTTGTGAGTTGGCTTTCTAGCTCGTTTCCCTCCATCGGTGGGAAGACCTGCCCCAGAATCTTCTTCCCGCCCCCGTTTCTTCCCCGTGGGTTGCGGCTCAGGGATGGGGTTGGCATGGTCAGTAGTGACAGTGGAGGTGGGCCGTGCCAAGGAAAGTACGACAGATGAGTTGGGAGTGGGTGAACCAAGAGGGAGCGTGGCCTGGGCGGGGACCACAGGCAGGGGAGAGGACACTAAGCGCACAGAAAGAGGGGGTGACGTTAGCAGACAAATGCGAGGAGGAGGGGGGCGGGGGAGGAGGGGCACGAGGTGAGGCAACGTCTGTGGGGACAGAGAAGCATGTCAATCACCATGTCCATAAACAGATCAGTCAATCGATGGATATTGGAGAGAAAAAGGTTTACCTTTGATCGGACTGGAAATGGAGGTGGAGCTCGAGGTGTCATGGTCAATAAAGGGGGCGTGGGCAAGAGGAAAACTGAAGGATGGGACTGCGGATGGATGAGAGTGGGCGGAGCCTGTCGCATTATCAATGCTGGCTGTGCGTCTGGGGGGCGGGCCCGTGTGGAGCGCAACATGGCTGCCACAGTGTTGGGGTTCTTGAAGCCCGGGGACTTCCGTTGGGGCTTCTGCTGGGATGCCAGCTGAGAAATCTGGCCGGACCTCCGCTGCGGTGAGCGCGGAGGCGGCAGAGGCGCTCTCTGCCGAGGCGGCTGTTGGAGCTGCTTCTCACAACCACGCTTGAGAATGACGTCCTTGCAGCCCGAGATGTCTATCATCATGGCCTGTAGGAGGAGCTTGAAGACTAGGGTGGAACTCAGTGCTGTTTTGTCCCCGAGGGCATCAGCCAGCGTGGGTGCGTCCTGGCCGGGCGTGAGGACGTTGCCCACCCAAGGTAACACGGCCGCTTGCAGCATGTAGTCCATCACCGTATCTGTCATGCGGGACCCCTTTTTGGGGTGAGGGTTGAGGTTTTTGCACTTATTACACAAGTGTGAACGCAGCTGCTCCTGTGATATCATCATCATGGCGCCGTCCAGGTGGCGTTCCTCCCAGCTCAGCGCACGGGGAGGAGGACCCACCACCACCGAGCGGCCGAACTTGGCCACCACTGTGGACCGTACGTGTGCTGGTCTTGACTGGTGGAGGCCAGGTGCGGGTTCCAGCGTCACCAGCTGCGTGTTCGGGGAACTGAACTCTTGACTTTCTTTCTGTGGGACCCACTCATGCATGGGTGGGACCAGATAATGGACTTCCTCCTGTTTCTCTTCCTCATTATTTCCCACTAATTCCTCCACCTCTTCTTCTTCCTTTTCGTCATTACTGTCCATGTATGGAATCTGGTCCTCATCAGTGTCTTCCTGGCTGCTATCCTCTTCTTTCTCCTCTTCGTCCTCTTTGCATTTCTGCAGACGCCGCCGTTTTTTTCTGAGTGGGTTGTCCTGTTGGTGACAAAAACACATGCACACACACAAATATGAAGAGGTTCCATTGCGAGTTGTGTTAACACTGAATGCAATTGACTTTTATGTACCAATGAAGGCCGCCTTTTTGCACGTCTCATCATTTTCTTCCATTCTCGAAGACACTGAGCGTCATTACGGTTTGGAATCTCTGCTGCTATCTTTGCCCAGCAACCTGCCGACCATGTGATAAACACTCGTCAGCCCGCACAAAATGTCCACAACTGTTGGTAACACAATAACCGAGGTGAGAACAATGGACACAGACCGACACCGTGTTTCTCCAGCAGCTGGAGGAGGAGTTGGTGCTCATGAGAATCAAAACTTCCTTTCTTGGTTCCTTCCTTCAGGCAGTCCAGATATCTGCGGGACAGATCAGAATCAGTCACCGCAGTCGAGTCAGTCTCATCTATCCCGATGCTGGTCTTCCTCACCGGTCCCTGCAAGCTCCATCGGTGCGTCCTGGAACCTCCAAGCGGATTTTCCACCAACTCTTCTCCCCATGGCGTTTAACTGCTCTCAGCAACAGCTGTGAAGGGCGCGAGAAAGCAAGTGGACATTCAACTTTGACGCGTAGATTGGACAGTCTTCAGAATCATATGATGTCACCGTTCAGCAGACCTGATCCTCTTCTTTGGACCAGGTTCCTTTCTTCAGCTGGGGGTCCAAAACTGAACTCCATCTGTAGATGAGCTGAGAGATGTCTCGACCCTCCATAAAGTAGCTGACTGAGGGAACAAGAAAAGGGTGGTCAGGGGAGCGTCCGTGCGGCGTGGCGCCACAGGCGTTCTTACTCTGCGTGTATGGTACGAAGTTCCCGATGCGCATCTTTTCGACGAACTGTGTGAGTTTCTGGTCCTCATCGGGAGTCCAAGCACCGCGTTTTAGAGAGGATGAGATGAATCTCTGGAATGTCTGCAGGCACATGAAGGCGGTGCGGCCCGTCTGACAAAACAACATAGGCGCGTCACCACAAAATCTCAGCGTGATCCATCTACGGTTTGAGGGGGCTCCTCCCTGCTCACCCCTAACTCCTGTGCAATGAGGTGCCAGTTGGTCTCCTTGTATCTGCTGCTGACCTCCTTGAGCTGCTGAAGCTCATCAGCACTCCAGCGTGTTTTGTTGACAGCGGGGTGCAGAACGTTCTGCCAGAAGAGACGAATGTCGTCCGTCTCGCGAAGGCCTTCAAACTGACAAATGTATTAGCCACATGCTATTAGGTCCAGAGGAAGAGCTTAGCAGTCGCAGACAATTTTCAATCGGCGCTCACGTACATCGATCTTGGCAATCTTCTGCCAGTCATGGTCGTCGTACTGATTCCCAACAAGCTCCTCCTCCTTTTTCTCTCTGGCCAATCACAGCAAATGAGTGTCAGTCGGTGTCAGCACAAGCACACTCAAACAGACTGCTAATAACATGCCAGATATGAAGAAGTGCAGAAGAATTTTGGTTGGCATATGATTTGTTTTTTGATCAATTCTTTCACCAAAAGGTTGTCCCCGTTTTGGGACATGTATTCGTTTTCAAAAATATCAGCTGTCAGCAAAGTCTACAGAAACCTGAGAACAATGCTAAGTATTTAGATCATGGATGTTGGAGGAGGGAAACATTTAAAATAGACTGGATGGTGGCCCTCGAGGTCCAGAGTTGGACACCCCCAATACATGATTCCCTATGAGAAATATGGCTTTTGGTCCGTTTTAGATTTTCAGATTTTCTTGAACGGATTCATCACGAAAACAAAGGTCCCGCCGTAAAGACATCATACTTGATGGATTTGATGTCTTTCTCCAGATTTTCAATTTGAATTTTGAGCTGCCGCTTGTCATCTTCCGATATATTCGATAACGTCAACTTCTGACTCAGGTAGTCCATCCTGAGAAACATCAAGAGAAAGAAGACGATGTTGAAACAATGAATGAAGAAGAGAAGGACTGGGGAGAAGAAAAAAAAGGAGGAGAAAGAGGAGGTAGAGGATACTCTTAACCTGGACAGCTTGGGCTGGATGAGTCTCTTCATACTGTCTCTGGTCACCGCGTCAATCAGCAACGTCTTCTGCCAACCCTCCCCTGAACACACAAGCAAGACAATGTAGACTGGCAGACGCTGACAATGTGGACCGTGGCCATCGTGACAGTACTCACATCGTTTGACTTTCACCTTGCTGCTATCGAGGCAACCCTTCATCTTCATCATTCTGTCCTTTGTATCACAATTGGCAGGAGGACCCTAAGGGCGGACGGAACGGCGTTGCAATCGATGAAAGGTCACATCACTGAAAAGTTAAGTGTTGATTAGGCGAAGGCCTCACCAGGCTGGTGACTTTGTCCTTGAAGTACGGCTTCAAGAAGTGACCCAGGAATAAGTTGGTCTGCTTTGGGCACGACGAAGAGGCAAGTTCTTCTTTGGAAGCTTCTCTGACTGGCCCAGACAGTTGAGACAGTGCCTCCCTCTATGTTAACAGACACATTTGTATGATGACTAGTGTGTGTGTGTGCGTGTGTGTGTGTGTGTGTCTGTGACTTGCAGCCATCAATGCATTCCTTCCATGGTGATAATGCACAATTGGATATGCTCTGCTACGAAATGTGTTTGAATATATTTTTTGAAGATATCTCACTTGGCGTGGCCCAGTGGTTGCGGGCCACAGAGGAGGTAGGCTGGTGCCCAAGTAGAGCTTTAACTCTAACCTTCTGGTGTGCTTGGGTGTATGCTTGTGCCTTATTGACCTGTTGTCGTTGGTTGTGCGACAGCAACGTTTCCAGCTGCTTGAGCTTCTCTTCAAGGATCTGCTGGTACACCAGGTTCATTTGAAGGCACGAGTCCACATTATTGGACAGACCCAGCTGACGTCAACACACACATATAGGTTTTGGCAAGTTAGCATGCTGTTGAGCGGTTACATGTGCAAAAATGTTTGACGCTCTACTGACCTCACTTTCACTGCTGCTGTTGCTGCTGTCATCATCATCATCAGCATCTAACAAACACACACAAACGGTGGCAGTGAGTCGACAAACAGGCACACGAGAGGAAATGGAAGTCGCAACTACCTGACACAGTGATGGGGCTGTGTGGTCCCAGAAATTCCTCCAGGTTCTGGATCTCTGTCTCAATTTTTTGCCTCTCAGCCAGCAAACCTGCAGTTGACTGAACGCACACACAAATACACACCTACCATTCAACTTGTGAAATGAGAACCTTGTCCTGGCTAGTGTTGCTGTGCTCAATTCCAAAATTCAGATAATTTATGGCGTAAGAAGAAACTCTGACTCTGTTAATGCCCCCAGGCGGCCAAGGCTGGTAGCAGCACAACAAGTTTATTAAAATTACCTGCCCCACCTCTTGGTCTGTGTCAAAACTGGACTCGTCATCTAATTGAGAGATAAGATGTTAATATCACAAGATGGTCACAATACAGTCAATAATACTGTTAGCGTCATCAAACAGGAAGTAACGGGACTCTTTTGTTGACACTTTTTGTATGAAACTTGGCTCGCCTCCATTTGACAGAACCTAAATGAATCAAACGTGTCAAAAGTGCAGAGATAACCTGTGTCGTCGCTGCTGACTTGTAGCAGTTCATCGTTGCTGGCACATAAACGTCTCTGCAAAAGTTCCACTTGTTGCTGGATCCTCTCTCTCTCCTCACGCAACGACATGACTACACATAAACACAGAAAAAAAACAATATTAGTATCATAAATAACATGGATACGTGTATTAATACACAAGCATGCAGATGTTTTATCGAATTAATCAATTTACCATAAACAAATCGACAGATAAATAAATTATTAAAATAATTACAGCCCTAATCTACAAAAATTTGGGTTTGTGCCCAAATTTGACTTTCTTATTATTAGACCCAGGAACACAGGATGGGCAAGAAAACAATTATGATAAAGAAAACTTGAAGTGACCTTAATATGTGCAATAAATTCATATGGAAATGTATGCTGTAATCTAGCTGAAAAATTGGGTGCAAACTTAATGTGCAGCCTCACCCAATAGGAGATAGTATCTTTAAGGGCAGTACCATCACTAAATAACTATATTACAACTTTATTTATAGCGCAATAATATCGATCCTGCAATATGTAACATCACATGGCATATTGCATGTTTTTTTTTTTAATATCATGCAGCCCTACTTTGAATATATTAGAAAGTATGTCATCTTTACCAATCATTTCAGTAACTCTTGGCAGAGTATGGTCACCATAAATGTAGTAGTAGTACATACAAAGATTACATGCAGGCAAACACACACGCCTACGCAACAGTACATGACAGTACTTTACAAGTACACGTCATTTACCACAACAGTACATCACAATACAAGTACACTTCATTTACCACGTTATCTATTGACAGTATCTGAGAGTAGAAGTACACGCTTATTATTGAGGCGGGTAGTCTGACGTACCTTTTTATTAGACTTAGTACTAATTTCCAAGTCGTTCCATCAACGTTCTTTTGGGTTTCGTATTTTGGCGTATTTCCCAGCAGCCTTGGCGTCTTCCCAGCGCAAAATAATAATAAACCTACAACATAGCGGCTCAGCACTGCATCGCAAATAACGTGCTCTAAGAACGTTTAAAAACGTCAGAGAATTTAAAAAATGTAAAACGAAGGGCCCAAAATAATAATAATAGACACAAAAATAAGTGATGGTAAGGCGGTCGGACTTTCGATGGCTTCCTTATTCGTCATCTCCGGTGGTCCGCCCTTTACTTCCGGGTTGACTTATTTAATTTATTTAATTAAGGGCGCAAGTAGATTTAGGGGCACTTGCTGTAAATTGCCTTGTAAAGTGAATATACATCACACAAAGTTTTACTATATTACTGAGAAATGGCAGAAAAAGGTCAAGAATAGCAAATTATCATTAAAAAAAGAAAAACAGCAAATAGTTGCACTGACAAAAATAGAATTTAGTTTTCACACCAGACATCCCAAGAATCTTGGTAAACTGCAACAGTTTGATTTTTAAAGAGGAATTATCAAAATGTCATCCTAATCATTGTGCTTGTGGGCTCTGCAACTACAGTGAATGTTTATATTGAGGTTACTGCTGCCATTGAGGTGAGACCAATTCTTAAATGCAATATGTGTATTAGTTGAAGCAAAATCTGTTTTATATTCTTTTGAATTGGTCCGTAACTAGTCCAGGGTGAACCTGAGCCCAGCTCGCCAAATGACAACAAGAGCTTTACAAAAGGAATAGACGGGAGATGTGACAAAAAAATTAGCAAAGTGAGTAAAAATAAACTTGAACTTTATTGTTTGTCAAAAGTGATGTGGCGTCTTTGCACGCACTGCCCCCCCTCTGTGTAATGTCATGAGGGGGGAGGAGTCTAGCGGCGTCGATATAAGATGTCCCAGGAGCGCCTCCATTTGAGCGCTCGCAGCTGATCGGCCGACAGTTCTGGGCTCCCAAAGGTCAAAGGGCTGAAGATGTAATAGGACAGAAAGACGCACACCAACACAACAAATGCACATGCCAGCAGCACGCGGCGGTGTGCGTCCTTGCTGAAAACACATGAACGGACAGACACACAACGGACACAGTCACATGAATCCTTGTTCTTCTGATTCAATGCCAAACTACAGTATGACCGTCCATGGCAGGTGCGTGTGTTTGTGCCCATGTCTGTGTAACATGGCTACTTACTTGTATGTGCACATGTACGGCTATTGTGTGTGTGTGCATGTACCTGAGTACGTGTGTGTACACGTGCTCCAGCAGGGCGGCGCTGAGCAGGTGCAGGAAGACGAGAGCGGGTAGGTAGTGGTAAAGGAACAAACGCTTGTCCATCAACGCGAAAGGAAGAAAGTTCAACAACCAGCCGCCAACGCACAACACGCCCAGCAAGATGAAACGCTCCCACGCAGCTGCAAACGCACGTGCACGTACAAACACACATAAACAAAAACACGTTAAAATTAGTAGCATGGGATGTTTGTTGGTTAATGTATGTTACCTTCAGGTAAGTCTTTGAAGCCCCGCCTCCTCCTCAGCAGGTAAATGGCTGCCATGACGTGATAAGCCAGCAGGCTGAGGTTGGCCACTCCCCATGATATGGGGTTACCAATTAGGTGAATCTGAGCCTGACACACAAACACACGCAGGTTACTCACTTGTTATGTTCCTACATAGATGTTATAATCTCTCAGACACACACGCTTGCTGCCTCACTCTCACATGACAATCTTGTGCGTGTCTCACATTTGTGGATGGGTGGAGCCAGTAGGCAATGTTTGTTTCCATGGTGATCCACTCCAAAGGGGCGGAGCTATATTTGTGCTCATTGTCTTCCTGTTTCACCGTCAACATCCGCCACTAGTGGTGACATCACAGCCTGACATCACTTTCCACAACAGCACCATATTGCAACATCATCTTTGGCAATTACGACCAACCTGAACTTCCAGAAACTTGGACCACAGGGAAATTTTCCGGTTCACGTCAATGTGTGAAGGGGAGTGAAGCTCCGCCTCCCTATCCTTCTGCTCCTCACCTGGAAACATGTGAACATGCACACTATATGTTTACCATGGTTGGTGCAGGTTCCGGCATACAGAAAACATTAAATCAGCACCAGGGACAGCGACCATTACTTTTAAGGCAATAAAGTGTAACCAGTGAGGCAGGCTGCCTTCTGCCATTGTTACCTAAGAAGTTGGCACACTGAACAGTATGAAAGGTGTCTGTGGTCAATAATAAAGTGCGGTGAGTGTTTCCTGGCCGTACTGGTTCCATATCTGTGCTCCTCCACTGTCCATGTCACGCCGCTGCTGTGACCTTTCACCTTCTCTCCAACCACCTCCATTTGACCCGACGCCCAGTCTGGAAGGGACAAGCCGCTCAGCTAACACGCACACGCACGCACATAATCACAGATAGGTTCGTGTGAATCAGGAGTACGGTAAATGCGGGTGATGATGTGTGTGAGGCGACACCTTGAGGACTGCGGACGTGTTGACGTGAATGAAGCGAACCTCTGACGAGATGGTCTTCCACACCTCGGAATCATCTCCGCGGTTCACAATGTCCTGAGGCGCCCGCAAGCAACATCATCAGTATCATCATCGTAACAACCATCCTTGTCGTCATTTTCATCACTTTCATGAATGTTGACAAAAGACTTGTTATTGTGTTGAACTAAACGTCGTATGGAAATTGACTCTTCACCATTTCCATGAGCGTTTTACAAAATGACCTACCACTCTCCAAAGGTTCTGCGCGGGCATGGACACGTTGAAGTCGATGTAGCCCGATACTTCCTGGGCATGGGGGCTGACGGGGGCTGCGACGTCGTGGCTGCCGCACACAACAAAACATAAAAGTAACTTCCGTGCTCACGGGCATGCTCGAATGCGTCGTCAGATGACGATTGATTACCTGTTGAGGTATCGCGATGTCATCCCGTGAAGCAGCTGGACAATGTCGCCATGACGCACTGTGCGAGGAGGATGCCCTACGGCAAGATCGGCCCTGAGGCACGCAACGGATACGTTGACACACGTTGACTGTGCCCACCAACCACCCACCGGGTCACCTACCTGTCAGCATTTTTGACAATCCACCAGTTGTTGACATCCTTGAAGGCATAACAGGTCACCTGCTGCTGGTGGGAGCTGCCACGACCGTTCTCATACCTGCACACGCGTACACAGAGTTCGCAAGGTGCCATCTGATTGGCTGCTGGTCTGTGTGAGCTGGCGACAAGTAACCTGATTGGATAGTTGACTTTGTGTGAATGCAGCCAGCATGGGACTGAATGGGAGGCAGAGCTTCTCAAAGTCACCTGACTACCATAAGCCACCTCCAGCGGCTGACCTTGCGTGATCCGTGACAGACCGCCCTGAATGATACAATCAATTAGCATTATGTATTTTTCAATACGTGTGTGTGTGTGTGTGCGTGCACGCACGTGTACCTCAAGGCTAGCTTGGAAGGCGGGGCTCATCAGCTGGTCATGTGGTCCAGTGCGATGTAGAAGAGTGAGGTGCAGATAAAAGCAGAGGACGTAGAGCACGACAGGAAGCACCAGCAGACACACACCGCGACACACACACTCAACAAACACATTCACCTAACACACACAGACGTGTTAAAGTGCTTCTGGGGATGCTTCGTGTACATCTGTGTGCATGTGTGCACTTACACCGCTCACTCGGGTGTTGCCAATTAGCTTCCAGCAGTGCACACAGGCCATGCCTACCAGCAGCAGGTAGGAGAAGGCACCTATGTACTTCACGCTGAACATACGCACACAAGTCACATTTAGTGTTTGTGATTGTGTGTGCGCGCGAATGCTGTCTGTGTTTCTCACCCTATGGTGGCAGCGCAGCATGTTCCACAGAGGAGGAGCCAACCGTATCTGACAGGCCAACTGTGAGGTCACAGGTCAGAGCTCACACTATGTCCACCCTGCAAAGTTCAAAAGTGCCGAGGGCCTGGACTCACCTGCTGGAGGCACGGTAGAAACGCAGGTAAGACAGGAAGGACAAGAGGATGAAGAAGATCAAGATGCTCTCCAGCAACATCAGTCGTGATTGGACAATCAGAGCGTTGTCTGCCAACAACAACAGGAACATCAATTTACTACGTCCGCACGTGCGAGTGTGACATGTGGTTACCTAGCAACAGCAGCAGCGCCGCTCCCAACGCTGACACGTGACCAAAGCCCAACTCCAGAGTAACGCCATACGCCAGAGGAACGCACAAAGCTCCACACACAGCCGGGAGGACACGCAGACTCCACACGCTCACACCGCATGGGTACTCTGTCACGCAAAACACACAAAAAAAATCAACAATGCAACACACAAAGACATGTACAAATGCAACAAAGTTTATGTTGTTCTACCTGCTCCTATTCGGTTCCATGTGAAGTTTCCATCAAATTCTCCGAGGTAGGCTGCAAAGTGCACACGCCCACACACATCAGTGACAGAGTCACACAGACAGGTATTAGGGTCATTATGGTAACCTACCCCCCAATGCCAGGATCATGTGCCCGAGTGGCGGTCCACTGTCATCAATGAAGAAAATCCTCTTCATGTAAAGAGACACAAACTGTCCGTAGTACACTTCATCAAAACTGCACACAGACACACAACACAAACATGTCCATGTCTCATTATAAGCATCTTCCAAATTGCCTCTCCTCACAAGGGTCGCAGTGGTGCTGGAGCCTATCCCAAATATTTTAGGACGGTAGGTAGGGTACACATTGAACTGGTTGCCAGCCAAATGAAAGCACATGCAGAGAGAATGTATATTAGATATGCTGAGTGCTGCTTACACGACAGCGTTGGGGTGCGCAATGTGGTGCACCCGGGTCCAAAAGGCAAGCAGCGACACCAGGATCAGAAGCAGGTCCACGTGAAGGGTCACCACCAAGGGAAGCTGCAGCACCATTGTCAACACTAGTTGTTTGTTGAGAAATTGGGAGGAAAAAAAAATTACAGTGCACTCTGACATACAGCAACAGCTTCAGATGTGACTGACCTGATTTACAAGATTTTAGAAATGTGAGTCGTTGTTTGGCAGATCTTGCTTTATACGTGTACTTCTATTTGAGTATGCAATGAGTACTTTTGCTATCTGTGTATTGGACGTATTGATACATCAGCTGTGTGAAGGATGTATTGATCATCATCAATAAGTTTATTTTTTCCTTCATTGTTATAACGGTATTTTTATGGTCATGTTGTGTAAAAATATTGAAAACAATTTTTTTTTTCATCTTTTAACAGTTTTTTATCTATAATGTATGCAAAGAAATGTTTTAGTACTCACGAGCGCGTCATACCTCATGACAGCCGCTAGCATAACACTACAGCTAGCCTCGCTAGCACACTAATGTCGCGTCCATGTCCTAAAGCTAACGCCAATGCTTACAGTGTGCTCACAGCGATTCCATCCAGTCAAACGTGTTGAGCATCCTGGCCAAGTTGCGGCAACCAATCCGCCAGCCAATGCGGTTCGTTCCGATCCTTTTGCGGCTACACTTCCTTTGCTAGAAGTTAACTTGCAAGCGACACTTCTGTGACGATTAGTAATGCCTGTCTGCTCTGCTCGCAATCCTTGTCGTTGCTATAGCAACGTTTACGTAAACAGCAGTTCCTGATCGCGACTTTAGGATCAATTTAAGGCCCAATCGATAATCATCATGAACTGAATTTGTTACATTTTTTTAATGCCACGGCCTTGGTTCTCCTTGATTGATTGATTGATTGATTGATTGATTGATTGATTGAATGAATGATTGATTGACTGATTGATGGGTTGATTGATTAAGTGGTGAGGAGAAATCAAACTTCAGAGAAAATGAATTAATAACCTAAAACATTGTCCTGTGGAACTCCACTCAATACACAAAATAGACAACAGTATGGGGCTCATTAAAATTAAATAATAATATTAAAATAAATTTGTAATTCTGGGAATACTTCATACAAAAGTTGTGTGCGTGCGTGTGCGAATGTGTGCGTGTGGTAATCCAAGCAGCTGAAGCTGGGGGCAACGGTAACACAAAGTAGTGAATCATACATCCTAGCAACAAGCATACATTCATGCTCTAACCCAAACTTAGGAGGTAGCAGGTACGTCCATTCTATTTTTCTTAACAAACTTTCCCACCTTTAGGAATTCCACCAGATCCATGTATAGGATCATAACACCATTGACGCTGGAATACATGCTCATTTAATAAATGCTTTTTTTTTAGACGAGATAGGAGTTAACACCATGGATTTGTCTCTGTCGCCGCTGAGTCGGGGGTACGCTCGAGTCTTCACTGAGAGTACAGGTGGCCGACTGGACGTCTGCTACACGCCACAGGTGTTAAAGTTTGCTTGATATGTTAGCGTTGGAGACAAAGAGGTTGCATTGACTTTCACTTTGTGTCATTTCCTCAATTCTTGCTTGATCTGACTTTATGCACATTATTTCCTTTCCTTGTTTTTAGCAAATAGAATACAAAGTAATGCTTTTCATATTGTGGCTTTTCTACTACTTCAATCCCTAACTATGTCATTAAAATATATGACCCAAATATAGGACTACTATATCTGGAAATCCCATGATGCTCTCCTGCATCTGACCAACAGCGGAAGCCTACTAGGGAGTGAAGCGTCAACAATCCCGAAAACATATAGCACTCGCCGAGGCCCTCTTGTTCTGTACTCACGAGTAAGAATGAGAACTAAATAAAACTTTCTTCATCTTTACGAGAGCTGAACCAAAAGTTTCATCTCCCGTGTCTTCAGGACTTGGTTATGCTAGGAACTGAATATGGGTCAGAGGTGTCAGGCAGGAGGAGGCGGGTCACACGGCAGGAAGTGGACCACAGCTCAGACGCTCGCCTTTTGCGACAGCAACAGAATGGTCGGGTAAATGAAATGACCACTCGGGCGAATATAATAAATATTTTTGTGATACATATTCGATTTTGCTGATTGCATCAAACTGCAGATTATGGCTACATTTGGACTGTTCATGTCTCTGATCTAGTTGACCTCCAGATTTGCCGCGCCTACCTTACCTCCACTTCCAAACATCCGTCATGCAAGTGTTTGCCATCTTTATGATCCACGAGCACACCACCATACGGAGTTGCTTGGTGACCCTGGAAAAAACAACTCCCGTCTGGAGAATCCACCTAAAGGTAAAACACAAAGTGTTTCAACCATCTGTATCTGGTTGATCCTTCAAATTGAGCTTGTCTGCAGATCAGAATGAAAAACAGGGCAGTGACCGAAGGGTCCAGTTGGATCTGGTCCTTGATCTGCAGACCTGTATAGACCACATAACCCTCGCAGAACAAGAAGAATTTCAGGTGATCCAAGATATATTTACGATATATATTTTGCCCAAATTCACCTGGTATAAAACCCAGCTACACACAATAAATTATTGAAAATGGATTTATATGTTATGGTTATAGCAAGAATAGTATTGATTTTAAAGAAGATTTAAACACGAGTTAAAAAGAAACTGACAGCTCTCCAGCAGTATCGATGTTCAGCAGAGCAAGATCTAAATATGTTCTGGTTCAGTGTATTAGTGCATTTAAAAGATATACCCCACCGCTTGGGTTTGACTTGGATGTTTCAGGCACGACCAGAGGGTTCCAACATAGCTAAAGTTCATCACAAGCAGTGCCTACCTCCTGGAGAAGACAACACAACGGGGCATGCCAGTGGGACACGGACTCGGCAAGAAGTCCGAACAGAACCAAGATGGGTCGAATTTCACCCCCAAGTATATCCGGAGGATTGCCATCATCGTCCCTTGTTTCTTCCTCTGTTACTCCCTGTTCAAAAATATGGTGAGAAAACATCTTAATGGTGTTTTCCCTTGTGTAAGATTGTGTTATTCATCCATACAGAACAAATGAAGTGTAAAAGAAAAGCAAGAGGAAGGGTCAAAACTGCAAAAGAATTCTGCGAGGAGATGTTGCAGCATGGGCAACAGTTGAAGAAATCATCAGAGGTTCTGCTGGGCCTGACACATGGTGCATCAAAATGGAACATTATTTCATTATTGTGTCTTTTCTGTGTTTATACTGTAATCCCAATCTATTTTGTGCTTTGCTCTGTCCTCTCTACCTCTGCCAGTGGGAGTATCTAGGTGTGCTTCAGGATGCAGAGGTCCAGGCAGGCAGAGCTCTTCAGCCTTTACACATAAGCGAGTACTGGATCTCCACGATTCCTGTTACTCCAGCGACTCTAAAAGAAGTGTGGTCAGGGGAGTTCTACCACTGGAGCTAAGAGGTACAGATGCAGAATGCATAGCATAGCATAACAAAACATTACATACAGTAACGGGAATTACTCAGAGGTCATTAAATGATGCATGCCTAATATTGTGGCCTGTTGTCAGATTGGCAGAAAAGCCAAGCCGCTGGGTGTGTGATTCTTGGCCCTGACGGGGAAATTATCCAACTGTCACTCTATGACAACTACCAGCACCAAGTTCTTGGTGACGACAATGACGCAGAACAGAAAGGTGAGTAAATGACTTAGTAATAATAACTTTGACCACAAAAGCATTGCAGGAAGCTGTGCTAATAAAGAACATTTTCCTTGAGGTATTATTGAGGTGGGAAAAGTCAACATCAGATAATCCTGCAGTTTGCCCTTCACAGCTTTCCAGGTTTTGTCTGAAGATGGCGAGACGTTACCCTTTGTCATGGTGCTGCATCATCAACACACACATGCAGGTATATACGATACGCACAAAGACACACCTCTGGCACACAATGGCTACCACGGGATGGATGGAAAGACCAGTCGGTGGCAGTGACATCTTTTACAAACAATGTTTGACTTCCTCATTGTAGAAGAAGATGAGGAGCTCAGCTCAAATATACTTTCTGGCGATGTTCAATATGACACAACTGTTAAAACTGTGAGTTTTTCCTACTCATTTACAATTTTGTTCATTTGGCATATGTGGCATCCAAACAATATGTTGTTGTTAAACCAGTGTTTGGATCTTTGCAAATCTTCCGAGTCTGACCTAAGACCACCCAGCAGCCTTGCTAATTTAGGTAATCCATTCATATATCGGTTATCCATTTATCGTCTATATTTTCCCAAAATACCAAAAAGTCACTCCTTTTTGTTTTAGTGGTTACAACAAATGAAAATACAAAGAGAGCAAATCCAATGGAGGAAACACGGTGGGAAGACAAACAAGATGAAGATGTTCAAAACAAAGTTGAGAAATTGTCACCAAGGAAACAGCCTCCTCCTGCAGGAGGCTGCACAGCGGAGCACGAGGAGGTCGCTGCACATCTGCCAAAAGCCAGTTCAGGACGTACCGACCAGCTTGGGAACGACACGGCTCCCACACAAGAATCTGGACTCAGGTATAAATTTTAAGGCCAACTTGGAACAATGCTAAAACATTTACGATTTTGCCTTGGCAGTACCACCTCCATCCAGCAGGGTATTGCAACTAGAAAACCACTGGGAGAGGAAACTGCGGTTGGACTGCAGAAGGACGTCGAGACTAACATCGCAAAGGAAGCTGCGGGGTGAGATGAAAGCAAAGAACCATCATTGTTTTTCACTAAAGCTTTTGTCCATTTTGCCACAGTTTTTTTTTAGCCATTAACATTTTGAGTGACTTGGGGCCCCACATCAGCAACTGTTGTGAAATGCATTTTACAAATAAGCTTGTATTGTAAAAAAAAACTGCATTGCGTGGAAGCCTGGGCTCTTTCAAAAACCGAGCACTTGTTTGTCGAGGAACTTGCAAACAAAAACTTACAGAAATGCTTCCTTTGTGTATATTTTCTAACCATTAACAGTGCTAGGGTTTCACTTGTGAACCCTACACGGAAAACTGTCAAGTCAAGAGAAGAAGGGCAGATGCGATCCAGAAAGAACAAAGTTGGAATTGTGAGAAAGCAGAAGAAAGAAGACACTAATGCTCACCAGACTAAAATCCACACGGATGACAATCAGGCAAAGAAAAATGCAACAGAGACCCAAAAACATTCTGTGGTGAGGAATCTTGTGGATCATTGTCGGTTTGGTTATAGTTTTGCCGATCACGTGATTTATTTTTAGAAAAAGAAGAGAAGGATCAAAGAAAGAGAGGACAGTGAGAGGAGGACGAAGGAAAAAGGAGAGAAAGAAAGGATGGAAGAGTTGATCGGAAGAACGCGACCAACGAAGCCAAATCACAACAGAATATCACAGCATGGTAACAGAATATCACGTGTAATATAAATGTTTTGGGAACAGGTCACGGTTATTATAGTTCATGAAAACTAATGAAGTGATTAAAATTGAAGTTGAGAAAACATTTTGTTAATGAAATGAAATAAAAGCGAAAATGCTTTTGAAGAAATGAAAACTAACTCAAACTTCCTCGTACGTTTGTAAAAGCAGCCATAATTATTTTGAAAATGTAGTGGTGAAACTGAACGGACCTAAAACACTTCCCTGTGGAACTCCAGGGGGACTCATACTCTATATGAACTTCCTAAAATTCCACGAAGGAAGGAAGAGGGAAAAGAGTGGTTTATGTTGTTTTTTTTTATCTCATTTGCAGATGGTCTTAATGTTCCCTCTCATAAACAACTCAGTGATGGTCTGGAGAATGAGGAAGTGGCAGCTGAACAGGAAACAGACGAAGGCTTTTACCTCAAGCCCTCCAGACACTCTGACGAAAAACCAAAAACTGATACCTCCATAAAAGAAAACCACGAGCGCCTTTCCGCTGATGACAAAAACAGCCCTAACGGCAGTGTTCATTCAGTTGGATTCCAAATGTCTCCTTCTGTGTCCTTGGGCCTCAATGGGAGGAGCTCTCTGAGGTCTTCCTCCGAGGGTCTCTCGGCTGACATGAGGGTCCTCACATCCTCTCAAGGTCAACTGTCGTCGTGTTCCACCATCATGGTAACCGAGGAACAGCTGATGTTAAACCTGGTGAAGACTGAGGTTGGTGAAGAACACAATATAAGATCTACCATACAATAGTCTTGATCGGGAAAAAATCTGTTTACCTATTGAACATTAATGCATGGTTTTAGACCTCCAGAAGCAACGAGGAAGTGACCCGTCATCACGCTGAGCGAGCTGAGATACGAAGACAGGAAGCGGAGAGGAGGAGAAGGGAACAGGAGGAGGAAGAAACAATGCAACTAGAGGAGGAAAGAAAGAGGGCGAAGGAGAACATAAAGAACGAACTGGAGGAAGACCGGAGAAGAAGAGCTGAACATCTCAGGTAAGAAAGAACCTTCAGGTTGTGTTCTAACGCTTTCTATTGCCACTTTGTTTCTCCAACCGTAGAATGAGGAAGCTCGCAGAAGAAGAGGTGAGGAGGAAACGTGAGCAGGAGGAGAAGGAGAAAGCTGAGCAGGAGCAGACGGCGCGCGAGATGGCGACGAGGCGGCAAGAGGAGAGGAGGCGACAGATGGAGCGACTGCAGAAGATGAGGGAGGAGGAGGCGAGGAGGAGGAAAGGTGAAAAACTACTTCTATGACATCTAATAACAATAATACTACATTATTATATTACTGTAGCGGAAGTGGAACATCTGGACCTGGAGAAACAGAAGAGGCAGGAGGAGGCGTGCAAGCTCCTACAGGAGCTGAACGAGACTGAGAGAGATGAGTACCTCGCTATGAAGGAGCAGGAGGAGGAAGAGAGAAGGACCACAGAGGAAGAGCACCAAATAAGCGAAGAACAAGCTTTGAGGGTCAAAGAAGAGTCCAGGGTGCAGGCGGACCAACTCTCCTCGTAAATACAGCGCAGTGTTGTCTTGTTGTTAATATTGTCATGTTTGGCGAATACTTTCTTCTCCATACAGGCAGACAGCGCTGTTGGAGCAGCAGATGACCTTCAAAAGGGCTCTACTGCTGGAGGCAGAGGGGATGGCACACAGCCAGGCTATCTCCAGGCCGTGGGTCTACTCCTATTTCACTTTGTTAAGGATGCTGGACCTAAAGTCCACGAAGATTTATGAGGCCATAAACTCTTAAAACTGCTGCATCAGAAGTAACCCAAATTGGAGGGTGAAAAAGCAAAATCAGTGCAGGGCCCGAAGAGGACCAAGCTGATGCAGCAAAACTTAAGAACTGTAAGGCAGGTCTCCTGCCCTGTATCACTGATGTTTTGAATAGTGGATTTAATATTGTTTTTAATATACATTCTAAAATGATAATGTTATTCAGCACTAACAAAAATTGCTCTCAGTGTGAATATGAGATTGTGCCTATGTTCAGTCTGTTGTTGTGAAACCCCACCACGTCCACTAGATGACAGTATCGCATTGTTTTATGTGTAGAGCTGTCTTAAGCCAAGAAGAAGAAGAAACGGAAGCCTCTTGTACACGGAAACAGAAATTATTATTATTATTATTATTTTGCGCCTCTGTCTGCTGGAAATAATCTGTCGCGCCGGTAAAATTTATCGTTGTCATAACGGTACGTTGAGAATGTTTAATTATGTATTATATTTTTACTGTCATGTGCTTACTGAAATCATTTTGTATGCGTATTTAAAACGCGAGCACTGTTTTCCGTCCCATTAGCCACGAATGTCATGTTTATTTTAAAGATACATAAACTCATTTGGGTTGTATGGGCCATTTATTAATCGAGTGTTTTTTTGTGTTCGCTTGGACCAAAATTGAATACGTGTTTGCGATCGAGTAGACATGTAGGCCGTTTTTTATTGATTGATTGATTGATTGCTTGCAATAATAATGGGTTGTTTTTTTTGTTGTGTAGACGTTTTTGCAGCCCACTGAATGCATTGGATTGTATACATTAGTATAGGTTAATTGTAATTTATAATTCAGTGTCTTTTGCTGCGAGTTATGTGCAGGTAGGAGTACCAGAGTTTACCAAGATAAACCTGTCTCTCCAGGTCAAATTCAACGGTGTGCTGAGATGGATGTCAGCATTGCCGTCTCTCTGATACGAGGCCAGATGGGCACCGTGGTGGAGCAGGCGGTGAACGGAGCCGTGGAGACAGTCTTGGCCGAGATGCTGAAGGTAGTGGGAGTGAAATTTGAGGAGCTGAAGGCACAGCTGGCACTCATGAAGCGCGACGTGTTGACGCTGCAAAGAGAGAAGGCAGAGAAGGAGAAGGAGAATGACAATGTCCGAGCCAAGTTGCGCTACACAGAGTTGAAACTAAAGTATTACAGGCAGGGCGTTGAGGAGGAGCTGCAACACCGAGCTTCCAGCACCTCGCTGGTACGAAGCTATCAGCCCAAATGCACTTCGGCACAGGCAGGTGGCTCCTCTGCAGGAGCTTCACCTTCGTGCTCCTCTCAGACATCCACAGCTGATGATCTGCCATCAAGCAACAGAGGTAAATCCTTCGAGGACCTAATACGGATTAAAAAGGACCTGTTAAGGAAACAAAAATAAATCTTCTATGCATAAATCCCACAACACCACGTATGCAGTAGGGCTGCTACAAAAAACAAAAGTAAATTAACTCATGGCTTAATTAATCCCTTATCCCTTTATTTTTTTGCTCACAGAATCTCCACAGTGCATGAATCAGCGTTACATCAGATCATGCAGTCAACCAGACGTGCAAGTGGTTAGTTCTGAACCGACCGACTGTGTGTTGGCGGTCTCGCTCCCCATGAGCACAGAATGCCTGGAGAGTTCCGGTTAGGCAGATCTTTGAGTCAGCATCAGCACAATCCTACCTTGAGTGGCATTTTGAACATCAGTTTGTGTGTGTGCAGCTCTGCTCTGTCACATGGACCAAGATGTTCCTCTGAGCACAGGCGGTGGAGGTCAGGAGGGCAGCTGGAATGTCACCGTGCATCCAAGCTTGGATGCCACTGATGCTGCAGTGACCCTGCCTCCTTTCACAACTTCTGACGCTGGCCAGCATTCTGCCACCAGCCCTCCATCCCCTCATGGGCCACCACAAGTTGAGAGGTCAACCCTGGCCATCTCCAAAACACAGGTGATAGCATGTAACAAAAAAGAATTACACACATTTTATATTCAAATATGATACCTTGTTTCGTAAATATCGCCAGTTTATTGCTGACATTCAATGGAAAGCACTAATGATGGAAATTAGCCTTCGCAACCATGATAAAGAAAGCATTAAATTAATCAGATCTCAAACATCAAAATTAAGACTCAGCATTCAAATAAATCAGATTGCTGATTGATTGGAAGATTTATGCATGGGCAATAATTGTCTTCAATGCCCTATTTTTCTATCCATAATATTGGGATCCACCTGCAAAAATTTGCCCCTCAAAATTATAAAGTTGCTCCGGAAGTCATTGATCAGCAAAACTGCTCCTCAAAGAAATATTGTTTCTGGTCTTGACCTTAGTAGCGACCTGGATTTGCTTTGTTTTGTTACAGGTGAAGGTGGAAGAGAATCAGCAGGTGATCTGTATCAAGGAGGAGCCAGAAGAGGAGCAGGAAGTCATGACGTGCTTACTGATGGACACTCAAATGAACCGAGGCCACCTGGTCCAGCCAGAGGTGAGAGTTTGCGCTTTACTGAAGGACCCATTCATTTAGCAACGTGTTGAAACGCTTCATGACGCCTCATCTACCCATCACTAGTGTACAGCACTAGTACCTTGTGTTTGCAGGACTTGAACAATGTGGAATGTAGTGTTTAGCATTTCATGGTCTTACCTTAAGGTCTTTGCTGTTGCGATGTTATAGTTCAGTGTCAGTGTTGTTCTTGTCTTCAGGTTCCGATGTCTGGCACGCATTGGTCAGGACTTCAGGCCGGCCAGAGAAAATGTTCCTCGGGTTTCAGCTCAGCTGGACCAAGCTCTTCCTGTGAGTACCTTCTGTAAGATAGCATGTCACTTCCTTGTTGACACGTCATATTTGGGCATCTTCTAGTTGCCATGCCTCAGACAGCTTTTCCCGCCAATGCCCCGCTGCCACCGGGTGCTCCACGGCAGATGGTGCGGGACTTAAGTTTGTACGAAGAGTACAAACTGCGGCGCAACGAGCTACGGCGGCGAAGTCTCAATCGACGGCGAGAGCTGGAAAAAACACTGCCTCAGCCTCTGCTGGCCGATCTGGTGAGTGAAATACCATGAGACTTCTGCAACATGCGGTTGGGAATCACTGAGGTGATTCTTCACCTTTAGGTACGGGAGCGGCGAGAAAAGACCAGACTGAGGGTGGCCAAATGGAGGGCAAAGCGGAAACTGCAGGCTTGTCTCAACCAGGTTCAGGTGGGTGGTGATTACACCCCCCCCAGTACAAGTGTGCATCCTGCATACTTGCCTCCTTCCCATGAAGAATGTGCTCATTTCCAGACTCAAGGTGGCCCAGTGGCTCTTTCCCAGGATGGTTTCCCTGTCAGTAGTCCTCAGCAACACAAAGTATCTTGTGGTAAGATGGATTTAGAGCTTTTCTACAAGTGGGGTGAGGAGTGGGGGTGCTGGAGCCTATTCCAGCTGACATCGGGGAAAAGGGGAACTCGTTGCCCCATGCAGTTAACTTTCCCGAGTATCTTCTCCAATATGTTCCATGTGGAAACCAGATTCCGCACAAATTTTTGCCTCTAGTTACGTACATTTTGGCGATGAGAACTGTTTCGATACGAATGAGCGGACAGATCTGTCATATAGGCCACATCAAACTCAACTTATGTGCAAAGCCTAATTATATTCATCTGTAAAGGTAACTGCATTTTAGGTTAATCCAGAAAGTTCAACTTCTATAATCTTTGTGTTCTCTTTTCAGCACCCACTTCCAGTCCTCGCAATAACGTAGTCACAAACTTCGCAGTCACAAAACTTCCCATTCGTCGCCCCGTCGTCGTCCTCCCACCGTTGCCCGAGGGGCCCTAATATGGCCACGCAGGTCGATCAGCACTAGTTGATCCCGTCGAAGCATTCATTGGCCTCTTACCTGCAGGTTAACATATTGCAGCAGAGCACGTCTCTGACGGACGCTAACGTCAACACGTGAGAATCAAGGCCGAGCTACCGTTGTTTGCTGAGCAATGACACCGCTTCACTATGTGTAGTTTAGACTCTGAATGCCATTTGTATCCTGTTGCACTGAATACAAATCTTCAAAAAGAGAACTGGTCTCGGGATGGGCGTTAGAGTTGAATTTAAAACGTCAATAATTAATGTTGTGTTTTTTGTTAAAACCGTTTTTTTTTTCAATACTTTTCAATTTATTTATTTGAGTTTGACACCTGTGCTTTAGCGAGCATGTCGAACTTCAGTTATCTGCTGCACACACTGACTGTAAAGTAGATTAAACAAAATGGATTAAATGTTCTGAAAACCAACCCTCCTGTGTATAGGTTTAACATATTAGCTGTTTTGTGTATGACGTGGACTTGTTCCGATTAAAATGTACTGTGTACAAGAAACTTGCATGTGTTTTTTGTCAAAATATTTCTTGATTAATTATGATCTTTTGTGATAACGGAAAAGACAAAGTGTTTACCCCCACAAATAGTAAACATTTTATTCTAACAATAAAAACATTAATACATAATTTAAATAAAAGTGGATTTTCAAAAACCTGCTATTTTTTTTTCTCTGTGCGCATGTAGGGGGCAATAAATTTCTATGAATGTGATCTTCAGTTAAATTTAAAGTTTAAAGCCATTTTCATTTGCCGCGTGTACATTACCCATTGACTATCTTTTGGGATATGGCGCCAGGTAGTGTGTAGAACAACAGGACCAGGAAGAGCACTGTGATGAGCAGCAGCAAAGCGATGATGATGTACTTCTTATAGTTCCGCCACACCAGGTGGAAGAAACACTTGAAGGGGTTGACGAACCATGAAAAGGAGGTGTCGGGACGGCTGGGAAGCGGTACAGAAGAAATATAAGATTATGTGAAGGGGTATTCAAATAAATCTTGATCACTGTCAAATGTCCAGAAGTGCCCAATTTGATCCAAAGTGTCTATAAAATAATTATGGACTCCCACAGACATATTTGTATTTTCAAGCATTCAATCCCAAGTATTTATTGATATTTTTGTTTTTCCCGAGAGGGTAAAAAGAGGTCTAAAATTGGCTGGTATTTATAAATCTTCGTGAAGTAGCAAAATGAAGATTGATCCTAAATTTGATGAAAGCCCCCATCATTTTCTTATAAACAACAACAAAAATCCTGGTGTCAAGGAAGTAGGTTGGAGAGAGTTAATGAGTTTCACTTTGACATAATTGTTTGTTGCCACCTACAGCCAGTTACAAACCTGTATTGGGGGTGAGGTGTCAACAATTTGCAGATTTTTTGCTATTAACGGCTCAGAATGGATAGACGGGCTTCACTATAATGCGCAAGACTTGGAAAATAGGTCTTACTTGGGTTTGGGCAGCGGTTCTGGTTCCTTGCGGGCTCGCCCCACCGGGTTCTTCTCAGCCTCTTCAAATGTCACAAGGTGAAACTCTGCCTCCACTTTCCCCTAGTTAGGTTACGGGGAAAACCAGTCAATTCTATCAGACTTGAATGAATTTGCCAGTTCCTCAGAGGTCTCCTGGTCCAAGGTCCAAAATGGTGAGATTAGCATACCGTCAATTCTCCAGACTTGTTGAAAGGCCACCAGCCTCTGGACCTCTTCTGTTGGAAGATGGAGATCCTCTCTGTCCCATCCGTGAAGATGTCCATTTTACACGATTTGGCTGTTTTTGCTCCGCGCGGAAAACCGTGGAGGTCTAACTCCACCGTGCCTGAGCACGCGTATGCAGGGACAGGTTAAATGACAAAAAAAAATTCACGTCGCCATGCTGTGACCTACCGAGGAAGTCGTCGGAAGAGAGCGTTTCAAAATCCCACACCTGGAGACTTAGGATAGCGGGCAGCTTCTGTTCAGTTTTGTCAAGGGAGAAGATGTTGTCTCGCTTCTTCACCACCAAAACCTATAAAAAGAAAAGTACATCACTCAATGAGGAAAACTGACACAAAAGAGAAATAATTTTGAATGAACTCCAACAACAGTTGGTTTCAAACCAAACTATTATGCACAACAGGAATCTGAAACGGGCGAAAATAAAACACAAACATTTTATAGGCAAGAGTTTCAAACATCACCTTCTCAGCCGGCAAGTAGCTGAAGGGGAAAACAAAACGCCAGTTGAAATTTCCTTCCCCTGTCAGAGAATTGTAATGGACGTCAGTCTCCTGGCGGTCGTCCTCCAAACCTTTCAGCCAACTACAAAAGAGAAGAATACCTCACTGTAGTGACATGCCAACATGAAGAACACTCCAAATATTACCCTTTGATATAAATATCGCTGGACTTCTGACCAGTCAGAAAGTTGCTGTCCTCCAGAATGACATCCTCCGTGTTCCAGATGATGACGCGCAGCTCATACCTGCAATCACGCATTCACATCCTGTTCAAAAAACCGTCATGCTTTGCCTTGACGGGCCATTCACAAGCCGGTCTCACCCCTTGGGTTTGCGAGGGGAAATATCCACTGGGGGACCAGGATGAGGCAGGTCCATGGGAAAAATGTCCACCCACATCTGGACCTGACCCTGCATGCACACAGAATCCATGTAAATGCAATCAAATTAACAACAGAACGCCTTGTTGTACTGTGTATGCGGAAAGACAAGACTTCCTTAGTAGGATACTTCAGCTCCTCCGATGATTATACACTCAATTGTACCTGATCCATTCCGGGCCGAGCCTTGTGAAACAGCGTTCTGGTCTCAATGTGTTCCGGTACCAGCTTGCACCCGACGGTCGGGATCTCGGCCCAACGGTGCAGAATCTTCAGAGACAAGTGCTCATAGGACTCTACCGGTTCTTCGTCTGGTACGTACGCACACACGCGTCAGGATTTTCCTCCGTGTCATCCTCAGTACCAACAAGCTCGATGCGTACCTTCATGCATGAAGAGCGTCTTGCCGGTGAAGACTTGGTCAGCCACGATGACGCGTCCTGGTCTGAAGTGAGGGCCGTCCACGTTGTTTTCTCTGCACAGCTTTGACAGCAGCTCGGATGGTTTCAGACAGTCTCTCCAGGCGTTGTAACCTTCGCTGAGGGACACAATTGGCAGATGCAGGTGGGATGTTCAATCGCGTCAAATCGAACTGAACATCGTTCTTATTATGTGCTGCAACAAGCTGATCGAGCCTGACCAAAGTGCAACGCCGACTTCCATGTATCCACAGCCTTTACTCAAAAAACTGCCAATCATCAATTATATGGTTTTGTAAAAACTAAGAGCCATGAAGCAGTGCTCCGATAGAATCGTTATTACTCACAGACTGTACTCAGTTGGAAGTCCGCAGGTGGCTCTGTGTCGACTGTAGAAGCGGTTCTCCAAGTCGATCCGGGTCTCCCCTATCAGGTCATCCCCTCCCACCAAGTCATAGTCATAGATGAGCACCGACAGCAGAGACTCCTGAGGAAACGTCGCCTGCATCTCAAATGATCTGGAACAAGGCAGAACAAATCAACCTGTGAGTGCCTTTGACAACCAAACTGTCAAAGCGGGGAGACGACAACCTTCCAAAGACGGGGTTCAGTTGTTTAGGGATGTAGTTGTCACGGTCTTTGATTTCATTCTTGCCAAGTTGAACGACGACGTAAGGGTCTGCCTTTCCGTCCGGGTCGGCCGGGTGCAGATTTGATGCCTTCAGGGAGAGCATGATGGTGAAGATTAAGACAATAAAAAGATCAGAACAAAACAACTTACAGAGACAACGTAAACACGAATGAGGACTTGAACTGGGGTGTTCTGCGGAATCCCTCTGTTGACTCTGAGATGTCCATCGTCTTCCTCCCACTCGCCTTCCTCATCTTCAGTGAGCTTATACAAGCAGAAGCGCCCCTACAGAAAGGGAAATTCACGTTGTGGAGTAGAATAAATCCAATGGTGACATTAGTTTGTCACGATCATCTCACCTTGAACTTGCCAACGAACCTCTCCTCTGTCGACCCCTCTTCCTCACTGGCCTTTCCGCGGAACAGTTCGTATGTGTTGACCCAGTCGTCAAAGGGTCCGAACTCTACCTCCAGCTCCTTGCTGTAAAGCTACAGAGTCCGGGGTTATGAGGTTTAAGGTTAGGTCAAAGACATTCTTTAAGCCTTATGTGTGTTGAAGTACCTGCAGCGTGGCCAGTTTGGTAGGCAGACTGAGACTAGAGTTTAGGTTTTGCTCTGATGTTCCTTTTCCCTTTTGTTTCTTTTTCTTGTTACCATCCGATGAGCTGTTCACTGGCAGGACAAAAAACACGTCGAATTTTGAGATGGGAATAGGAAGAAAAAAAACATGGTTCCTCCCAGGAGCAACACAGCCATCCCTTATCAGAACCACACCACAATCCAATCAAACAGCCTAAATCAACTACGACTAAGTGGCAATATCTACACGCTCTTATTTCTACGTTCGTCCTTACCTAAAGAGTCTATTCCATCGCTGAGCAAGGTGTGGTACGGCAAGGCTGTAATACACAACAATGCTCTGTGGGTATGAGGCAGGTGGCTGGGTAAACCTACTATCAGTTTTATACTATTCGGTTTTGTACCTTCATTTGAGCAAAGAAAAACTTTATAAGCAGGAATTGTAGAGTACATGATTTTAAAAGGAGCCCTAAGACAGATCCCTGTGGCACACCTGCCTTTTATAAAGCTAGCCGCTTCTTTTAATAGTCAGTTTTGTACTTGCGTTAGCCTTAATATGGATTTATTTCCACAAGTTTCTTGTTGCATACTGCTTGTTTTTTAGTCATTTGTACTCGTAGCATTGTACGTTTAAAGATCCGCCAGGGAGCACTGCTCTAAATTTAAATGTTACCAGTAGCCCACTCTATTTGAAAAGGTGTTCTGAGTCGATCTACATCCCCTGAACATAGAAATAAGGCTTGCTTGCTTGCCTGCTTTTCGAGAAACCTTTGATAAACATTCCCACCAAACCAACCAGGCCATTATTTCGGCCTTGAAAACGAAACCTTAGCCCGAAGACGTTCTTACTTTTTTCAAAGATTTGTGGGAACGGCGATCCTTCTGTTTGTTTGGTCTGTAATGACAACAAAACAATTTATTTGAATTTGAGGATTTAGTGGCACCTTTAATAGCCCTCCCGAAAAAAAATATGTCAGCACATCAAATATGTGAACAGGTAAATTCACAAACAGTGAATACGCGGGTGTTCATAATACCTGTTTCTCTACAGACGCATAATATTTGGACCACCAGTCAATGACACACTCTGCTGACTCGTCTGCGATGGTCCGCCTTCTGCGCTTGGAGGATCGATGGGTGCTCTTTTTGTGGCCCTCCTGCATTTCATACAAACACAAAAATAGAATTTATATCAACATAAATAGACAAGCCAGGATAAAGTAACTGTGTTCAACTGGGTCACCTTTTTCCTTCTGGGTTCTGCCTTTTCTGTCTTTTCGGGGGTCGGCTCCTCAACTGTGATAAGAACGTCGGGAGTTGTAGACGCAACTGTGGAACTAGTCCCTGGAACATCCTGCAAAGATTCTGTTGGATAACAAAAATCTGAGAAGATATATGGGGTATATAAAACATGGAAAAAAAAATGACAGATAATAAAAAAAAATAAAAGTGAATGTAAATCGAATAAATAAATCTAATAAGTACGGTAATAATTACTACAAACAAAACCTTTATTAAAAAAACTTGTGTTTCCATATGTAACATTACCCTCAGCTTTTTGTGGTTCTGGGGTGAACATGACTGCAGGTGGTGCGTGCATTTGTGCGGAGGCAGGTGGGGCTTGGGGAGCAATATATTTAAAGGTCATCAGGTTGTTGATGACGTGGTTTCCAACCAGCGTGCTGCGACCAAAAGCCCTCCAGTCGACAACGGTGATGCTGAGCGGCGGGTGGAGGTGCTCGTTCTCCGGTAACTCCTACAAGAGGAGAAGAAAATGAATGATTTCATTGTGGAAATTGTTTCTCTGCAGATATTAATCTCATGGAACCAAGAAGGAAAAGTGGACAGACCAGCTCAATGATGTCAACCAGGGTGGTGAAGTTGGGGTTGGACTTGTATCGTTGAATAACAGAAGAACGCAATGTTTTTCCAGCACATTCTATGAACACCTATAAAATAAATATTCATATGAATATAATATGTTGCCTATATTAAATGTCCTTTTTAAAAGTGGAGTAGAAGACATATTTATACCACCGCCCAGAGTGGTCGCCCAACCCACCCCTGATTTAAACTATATCATCTTTGAATACATTGAAAATGTAAATCTATACCACACCGTATAAAAAGGATAAGACGATATATTGAATCGTATCCCTAGATATATTAAAATAGATAATCAATACGTACCTGAGGGCGATCAACAGACAGTAACTGAACCTTCTTAAGCTCTCGTAGACCCCAAAATAACACCTGGTGGACAAATAAGTTGATACGTAAGAGAATGGAACGTAGCAATGGTGAGATGATATTACCCATACAGCATTTTTTGGGAGGAAACACACACACCTCTAGTCTGTATGTACTAAGAACAGGTCTAATGTTTTCAGGCACCTCGTAGATGCCGCCTTCCTGTTCCTTTAAGGGAGGCAGACTCAGCTCTCCAGACATGGCAATCTACAACATAGACAACTTGCTTTCTACTCATGTTCAAACTACGTGGAGAGACAACAGCAAGAGGCGCCATCAGCTGACCTGCACCAGTTCGAAGGCGGCCAGAAGCTCTCCTCCTGATTGGCTGGCAAAGTGGAGCGGGCTGTATTGCAGCGTAGGTGGCGTGTAGGATTCCGAGAAAAGGCGGACCTCAGGCAAAGTCACTGTGGACCCTAAATACTCCGCCTTGCCCTGCACATGACGTTTGAGAAAATTCTTCAGACACAGTGGTTCTCAAAGTGGGATCCCCAAATACACTGGTGTCTGCAATTTATAACTTGAGGGGACCACAAAGTAATTTGCTCTAAAATATGCTCTATCGATGGGCCATAATATTTTTAAAAGAATTGCCGTACATCTTTTGTTAACCTTTTAGGTTTAAAACATTTGTCAATTTGGAGATATGTACTATATTAAAGTGGCAAATTATAATCCACTGTTACAACAAAATGTTCAATGACAATGCCTCCAGACCTAGAAAAAAAAAAAAAGCGCTACAGTGGTCAGAAAAGTTGCTAAATCTAACGATCAGGCACCTAAATTAGCAAGAGTGACTGCTTTTGTAAACTAGTTGTCATTTTACAATATCTGTGGTTTCATGATTCCATGCATATTTTGCTAAATTTGAAACAATTTGGTTCGATTTAATGCACTCACCCCTAAATCAAAACCAATTCTCCAATTCATATCGTTTTTTGTTACACTCATTATCAGTATATATATCTGCTGTTTATCTATTTTACCAGGGCGTCGTCATCATACACTTCAACGACGAGTCTCGGGGGTTCCTGCTGGATGTATTGAAGATCTCCACTGAGCACGATGTGACTCATCTGCAAGCACTGATTCCAGGTGGGGCTGAGAGTCTGATTGATCACCTGATGCACAGAACAAATAACCTCAAGTATGATGACTCCAAAACTAAGGTAGGTAATCATTTCTATGACTGCATTTACATTGGTGGTCTGGCTATGTGACAGGTAAGTGACCCGAGCAAAGGGGTCAGAAAGGCCCGAGTTGTCGGCTGCAATCAACCCGCGCGCTTGATACATGTGACACCTTAACTGGAACTGATGCTGCTCTGCACACAGAAACATATCAACACATTCGCATGTGAAGGAACACCAAAGAGGCAAAACAAGGCCAATAGAATGACCATAACATAGGTTTGGATTTTGACTGCTGTTTTTTTGGATTACGTTATAAACCAGTGTGATACATGACCAGTGTGATAAAACAAAGGAGTGGTCACGCCTACCTGTACATGTCAGGTGAGTTGGGGGACTGTTAGTGTCAACGCCCCCGGTGACAGCGTTGAAGCCTTTTGGCAGCTCATCCAGCATGTGAACAGAGTCCACGCAAGATCCAAACCACAAATACACATCTACTTTGGCTTGCACTGAAAAACCAGTCACACGTTTCCCTGGCGGCTGCGTACATACAAACATGAACGTCATTGGTTTTTGCTGTTTGCTGCTGCGTGTGAGCTTCTTACCTTGAGGAAGAGCGTTATTATCTTTCCACAGTGAACTCCTCGAGCTTCCCGATTGCTGCAGAAGACGACATCTCTGGCCGGGAGCCGAGCGTGTGCGACGCGTTTGTTGTTGCTCAACAACCACACAAAGATGTCTGGAACGGTGTGTTGAGGCTGCATGTGATGTCACAGGTTGGTTGTTAAAATAACATCTGGTTTGAAAATGTGAATCATGCATGGTGTACCTCCTCCACTAGGAAGCGTAGTTTCTGTGTGAGTTTTGTTGCATCCTGGAGTACTTCTTTCATGCTGCCTGACTTCCTCTTCCTCTCTACTAGAGACTGAGCATCTCCAACCATACTTTCCTGCAACATAGATAGAAGACTTGAAGCTTAAGGTTCAAAAAACACTGCAGTACTGTCATGTTTGACCTTAAAGACTCCATTCTCGCATTAATTCTAATGCGAGCGTGGCTATTTTTTCGTATTTTGCGTTCTCCTACCAGTTCTTGTTTGCACATCGAGAGGCGTTTCTTGTCCAGCTGCGTCAGGTAATTGGACTTTAACTGAGCCTTCAACTCGGCCTCTGCTGCTGCTATGAAGCGCCTGCAAATAATTTAAAATAGCATTTAAAGGTTAATGTTGCTCTCTTCACATCACACTGATGGATTTGGATACCTGGCATCTATGCAAAAATCTTTGACGGTTGTTTTTAGTGTCTGCTCGGCCCCGGGATACGATTTCCTGTGGAGTTCAGCTGCCTCGGTCACTCCTTCCTCCTGTAAATCGATGTTAAATTCAATCTGACTTAATAGCAGTGCAATGTTTATGGGTCTGTTCGTGTTTGCATACGTACAAACAAGGCTGCTATGTTCTCCAGCATGTTGGAGTTGTATAGCCGATACGTTCTGTCCTCCCATTGACTCAACACATTGATGCACGGCTTCTGTTTCTCCAGAGGCAAATGCATATAGTACCTATGGTATATAAACACACACATATAAACAGACATTTTTTTCAAAAATATTTTGACAAGAGAAAAAGCACTGCTGTTTTATTCTATTGTTCAAGTTTGTATAATATTTAATGTTGTTTTTATGCTTTATAGGTCATATGTCGAAATGATTTTATGAAATTATTCTCGTAATTCACTTGCACGTAATAGGAAATAATGTTGCGTTTGAAATCACCTGACAAAGATATTCTTTTAAATATACTCTCTGAATTAGACTTGTTCCCTCTACAGAATTCACCTGTTTCCTTCGACAGGGAGCGGTTTCTGGGGACATGTGGTGGACTTAGGGATCCTGCTGGGGTCTTGAGATTCTCTGGGTAACAGTGGGGAGGAAGGAGAGGTCCTATCTGGAAGGTCCAGTGGCTGTCTCCTGCGGCTGAGGGTAGGACTTGGGGCAGTCAGACCGGGCTGGCTCACAGGCTCTTGTATGTTACCGCAATTACCTTGGTAACAAATAATAGCTACAATGAAACCAAATGTTTGAGACTATTTCAACCACATATACACGACTCGTAATAATAGCTAAATTTCTAAAGCAAACCTGGCCACACAGAATCTTAAATGCAGTTTCAAGTTGTAATATCACCATTCACCAGTAGATGGCAGACACATGGCTTTGTTGCGCTTACAGTGCCCAATATTGCAATGTGAGTAAGCCTAATCATTTTTTATGAATTTAGAACGGTATGGAGACAAACTTTGTACTTCAAGAATATTACCATTTTGAGTGAGTTGACTTTTGAGTGTGCTGTTTAGCAGTTTTGTGCCAACTTGAAAAGTCATTTTTACACCGGAAAGTACAATACACATAGTATGGTTACAGTATATTTTATGCATGCATTGAAAATTCTGAATAATGAAATATATTTTTGAGCACATAAGCATATTTGTCCATATTTAAAATGGCATACATCTGGTTAGGAAGTGCATGGTCCCCCCATGGTAGCCCCCCCCCCCCCCACCACCAACATTTAAGTTGCCCATCTCTGATTTAGGACCTATACCTACCCAGTGAGAACTCAAAAGTTACAGGCTTGTCTCCAATCTTTCTGTCAATCATGGTGGCTTCAAATAAGGCCCCGAAGAGCAAGAAATGCTCTTTGTTCTCAGAATCGATCTAAAACACAAAGCACACATCCTTGATCATCTGCTACCTCCTTTCAAGTTGCTGTCAGGAATGGTGCTCTTACTGTCGTTGGACATTCCACAGGAAGAACCTCCGCCGCTGCTTTCCCTTTGTCGTCATCGCCTGCACCTCCTCCAGATACTCCCCCTCCTACTCCTCCACCTGCTGGGGTCTTACTGTCCTTCCCTCCAGCCTTTACCGCCTTTGCATCCCTTACAGGTTTCACCATCCGAGCAACTTTGGACTCTGGGCCCATACCGCCTGATAGGATCTCCACCGTCAGCTCGACAAAGACACGTCCCCTGGGGGCAGGAATTCATAAATTCAACAATTCGTTGGTTGTCGCTTTATTCTACTAATCAACTATATTTTTAACACACCTATAAGCGACACCCTGTCCAATGCCCTCGTTAAGCTCGGCAGTGTCATCACCCAGAGAGTTCCTGACGGAGCCATACAAGTTTATCCATGCGGGACCAAAAGTTGGTAAAAAGCCTGTAGAAAGAAGAATTCTCTTTCAGCATAAAGTTCCAACGTGTGCATGACTAAACTCACAATCCCCGCCTTACCTCTGTCGCCATCTTGCTCGTTGGAGATTCGCCTCAGGTCAAAGTAATGGGTTCCTATGGCAACGTCACTCACGCTTCCTTCATCCCAAACCTATGAGGAAACAAGTTCTGGATGAGAACATGTACAGTGGACGTAAGGACCTTTAACCTTTCAGTTGAAGCAACTACTCAACTGAGTGTCAATTAATCGTTAATCTGAATTGTTCAATCCAGGGACAGAATTACTCAACTACTAAACGGATTTGCTCGGACATCACCATCTGGCCTAAAATTGAAAACCATTGAATTGATTTGTTTGAGGGTTGAAACAGTTGTTTGACCGTCAACCCATTTTTCCAACCTAACCATTGAACCAAATGGAGAGTCAACTGTTCAAATTCCAAAATATAACCTGGATCTTCATCCTCTGGCACAGAGGAGGAAACATCTCAGTGAAGACGATCTGTTCATTCCACACTGGATCTGCATTGGACTTCTGTGTGGTGGTGCGACCCTTAAAGTTGAGATGAAGAAAATTATTCACAATTATAGTGAGTTTTATCAATGCACAATACAGTTTCATTTGACTTTCTTTATTTCTTTATTTATTTTTTTAAAGCAATCTCTTTTATATTTTGTTACACATATTTTTACCCACAATTCTAATTTGACTTATTTTTATATATTTTTTTATAAACCACAATAACCTCTATCTGCACAGAATCGATATGTTACCCACCATTTGTTTGAAGAAGCTAACAACAACAAACGGGTCAATGAGCGCTGTGTTGTCTCCAATAAAAGCCTTGGTGACATTGGCCATGATACTTGAGTTGTTGCGAGGAAGACCTTCGGCTCGATACACCCTCACAGAAAAACGAGCCCAGGGTCGTTCCGATGTGAATCCTTCTGGTATCAAGAGGTTTCTGGGAAAAGTATTTTGAATACATAGTCAAAAAATAACAATGTCATCTGCGTATTAAGAGGTAATTTGGCCTCAGCAAGACAAACAAAAGAAGAGATAAAATGTGTTTACATACTTTTCTATTTGCTCCTCGGAATCACTGGCTTTAATCCCGGGTTGCATGGCATCTCCCTTTGCCGAGACACTAACGTCACACTTGACGTAACCTTTGCAACCCGTGCTAATGTCACCGGGGACTGTCAGCATTGCCCACTTGTTGATGAATTGGTGACCTCAAATGGAAAAAGAATGTAAAACACTCATCAAACTTACACTGAGAACGCTGTCAATGTGCTGCTCGATGTTTTTGTCAATTTTAAACTCCCAGAGGTTTACTGGCCAGGTGTGCCAATATTTTTGTCTGGAGTGTATTTCTGAATAATATTTGGTGAACTTACAAATTAATTGAAAACGTGGACAAAATTCCTCATCAAATCAAAGATTAAGTAATAATTGAGGGAAAGGTCTACTTGTTAACAATGAAAGAAAAGCATATTAAAGTGAGACAGATTGAATCAGACTTTTGAAAAATGATGAATCATATTTTCTTTCCACAGATAGTATTGTGATATATAGAATAATAGAAGACGATGACTTCAAATAATGATTTAAGAAATGAATCTATCAAACTTTGGCTATGAAAACAGTTGTGGGGTAAGACTGATGATAAAAATGATAAGATGAAAAATCTTCATAATGTTCACCTGGTTGTTTGTAGACTGTCCACACATCCAGCTTAAATGAGCCGATGCAGAAACTCCTAAGCATCTTGGAATGCATCACCTTGCAGATCCAAAAGGAAACAATGAGGTGTTTAAACATCTACACTTTTATTGGACCCATTTGAACTCACCGTCAGCCTGATGACTTTGTCAAAGAAGATCTCTTTGTGGGCAAAGAAGTCAAATACAAAATACTGAAAGAAAAAAACGGAGAAAGGATGTCGTTTCAATTTATGCTTGATTGGTATGCTCATTGTTGCTGTGTTGTTTTGTCATTTGTTTTTTTTCGCTACCTCATTGTAAAAAGGAGTGTTGGTTCCCTCTTTGACTGTTGTCTGTTTCTTTTCGTCGCCAATCTCAATTATAACACTAGGGTCGATGTTTTCACCCACAAGCTGCTTGGCCTCCGTGATGTTAATAGCAATCTGCAACAAAAATCCGCATAGAGTATATTCAACTACAATAACACACACACAGTAGACAGACAAATGTGTGTGTTGTCTTTACCTGGAAGCTCTGTGGCTTCTCTTCACTGTCCTGAATACGTGTTTTGAGTTTGGACCTAAATAAAGTCAGTGCATTAGAAGAACGATGGGCAGCAATATTGAACAACTAGCAAAGCATGTGATATAATTATATAGTGTGTAAAAAGAACAATAATATTCAACAAAATACATGAATAGGTGACATGGGTAACAAATTATTGTAGAGAAACTTTGTACAAAACTTGAAAAAGAACCTTTTTGTGTTGGGCATAAATCTGGTTCTGATGGCTCCATGTTGATCCTCATCGCTTTTTTCCTCCAACAACTGAGATGCTTCCGAACTGACCTCCCCTTCACTGTCTAGTCAAACAAAAAAAGTACAGTACTAAAAATAAAAGTAGATAATAGATGTACATTCATGTATACAGTAAATATATATATAAACTGACACATTTATTCTGTATATTTTACAGACCAAAGTCGCAACAACAATTTACGTGCGTATAGGAAGTGAAAAAATTAAAATAGAATTGATCTGTCATGAGCGTGACCATGTGAATGTTTGACAAAGGTTAGCTGCACAAAGTGGTGAATGTTAGCACAGTTTTATTTACATTTAATGTGTGTGAAGACTTACCCAGAGCTGCCTTGTTTGCCAGCACCAAGTCAGATCGGGCCTTCTTCTTTTTCTTCCCTTTAAGTCCAAACATCAGCTTCGCCTTTCTGCTCACACAAAGACAACAAATTACTATTAGAACCAATTTCTGCACACTTGAACAATTGAATGCAAATCCTGCTTTACAATTTTTATGGGTCCCTCATAGATTTTAGCTAGACCTTTAGATTTAATCAATAGCAGATAATTGGAGGTCTACAAGGATACCAGTTTGGGTGCCCACCTTTCAATTCCCATCTCCAGCAGCAAGATTAAACAAAGCAGGACTAATTATGCATTTTATGTGCAATTCCTATCTTGTGCGGGTTAGGGGTTGTGGGGGGTCAAGTTTGATATTTACGCGTTAAATTGCTGAAAACTTTCACCAGTCTCTATTGAAAAAGATTCTATGTAAATGACCGCTACAAATAAATAAATAAATAAATAAATAAATAAATAAATAAATAAATAAATAAATAAATAAATAAATAAATAAATAAATAAATAAATAAATAAATAAATAATATTCTTTGGGTTAACAATACAAGATGTTTCCCCATATCCTTTCACTGAATAATGAAGGCATCTCATTGACAACATTCTAATCCAAATTAGGATTGTTGTCTGTGCTCTTCTGAGATTAATTCTAATTTTATAGTTAGAAACTGTAAGAACAAATATTCACCTAAGAAAAAAAAAAAAAAATGAAAAAAGCTGCTCACCGTCGTTGTGTTGCAGGACTCTCTGTAGTGTCCATTTTGCTTTATACCAAGCTAAGGAAAGTTTCATTAATCCATTTCTTTTGGTCACCATAGACGACAAAAAGAAATACAGAGGTGGATATGCTTCCAACTTCTCTACACCTCAGTGACCTTAGAACTTTTATATTTACACCCAGTGCGTTGGTCAAACCTCCTCCTCGTGCCAAACAAAACATTTAGTGTTATTAAATTGTGATTTTAACTCACCTGGACCTGCCCACCACCATCTTGGGTGACTCACATGACTTGCATCACACACATTATATTGTGTAAAAATATTGTGTATATGCATAAATATGCATATAAAAAGTACAAATATATGTATATCAAGCGCATAGAAATTTGAGTCCATATCACAACACATAAAAATGACCACTCAATGAATTTATTAGACAGACTCTTACCTGAACGCTGGATCCATGGTCATGGGTGTTTGCAGTCGGCATCAGCAGCTGGATGGTGTCTCGATCATGTGGCTGCCACAATGTCAAAAGTTACATCACGTCAAGACATTTACGGACAAATAAAAGTCTGGCTGAGTGACTGACTGGTTCTTATGTTTGTCCAAAGGATGGAGCCAATGTATTCCCATTACTCCTTGATTTAAAATGACAAAGTCTATTGTCTGTTTTATAACTAAATTGGCATCCTTATTCTGTAAGATTTCTTTGTGTGACTGATATGAACAATAGGAGTATAAATTTAAACACATCAGAGGGGTGTTACAATATAATTGGATATAAATTAGAATCTTTGTTAATTCTACAACATATATAACACTGTTTTATCATTTTGTGCCCTTAAAGAAATCTTGAATATTAATGCAGGGAATTGCGTGTGGGTGTAACCATGGGACCAGGATGTAAGAAACTGTCAGAGTTAACAAACCCTCCTCTTGTAAACAAGGCAGTCAGTCCAACTCACGCTCACATAAACCATCTGCCAAAAGAAGGCAAATAAAGATTAGACCTTTCCTTTATTCTTATTTGAATGAACAGGAATTAATTTAACCTCAGCGGCTGACTTCCCTGTATTTGGAGATTCAAAAATACAAGCTCCATTTTTTTACTACTATATATAAATAACACAAGCTAGCTGCAAGAAAGAATCACATTAAAACATTTTAAAAAAGACATTGCAGGTGGAGAAGAACAACATAGATGTAACATGATGCTGATGCTCATTTCACAGCAGAATCAAACATTCACTTGTAAGTTTCGGGGCATCAATACATCATAATTCAGTCTGAATAGAGATGATCACTTTTTTGTCAAAGTCCGCCAGCATGTTTCATTCAATAAAACAAAATGTCTCAATAAAGGAAAGTTGAATCAAGTCCACAGATTTTTTGATTCTCAATTTTCCAGCTGAATGTAACCTGGATTTGGTTGGTCACACTTGTCCACTCTTCTCCGTTATCTCATTTTCCTCCCTCTTGAAAACAAGATCATTCATAAAATCTGAAAGAGAAAAATGAACAAACTGATGAGGAATTACAAGATTTAGTACTACATTTGTACCTTGAATTTAAATTTGCTCCGTGCACAGGCTCAAAAATCAATTTACTCAATCATCTAATCAGTTTGATGATTAGGTCTGTGTTGGCATTTTCTTCATGCTCCTAACGGATGTTTTCATCCAATAAATGGCTGAAAATATATTGCACACTATGGTTCACTCAAGCAGCAGCGGAATTGAAGCTTGTTCATAAGCAGGGATTGACAAACCTTTACACCAAGAAAAGAGAAATAGATTCAAGTGCCAAGCCCTGCTCATAAAAAAAAAAAAAGGCTCAAAACACTAAGAAAGAAAAAAAAAAACCTCTACCAAAAACAAGTGACAGCTTGCTTATAGCATGGGCTTGCTCACGGCTTCATACCTGCAAGGTGAGGGGCTGAGGAGCTGCTAACATTTTCAGCTGGAGTCAAGAAGGTGTTTGCAAAAGCTGCAGAATGAGGACTCTGTCTTTGGCAGATGGTGATTGATGGTTTTTTTTTTTTTAACCCAAAGGTGCACAAGGGTCGAGTAGCATCAAGGTAGAGTAGCAGACTGTCACTGGTGTCTGAGTTTAGATGTTTTTTGTAGATTAATAATTTGGGAATGGGAAAAAGCGTTTGGAACATAAGCCACTACTGGAGAAGATGAAGTGTGGACAACGAGAAGCCAGTCGTGGCCTTTGTGGATGAAGATTGGGCCAGCCACACATCTGGGGTGACTAGGGACTGCGAGAGAAAGCAAGGCACACATATGGAGGTGGTGGTTAGGTGCACAGTGCTTCAATACCTGCTGGGCTGAGGACCAGAGCCTGGAGGAGGTCAGAAAGTGAGACGATTCCTCTCACCACATCCTTGGCGTCAACCAACACCAAACGATGCACCTAGAAAAGACGCAACACGTGGGAAGTACTCGGGAAGTAGTAGTTAACTCCATAAATGAGCGGTCGCTGAGTAGTCACAAAAAAATGACTTTCTTACCTCAGCCTTAGCGATGCGGTCAATGATAGTCTCTAAGGTTTCATGAGGGTAACATTTGAGCACTCCTTCCACGCAGCACGCTCTAGAGGCAACAGCCTCTGTCATGGTCATGTTCAAGTTGTTGTAGTTCTTCTGGGCTGCAAGATTCTTTGCAACAGACCAAAGAAAAATAATAATTAGAAGCTTATACAAGTTGAACATTTCCATTCAAATCTGTATGTGGTTTGATGCAGAATTGCTAGTTTTGTGGTTTTAAATCCAAACGTATAAAAGTGCAGTAACATTTTAACAATCTCGTGAACAGTATGAACTTGTGGAACTTACAATGACATCAAATCTGGAGTATAGCGCCACCACTTTACCTGAGAAAGAAATACACAAAAAACATGAATGCACCCATTATAGATGATCACAATGCATCTCAAGGACCACATATCTTTTGGATTTTAGTCTGCATGAACGAGCGATGGGAGAACAAATTTCAAATCCTTTTTGACTTCGAGCCTAGCAAGATCAATGTCACTGGAAAGAGCTGGAATAAAGGACTTGCCAAGAAACATGACATTGATGTTCTTCGGGTCGCTATTAATTGTCAGATCTCATATTACGACTCTGATGTTGCCAATCTCTATGTGAAAGAGGTTCTTTTGGAGTGTCGAACTACCTTGCTCATTGACCACAGGCAGAGCGGACACTCGTCGCTCCACAAAGATGCTCAGGGCCTCATAGACCGATGCAGATTCCTGCACTGTTGCGATCTCCTTAAAGGTACCGATAGCCAGCTGACCGATCTGTTTTTGCAGGAACCATGGCTTTGGAATCATAGAACCCTGGTGCAGGAGACTTTTTTTTAAAGTCAAACACAATAAAGATGACATACAGTAGACACAGTACACTTTCCAATAAAGTTTTGGTGACATTCTATATGTTCTTTATGCCAACATGCCACAAGTTGGCGCCAAAGCAATCATTTTACATTAGACAGGGCTTGATCACAAAACCACAGACTCTTCGGGTCTAGTGAATAACTGAGGATGGAGAAAAAAAAAATCTATGAAGAGTAAATCATGTGGGGAGACCTGATTGTTTTACTTACAAATATGTGGAGGAACTTGAGGATACGCTTGTGTGTCAAGATATGCAGGACATTCCCTGATGTCGGGTCGATGACGGGAAGTCGGTGTATCTTGTTCTTTAACAGTGAGTAGATGGCGTCAAACAGACTAGAAGGAGGATAATATGCTCTTTAAACAAAACATCTTGCAACTTTGACAATTTATAACAAAGGGACGCTGACCTGGCTTCAGGAGTGATGCTGATGAGCCTGTTGGTGGAGTACTGCAGATAGATCTCTGCCGAGAGGGGAAGCAAGTCCAGAAGACAAGCAAACTTGAAATTCTATGACACTAATATCACACTCCTGCGTCATGTATACAGTACGTGCCTCGCCACGTCTCTATCTTGTGCTCCTCCAACTCGTAGATCTGAACCTGTCAGCAACACAAATATCCATCAGCTGGCTTGTACAACATGGTCGCCAACACGGCTGGCCGAAAAGCATGCCAAGATATTAAGACCCTGGAAAATTTGTCAGATACAAAAAAGGAAACATCAGTTAGCTCACCAGCGGAGACTTGTAATAACGATGGAGAATGTTGATAAAGTCTGTGATGGTCAGCATTCCTGCATGCAAACAAGAGTTCTAAATAATACGTTCTGAAAGATGGGCCATGTGACGGAGGTCTATATTCTATAGTAAGATGGTAAAAATGAAATAAATACTTAAAAAAAAAAAAAAACGACTCACCTACAAAACATTTGCTCTTATTGTCCCACAGGGGTGCTGCTCGTACACCGTTAGCCACCAGAGCAAAGAAAGCCTTCTTCACCTTCACGCAAATGCACAAAATACAAATACGGTAGTTAAAACGTTCCCCCAAGGAAGTCCAAATTGCACTAGATGCTGCTCTTGCATTACCTGCAGTTCAGTATCAAAGATGACTAGCTTAGAGCTGGTAGGAATGGCATCATAGCAGCTATGGTTTTTCATGAAGTTCATGTAAATAAAAGCATCTCGCTCTGGGACCGCAGAAGGAGTTGTAGCATCTGTCCATGGAGGTGAACAACTGCCTGTCAAAGCACACATGCTCTATGAACAAACTCATAAAAAAAAATAAAAAAATTGGCGACATGTGTCGCCGATATCTTTGTTACCCGTGTTGGCCATTAAGACATCAACCGCAGTGTCCTCGTCCAGCTCCATCTCAAATAAGGGAACCTGCAAAAAGAAGCAAATTGGCAGTGGCTCAATCTAATAAAAGTTTTGGAATTTTGCTACCTCAGTCATTACGAGCAACATTAGAAGAGTGACAAGAACAGCTCAAGATGCAGCAGAGTTGTATGCTACTGAAAAACTGGTCGACGATCAGGTTTAGCAATATGAGAACATTTTCTGAGAGCTACTAATCAGCATTTTGGACCATTCATCTCCTTGCCTTAGTGCCTATAACCTGTTGAGTGGTTGACTGATACATCTGCCAGCTCAATTCTTTTAAACACTTGTGACAATCTGTTGATTTAAGATTTCCAAAATGTGTTGCATGCCAGGATGACTCTTCTGTGATATTCCTAACGGAATCATTTTAGCATTCAGATCTTCGTTAATTTTGCGCAATGAAGTCAACGTTCCATTTCTCTACACTCACGGAGTTGATGCATCAGCAAAAATGGTACACTAAAGACTTGTGTGCAGCAAAGGTCTAATCATTTTATTGGGTCATGCAAAACAATGCTATTTGACCTTTATGGTACGCGCCACACATGAGGGAATCCACAAAAAGCTTTTAGATCCATAGGAATTAGTAGGCTAAATCGGATACAGAAGACTGCTGAAAGCTCTGTTGGTTTGCATAGTTGATAGAGAGCCATGCCAAGTCATCTAGCAGCAACAGGATCTTACTTGTCAACAGGATGGCATGTCAGGAAAACGTTTAAGAACTGCCGTTCTAAGGCATACAAGTAGTAAAAAAATTAGTCCTACCTCGGCAAGCGGCTCCATGATTGGAGAAGTGGTGAGGCAATCTTCCTTGGCATCAGAACCCAAAGCTAAAAATCCTTTGTTCCATTGGCCGACATCTGGAGGATTCCGTGCCCATCCTGATGATGAGGTTGAGATATGGTGAACAAGTGGAACGGTACAGCACAATTCAACAAGCTGGTCCTTAAAGTCTGGGAAAAGTTGAGGTCTAAATCTGGACCGAGTGGTGGGAGGCTTGTGGTATTCACTGCAAGAGAGCAAGCGAGGGGAGGAGAGGTGGGTGAAAACATGCAACAGCCAAGAGCCAGGATGGGAGGGAGGTCCGGTAGCTAAAAACAGCCAGGGCATACACATTAGAACCACTTACAAAATCAGAGGTGAGCCAAGACAGAAGCTGTCGTGTTTGAAAGGATGATGTTTCAGTGAACCGCTTCACTGTAACAATTCTTTCAGCTGCTTGCAATTGGAAGACGGAGTGAAAAATCCAAGAAACCTCCATCAGTATAAGCGCAGAGATATGTACAACACATCTTTCCAGGATTCCTCATCTTAATAGTGTGTCCAGTACATTAATTCTGTGGTAACATGTAAGGAAATAATTCCACAAATGGACACTGATAAAAACAAAAAGGAACTTCATGCTTCAAGAAATATTACTCGCTGTTTGTTCTCCAAGAAGGATGGGGCAAGATTCACTGCTTTGTGAACAAATGCATGAACAAGTAATCCAACAGTTTAACACTAATGTTTCCCAATGGACAATTTTAAAGAGATTTAGCGATTTCATCATCAATGCTGTGACACAATAAAACATGCACCTACGGTACTCCAACTTCATGGCAAGCGTCTAATTCAAAATGAGTGATGAAATTCACATTTGATGTTCATAGAATACCTTGCAAACAAACCACAATCTAAAGAAGAACATTTTAGAGAAAAACATTACCTTAGAGCAGTGCTTCTCAAATAGTGGGGCGCGCCCCCCTTGGGGGGCGCCGTGCTATACCTGGGGGGGCGCGTGTGACCCTGGGGAACAGGCTTTTTTTTTGCAGTACTAGAATAAAGTGTAATTGCGCATCTTCCCAGCAGGGGGCAGTGGCGCTCTCATTGTTACTTCTGTGACGTTTGCGACAGTGCAACATTTTACGACTTACAAGACAAGTTAGGATAGTCACGGGGGGGGCGCGAATAGTTTTCGTCTTGCTAGGGGGGGGCGTAACAGAAAATAATTGAGAAGCACTGCCTTAGAGGTTCAAGTTGCGTCCAGTAAGCAGAAGGCAAAGACAGCTGTTTTCTAGCATCTTACTATTAATACATGTGGTTATCCAAACAGGCCTGCCGCTCAAGAGTGAAAAGCCAAGATATTAATAGTTTACAACCACGTCCTGTTGCAAACACTGAGCAGACCCCGTTACCTTATGGTGGATTGCGGAAGACTCCAACAATTGTAAAAATGAACCGCAACAGCACTACGCACACACAATCTAGTTCAATATTAATTTTTATTTTCAATGTGTACTCCTAAGCAATATTTTCAAGCCCTTGAAAAATGCAAAATTTTCCAGTTAGTAAAAAAAAAAAAAAAAAATTAAAATTACAATCTCAGATATTACACTTCAGGTATGTTAGGAACAGTGCCGGCACTGAATCTGGGACCGGCAACGAAGGCATCACTGTCTGAGCCTTCGTCCATGTCCATTTCATCCGACAGTTGCTGACGGATGAGCGCCACCCTGAAAGATGAGAGCAGTTACCTTTCGATTGCGATGTGTGCATTTGATAACATTGCAAATACACCAGCCAGAGTGCACACCTGGATTTAGAAAGGATGACGGGTGCTTCTCTGTAGTTGGAGAAGTAGCTACACTTGGACCACTAGGCGGACAAATCAACACAGACGTTAAGCATTTGAAATTCAGTGTACGTTTATAGAAATCAAAATGGTCTTGGCTCCTTACCATGTGAGCGGAATCATCGGTACCAAGATGGACTCCTTTCTGACACAAAGGCCTGAGCAAATTGATACCTGCACATAGAACATATCCGCCCAGACTGTCAGTTTAATCAGATTATTATATGAGTTTAAATACGATCAATCACACCAACAAAACTTCCACCATTGGTGGTGGTCCTAAAAATATACTGACAAACCTTTTGTCCTGTTGTTCCCGTACTTGCGCTCCCACTGGTCCAACACAATGCTGAGGTACCGGGGAGACTCGAAAAATCTCAGGTATTTCGATGAAGACGGCGATGGGAAAATCCGCTCAAACTGTCCGCGGCGGCCCAACTCGTCTTCGCTCTCGGCGAGGACGCGGACATCGTTGGGAGTCAAAACATCCAGCACTGTTGCCAGGATACTCTGACAGAAGGAAGAAAAGTTGAATTGGAGGACAGTGTCACTGGCTGCAACTTTAGGTATCCACACAATCTATATTACATTTAGTAAATCACAAGAGTAAACCCCTCACAATTTCGTAATCATTTTGATAACAGTGCTAAGTCAGCCTGCGGATCACTTGATACCATACTGCAAATCAGAGGTAGGCAATTCATTAGAAATCTGCAAAACATGAATTTAATGACAGTCGATTGTATTGTTTTAATAATCTGCCATTGTGTAGTCCTGGTATTTGTTGCCGTACCAAGGAAATAAAAACTGAAGATAAAATAGAGGAAAGTTTATTTAGTTATATGAAATTGCCATATCTACACATATTAATGATAAACCTTGCAAGACGTTTTATAAATCTTTAAGTTCATCCATCTTTGGTAAGCGAGTGAAATTATGTGCTTTTATTTTCTTTTACTCCATGTTTCCCTAAGAGTGACTGTGTACCTGATCAGCAAAGCGCTGTTTGAGGTAAAACGCCCGTTTCACTTTCTCGTCGACTGAGATTTCCAGACTGCTCGTCTCCTTGTTCACAGCACACAAACTATATACACACGCAGGAGACAAAACTATTATTACACATTTTAGTTTATAGAAGTCTCTAGTAAAGCACGTTCCCTCATCATACCTGCTGTTGGAGCTGGAGGTGCTTCCACTGGAGGAGACAACATCCTCTCGATGAGGAATACGAAAGCCCGCAAGGTTCAAGAGGTCTCGAATCATTTGGCCCTTGATGGAAACATCTAATGCTGTGTTGGAATGGAGGCTGCATGATGGAAACAAACAATAATGGTCAGTTCTTTAGTGAAGAATGTGTGAAAGTGAAAAATGAACACCGTTTCGCCAATGGTACCCAGTGCGTGTGTATTACCTGGGTGAAATGTTGACTTCTAGGATCCAGGGTTTCAAGTTTTCATCTAACATGATATCAAAGCCGAACAGCTCGTGGCAGCTGTAAGGTGTACGTACATGCATCTTGAGCAGAGAGTTCACGTATGGTTCTGACCTGATGACACATCCGGGAGACAGACAGGACGTCAGCTCCAAAAGCATATAACATATCTTTAAAAGCAGCGTAATTTCTCATGTATAATACGCACACTAAAAATTTTACAAATTAAGGGGCTACACGGGTAGAAGGGAAACAAAGAAATCCGTCACATTGTCTGGATGAATTAAAGAGAGATGATAAAAGTGGAATCTGACATTCAGTCGGAGGTACAGAAGGGGTGTAATTTTGGGGGATGTGTACTATGGACGAGGGCATATACACAATAAATTACAGTAAAACAAAAAGAGAATTGTCTTACGCAATTATTGTTTTGATGACAATGTCTTTAATCTTCTCCCAAATCAAGGTGGTGTTTACTCCTCTGGAGCCGAGATACTGCCACAAGGCCTTCACAGCCCTGAAAATAAACAAGTGTATTCAGGCTATGTTTAAACACGTACAGGAGTTCTTAAAACATTTTTGCCCCCTCTAGGGAGGAAAAAAACCCACACTGCTGGCATCAGTGTGAACAAAATCATTTTTGTAGACAGAGAAATAAATGGTTGCTGTTCAATGAAATACACATAAAAATGTATAATCGGTTTATATGACTATATAATAGCACACACTGGGTAATAACACAAAAGGAGACAAGCAAAAGAATAAAAAAAATAATAATTTAATGTTACCATTTGTGTCCCTGGCAGGCTTTGTCATCACTGTTGGCCTGGTACTCTGAATTTTTCTTGTTGACGCTGTAATTGGTCAAATGCATGAACTTGTTGCCAAGTGTCTTCATGGAGGGTGAATATCTGCAGAGAGAGAAAAGTTCCAAGTTTAATTCATTAGTTACCCGCTGCACATTTTAGGTTAAAAGTCACTCGGGTAAAAGGCTAGCAAACACTGACTTGCAGCTAGCAAAGCGGACCAGTCCATCTGAGAAGAGGTATATTCTGAGCGGGTCGTAGCAGGTCACGTAGACATAGATGCGCAAGTCAAACTTGTTACCACCGATGAGGTAGGGCTTGTGGATATACCTGACAAACACAAATATTCTCATTGCTAGAAAAACACTGCAACAAATGTATTTGTATCTATGGACAAAAGTATTGGTACAATATGAATAATATAAGGATATTACCATTGTTATTTATTATTATGATTATTTTTTGCCTCTTTCAAGGCATTTTCAATGGTGGCCCCAAGACTTACTTCTGGACCAGAAGGGACTTCTTGCGTGGAATCTGGCTCCATTTGTGGATGACCTGAATTCCCACTCCTCTGGCTGAGGCTGGCTGTTGGGGGGAAAAAGTCTTGTTAAAGAAAAATAAGTCTGCAATTGTGTGTGTGTGTGTGGGGGGGAGGGAATCTTGATAAACAAGAATGAATTTACAGGTTTGATGATCCACTTCTGTCTGGAGCCGTCCTTCCACGACTTGCGTAGCTGCAGGATGTCTTGAGGAAGGACAAAGGTGCGGGGGATAAAGTTGAACTCCTGCTTGCCGAAGCGATGCTGCATCTTGGACAGATTCTTCCAAAGACGGTCCTTCCTGCCAATCTGGAATGTTCCGGGGAAATGGTTCAACTAAAAAAATGTCAGAAGGCGACAAAACAGAGTTAAGTGAGAAAACATATGGCTTTTTATTTGGACTGACTGATTCCAAACAGCGTCGCATTTTCACCTTCTGGTGCTCTAGAAGAGTCTTAAAACAAAGAGACTTCATGTGGTGTCCCCAGCAGCCCAACCAGTCATGGCTTTCTATCAACACACTGAACGTTAAGTGCTTTGATCTTGTGAAAAATTACACAAAAACTGCACTTGAGGCAACCTACTCCTGGTGTGCATGAAGTGCGACCTGGCGATGGCGTTCCTCACAACGTTGGGCGTGACTGTGCTAATCTTCCACTTTAAAAGTCGCGTTTGCTCTTCAGGCAGCAATTCAACTACAAGGACATACAACAAATTGAAAAATGACATCAGATCGGAGTCGACTGGAACGGAACTGTAATCCTCCTTTAAGTTGCCATCTCCACGAAATGCACTTAAACAGGGCTGTTTTCACATCACGGTCGGTGCTGTTTCTTTGATCAAGCTTTGGGTGTCAAATCAGAAAAGGGAGGAAGGAATCTCTATGACAGAAAGTGTGTGTGTGTGTAGTGTGTGTTCATACTGTACCTTGTTCATTGGCAGCACTGAAATAGAGTGTGGGAGGGATGAGTGGGAACAGGCTGGGAACAAGAGCCGGTTTCTGCACCTGATTGTTTTCCGCTTCCAACGACATGGGTTCCTCAACACTGGTAAGATAGAGATGAAAATTCGAAAAAAAATCTATTTCAGTCCCCCTAAATATTTTACTGATAAGTACAATTTAATGTTATCATTAAGCATCGTCAAAACGCAGAATTTCTTTTTTGATACAGGTGGTTTTCTCTCATTGAATGCATCTAAGGTCATGGCTGTTGAGCCTACGTGCCGCCAGCAGAATACGGTACAATGTGGGTCTCTCTCCACCATGCCAACTTGCGATCCCATCATAACGATCACACGCTAGAGAGAAAGTTGTCCAATCAAAATGACGAGCACTCACATGACAGTCATGTAGGAGGTGAAGTTCGGTGAAGATGAAGGACGAGTGGATCTTCGCTTCCCGCTTTTGAGGCAGCTAACGCATATGTGAACTACACCTGCACGAGCTACGAGCCTGAGTTTTCAGACGAGGGCAGGGTTACCAAATGACCACATAAAGCCCACAATGGCAGGTGGTCTATTTCGCGGGAGAAGCACCTACGAGTGTTTGGTGGAGACTTGTACAGTCGAGCGACAACAATGTGGTGCACAATGCTACAGAGCTTTCCACCGTACTCTGCTGCTTTCAGCCTCACCAAACAATAGCCGTGCAAAGAATGAACACAGGAACCGATGCATGTATGCTGTATGTCACTGGGGGCGGGGGGGCACCAAACAGTAGGACTAGATGTCAGTTCAATGACCACAAAATGGGGGGGGGGGGGGGCGGACGACAGCAAATGTGTATAAAATACGGACATCCGAGTCAATTCCGACAAGGCATTAATGTAAACCCTATGAACAAAAAATTCATCTTAATGAGCACAGTTAACTTGGAAAAAATATTCTGTCAGCCTAGCGTGTCATTTGGTTCCTCTACAAAAGGGCCAGCATTGGGCGCGATATTGATACCTGGTACTGGACCATCCCTAATAAAAACAAACAAACTCGCTCTTACAAATTCCGTCAAAATTAAATAAAAACCAAGTGTGATGAAAAATCCCAAATTATTATCACCCTGGTGTGTGTGTTGTGTGCAGGAATAACAGGAAGTCTCACCCAGTAATGTGTACTACCGATGCAATGGACGAAGAGCTGTCGACACTGGATGACTCCGAACAATCTGGGTGAAAAAAATTAAAACAATTATACTGGGGGGGAAAAAGAGCCAGCAGGTTGTAGGTAATATGACGGCGCTATGAGGGAATTGCCAAGCACTTCCATCGCAAGCGTGCATGTCGATGACTTTACCATCATCATCATCATCATCATCATCGCTGCAGGCTGTCTCCAACTCATAAGGTAGCTCCTCCTCACCGCTGCAATCCACCTGCATATCGCATTCTGAGCTGGAAGACAAATACAGGATTAAATACAATCTTGAGAGTGTTTAAAAAGAAGCTATTCACTTGAGAGCGCAGGATGGAACGTTAAAAATAAATAAATGAAAACGGTTCAGGGTGTCTGGACTGTGTAATCTTTTTGAACAGTCTTACCTCGCATCTGTGGCCTCAGACTGAGAAGGAGGGGGGGTCAAGCACAAAGATGTGAGAGGACTAGTTTGTGTCTGCTTTGTCAGGTGGATGGCGGAGATCTTGGTGGTCACAGAGCCCATTAGAGCGCCTGAAGGACGGAGCAATGGTTAAGAATCTCATCCAAGTGTGGATGAGACTGGTCTGCTTTTAATTACCTGGGAGGGTGTCCAACGGCCCGGGCAGATCCTTTGGTGTGGCGCTGACATTGAGCCCATTTTGCATCTGACCATTGAGTTTACCACTTCTGCTTCTATTTATATTCAATGGACTTTGAGGGAATTCTTTGTTTGAATCCAAAGCTACTGGTGTTAGAGGCTTAACATAAACTAGTGGTGGAAAATCACCTATGACTTGAAGGGGATTGTTCGCTGCAGCCGATTTAGCATGAGCATTTTGCGTCTGACTGAACTTTGCTGCAGAGTTCCGCTGGTTGGAAATAGTCAACGGATAGCTCTTGCTCATCTCCCCTTTGGCGTCAATGCTGGAGGTATGTTTTTCCATCTTTGTTCCTTGGTACTCAATAGGAATAAGGCGTAAAGGAGGCACCGAAGGTGTGGAGGAGAGTTCTGCAGTTTCGAGCTAAAACAAAACAACGAGACAAACAAAACGAGCGTTCAAACCAAAAATGCTGTATTGCTTTCATCCATCATTATGGTCGTGCAATGATTCCGTAGATTTCGCAGAGTTTGTTGTTGTCCAACAAGGAGCTGAACGGGAGGAAACTTTAGCCTGGGTTGTTAGTGGAAGTCACAGACTTTGTTGTACGTGCTTTTTCAAAGTCACTAATACATTATTATTAAACCCTTTGTAGCAGGTCATATCTCTAAGAAATAGTGGAGGATTAGTTTACGTTAATGCCTTTCTGACTGTTAATTAAAACGGAACATTGTGATTTCAGTAAAGGCAGAATTTTCTCTTATAAGATTGTGAAGATGTACCAAATGAGTTTCTGCTAAATATATTTTATACCTCAGACATGTTTATCTGCATAGAAGAGCGTCCTTGGACTCGTTGCAAGGTGTCAACGCTCGGACAGCCGAGGACTTCCTTTTTGATGGCAGAAGAAAAATTGTCACCCGTGTCCATGGTGCTGCTCACAAGTGGCTTTTCCCCCGTCGACTTGATTGCCCTAGGAACTCCGCTAAACCTTAGCGATTTACTGGGCATGGATTGCCTCTGGGTTGCATTCCCTTGCTCCTGAGCGTATGAGAAGGCAGGAAGTTTGGCGCACACTTTTTTAGGACGAGGCACTTGAGCAGTCGCAACTGTCTCTAGGCTGATGTTGACCAATGGTATGGGCGACATGGCGGCGTTGTGGCAGGCCTGGGTGATACCACCGTTCCAGGTTGCGGACTTGTTGCTGGGCATGGCACTTCAAAACGAGACAATGACAAATCCTCCTCTGAAAAGACACTTGAGGTTTTTGGAGACGTCAGCTGAAACTAGTCAAACTTGGGCATTTTCCAGATTGATTTGGATAAAAGGTTCTTGCTAGATGCTGATGAGCAACAGCAATCATCACTGCGATCCAAGCTCAAATACCTGCAAAGAAGACAAACCCAAGTGACTCGTGGAGACAAGGAAACATTGAGTTAAACAACTATGCCCAACAAGTTAAACAACTAGACCCAACAAGGACAATAATGAATTATCTTCAAGTTCACAACATTCATTACTTGCTAGTCATACAGTTGTCTGCAAGTAAAAACGGAGCAGAATGTTACTCTGCCAATCCAATTCAGTGTGCACCCTAACATTTTCTTCAAGCGCTCCTTAAATTTTGAGTTAGGGCTTACACTGTGCTCCAAGTAAAAGTGTTCGTCTGGAGCCCTGACATTTAGGTGTAAATAATATGAAATAAAAGCTGGAATTCTTAACTTTGCACGATACTGTATTGCTAAGTGTGAGTTTTATCTCAACAAAAATAGGAGGCGATAATCACGATACAGGGTAAGTCACACGGAGTATGAAAGCGATGACAATATTAACACAAGTTTACTGTTGATGTATAAACTTGCACAAGACCAACAAGTCCAAATGACAAGCGACGACTTGTTCACCCCCACTGTCAAGTCGGTTCATTTGTGGGGTGGGAAAAGCACCGTTATCCTTGACACACAAATACGATAAAGTGGATAAGATGTCGTATTTAAGGTAAATCTTTATCGAATACCGGTGTCTCTGATTTTTCGAGTAGAATGAAGAGCTAGCTAACCACTTGATGCTAGCTTTGAATCGTATGAATCACAGTTACGCCATAGCAAAACGTACAACAGCGTTACAAAGATAAAACACTGCCTTCGATACAAGTTGGGAAAAATAACATTAAACTTACTTGAACGTGGAGAAAGAGGCCAGCACGTTGTGTGGCAGTTCCTCTTTCCACCCCAAGAGGAGTGAATGGCTCCACTTTCACATGGCAAGGGTCTGACGACAAGAGAGGGGCCGGGGAATCCGGGTGAGCAGTGACGCATCACGGCGACAGCAGTTATGACTGCTGATGACTTCCGGTTCGCGAATTCAATGGCGCGCCCCCAGCTGGCGTCCAACGTCAACGCACGTCAAATCACCGCATAAAAACTTTTTTTAGTTTCGGTATTTAAAAATCAATAAACAAAATATAAAAAGAAACAGATTTTTGATAATCATGTTTTTTTCTGAAAAGAAACAATTATATTTGTTTAGACGCGGTATTGTAGATCAGCAAGTTCACCAGCAGAGGGCTCTCGAGATGCGATTATGGTTGCTTTCAGTACAGCGGACCTTGGTCATACTTTTTAACTACTGGTCCCCAATTCCACCAATAATATTCAAACTTTAAAGCTGTATTACTACATAACAATGTACTGCATTTTCTTCATGAAGCATGTTGCTACTATTCTACTTCTGTTGTATTCTATTCTATGGAACCATTTATACCACTTAGGTCGTAGGTGAGGTCAAGCCTATGCCATCTGACAGAGGCATCCTGTAATGGGTGCCAGCCAATTGCAGGTTATTCACATATAAGGACAATTCAGATAACCTAACAAGCTTGTTTTTGGAATATGGGGAAGAAACAGGAGTACCCACAGAAAACCCAAACATGGGGAATATATGCAAACCTCACATAGGAAAGCCAAAGGCCAGTTTTGAAATGTGAACCTCAGAAATGTGAAGTTGATGTGCTGACCATTCGATTCTTTTCTATTAGATTCCATTCAGTTCGAGTCCCCTCAGTGTTTCCAGTCTTTCGCTTCCCTCCTTTCTTCTCACAACTTTTTAACCTCCACGTTCTCTATTCCATCTTTCATCCAATATGGTCAGCTTACCACTTGCCTTTCTTCCCTGATTTAACTCTCACCTGTACCCATCACTTTTCCCGTTCTTTATCGTATCACTTCCTCTCTCTCTCTTTCCCAAGCAGAGAGTGAGAGAGAGCGAGCGAGAGAGAGAAAGAGGGAGGTTGCTGAGAGGTGGCTGAAGAGCTTCTACAGTCTATTCACAGAGAGTAAGTGAGAGTGCACAGGACACAAAAAGAGGAGAAGTAAAATCTTACTCTCCTCCTCCCGGATGATCTCTTAACTTGTGAACCTGACAGGAATATAACAGAAGAGGACACTTTTTTTTTTCCTGAGCTGGGATGAATATGGAACCTAATTTTGTCGTCAACTACTAGAAGAAAACAAGAATAAAGGAAAAGACTTAAAGGAAAGTAATGAAAATCACTAGAACATTTTCAAATATCTAGAATTCGTATTATTTGAATTGATTTTTATATCTACAGCGGGGGGAAAAAAGAAAAGAGAAGCCATACATATGTGGAGCAAAAGGGATGCCGGAATCTTATTTCGGAAGACAATAGCAAAACTCAGGAACCTGCACTGGAAGAAAAAAAGCTCATTTGTGACAAGAAACAAGTTTTAAAACGGATGATTAAAAATAATCATTATTTGAAAGGAAAAGGAGAGCCAATTAAAAGTTAGATATAGAGAGAAAGCGCTGACGACAAATAAAGAGGAAAGCAACAATAGAAAGTGATCTGAAGAAAGTTCAAGGATTACAGACCCAGAAGAAGGCGACTGGGACAATGACACATCCTCTCCTCATCTTCATCCTCCACTTGGCGGCGTTGATGGCGGAAGGCGTGCCTCAGGTGCAGCTGGAGCGCTGGGTGCGCTCGGGCCTGCAGTCCCTGGAGTGGGACCGGCTGGACCGCTGCCTGCGTGCCTCCTCTCACTCGGAAACCGAGTGTCGGCGGTTCGCCCACCTGCCGCCCTCCGCCGTGGCCGTCTACATCTCCGAGCCGCAACCCGCCACTGCAGGTGACGCATCAAAAGTCACACCTTTGACATTGAGATCTCAAGCTAGTGTTATAGGGTGTGACATTAAGGTTTCAAAGTATGATTTCGAGGGGATTAGGGTTCGCTTTGGGTTTCCTTCCACATTTATTTACATGTTTGCATTATAATTTTTGGGTGAAAGTTCAATGAATAAACATGAATTTACTGATATTGTTTGGAAAACGTCTCACAAAGGACAATGTAAATAAATACTTCACAATCTCACATTCCTAACAGATATATGGTAACTGAAGTTGAATAGTTAAATTACTTTGGTTGTGACTGTGAACATGATTGATTTATATTGTGACCCAGGTGCCGCCGACAAAGTGCTTGCCATCCTCCCAGACTCTTACTCGTCCAGTGGGATGATCAGCTCCAAATTTCGGAGTGCTTTTAGCATGGGCCCATTGGTGAACAGGAGGGAGAGCAGACACAGGTACCAACCTCCGGCTTTCCCTGCCTCCATGAGCCATGACGCCGTTCTGGTGCTGGACCCGAATCCCGGCGAGAACTTCGGACACCCGGTTGCCCTCTTCTACGTGGACCTAAATGTGACAAAGAAGAGATGTGCCCACCTCGATGGCATTTACCTGGGTGAGTCTAGTTGATTGAGTTTCAGCTGCAGTTAGTTTTTAATAAACACTACAATCGCATTGAGTAAAGCGAAGACCTCCAGCAAAGCCAGAACTTTCAAATGTGAGTTGTTTTACTATTTTTTAATTTCATTATGGGAAGTGAGGAAAAGGATGTCGCTTGGGATATTGTGTCTTTTTAGCATTCACACCAAAGGCCTGCAACTGGGCCACGGTCTGAGGCAGCATGGTGCTTTCTCATTAGATTCTGGAGGTGATCAGGATTCTGGTCCATTTGAAGCATGCAAATCAAAAGTTGGTCGGACAACATGCAAACTTGTGCTTTTTGGTGGTTTGAAAAATAACACATCACAGCTTAAGAGAGATAGATAAAAGGCCATCAGGGAGAGTGAACAAAGTGCTTCAAAAAAAAGAAAAGAAAATTGTCCGGGGGGACAGGAAGTGAGTATCGGATCCTCACAAACTCAGTAAAAGAAACTGTGGTAAAAGTGCAAATTGCTCACCCCCCTCTGTGAAAAAGATTGCAGACAGATGTTAAGGTGAATTTGGCCTGTGTGCCTCACCAGTCAATTATTTATACACACACACACACACAAAATGGTATGCCCCCTGCTGAGTTCTAAGGATAGATTTGGGATAGCTTTTTTTTTTTTTTCTAAATCTGAAGAGGTCTCCAAAAAGTCTTTTGGGGCAAAGAACTCCAAAAAGCAGCATCTTTATTCGGCTCCAGTGGAATGTTTTTTTCCTGGTCTTGAGTGAACTCTATTCATTGCATCTATTGCATCTTCAGGAGAAGAGTGTTTAACTCAGGCCTTGAAAGGTCGCTGTCAGAACCAGCTGAAGCGTCGGCAAGCCGGGCCCGAGAGGCTTATGGGACATGGGCACGGCTGGCTGGTGGGCGGAGCTTCACGCAAAGATACCTTTAGCAGTCCAGTCAGTGGGCGGCTCTGTGAGGTCCACTTCCTTCCTTTGGTGGTCAGAGTCGGAGACAGCAACCGGACCCAGAGACTCAAATGTGTAGGTCAGTTTCAAACCTGATGTGAGGACATGTTGATCATGTTGAATTTCTATAACCTCATTTTGCTTGTGCAGATCACACAGACTTCTCCAGGTGTCCTCAATTGGTGCCCATTGGATCCCCAAGTTTGCCCATCTCGAGCTGTGAGCTAAACAAAAACACCAGACGCTGTCACCAGCAGCCACTGGCCACTCAACTCTCCTGCCGCCTTTACCAGACCTGCGACCATGCCGTGCTTATCTCTGGTAGAATCCGCACCACAGCTTTCGGCCTCAATGTCCAATAACGTTATTGGCTTACCAGTTTGATTTTTTTTGCGTCAGGTGGCTGGCGGCAACAGATGACGTTCCAGCGACACGTGCAGAATCTTCAGAGGTTCTACAGAATGTTGCGGATGAATGGTTTTCACAAAGATCACATCAAGACCTTCTTTGCAAGCAGTGGGCACATTCCAGGTAGGACTTCCTAAAGATGATATTGCAATTATAAATGGAACAGTGCAGGTAACTTCTTTGTCCATGTTCTTCCGCTGCAGAGGAGCTGGAGGGTGCTTACTCAGCCACGGAGAAGGCGGTGATCCGTAACCACGTGTCCTATGTCTGCAGGAAACAACACTGCGCCGACTCACTAGTGCTTTATCTGAACTCACCCACGCGCAGTGATGGGACCATGCTACTATGGGACGCCAACCTCAACGGCATTGTAAGATGGAGGGAGACACAGCCAGATAGTGTTGTTGATCAGATTGAGGCAGAACATAGAGGAACTAGAGAGGAGCCTTACCTGTTTAGTTGATTGCTTCTACTTCCAGGCTGATCTGAAGGAGCGCTACTCAGTCAACGAGCTGTTGACTGACCTGGCCGGCTGCAGGGCAACTCGTGTTTTGTTGTTCGTGGATCAGAGCTACAGCGGCGTTCTTTCCAAAAGGCTGAGAGGCTCCCAGAAACATCTCAATGTGGTTTTGATCCAGAATCAAAAATTGTTTAACCAAAACTACCAGAACCACAGGGTGGCTATGAGCTGGGAGGACAGCAGCTGGGGTCATATTGGTCCCTCAACCTGCTTGCTGGATTACCTGGAGAAGGTATTTTAATGAATTAGAAGTTCCAAGAGCTCATTTACTCAACAAATATTCTGAAAAAAAAAAAAACCTGTAACAACCTGATTGCAGAGTGCGGGGGCTTCCCACCTGTTGGACCGGTGGGCCAACCTTTTGAACATCACCCTGGCAGGAGCTCCATGCAACGCCACACCTCCGCTAACGGACAGCGAGATGCGGCGGTGGTACCAGGGATGCCAGAACCTGCCAACCGCGCTCTGGCACAGAAAGTACAGGGGGATCAACTAAGAAAGGGGGGAACCCTAAGAGACTGACAGAGTGAGCGCAAGAGAAAGCGAAAGAGCGAGAGAGAGAGCGAAAGAGAGACCTCACACACACAGAAAATACATGTTAGAGTTTATCACATGCATGTGTAGATGGACAGTAGATCCAATGTGCTTGTGTTTGACGTGTGTTTGTGTGTCCGTGTATGTATGTATAGTGTGTGTCTGGGTTTGTGTGCGTGTATAAGTGTGTTTTCTGCCCTAACGCTGAACCTGGACTGCAACCATGATGATGACAGCTCATCCCAAGGGGGTGTCCTGAACCTGAACCCCATTTGTGTTGATATGTGTGTGGAGGTTCAGCAAAAGGACACACTTGGGTCAAAGTGTGTGTGTGTGTGCGTGTGTGTGTTAGTTCAACATTTCACAACTGATCACTTGTCTCTTTTTTTTGTCATTTCTTTGCTTCCTCTTTTCATCCACCACCTACCATCCTTTCTGTTTTTAAATTAATTTATCCACTTATCCTTTTAACCAAAGCTCCCCTTTAACTTAATTGGCTGCACATTGTTATTGTTATTTTGATCATAATAGTTATTTTGATAATAAGTTAACTCTCAAAACAGTTCTATCTGCTATTTGTAATGGATAAAAATATAGTTTAGTATGGTAGTAGTATAAATAAAGTATACGTATATACTTAGAATATGATACCATGTTTGCACAAGTAGTAGTTTGGATTTTGAGACGGATGCTGGAAGACCTTTATTACAAAAACTGCGGCAACTGGGGAATTCCCTACGCACATCGATGTGACCCGAAAAAAAAAAAAAACCAGCTGGGATAGGCTCCAGCTCACCCAAAGATAAAAATAGAAATTGAAAATCTGTAAATGGTTGGATGAATTTTTCTCCTGTAGAAAAAAACAACAACGATGAGACCAAAATAAAACATAATTTGCATATCTTATCATCCCAGAATGATATCAGATTTGAAAACATAGAGATGTTTTTCTGTGCCCCGAATAAAGCAAGAAGAGCAAGAGACGCTAAGGACACGGAAGGAGAAGCTGAGATTGGCCTGCGATGATCATGATTAAAAGATGAAGCACTGAGACTGCCCTCACTGCTACACCGGCTGGCCATGGCTTTTTAATAAGGGCACCACTCCTGTGTGCATACATGTGTGCGAGTGTGTGTGTGTGTGTGTGTGAATGGTGAATCACACACTCTGGCAAGAACTCATTACTGATAATGTGTTGTCTACTTTTTAATTGTTTTTGTCCTGTCCCGAAGTTGACCTCCTCTATTTTCGTCAACCTCCAACTAACAACGTACACTACATAGACAAAAGTGATGTGACACGTTTGAATTTATAAGAAATGAAATTTCTTCTTCTATAATCATCCTTTGGAAAGGATTCTGGCATCTCAATGGAATTTTTTTCTTCTTCATCTTATTTAACTGATTAAAAGGTGTGTCTCTGATTTTTTTTTTGTCTAAAGAAAAAACGTTTGACATTGATGTTTGTTCACACAATGTTCAAGATAGAAACTGAGGAAAACCATTCCCAAATGTGTGGATTGACAGACTGGACCAACCACCAAGATTGTATCCAAAAGGTAGCTGTGTGTTCAAATCACAAGTTTTGTGTACAGATTATAAAATGACAATTACGAAGAAATGTTTCTAGTGGCATGCAGTATTTCACAGAATCTAGTCAATAAAGCTCTTATAGAAACGTGATCATGATTGGATGCTGGAATTTATTGGGAACTGTACGTGGGTTCTTTAATTGTCCTGACTGGTCACAATTCCAACATGGATGTGCAAATAGTCCTGATTGGCCAATGGTCATGTACATCGATCGTACAGTAAGTCAAAACTTACTAGTAACTTGGATAGCCTAATTGAAATTGAAATAGACTTGATTATCGATCCAGTGCATTGCATCAATCTAATACCACAAGCGAAACGCAGCATGTGGCTGTTTGTGTTTTTCCATAAGTGTCCCTTTGAGATACTGTTCTCACAGCGACGCACCATCTGTCTCTGTCAAAGTTGCCCTCAGGCCGCTCACATAGTTTTACTCCAAACACTAACCTTTGACACCGCCACTCACGGCCCATCCAGGATGTTTTTACCAAAACAAGCTCAGTATCGCAACCAGCTCAGCGAATAATGAGCGGCTTGACTTTTTGACACAATGGTACCAAACATCGCGGGTCAAGTTAAGGCACAATTTAGGGAGCAGGGAGCTTGCTTAGCTAAGAATATCATCTTTGATTTTAGATATGGATGCTATTTGCGATGAGGTTTGTTTTGGAACGAACAAATTATTCCGTTTTAAATTATGATGACTATATTTCTTCAAATACTCAACATTCCTCGATTGCAGGTGTGGCCAAGCCAACATTCGAACCTCAATTTTGAGTTTGTTTGTCGAAAAAGTCTTGTTCTAATAAATTGCTACTTCGTTATTATAAGGAAATGCAAATTTTTAACAAAATATAAGCGGTTAGTGTTTATTATCTCAGCTCATAACATCGATGAACTGAGATAATAAACACTAGAGGCTCATACATGAACATTAACTGCTGAGTCCATGAGTCCACCTTGGCTAACCAAAACAGCAGCACCCAGAGTGCTTTGATTTTTAATTTACTTTCATTTGACACAAATTCATATTATTCCTAATTTTGTGTGTAGGCTCAACCACTACTACTATTTTTAGTATTTTACTGCGTTATGATCAGAAATAAGTAAATAGTGAAGAGAAAGAAGAGCAAGCAAAAGCAAAGATGCTTTAAAAAAAAACAAAAAAACCTTGCGCCATCTAAAATGCTCACGCAGACTTGAAGCGACTTTACTATGAATTAATAAAAACACAAGTCTGCTACTGTCTAACCTACCAGACGGAGTGAAAGAGAGGCACACGTTTTGAAATGGATGACGCTAGAGAATGGGGGAGGCAAACAGCTTGTCAACAGGCCCGACCTAGGCACACACACAGAATTACAGGAGACATTTAATTAGCATTAATGCTTACTAGTATCTTGGGAACATATAGATAAAACATTTCAGGCAGATGCGTCTCCTTTCCATGACCTTCTTTGACCTCTGTATTTTGCAACACAACATTGGGCAATTACCCGTACTTCATTTTAAAGAGTATATATTGATCGAACATGGGTATTAAGTTCCTGTCAATAGTTTATTTTAGTTTTTTATTTTAAAAAAAAACGACTTTTGTGTGTGGCTCCTGCGTGTGAGAAGGGAAGACTTCCTACTCATCTCTTATATCAAAGGACACCGTACGCCTCAGCAGGTAAAGTGGGTCTTCATCTGTGTGTGTGTGTGCGCCTCTGGGCCTGAAAAAGACACCAGCGGATTTTAGGGTACACATGCAAAAACAAACACACAAAAGATAAGTTTTGATCTGGAGACTAATCGGCAAGCACACTCAGTCAAGATGTCACTCATGCACGCAAACATGCACGCACGCACACGCAGAGGGCCTTTTTGCATTTTCTAAAAGGCCGAATGTCACTTTAAGATACCTTCAGTCGCCGCTCTGCTTGCATGATGGCAAGGCTATCTTTGGATGTCCAAACTCAATATTTTATAGAAAACCTAGGTCACAGGTAGAAATATGTCTCCCCCACCGAGACTGCAGACCTTTGCGTCTCTGTCTTTCATCCATTCATGCTATGCCGATGGGTATTTTTTTTGTACTATACTAAACTACACAAAAATGTATACTATGCACACCATGTGCACATCGAATGTATATAAAAACATATTCACAGGCTCTCAAAGGTGTGTCAAAATAATAACACATTTTTAGATATTCTTATTAGGTGTAGGACTCTGTACAGTACAAGGCTGGATTTGATCAACAAACAGATGGCAGGAACACACAACGCGCTCCCTCCATCCAATACCAGAAATGGATCGAGCCTTGATCCAAAGACAAGAGTCCATCTGTTGGTGCCATTGAAGGATTAGCTAGCAAATTGGCCTCGTGAATGATTAGATGTTATGATGACAGCCCTTTCTCCAAAATCCACTAATAAGATTTGATAGAATTAACCATCAATGTGGAATATTACCTGCACCAGTTGTTGAATCTGTCAGGAAATTAGAATTGTTTTTGTTTGGTTGTGTTGGAGTGACGGTTTCAGCAAGACTACTCCAGCAAGTCACTTTCTGCTTCTGCTATGTTGACCGTGCACCTCTCCTTCTTTGAATTGAAAGAGAATGAGAGGAACGGCCTCCTTTGGCTGGGAAGCAGTTAGAGCGTGCTTTGTGCTAGACTTGGGCTGGGTATAAAAATAAAGCTCTTTGTCTTTGACATGCAGGTAAAGACTTTCTTAAACGTTCAGGGGTTATTTTTCGGTCAGAAGAAGAACCATACTCATTTTATTTAGTGGTTATGCTTGAGCTCACTTGGATTAAGTGTCAACATTGGTACATGGTAGCTTTATGGAATATATCCTCATCTTTTCATCTATCGTCTCTTTTGTTGGCTCTGAGTATTAATCCATCTTCCTGTCCAACAAAAACATTGTCTTGCTTTCATCCCATCGGCTTTGTACTGCAATAAATACACCGACAAATTTGAACTGCAGAAGGTCATGTTGAGTTGAATTTTCACTTCTTTGTCTATTATCAAGGTTTTACTATCAATTAAGGGCCATTATCTTCTCATCATATTGTCCTTGGGAAGCAGTTCAAGATATCATCATCCATGTTTGTCACTATAACCGTGAATTAAACTTTCTACTGAGGCCTGTTTGTTTTTGTAAATTTTGACAGTTGCTGAAAACACACTTACACACAGTATATACTGTATAGACATACATGAATGTTGCATGGCTCAGTCCATCCTAGTGCACTACATAATGCATGTTGGCCGGGTCACATGTCCTGATTTTTCCGTCCGTCACAGTTTTGACATGTGTGCATCGTTGCACTTTTAATTTTTAAAACACATAAGTCGTAAGCTTTCTGGACGTTTTATGTACAGTACTTGTTGCTTCTGGCTTTATACTCGACACACCTTGCTAAACCAATTATCACCCCTAAAGGTATTGGGGGTCCCCTTAGAGATAGGCAGACATCACAAAAAGCCTTGATGTGCACTCTTTGGAAATTCCAGATTAAAATTAGTATTTGAAGAAATATTATGTTTAAAATCTTAAAAGGAAGTTCTCCTTTTATTTAAAAAATAACGAGAAAAGGAATTGGTTTTTAGCCAGTGAAGAATGATGGTGCACTGTTGGTAAGGTTTGTGTGTGTGTTTTTGCGCGTGCTTGCATGCATCGATGGGAAAAAGCCTCCCCAAAGGCTGACACATTCACTGGCCCTTGATATGGTAAACAGCCAGATGAATGTCGACAAAAGCACCAAAAGCACCTTAAAGACGCAGCAGGCTTGGGAAGTGGCAGCATGTCAGGTCAGTGTGTGAGTGCGATTCAATGCAATACAGTGGCAAGTCAAAAGATCCAAAAGTTCAAGAAACATTTTCAAGAAAAAAATGCATCAAATCTTTAACGCAATTGAATGTTTTGTCTTGTAAATTTGACACATCACAAGCGTGTCGTAAAAAACCCTGACAATTTCTATTAACAAAATTGTCATGAGGCTTCAAAACCGTGAAAAATCAAGTCACTGTCTCTGCTCTCAAATTCTATGGGCGTGTCTTAAATCTTCACATCCCTGCATCACTGTTTGAGTCACCAATACATATCTGAATATATCTCACCTGGTTGATGAGTAGCTTTCCATGCCATAGTTATGCAGTGCTAGCCACCAACTAGCTCCAAGAGCTAACAAGAGATCCTCCCAGCTGACGGACAGGCAGTGGTTTCATCCGCGTCATCACCCCCTTGCTTGTCGTCGTGTCTATGTTTGGGACCACACAACAGATGCACTTCAGGGAACGTTATTAAACGAGTTATTCGGATTGTGCTTCTAATCATTTATTATATCTTGATCCTGCATGTTGTTGCAGCAAAACCTGATCTTGTCACGAGAAATGACAAGTTATTATGTCTTCATCACTTCCCTGTGACCTTCCACTTCTTGGATTCATGAGTCAGTGTCATCTCTACTTGCCTTTAATGCCGTCTGCTCTTTCCGCACGCAGCTTCGGTTGTACTGTGAATAAGTCATAGTAAAAGGTTCCTCAATAATGCATTGCGTCCAGACGCCAGATGTGTGTGTGTCTGCATGTCTTTGAAAATTAAGGTCTTAATAAAAAGAAAAGATTGCATCTGGTGTTAGCTGATTGAGGTAGTAATTTAGGTAACTCTACTGGAAATAATAAAAAAAAGGCAAAAAAAAATACATCCTGCTAGATTATTTAAAGTATTCTTGAAAATGAAACCTATGAAAGATTATGGCATCAGACGGCAGTGACACAAACATATTCTCATTCACTACCGTAATAGAGGCGCAACTGGAATGAAACGAATAAAAGGAATAAATAAACAGATGACGAGAGGAAGGGGAGGTGGAGGAGGAAAGAGAACAGCAAAATAGTGTGTGTGTGTGTGGGCGGGGGGGTGTTGACGAAAGACTTGCATTTGCGTGCTTCTTTAATGTTCTTCTGCAGGGGGTATTTTCGACTCATTGGCATTTTGGGCTACGAAGGAGGGGGTCAGGGCCTGACGGACAAAACGGCCGTTGTAGCGGTGTGTGCATGCCAGCAAAAGGCATCTAAGCATGAGTGGCAGGAGCGGCGACTTTCCAAAAAACGCTCCGACTTCCAGTCCTTGCGAAACAAAGCGGACCGTCGCCTCCTCCTCCTCGTCACACTGGCTTACGCTTTCATGTCTCTCCAAAAGGCAAACGCACGGTGACAAAGGGCAGTCTTGGCGGAATCCAGCCCTCACCGGGAACAAATCCGACTTACTGCCGGAAACGCGGACCAAACTCTGACATCGGTTATATAGTGACCGAACCGCCCTTATGAAGGGTTTTGGTACCCCATACTCCCGAAGCACCCCTAGCAGAACTCCCTAAGGGACCCGGTTGAACACCTTCCCCAAGTCCACAAAACACATGTAGACTGCTTGGGCAAACTCCCATGCACCCTCAAGGACCCTGCAGAGGGTCTAGCGCTGGTCCGCTGTTGTAAAGCCGGGACGAAAACCACTATGTGATCTCCCGACGGACCCTCCTCTCCAGCACCCTTGAAGGAACCTTACAAGGGAGACTGAGGAGTGTGATTCCTCTGGAGTAAGGACAAGCCTTCCAGTTCCCCGTTTTGAAAAGGGGGACCACCACCGGTCTGCCAATCCAGGGACAATGTCCCCGACTGCCCCACACGTCTGGAGCCTTGAGGAACTACGGGTGGACCTCATCAACCCCTGAGGCCTTGCCACCCAGGACTACCTTGGTGACTTCAACCCGTCAACCCAAGCCCACCTCAGAGTCCCCAGGCTTTGCTTCTTCACAAAATGCCCTCCACCACGATAAGGTGACAGCTCACCAAGGGGTCAAGAGTTCCATATAAACCCTAATACACCAGTCTGAGTCCAGCAGCTGTAAATCTTCATTGAGGCATGCCGCCTACGTAAGACCTTGAAATGACATTTTATAATTATTAGTAATATGAAAATACTTTAGATGAGCTTTATCCTACAATTCAAGTGTGATGAACATGTTGGATTGGCAGGCTGTAAGAGAATTATAAAAACAATTAGTATGAAATTTGTTTAACTGTAGGTGTTGTAAAGTTGTCAATAAAAAAACCTATACTGACACAATACATCAAAAGCGTGTAGCACATACTTACATAAACAACAGGGATGAAAACAGGTTGCGATTCTGGACTCTAAGTATGTGCTGCCATCTGTAGATCGAACAGTAAAAGCCAAGTGACCTGCTGTCAAGCCATATTTAAAAATCACCTCAGGCACAGGATTAAATATAAATAAAAAGGCTTTTATTAGTAAAGAGTAACAAACCAGCAGGTTGATGGTTGGTTAAAGATGCACAGGCGTGGGTCGCTTTATTCAGCAATGTGATGAACCGCATTTTGCATGAACATCAGATTATACAGCTCAGATCAGCAGGTTTTTTTTTTTTATGAGAAGGGATGCGGAGTTTTACTGCCGCGACCTTGTGGTAGTTTAATAACTCTTTAGAACTTTGATACTAAAAAATGCAAATAATTGTTTAAAGCCGTCAAAGGCACCCTCTGCTTCAAAGTAAATGCTTACAATTGTGTATAAAATGCTTCCATATACTCGTATAGCCTGTTCTAGGTTGTTGACATGGGGATAAAGGCGGACTACGTACACCTCGGAAGGATCACTAGTCAATCCCGGGATCATTCTGAATTGGGCATTGCAAGGGTGGCCAGCTCGGACTAAATTACCAATGGAATTACATTCAGATGTTAAATACAAGCTTTGTGGATGCTGGTAAATAAAAAAAAAAAAGCACAAAGTTACATTGCGGAAAGTCATTTTCCACATGTGCTAGATTCCGATTTTTTAAACAGCGTCTGTGATTTGACATGCACGGTGCCCCGGATTCTACATTCTACATACGACACCACACATTATGTTGTAAACATTGAGCATGAAAGCTAAAGTAAGTCTCCATGGTTGTGTTCCAGTGTTCACATGTGGTCCAGGACAAACAAGGAATCCCTCAACCTGCATGTGGCGACAGGTCCAGTTTATCCCGTGATGGACATGTGTGAAGCTTAATTCAGTCTGTTGTTGTGAACCAGTTTTTTTTTAACCAGTCATGTTATATGATTCCAGATGCGTCAACATCATGATGACAAATCTGACTCTAACCACGATATCAATATGAGTTTACATACATTATACCATAGAAAACAACATTCAGTGTTGAGTGAGTGTATTCAGTCCATCATAAACCGACAGCTAAACTAAGTCGATAATAGATGAGTTGGAAAAGAAAAATGGCGGAATTGTTGATCGAGCACAAAGTTGGAAGCATTTCAAATACTATCAGGATCAGAACATGACGAGCAAAAATATTTTGTTGTTCAGATTTGATTTCATGAATGGATACATTCTTTATGTTGCTGTGGGAAAGTTGGTCACTGACCGTCTTGGTCAAGCTTTGACAATAAAAGTCAAATTTTTCACAATTATAGAAATCGACAGTGAATTTCTGTGGGTTGCACCATATTTCTTAAGTGAAGCTTAAGTCCCTGCTTAGACGCGAAAACTAATGTTTGTGTCACTAAAGCTAACGAAATGGGAATCATGATTAGCTGAGAGCAGCTGTGTTACGCTAGCACTGTAATTCACGATGAAGCCTTGGTTTTCATTGTCAGATCGGATTCCCAAAGAGATAGCAATGTTTCTTCAGTGGTTCTCACCTGAAAATTATCAATAATAAAAAAATATCGACAGGCCACACTAATCTACTATTGATGGTTTTGACATTATTATGTTAAATAATCCGAATTTGGCAATGCTGTCCTTGGGTTAGGTTGACCGTACCAGCCAGCAGACTATCAAGGGTTGTGATCCAAACACCGTTGGAGTGACCCTGAGCAACATTAAGTTGTCCTTAGGTAAAATATATGTGAGGATGCCTCGGGTCATCCGTCTCCATTTTGTCCTTGAGTGACAACATTTACCTTAAGAGATTTTTCCTCTGGTTTGAAGACCCAGGAAGGACATCAATCCAAGTTCTGTCTGAATGTTCTTGACATTATTATAACATGAAATAACCGGTCGGGCTTAAACACAAAAATAATTTCCTGATTCAAATATCTTACCGAGTGTTCCTGAGCAACCGCAAGTTGTCTTCTGATGAAATAACTCCCGTTGAGTTTAACAACCTAAAAGGAAGATTACCTCCTCATCAACGTCCATTCACCTCATATGGGGAAAATCCAACTGGTCAGAAGACTACCGTAGTCATCTCAGTCCTGATCCAAGTTTCAGCCAGGTGTACTTAAGCATCACAGGTTGTCTCAAGGTAACGTAAAGGACACAATGATTTCCAGTTCCCCGTGGTCCTTGAGTAAAGACAATTTCTCTGGTCACAACTTTCACAAGACTACAAAATGTGTCTCTAGCTGAAGTCATTTAGCAGGTCCATAGGGGAACAAGAGCATTCACAGTGTGTCTAAAACGAAACAAGTATCTTTGGGTTCCAGGCAGCTTGAGTACCAGAGTCAAGATTGATTCAAAGTAACAACACAACAGAAAAAAAGCTTAGATGACAAAATTTGATCTGCTTCTAAGGTGTCAGAAGGCCCGATAATAGCGGACACATTGATGATTTTGGCTCCCATGTGTGAATAAATACATCTGATAGTTAAATCCAGAAAATATATTCCCGATCTTGTGGCAGGTCTTGCTACCAGGTGTCCCATCTTTGTCACAGTGAGTTCCCCATACTGTTACTGACCAGTCCCTTGATGTTGGTGATTGGACGAACATCATGAAGTTGTCTTCTCCGATCAATGAACGTGGCCAATCGCGTCGTGTCCAGAGGTGTTTTGGAGTACTCCCCGCCGTGAGCGCCTCCGCGCCCAACCCAAGGGTGCTGCAAACAGGAAGTAACGGTTGGCCTCTTCCTAGGATCCTGCAGGAGCACAGACGATATGAAATCCCTCGCTGCCTGGCTCACGTCCTTGAAGTAATCATCGGGGAAGCAGAAGTCAAGGCGGCAAATGTTGACGCAGGTTTCCTCGGGAGATTCGTCCAGAAAGGGCGACACGCCGCTGAGTATAACGTAAGCCAAGACGCCAACGCTCCACACATCGGTGGCCACAGAGACCGGAGTGCCACAGATGAGCTCAGGTGCAGCGAATTCCGGGTTTCCTAGCAACAGGTGGACGTAGCGGCGATGTGCCGACAGCTGCACGGCATCCCCGAGGTCAATAATTTTGATGCGTGGGGTGGGAGAGTGAAGCTCCACCATGATGTTCTCAGGCTTGGAGAGAAAAGGAACAAAATCCCAAAGCTCAGGCTCGTGTTTGAGCACGAGCGATCGGAAATTAGCTTTCCTTCGTCAAATCTCACCTTCAGGTCCAGGTGCGCAACTCGGCACATGTGAAGATGCTGCAGGGCTTCCAGAATTTCTCGGATGAAGAAGGCCACTTTTTCCTCCATCAACTCATCATGAGCCACCAGATAGTCAAGGAGACGGCCATCTTCCAGCCTGACGACCACATACAAATATTTGTACGAAACATGCAATTTGTGAAACAATCCTTTGTCAACTAGATGTTTGATCACTTACAGCTCCAGGATCAGCATCACTGACGTGGGGGACTCATAGGTGTCCAACAGTGCCACCAGCTGGTGGTTTTGCACATGTCGGAGAATGTCGGCCTCATGCGCCGCCTGCTCCTTCTTCTGCATTTTCTTGCTCACAAACTTCACCGCCACCTGCAGGTGACACAGTGTATAATTAATCGACATTGTTGTTTTCCTTTATTGTTAAATCATCTCACCTCTTTCTTTGTGGACTTGTTGAGACATTTTCGCACTACAGAGAAACGTCCCCTGGTAAAAACAGCCAAAGGAAAATAAATGGTTCACATGTTTAAATTGGAATGTTAATAATATTTAAATTCTGTGCATATTTTACCTTCCAATCTCGCAAATCTCAGAGAATGTCGATTCAAAGTTTTCTTTCCACTGGATTCCTGTTCCTTCATACGCAGAGTCTAAAAAATAAAAGAATAATCATTTTTTATTCAGTGAACAGTCCAAGCTCCGGGGAACAGTATTCAAATTTGACTGTGCCCTACCCCATGCTGCTATTTTACCTTAATCTGTATTTTACATTTGGAACTGCGCGGGGTTTTGCAAAATTCATCCAATCTCAAGAGAATTTATAATAACAGATGTCATCAATATTTTTTTTGTTGCTCTAGTGTAATCTTATTTATTTCAATCGTAAGAGAAATTAGAATTAAGAACTAAAGCAGAAAGACCCCTGCTTTCTTTTTTTTTTATAAATAAACAGCAATAATTTAGACGAAGATTCATTACATGACAGACATTCCTTTTTTTGTGTATGCGTGTGTATTGTGTTCTTACTACTGCTGCACAGTGAAACCATATTGGAGGGCTCTGACGGCGGACCAAGCCCCCAGCGGTTGGACGCTCGCACTCTGAACTGGTAGTGACCACCAGGAATGAGGGTGTCGATTTGAAGACACTCCTCCGTGCTGCTGGACACCTGCTGCCACGCCAGTGAGTCTGGACGGAGGAGGAGGCGTCAACCTGGACATCTCAAAATCATTTAACTTCACATGCCCCCAAAAAATGCCGCCGTACCTTCCTGACGGTACTCCACTGTGTAGCTGCTGACTGCACAGTGAGCAGAGGAGGCCGGAGGTGGCCAGTGGAGCATCACGGCTGTACTGCTGGCTTCTTGAGCCACTGGTCTGCCAGGAGCTGCTGGAATACCTACACGGCAATACAAAAATTGGGTTGGGTGTGTGTCCGCTTCTGAAATGATTTAAGCCAGTTCTGAAGGCCTTGCTGGTCTTGATCATGAGTGTCCACGCAAGGTGTATTCACCTTGAACTTTGATGGAGGCGGATGAGGAGGCTGACCCATGATCATTAACAGCCACACAAGTGTAGATGCCGGTGTCCTGTGGCATCAGGTTACAAATCTTTAACAAGATGTCACCCGTGTCCCTGCGGATGGAAAATGGATTAGAAAAGAGCACATATGACAGGAGAAGCTACAGAGACCAGAATGTCAGCGGCACCTGATGTCGATGGTGAAACGACTGTTACTGGTCACTGGGTTCTGGTCGGGGCCCTTCAAGGTAATGGAAGGTTTGGGTCGTCCACAAACTTTGCAGCAGAGAACCACCGTCTCCCCGAAGGCACACACCACGTCAGAGAGCGGCACAAGGAACTCTGGAGCCACTAGGAACACCAACCATATGACGTCAAAGAGAGAACATAGAATGTTCTATAAAGGCTTCTGTGTCCAAACTATGGCCCCCGGGCCATTTGCGGCCCACTGTTCATTTTTAGCTGATTTTGTTTTTGGAATGTGGAGATCTGCTCAGGGCAGAGGCAGATCCACAGTCAGTTTAGTAAATATTGCAACATTGACACACCACCCCAATGGATTCAAAAAGTAATGAACGGGTGCTTTTAACTGCAGACTTTCACGTTTAATTTGAGATGTAGGAATTACAAAAATTAAAAAGTTGGTATGGATGGCTGCTACTTTAAAGGGATGATATGTAATGGGACAAATTATTAATTATAGTAAATCTAATTTTCACATTATTTACGAACCAAGTATTTTTAGTCATATTTTATTTTCTTAGTTTACTTACCTTCCTGGATGAAGTTTGGGTTGAGAAGCTGGAAAACAGACATTTATATAATTTGAGAAATTTCCCAACCTAAATGTATTAAATCATATACATCTTTTAGCCAAAACACAAAGAAAATATTATTTTTCTGATGAGAAAACATTGGGAGATATTTGCTGTGAATAGCGATGGTTTTATTTAAAATACCTCCATGCCACTTTTTGGGTCAAGGTCGTCGTCACAGTCCGATTCATCCGACGTGTGAACCTCCTGGTAGAGGAAGCAGGCGAAGGGGTGGAAAAGAGAATTATGCAATAATGGAAATCAGTGGGAGAGCAAAGGAAAGGGGAAAAAGGTGGTAGTGGGGTTGTTAAAAGGTAGAGCACAGGTGCTCACGAGAAAGTGTGAAAAAGAACAAGTAGGAGTGCCACATTGAAAAATACTACAGGAGGAAGATTGAGGGAACTTTGAGTCTTTTGGTTTTTGTGTCCGTCAGCGGAGGAGAATCGTTTTGTTGATACTTCCCTTTTTAAAGTTTGCGCTACAACAAAGATCCTTGTTTTCATGTGTCATGTTTAAACACTTCAAATGAATACTTGATGTTAATCAACTGGACAATGTTTTACATTAAAAACAAACACACATTATACTCACTCTTGTGTTAGTCCCAAAAATATATGTACCCAAACCAAAACAAAATAAATCATCATCAAAATGTTACGACTAGTAGCCACGCGCAATGATAGAAATATAAAATGAGACGAGAGCAAAGGAACTTTTTTTTTTTTAAAGGAAAGCTAAACCCCAATGTGAAAAAAATAATATAAAGTAAAATCCAGTTGAGTATTTTCCCCTAGATATTTAATTGTTAACCCCCCCCCAAAATTGGTGCATTTAAATAGAAATAAATCGGAAAATGAAAATAAAAAAAATATATAAATAAGAAATAATTGGGAAAAATAATTAGGAGTGGTTCTCAACTGCTAGCAATCTCTTACTTCTCAGAGAGAATTTCCAAACGCACCCTTAAATAAGTCAGCTCTGTTTCTATTTGATTATCTCACTTGATACATTTTTTTCGGTAAAAAATTGTCATGCTAGTAAGTTAATGCTGGTAACAAGTTGAGAACCATTGTAATTGGGTTTGGTTGGCGAGAAAAGCTTTGATGTGTCATTGTCGGGGTCACGTCACACCACAAACATGTGCACACAAACACGCACACACGTGTTAGCATAAAACTAAATTACTCACAAAAAGTTACTCTGCTTTCGGTAGAAAATTCATCATTACCCCAACACCCACAAAACAATTTAATGTTGAAATTTCACTCGAAAGCCAAATATCCCTAACTTTTTGTGAATAGTCTGGCGAGGGGCAGGCAGGCGACAGGCACACGTCGCCGTTACTCACTTTGCCCTTCGCCCTGGCAACAGGGGAGGCGAGCAGAGGGGCAGGGGGTGTGCTTTCTTTTGTCTTACGCAGGAGGCCATTCTCTTGACCTCTGACCACCAACGCCGAGATCTCCTTGGCCTCGGCACGCTTCCGAGCACGGAGCGTGTTCCATGACAGAGACTTCCTGTACGGTACAGGAACAAGACATGTCAATGGAAGGTTGCAAAAAATCCCGGACGTGACCAACTGTTTTTTTTGAATGCGTGGGCGACATCACTTGTTTTTTTTTTTAATACAAAAACAGCTTGCAAACTTATGCATAAATTATTCTGTGTGCATTATTATATGTTGGAGATGAAGTTTAGTAAATATGATATCCTCCTGAGTCTCAGCCTATTTGTGTCCACTGTAGTGCACATTTGATTTTTCTTTTGACTCATTTGAGCGACCCTAAAAAACATCCTGGTGTGCTCAGTAGAGGACATCTAGGACTTTCCAATGATATCTCCAGTGGGTGGAATCAAAAGAACCTTGTTAGCTTGCTGAGACAAGAAGACTGCAGCATAACACAATTGTCAGGAAAAGATAATGCTGTTCTAGCCATGCTATTCACGACAGTAGACAGTGTAAATCCGGAAAGTTATATATCTTTAATAAAATTTAGAATTTAGTGTTATTTATCTCCAAGAAGACAGGAAATGAAATATACTGTATTGTTTTTCCCTCAAGAAACCCCAATGTCCAACAAAAAGCATGTTTCTTCGCATGTTTTTACTTGGAACACTTAAAGAAAAAGTATTTTCTCTTCTTGTGTCCTACTGGTAGACCAGTTTGCTTAAATAATAAAATGATACACCTATCAATGAATACATTTGGTGAAATAAAATACGTGTATTGTAATTTATTATTATTAATATATTAAACTAAAATGCAACACACAGAAAAAGTATAAATAAATCATACGATTAAATATGACATCAATAAATGTAGAAAAATACAACACAAATACGCTTCTACGTCTGGGGATGAAATTATTTGATGACACTATTAATTATGTAGCTTTTTTTTCCAGCAGTAGTGTGTGACTGATGCATGACGCTTCAGACAGACTGCACTTGTGCATGAGAAAAGGGGGAGGGGCCTTCGCTGGTCACTCTTTGTTATTGTATTACAGTGATATAATATAATTTGGGGCGGGAGAGAGGCAAGAACCCATTAAACATTTACCTTTTCACTCAAACCGCCACAGAGTCATCAATAATCACTTTTGCTACGACGACCCTTGCTTTATTCAAAATTTCTATCCAAGTTTTAATTTGTGTCTGGCAATAAAATTGTGCGCTCCATAAAATTTGGAGATACATTCTTTGGACAACAATGAAATGCAATTCCACATTTTGTTGTTTTATAACGAACAACTTTTAAAGATACATAACTTGAGCTATTTAAAAAGGTATTTTCTAAATTTTATTATAATTTAATTAATTTTTGCAAATCAAAATTAGTTAATGGTACATAGCACCCATTTTATTTCTATACGAGTCTATATATAGCATATATACAAACACAATAAACGTGTATTTTCTAAAGCCATTTGTGGAGTTGCAAACCGTTGATGTTAGTAAAAACTTAAAATACTTGAAAATAAATAAGGGGAATCTGACAACAACATAATAAAATGTATTTTGTAGATTTGTAAAGATAACATTTTCTGTAGTCAACACTTAGAGTACATGACGTGTATTAAAATAAAAGTAGCAGACTTGTCATGTTTGCTGCATGTTAGCTCCTGTAGTTTATTTACAAATTGTTAAAAACTACAAACTGTCCATCATCTCCATCTTCGTGACGCAGAAGAAAACAAACTTCTCTTGTCACATTTGCTTATTTCGCTACCACATGCTCACATTCAACCCAAAGGTTTTAGTTTACATATGTAAAATACATTTAAAATTCTTCTTCTCAGAGAGTAGCAACAGTCCACTACTGCCCGTGGCCATTTTGACGAAAAACATATTGCACAGTTTGACTTCATATTTTTCTTAAATAGTGCAAAAAGGATTTTCCGTCTTTGTTTTTTTTTCTTCTTCTTATAAACAGGAATGCTCTAGAGCCTCAGTTGAGACATATTTGTACAGTGAACTACTAACATAATAAACAACAAAAATCAACATGGAGGAAAAGGATCCAACTTTGTCCATCAAATAAAAATAATTAATCATCGTAACAAGGCAACAAGAGGGGATTAACACAAAAACGTTTAAATATTGCCACAGACAACAACAAAAATCTCCACTGCGGAGAACCCAGTCCTCTAAAATAAAAATAAAAATAAAAAATTAACAAACAGGATAAAACAACAATAAGAAAAAAAAGCAAAAAAAATGCAGGGTGTTAGGAACTGAAATAAGTCCGGTTTTTAAGCTCCACATTCCAGATCAGATACCAGATTCTATCCAGTCTAGCTCTAGAGTTTGTTGACAGCCACTGACTCGAAAAGTGGACAACCTGACGCCAGTGTGGAGATTTGTAAATCCATCCGATCCCATCCAAGTGCTGCGGGTAAACAAGTGCTGTGGTGGGGACGGAGTAGAGTGGCGGGGGTCGGGACTTACTTGATATTGTTGGCGTCGGCCACCGCCGCAGAGAAGGACGTGGCGGAGGAGGAGTCTTTTAAGGGCTTGTGGGCGGGGCCCAGGACGTGCCCCGGCACCCAGCCCTCGGCAGCGGGCGACTGGCTGTCGGCGGGCCGGTAAACGAGGTACATGTTCTGCTGATTGGTCGCCAGGACCTGCACCGTCTCGCCCTGACTCACACATATCTCATTCTCCTTGAGCGCCGAGTAGTCCTGGGCGACACGCATGGTTGACGAGGCGCCGTTGCAGCAGCCGCCGTCGTTCTCCTGAGGAAGATGAGGATGGCGGTAAGGATGGGGAGCACATGGAGAAACAGAGGAGGAAGAGTGGGGACAAGGTTATAGGGTGCGGCTACGAGGGCTGGACGATGGTGCGGACGGCTGGGATGCCGTTACGGATGTTGCCCTGATTGGGGGTTAGGGTGGAGGTCGGGATCGAGGAGGGGGAGGAGGAAGAACAGCAAAAAAAATCATCATTGCCATCATTTACATTGCAGGTCTAAGCACCCGATCCCGATTATGTTTTTAAGTAATCCATATCTGATGTGTTCATTTGCTGAACACCTGGAAAAAAAAAACGTTGCTTAATAAAAAAAAAAAAAAAAAAGCTTTTGGTGTCCCTAAATGATTACGATTTTTAAAAAAAAGTATTTTCCTTTTTCTCACACATCAGGTTTTGAGATATTTTCATATTTTGAATTTATATTTTACCTGCATAAAACCTTTCGTTGATGAGACATAATGACAAAGGTAAAACTATTGTTTTTATTGCTGAGAGCCTCAACTGGACTCACCCTGGAGTCGAAGCACGATGTTCCTCCATTGGAAGTCGATGTGGTCAACTGGCTCCGCCCTTTCTCGCTCTCCTTTTCGCCGAGGCCAACCGCCGATGAGGGGCGGCTGTGAGAGGGCGTGGATGAGCGATTGCTGGCAGCTGAGCGGTTTCTGGTCAGTGACGAGCTGCCGCCGCGCTTCTGCTGGTACTCGATGGGAGACACAAGTGCTGTGTTGGAGAAGGCAAAATGAATCATCACCACGAGGTTCAAACTTTCAGGTATCACATAAGCATTGTGAGCGTTGTCGTCTTACCGGACAGGAAGCAGCTTTGATCGTCCAGTAGTTTCTGGATCTGTCTGACCCAGACCTGCTTGCTTTCAACGTTGGGCGCCTGGAGGGTGAAATGCTCCGCCGAGCCGCGACATGACAAGACAAACTTGGTCTGATCGTTGTCCACGGTCTCCTCCAGACCCAAGAAGGACACCTGAAGCGAAGACCGTTATCACTACTAGAAATAAAAAGTTCTCTGTCATAAAATTGTTGACTTTTGTCTGATAGTCATCTGTTGATATGAAACCCAAATGTCTTCAGCATACAACAAAAACCAAATGAATTGACCTTGCAGTTCCGATATTTTTGGAGGGGATTGTAAGTGTATTTTTAAGTATAATAGCATTTGACATGAATTCTTGTCTGTTAGCGTTCATGCTGAATATGACATGCAAAAGCACATACCGTATTTTCCAGACTATAAGGCGCGCCTAAAAACCTCAAATTCTCTCAAAAGCCGACAGTGCGCCTTATAGTCTAGTGCGCTTTATATATGGACCGAATTCCGGCCCGCGGGCCAAATGTGTTGTGTGATATTAACATTATTGATATATATATATATTTTTTACTATTTCAAGTTATTATATTGTGATTGCATTAATGGTGCGCCTTATAGTCCGGTGCGCCTTATAGTCCGGAAAATACGTTAATTATGTTAATGTTTGTCTCTCATCATGGCCTCTTAAAAAATCTTTCTACCCACAGATGTCTTAGTTGTGGTGTAAGCACTGCGTTGAGTACCTTGATAGAGTTTTTGAACATATATCCGGGCGTGGACGAGCCTTTATTGAGCAGCTCACTGAAAATGACGATTTGCTCGAAAAGGAACACCCGCCGTTCTTTGGCGCGCGACAAGACGCTGCCGACTTGCTCGGTCACGTAGAAAGTCTCCTGCTCCAGCATTTTGCCCTGATTGGTTAGTTTGCCCTGCGCAGGAAAATCATCCGTCAACACAACAATCATTATGTTCTGATGACCACTCTTAAATTTCTTATCCTCAAAATGGCACACACGCTTTCAATTGCGAGTGGGCCTCGAACCCATCCTTGGGGCTCACCGTATATTCAATTTCACATAAAACTAACATACCTCGTATCCTTCTAGCCGACCTAAGTTCATCATGTCGTTACACCGCTTGGGAACCTGAGACATCAAATCCAATGCTTGCTGAGAAAGAAAGACAAATTTAAAATTAAAAAGTGTGACAGCACCAATAATGACATTTCTGTTCCAGTACAAGTAGCTAGGTTTACCCTGATTTGTTTACAGTCCATTCCCGCCTTGTTGCTGTACTTCAGGAAATCCTACGATAAATTATGGCATGACATGAAAATAAAATACAAAGTCTCCACTGGTCATAAGTATGGATCTGATGACATACCTTCAGTAGTAGCTGATATTTGGTGATTCTTTGGATGGGTTTGATAAGGTAATCGCTAATGGTCAACCGGGACTCAATGTCCTGCTGGATACCCTGCAAGCAAAAAGGACTTCAGAATTAAGTCAACCCTAGAAGGGGAAGTCACAGCTATGGCTATACTGAGCCGCATCAATTATTAAATTTGAACAAAAATGGGCATAACTAGATAAATAGAAGTACAGAGTATAAAGACGGAACTTTACGGCTTCCACTCTTGTGAGAAGTTTGTGGTCGTTTTTTTTGGTCTGAGGTCAGACGTGTGTCACCATGCATGTAAACAGTGTGTTATGCGAAAGAGTATAAAATATAACTCACGTCAAAAAAAGTGTCATTTGCTGCTACAATATACTCGGACTTGGGTTTGTTCTGACAGTAGACCACGTACATGTGCAGTTTTCTCTCCTGGGAGACAAAAACAACAACTAAAAGTTGAGCTGGCGGACATTCACGGAGGACAACGTCCTCTTCATCTTCATCACTCACATGTTTGATGAAGAGCTTGGCGAGGTACTCGTGGTCGTCCAGACATTTCTCCAGCTCTCCCACAAAGCTGCCAGGACAGAGCAGGGTTTGCTGTTAGCTAAAACCAACCACTCATTCCAACATTCTCACGGACTTACTTTCTGTGCCAGTCGTAGATTTGATGGATGTTGCCGAAAACAATTTTGTCTTTTCCTTGCATGTTTTCGGGAATATTTTGCTCTATTCTCTCCTTGAAAACCTGCAAGGACGGTGACATTGAATAATTATCCTTCCACAATCTTTAGCCCGCACAGATGTATCTGCCCAACATAACCCAAATTGAATACGACTTATTCTGTTCGAGGTTCTGGCGAGCTGAGTGTGTGAACAAGTGTGTTAAAAATGACTAATTCACCTCAACCAAGAAGCCCAAGTCTTTGACATAGATCTTCTCCGTCTCTATTAACTCCTCGAGAACGTACCTTAGTGAAAAAACAAAAAAGGTCACATTATTGTTGGGAATATATCAAGAGCATTTATGACAAAGCGAGCCCAGGTGGTGGACTCACATGCGCTTCTTCATGGCTTGGGCTCTTTCTTCCAACTCAGTGTTTTGGGCCTGGACCGAAGTGCTTTGTTCCCCTGAGGAGAGGGGGGAAAAGGCTTGGTGTGCTCCTGGTTCTAAGTTCTGTTACACACAAAAATAAAAATTTGAGTTTTTTTATTTTTGTGGAGTTAAAGGTGAGCCATGCTTATTATCATCAGTTCGATTTTTAGGAAAATGAATCAATTGAACTAAAGCAAGGCACAAAACTGTTGACATCGTAGGTAACCAGACAGACAGACACACGCATGCAGTCACACACTCACCATCTTTGTTTTAACCAGTTTTTCGATGGCGCTAACCAGCTCGGCAGCGCAGGGCACCTCAGAAGATGACTGTAGAGATGTTAACAAGGATGATGGCTGAGAGAGGAAGACAACAAGAGGAGGCCCCCCAAAAAAAACAAGAGTGTGTTAGGAAGGACGGCGATAGTCAAGGTAGAAAAAAGTTTGGATACTGAAAATAGACAGAAAAGTGAAATCTAATTGAAAGAGGAAAAGATTCGTAAACTTGCCACGGTGTTTGAAAGTAATCATTAACACTCAATTTCACTTCCATACTTGCACAGTTCTCCAAATAAGAGGTCAAGTGTGCTTGCTTTGAGCTTTTTAGCCATCAATACCGGTTGAGGTTTACAAACACAAAGATAATCAAGCACCAAAATGTTCAGCAAGGCCTTAAAAGTTCATCCCAGAAAGAAAGTGTTACGATAGCTCGAAACTTTCAAACAGCAACACAGACAAACAGAGCAACTTTCACACGCATTCGGGATATTCTGACTACGGGACTTTTTCTTGCTTCTTAATTACGCTGCCAGTAGATCTCTGTGCTGCTGGGCACAAATTGGTATTACAATGAAGTCACCTTGTTATCTTGCGTTGAGGGGTCCTTGATGATCTCCATGGGCGGAGGCAGCGGGGTGTGCGCCTCCTCATCCTGCTCCTCCTCGCCGCCGCTCTGCATGCCAGATGGCGTCTTGGAGAGGATGTTACCCGCTTTGCTGGGGATGTGCTGAGATGGGATAATAGGAGACATCATATTGTTCCGTGAAATAATCCTTAAACCGAAAAAATATGGCAGTATATAGTAAAAGAGTTCTTTCTTCATGATTGGCTACCTCATCGATGATGTCATCCTGTGGGTTAAGGTCAGGCTGTCCCTTCCTGCTGTCATCTCTTCCTCCCACCGGACCTGTCAATCAACCAGTTTAACTCATCATGACTCAGTGTTTATTGAATTTAAATGAACAAATATTTAGTATATTTATTTATTTTATTATTCACGAAGATGGCTCATTTGTGTGAAGGCAACACGCTCAGGAGATAACAATGGTGCTTTTGTGTGTGTACGTCAAATCTGTTAGCAAAGGGGACAAGCTAATGATCAGCCACATCATCTGAGCCGGCCGAGGCAATGCTGTCATGCAGTGTGGCAAACACTTTGTATTAGTCAGCTGACATACAGGGACTGGACATGTGACAGAAGCATGAAAAAAACAGTTTGGTGTCCTAATTGCTTCTCGAGTACAGTAGTGTGAGCGCTCACGATGCGTCGGTGAGGCCTCAAACGACCCAAGTTGCTGGATTGTTTCGCTCAAAACAACACACAAATTGACTTGTTTCTTTTTTTTTGGGGCAAAACAACCCAAAGTTGGGCTAAAATTGACCCAACTTCCTAGATGTGTACAATAGCATGTGGTAATGTCTATATGTGCCATGCAGTCCTCTTTTTCTGGCTTTTTGTGTCATTGTTTTGTACCAATAGCGTTGATATGTAATGGGGGGGGGGGGGGGGGAATGTCAATGCAAACACGGTCACAATTTGCCAATCAATAAATTTTTCACAATGCAATGCATTCCGCTCAATACCAGCAATACATAATCATCATTCGGCAAAGGCATTCTAATTTACTGAAGTTCGATACATATCTGGATGGAATATCAAATAAAAATTGTGCTATTCTTACCTGGCTTTTTCTGTTTGTTACTGGGAAGTTTCTTAACCGAGCTGCCGTGACTGAGGCGTCGAACGGGATTCAGCCATTTTCGGATGGATCGTTTGGGTCCGGGTGAGGCGGACTGCAGTGAGTTGAGGGATGGCTGCGGTTGGAGGTTCGCCACCGACTCAGTTATCCCAGCGGAGCTACCGACAGGATAGTTTTCTGAAGAAGGAATATAAACCAAAATTATTTTAAGGCACATTTCTGAGGTACAGTCCTTGTAGTGCTAAATTTAGATAATAGTTCTTGCGGTCCATGCACAGAATGGTCTTCCAACACTTCCGAGTTCCGGTTTTAAAATCGATGAAATGTGCCAAACTCACCATTACTCAAATTTGGAAATACCGGTCCATCCTTTTCATTGGTCGGTAATATTGTGTACTTTTAATTGTAATCAAAGGAAGCACAAAAGCAAACTTTTCCACAAACCTATAGTTTACTAAACTTGGTACAACTGCCGGAATTTTCTTTTTTTTTTTTTGCCTTGCACAATGTGATGATCACGAGTATTGCACAATTCATTTAAAATCAAATGACAAGATGATGCCCACACTTGACTACTGAATTGCTTAGTTTCAATTTTTAGAACCAATTGTTGGTAAGAACAACGTAAGGAAAAAAAATAAAAAATCCCGCATTGAGTTTGTCTGTGTGTGTGTGTGTGTGCCTGCAGTCATGTGTCAGCAGTGGGGTGGATCAGCTGTGTTCACGCACACAGCTGCGAACGAAGGCCTGTGGCCATGGAAATGTGTATCAAACAGGACATGAAAGGTCAAGGGTCAGGAGGAGCTCCCGAGGTGTTTTTCATGGAACAATAAACTATTTTCCTTTTTACACCCCCAAAGCTTCATGTTGCTACGTACAGTTTGTCCTCCTCCTTAATCAGCTTGCAATCTTTGTTGATAAACACAGCTCACATTAAAAGCAAATGTCATCGGCCTTAAGTGGTGGAGAAAATACTTTAAGGAATACAATGATGCTTGTTTCATGTACTATATCTGAGCAGAATTGATGGCGTTATGATCATTCAAATTAGCCGACATGGAAATGTTTTTTTTTTTTGTTTTGAAAATTGTTTTTCAAAAACATTTGGGATTCTTTTGCATAGAATCAAAATGTGTTCATTTGATGACCTTTGACCAAATGAGGAGAAAATTACATTTACGTTTGAATTACGTGCAATCAAAATCTATGAACTTTTTTCACCAGTGTTTGGAGTTTTTTTTTTTTTTTTTTTTTTAACCAATTCCACTTTCATTTCTTCTATGACAGCTCTGTGGAGGATCACAACGCCCTCCCCAAAAAAAGGGTGAACATCCTGGAACTCACTGAGCAAGATTTGTGGCTAATTTTTGTGGTACGCACACGCACGCCAGCCTGACCTCACATTTGCTCAACACTTCACTAGTTACTCCCTTAAGTGCTGTTGTGCAAATGCAGTGTCATGTGACTTGTGCGTATTCAGCAATTGACATTTAGCTCTTGAATGTCCTTGACAGTTGCTTGACAACACAAAAAAACATGCATACACACACACACCCATATACTACAAGTGACTGATAACATTCCACTCCCCAAGAATGACACTCAAAGCACAAACTTCGTCGAAAGCTCCAAAAAACAAAAACAAATTGTATGCCAGATACTTCCACACTTACCCGCCTCACAACAGATAGAGGGAAATCTATTGGACCCTTTATTTGCACAGGTACGATATTACCACAATATTCTCGTCTATGGAGAAATGCTTCCAAACGTAAAGAACCGAGTCAGACTGGGTGGAAACAGTAACCACACACTCGCAAGCCTCCGCATTTTAACTCCTTTGAGAAACTAAGTATTACTTCACTTTTAAATGTCCACATGTGAACGATGGGTTATTTTATGAATGTGAAAATAAAAGAAGGGCAGGGTTAAAAAAAAAAAAAAAAGTGAGGAGTGAAGTCTGCCGCTAAAAGTCAGGTGAGCTGGAACAACGGCGCTACTGTTGCCATCCAACACAAAAGACAGAGCGTGGCCGTCACTCAATCTTTGAACAGAACAGCCCCCTTGTCTCATCCCAGCCCGTTTTCCATCACCCTCGCAGCACAGTCTGTTTCATTCTGTAATTATGGCGCACACCCCTCGACAGAACACACATGCACGCACACGCACTGTGAATAGCTCAACTGACAACACATACGGATCGTCGCTCCACTTTGACCACTTATCTTTACAAAACACTTAAAAGCTGTGCATAACACTAAATTATTTAAATCCAACATGGAACTCAAGTTTTACATTGGCATGTAGTTTTTTTTTCTGCTGAAACCAAATTTTCTATAATTTCACAGGAATGGGAGCAAGTCGAGTGTTAGAATATGACTGCAGCTCAATTGGCATCCAAATGAAAGCAAGCATATTCAAAATTGATTGACAATTATTGATTAATTGATCAAGAGGAGGTGTGACAAAGAAAAGCCTGAAAAATCTATCTGTTCATGACTAACTTATCATATACAGTGACTTAATATATACAAATACGTATGTCATTAGTTAAAAAAGCTGCAACTAGGTCAGCCAAAGTCAAGATTCCAATCAGAACATCTTCACTATGAGGCAGATGAGCACTACTATTTGGCAATTTAAATACAAATGTCAAAATAAAATACATTACATGATGAAATTTCTATTCCCATTTCATCAGTCATGTACATTCCATAGTGTGAGTGCAATTGAAACATTCTTCTATATGTTACAGTGTGGTTAGTTATTGGCGGCTGTTGTGATGACATCGTAGTGGAATTTAAACAAGCAGGTTTACGGTATGAAGTGAGTCAAGAAAAATCATGCGCAAGAGAACGGGAAGTCTATTATCATTATTGCTGACTGGCGCAAACAAAGATCTTTCTCATGCTAGTAAACTCGCTTTTTTTTTTTACAATGGCCGCTCACCGACACATATTTAGTGTCATTCATTGACAATGTCTCAGTGTTATGTTTTATGGGCTTGGGATTGTCTTCTTGTGCCACCAATGACCTCTTGCCCCAAACCCGCTTGGCTGTGCGCAACCAGTACAACCGGTTTGGCCACATACAGTAGCAATCCTGCGCAGTCACAATAAAACACGAAGCAGGCACGGACGGGTCAAAGTCTGCTGCGGTCGTGCACACAAAGCCATAAAGTTAACGTTTAGCTGTCACACTGACCCACATAATAAACATTGGGCATACCTGGCGTGTGTTTTATTGGACTAAAACAAATCAAAGTCTTGGTCTAACTCTCCTCATACATGGCAGAAACCTTTGCCCGACATATGCTGTCCTTCTTCTGCACGTCTGGAAGCCTTCCAGTCGATGCTTTCCTTCTAATAAGGTAAATCATGTCATTAGGACAGAAATCCTACCGCATAATACTGAGTCGCATGTAATAGTAAAAACAACTTTCAGTTCAGAGGAATGTTGGAAGTTCTGAAAAATTGCTTATGATGGTGAACTTAGAAACATACACAAAGCATTTTGCTTGTGTGGACTAATAAAAAAAGGGACTAATGTAAAAAGTAAGATGTCAAAAATGGAGAGATGAGCCAAAACACACAAAGTGGCTTCTCCACTCCCTTGTAACACAAAGTCATGTCGGTTTCGGTTGAAATGTTTTCACCCCTCACGTGTGCATAAAGTCAAAGACGCACATGCCCAAACAAAGGCAGTGTTCAGCTCACCTGTGCAACAGCAACAGCAACAGCAGCGCTCCCAGATCCACCATCCACAGCAATGCCAGTCTCGCATCATTCTCACACACACACACTCACGCGCACACACACACACGGTTGAGGCTTACATTTACACACCTGTATCCCACGCGTACACACAAATGTATAGTTGAGGCAGCCAGAATGACTGGGCTGAGATTGAGAGAGGTGTACTAGAAAGAAGAGGAGGAGGGAGGAAGAGGAGGAGCTGTAGTTCCACCTCCCCTGTAACCTTTCAGTCAGTCTCTTTAAAGGAAAAAAAAAAATTTGATGCACTGAAGGGAATAGTGTTCCTAAAAAGACCATCAAATTAAAAAGAAACAAAAACAGAGAATATAAAACGAGTGGGGTCGGCGGTTTGGAACGTATCCTTAAAATAATGGAGGTTTATTATCGGGAGATTTTTCCCCCCAGGTTTTGATAACCTTTCAAAGTTTTGTCTTGATTATTAATTCATTGTGAAATAATTTTGAATGTGTTTTAACCTTGAGGAAAATATGCCTCATGAGTGAGGGCAAACTGTATTTTGCCAATGGCAGGCAAGGGATGTCCTCAATCTTGCTTGGAAGGCAAGAGAGACAGAGAAAGATGTTTTTTTTGTATTTTTTAAATTGGTGTGTGTAAAGATGGCGAATTTAGTTTAAGAGATACATTATGGTGTAATGTCCCAAACCCAACAATAGGGGCCAGCATATCGTCGCTGTAGGGCAAAAAGGTGAACCGTCAAAAAACAAGAATCTTCCACCGTTTTAAATTGGCTAAAATTGCATAAAAAAAAATTTGTGAAAAAAATAATAATTTGACTTTATATGAACAAGAGATTACCACCGGGCAGTGATGATATGTATATGAGATTACCTTCAATTGACCTGTCGTTATTAAAATGTATAAAAAGGTTGCACTCACATATGCGCACACATGCACACTCACATTAAGGACAAAAATATTGGGACAGGGACAATAATCTAACATTGTTGACAACTGTATGCTTCTAAATTGGGGAAGTTCTTTTTCTGTTTTTTAATAAAATGAACTTCATCCAGATATCATTGGAAAACCTGCTATAGTTTTATATTTCACAAGAATTTGTCTTTTTAATCTTTTTGTGCGTCCCTAATATGACTTTGTATCATACACAACAAAAAACAGTGCAGTATTTATACATATTCTATTAATTTAGTCCTAATATTAATATTTTTTACTAACAATATATTGACACATGCACTGGTTTGTCAAGCATATGCAAAACCTGAAGTTGACACAAGCCTGCTGTTTGTCTGCTCATGTTGTGAAAATGTGTTGATATAAAGATTAATTCTGGTGAATCTTGAACAGACCTGAGTCCATGAATACTCGGAAACAACATATTTTATCATTGTCATCTTTTGCCGTGGTTCATTGTACTTTACGCTTGCATGACAACCAACAATGTTAAAAAATTAGATGAGCATCTGCAGTGTGACTTACTTTCAATACACAGTTCTTATCAGATAGTTTTATTGGTTTTAAGTTTTAACATTAACAGTGGTTAACTTAATTTGTATCACGGATACAAATATAAAAATTAAATATGAGAGGCACACCCATCATGTGTTATGACTGTTATGAATATTAAATATGAATACTTAATTCGATTTACATATTGATGAACTGTTTAGTATAATTTTCCAAATGTTGAACTTGAGACGTGTGAGGCAGAGTAGATAAAAAATATGGAATTCAAATTGATCACAAGTGACTCGAACTGTATAAGTAAATTGTAAACACTACACCACGAGATGGTGGCACACCATTTTGCGTGACGCAGCAAATTTGAAAGAAGAACAAAAGCGGCCATGCTATTTCAATTGATCAATTATTGAATGTCAAATCCTCTAAAGTGCAGAAAGTGACGGCTGTGTATTAATTTTATAATCAACATCTTTTATGAGGTATATTACGAAATAAGATTAGCTTGGAAGAATTGAGATTCGTTTACTATAAACACAAAGGGATCGGAACAATGTAAAATATATTTTGGTGCTATCCATTGCTCTTGATATATTCAATAATCTGTGCCCATTATTTTCTGTTTAAAACCTTAAAAAAATAGAGTACCGTAAAAAAATTGCCAAGTAGTATTTAAATGAGGTATTTCACTTCTGCCTACCTTTCCCTGAGTTAAAGAAGCAGTCCATTTCCACACTGGAGCGCGAGTGGGACACGCACAGTGCCGAACTGGGTACCAGACCCTCCTGAGGTGGGTTGCGGTCGGTGGTTCGAACCAGACACCAACCTGGCCGCTCGCTGGGCCTTTCCAGCAGTTCTACTGTCTGGCCTGGAGCGAGAGAGACAAAGACAAGTAGTCATAAAAAGAAGAATATCTGACTTTGAGAAAACGCCCAATCACAAGTTGGCGAGGCAATGCGCACAGACGCTTACCGGTGCTGACGGATATCTCACTGCTACATCCTGCCGTGAAGTCCTGCAGGATCACAGTCAACTCGCAACCACCAGAGAGCTGCAGACAAAAAAAAAAAAAACGGGTTAGAAAAATAGCAGCCAGCAGAACAATGCAGAAAAAGACAAAATTGCTAGTGAGGCCTGTGGTTGTGTAGTGATTCACAAAGCCGACCGGTCCCAATTAACTTGCGCTGAACCGTTTCATTTTCCAACAACTCCTACACATAAGGATAAGTTTGTTGGTACGTACACTTCCGTTAAAGATAGAAAGCCAAAAATGGTCACTGAACTATTTTGAAACCAAAATAAGATAAGATAAGATAAGATAAGATAAAATAATCCTTTATTATTCCCTCAATGGGGAAACTCCTGTGTTAGCAGCAGTACACTTAACATATACACACACACACGCATGCGGGGAAGGGGGTAAAGATTTTAAGAAGTAGAAGGTATATATAATTAAAAAATATATAAAATATAATACTTATAAACAAACATGTTTCTATGGGATGACAAAAATAAAGTCGAGCTGATTGTCATTTGTTCATTTCCAGCACATTTCTGCAATTTGATACTTTATTTTTATGTTGTAATAATGATCGATGTGACTTTTTCCTTTAATTGATCCATTTTTTGATTGACTGAAATGTTTACAGTCTGTATTCTGTAGCTTCACCTGTTAATTTGCATCTTATGACCCAGAAATGGGTTAAATTAGATGCAATTCCCAATTTTTATGGGAACCAAAGTGTCACCTGAACGCCCTAGGTCATGATTAGCATCGATGTTGACACAGGAAATGAATATTACGTGTTCAAGCCTCCTAGCCAAGCAAACATGTGCTTCTTCAGAATAAGAAAAGGCCTTGCAGTGTCTTTGGAGTTCTTGCAGAATCGCACATACTGCACGTATGCATAAAGAGCAAGACACCTGTCTCGCTGCAAACACAGCTAACAGGATGCAAAGACAGATACTGTCTGAAAACACAGTGAGGATGGAAATCATTTGCTTCTCCTTTAAAACTGTCACGTTGTAGTGTGTGTGTGTGTGTGTGTGTCTATATGTGTGTGTGTGCTTGTTAATGTTCACAAGCAGGCGCTCTTTACCGGGCTTAAGGTCGCATAGCAACATCCAGCCTGGCTACTCTACAGCTGCAGGTTACTTTATACCTGATGATGACAACAACAAGACAAAGCAGGTGTCTTGACTCCATCAACCTCACCGTAGTTTTTTATTTTCATTCTTGAAACATAGTTGTGTCTTGACCTTTGTGTCCCAAGTTTTCAAAGTTTTGAGCCCTTGCTTGGTTTATATTTTATTATGAGTGCAAATTTGAATTTCCGGTATAAGCAAGATTCAGATACGCTGCTGCTCGAGTGAAATGGAGAAAAAGAAGAGCGATGCACTTTCAGTCAAAAAGAGTAAAAAACAATAATAAAACAAAAACACGCACAAGCAGCAGTCCACGAGTTCTCAAAACTTTCCCATCATCCAAAAACAAACAAAAATAAAATCCTGAGCTCCAAGCAAATTACAAGTCAGTGTTACATTATTCACAGTTTGAACATTAACACGGTGCATAAATATAGGAAAGTTTTACAGAAAAGTTAAATATAACTCAACCGTACAAGAGTAGTATTCTTTCAAGTAGCATTAAAATGAGCCAGAGCACCACTTCTGGTACCAGACTTTGAAATCCCTCGAGTAGATACAAGCCAACCCAACTGACTCCAAGCTCACCATACTTGATAACACTTTATGCATGTTTTTGTTTCACCAAACAAGAAAGTTGAAGTGATTAAACCACAGATTTATTTGTATTATTGTCATAGTCTGATTTATGACGTGCTGATTTAACTGCTTAAAAGACTGATTGAAGACTTAAGACATTTCAAAACATGTATGTATCATAAAATCTGCAAAAGAAAATAAGTTATTGATTGTCTTTGTTAAAAAATGCACTTGTAGAGGACCTGGAAAAAAAATTACAATTGTCTTGCAATTGTAATAGTGAGGAAAACCGGGTGGATTGATTTTTTTTAGAATCATTCAGTCCAAATTGACATTCAAGAATGAATCTCTTCCACCTCCCCTCATCTTCAAGTCTGATCAAGTTCATGTTTGTTGTCAATGGGCGTTCCCTGTTGTTATCTGTCATGTGATTGCACACAACAGGAAGCCCACGTGCGCGCGCCACCGGCTTGTGAGGGTCATATGCTTCGAGGATGCAGCGTGACAGCAGCGCAGTGAATGAAACTGCTTGCTGCACAATCACACGATTGATTTTATTTACTGTGCTTGTGGCTCTCCGCACAGTAAAGCCTTTGAATAACCACCACACATGCTTGTGTTACTGCCTGATGTATTGAGTCTGCTACGAAATGAATTTTTATGTTTATCAGCAAAAGTAAGACAAGTGAATTGAATGGGCTCTTCGTGACACATTGGAGGGGGATTTCCAAAAAGCTAGGGATGGTCTAGGTTTGCAGCGCCAACCATGACGTGTTTTTCCGACTTACTATGACCTCACATTGCAGGAGGGCCGCCGTTAGACAGTCACGTGACCAGACGTGGCGGGGCATGAATCCCATTTGCACCCCTCAAGTATCGCATTACTGCTGACACAGCAACTCTTTCACTTTGTGAGGGTTTTAGTGCGAGTGGGAAAGACAGCGTGATAGGGGCTGGGTTAGCGCAGCAATTGTAACATGTGAAAGAGGACAAGAAGAAAGCCATCGTGTGATCCGTGGTCTTTTTTTTCACTCCCATGCTAATTGGCCATGCCCGCTCACAAACAAAAGCCAATATTTATCAGCATATAAGGTGCACTTCAGGTCACTAAATATTATTTTTTTTCAAAACGGAATTCCTGTGTTTGACAGATTATTATTTTGATGCAATATTGTTATCTGATTTGATTTTTTTTGGGGGTGTGTGTGAAATATATCACCACTAAAAGTCCCATCCATCTGTTTTTTTTCCTCTACGGCCCATCGCTCAAAATCAGGGGATACCAGCTTTATGTTAAGGTATCGGGTACTTATGGAGGATGTCAAAACTAGTCACCGATACTTAAGGCAAAACAAAAAGGACTAAGTCCTTTTTGGCAATAAGAAAATGACGAGAGTATCGCTACTCGGTATTGGAGATTTGGTGTGAAAAAAATGGTACCGAAGATCCCTAGTTCTATCTGCGACTTTTCTAGAAAGAGTTTTCTGCAGGCTTCTGATTGGTTGGAAATAGAGGCTGGTCAATACGTATATTTTAAAGGAAAAAAACAAAATAAAATCTCTAAAATAACTTGATAACAAATAAATAAAACTGACTGGAGACCAATTTGAGGCGTCCACTTTTAAAACTGCTGGGTCAAAAACAACCCAATTTGGATCAAAAATTGGAGCGACTCAGAGAGTTGGGTCAATTTGTACAAAATAACCTTCTAAAAGTTCCTAAAAAAAAACAGAGAAACAGTTGCCCAGCTAAACAGATAAATAGAAAGGAGTCATTGAGATCAGTTACGACACATGACGTCTTAACCTCAGACTTTCCAACTCACTCAAATTGTACGGATGGAAAACTGAACAAGAAAAAAAAGGAAAAAGAAAACCAGTGTGACCAAAATTGGCTGTATGTCGCAACGCCAACGTAAGTGCAACAGAAGAAAACTAAAATGAGGCTTTAGAAACCACAGAGGAAAACAGCTCAACAGGAAGTCTGTTTTGTCTGGACTGACAATACATTTTCATCAACATTTATTTTTATACATCTGTGTGGCACATCTTTAGTTAGGACTATGCAGATGTTTGATGCCACTTATGATTACTAATTATCAATTTGTCACTGACTGCACGAAGGCTCATGGTAGTAACGACTGACTTTCTTCCCCTCATTGTCAATCTTAAATAAATAAAAGTTCTCTAACAGCTTTTCAAGCTCCCAACATAATAAATGAAGAATTAATTTTGATCCATTTCATTTTAAAATTAATTTTAATCTTTTTTTAATAAAAAAAATATTCATAAAGTCAGAAAGTGGTTCCTACAACGAAGTTGTTGATTCGGAAAAGAGCCTAAACGTCCTCTTAAGTTTACATACACGTTAACCTTCATTTTGTCGATCCATTTTTTTTTTATAAAGAAAAATATCACTGTGGTGTATGACATGTCTAGTTAGCAGCTTGTCTCGATGTGAGTTTTGGTTGCCGGTGTTCACATTTTGCATTTGTATGTTTGTATCAATCAATAAACGGCTCAGAGTGCATGGGCAATTATGGCTCTCCGTTTTAATGGAGATGACGGAAATAAAAAAGATGATCTATAAGCTGGTGTGGAGGAGGACGAGTAACCAGCTGTGCCTTCTCAGATCACGTTTTTAACGAAACTGCGTATTATTGTGTCATGTAAACAAAATCCTTGATTGGATTTGGGGCAGGACATGATAGGCAAGGTTACGTCATCCCGTTTCCCATTTGGGCAGGTTTTGTGTTTGTTCAGTGGATGCAATAAAAAATGCAATGAAGTGTGACTATGCACATGCAGAAATAAAGAAATCCAAAGCTCATATGTGTGTAATTTAAGTTGCCACTGTATTGAATAACAGACTTGCCCGAATATGCGACTAGCAATTAGCATCTGATAGCTTGCACACAAATTATTTAGCTTATTGAGATTTTGTTCCGTCATCGTGCATGGATGATTTCAAAATGCCAAAATATTTCTGTCCACACTACAAGTAAATGTAGATGCACTTCAAACTTCTATCTTCAAAACACTTCTATCACCAAAACATTTTTAACCACCTTCATTAAAGCTTCATAGTATTTGACCAATTAGAAAAAGACTGCTTGTTAAAAAAAGGGGCAAAGCCCAAAAGCAAAAGCATTTGGATGCTCAGATTTCACTCAGGACATCTTTTACAGCGTCTGTGGCTAATGGCCCGCTTCCCGTCTCTGCGCCTGTCCTGCCAGGCGCGTGCACACACGCCCCGTTTAACCATTAATCTTCCCCTCAATCACACACACGCATGCATGACGCCGTCCCACCAGCCACTTTTACAACACGCTAAGTGAATGTCAACAAGACACTGTGATCCACGTTAGCTTATGTAATCAATGATTAAACTTTTTTTTTTCTAAATTGACTGAAAATGTTCCCCTGGCAGCACTTTAAGCATCGAGCGTCAACTTCCAAAGGATTTTTTTCCACTCATTTTTGTGCGGCAAAAAGTTAAACTACAATTTGCACACAGCATATTCACAAATGATGGAAATGAGTCTTTGATGACTGAAATATGATCCTACAAGTGATTAAAAAGTCAGTTTAGTACAATCAATTCCACGATTGATTTTTCCTCACAAACCATTCCAAGAGATCTTCCCAAATTAATCATTTCATTCATCAATACATTTTGATCACGCAGTCAAAGAGCAACAATAAAGCCTTCAAGTCACGGTCGAGCTTGCGAATAAAAGTTGCCCGCCCCAGCAGCACGTGTACTCACTCTGCTGCTCTCTTTGAACAGCTTAAACCTCATCCACTTTGGCATGTCCAGAGACCCTCGTCGTTTGTCCGCTTCTACCACCAGCGACCACTTTTGACCTTGCAAACACGCCCTCATCCTTGCTCGCTCGCTCACTCACTCGCTCACTCCCCTCATTTGATGAACAAACAGCTGGAGTGTGTGCGGCAAGAACAGCCCTCTGCTGCTGTGTGTGTGTGTGTGTGTGCGTGTGTGTGAGCGTGTACAACAGTCATACGTCCAACAGATGGTTGCTGTGCTACACTGAATGCATTTGATTCATGAGAACACGTGCAAGGCATTTCAAGGAAGATCAAGTTGGACTGTGCACTGAAACAAAACATTTCCTCCACTCTTACTTCCTACCACTTCTTTGCAATATACACGCTTGAAGATGAATTTAGGCTGATTTTCAATGTGGACATTTAGCTTTGCTTATCACCCAACCAACATGGGTCTTAAAAATATTGAAAATATTGAAACCACAAATGCTCAGACGAAAAAATTTGCTTGATGTGATGCCCCCCGTCCTTCCCCATAAATCCAAAATAATTTTATAGTTAAAAACTGATCTGTCCACAATAGAAAAAAATATCCCCTTCTTCTGATGGGGGGAAAAATGCATCAGGATACAGGAAAAGATGTGGCGATCCGCGTCACAAAATGTGTGTGTGCCTGTTTACTGCATTGACATTTAAGGGCCAAGGAGTGTGTGGGCGTAGGGTTGCACACTGAAAAGGCCACACTGTGTAATACCACGGAGGGTGACTATGGCTCACATCAGTGTGTGCCACTGTGTGTGTGTCACTCACTTGCCCGCTCAATCATACACACACACATATTCGATTAATTGTTCATCCCTAATAAAAAAAAATGCAAAAAATAAAACTATGGAATCAGATTGAATGAAACACAGGTCACTGAAAAAGTGCCCATTATCAGGTTTGCTACTTGTGTGCAACATAAACGTGATTGTGGACCTCCAAACAAAGCTCTACATATTCGGGTGTCACATGCAAAGTTCTTAGGGCGTTGAATCGATTGCAACCGGACTGATTTGTTTGCAATCAATTCGATGCCCTGAGAATGAAAAGGCCTGGCTGACTGAGAGTATTCACAGGTATGTAAAAACTTACCTGGACATGAGAGGCTGCTTGATAGGAAGTCTCTTGACAGATGCCCGCACACAACCTGAATACGTTTTTCATATCCGGCGGGGTTTAGATCCATTCATAAACGCCAGTCGAGCTAGCTACAAACATTACTAGTCACTACTACCACTCACTGAACATACACGCCCCCTGCTGTTGCCCTTTGTAGGAACCTGGGAGACCCTGTAGCAGCAAAGTTGATTAGGTATTGGTTAATTGAACGGGAAAACCCCATTTCAGGATTAACCTAAAATATTCAATAACCTTTACATGTGAATTTAGTTTGTTTGTTTGTTTACATTACATTTTGTTGTCTTGCAGTTCTCTAGCAAGGCGCTAAATGGCAAAATTCACAACAGCCGTTTAATCAATAAACATTTTCAAGGGCGTCCAATTCTTTGCCTATGACATTTCAAGTCGCGACATAAAAAAAAAAACATTGACCACACCTGTACTGTAACTAAAAAATAATGGGTTTTTTCTGTAATGTATTTTTTTAAACTTTAGGTGATGACTTAATTAAACAGAATCTAAAAAAAATTAAACAGTTTTGGTCACACCTCTTGCAATTCACATTCTGTTGTGTGCTCCTTGGCCACTAAGGGGCAGTATAAAACATATGAATACACTTCTTAAGACTCCTTACCTACTCTCTCAGCTCTTCAGTACAGCGCTAATACCCATACCCATGTTATCACCTGCCCAAAGAGTAACTCACTCCTAATCTTTTTTTGGGATCATAATCTGAGTACCAGTACTACACTACAAAATAAAGGGAGCAATTCCAAACACAGTTTGACTCAAATGCGTGAACTTGTTTCCTGACCTTGTCACTATCCATTGTGTTCTGCGAGGTTCTGGATGCGATGGAGATGGTGTCCGGTTGGCTGCTGCCGTCTCCCTGACTGTCTCCGTCCTCACCTCCATCCCTGATCACACACACACGTACACAAATAAGACAAGTAGCTTTTTGTAACAATCTTAAACTGCAGGAATGTGGAAAGATTCCATGTGCAAGATGGAACATTAAAGAAATATTTAATATAAATAGAAATATAAAAGTCGATATTACAGTAATAAAGACGTCACCTCTTGGCGTTATTGCGAGGTTTGGTGAGTGTTGCCGTTTTGGGTAGGTGAACAGGCTCCTTTAATGCTCCTTTGAGGTGAGTCATTCTCTCCTGGATCACCTCTCTGATGTTCTTTATCCACTCCTGTTTGGCTTCTACGCTGGACGCCTGCACGAGAACCATCAAACTTACTCAATGTATTACTTACTATACATAACGTGTATTTGTTGTGTAGAGTACTTGCCTTCAGTACAGTTTTATTGTCAGAGGAGGGAGTTCGCCCGGCCCAGAGTGCAAATTTACATGGGTCGCCTTCTATGTGCTCCGTCACCCCCAACTCTGAAGTCTGCAGTAGAAATGAAGAAAGTTCTGTTATGGTTTTTATCCACTAAAAATGTCGTTGCTGGTGTATTATCTGTTTTGTGTATTTGCTACACTCACCAGTAGTCTGTGTTTGTACTGGTATTTGGTTCTGCCCGCCGAGTCTTTGAACTCCTTGCTGAAGACCAGCGAGAATTCAAAGAGGAAGAGGTGTCGGTCCCGCCCCTTTCGGATGAGTGAGCGCGGATCCCAAACCTGGAAGCTGTCTTGCAGAATCAATTCGCCCTGCACCTCTAAGTTTTCCTCAAAACCTGGAGGGAAATACGGTCAAGTTCACCTCGACTTGATTTTTTTTTTTATTTTTATAAGATGTAGTGGTGTACCTTCTAACATGGCGAGGTGCATGGCATCGTTGGCTCTCTTGGGCACGCTAAGCATGACCTCCAGGCCATCTTTGATCTCCCCTTTGCCCTCCTCGCAACATGACAGCAATTCCTGCAGCACGCCATTTTATATGCCGCATTCGTCATCATCGGCGCAGGCATATTACTTTGATTACTATTTCTACTTCGACACCTATGTCCCACCTTCAACAGAAGCTGGTACTTGGTGATTCTCTGCACCGGTTTGATGAGGTAAGACGAGATGGAGTTAGCCAGGCCGCGTTTCTGCTGAATGTCCTGATCACGTAATACACACAGAATCACAAATTAGAAAGATATCCTGATCACACTCATAAAATTATTTTTATAAATTATATGTACATATTGAATGTACCTACATACATATTTATACTTATTCCGATTATTAATTCAATAATGACTTAATTTTCTCTTCCAATTATAATCTCAAGTACTATGGCAGTGGCCATTGATACGTCACATTACATTACAATACTGCCCTCTTCTGGACAATTAAGATAACTACAAATTCATCACTACCACAAAACGTTTGTCTTTTTAGATAGTCATTTTCTATAGCACTTGTCCTTGATAGGACGACCACGAGTGACAGGATTTGCCAGCTGACTTCGGGCAAGAGGCGAGAAACACTGGACATGAGGACAAACAACAGTTTGAATTTACATTTCAGTATTCACTGAAACCTGCACGGAAGCCGGAGTACTCCGGGAAAAATCACAGGAAGAACATGCAAACTCCACATGGAGGGCTTGAGCCGAGATTCAAACCCAGATCCTTTTGACAATGACACAGAGGTTTATTTGTATTTATTTAATTGTGTTTCTTCCATTCAGTTTCTGTGGTACTTGCTCTCCTCACAGCTCCTGAGCCAGAGCCTCTTTATGTAACTACTTAAGGTAACCGTAAATGTAAAGAACAAAATACTTACGTCAAAAAAAGTGCCGGCGTGCTCTAGGATGAGCTGGCTAGAATCCGGTTTGTTCTTGCAGTAATCCACGTAAATGTGGAACTTGTCAGCCTGCATTAAATCAGGAAAAGGGGTGATACTCATTTGTGGCACGTGATTAATTTTAATATTAATCAAATGAATAAAGTTTTACCCATGTGACGAAGCAATGACCCACATCCTCCGGCAGCTGCTCATAGTTGACCAGCTCCTTCAAGAAGATACTGCAAGTGCACACGGAACAAACATAGTCGGCATATGTTCTCAATGAACTCGCTGGGCCTTTTTCAGCATAAGCTTGTTCTCCAACTAAAACAAGCATGTCCTGACAAATCCCCCAAAAGAAGAAAAATGCCAATAAAGGCCAGAAACTATCATGGATTTAAAGAAGGAATATAACAGATGAAAAAAAGGGCACAAGTTCACTTTAAGTTCATGCAACAGAGTTTCTACATCACAGTGGTCTGTCTACATCATGTCACTAATTTGAGCTTTTGACCTTCATTCTAACAAATAAGCATCCAGGGGCGCTATTACATGCACAATATGGGGATTTGGCACAACTGAATTAAAATCAAAGGTTAGATTGGACAGTTTAATTCTTGTTTTTTTTTTTGTCTCACGATTGTTTGCATTCTAGCTTGTGGGAATAGTTTGTGTGATGTTTTTTTAACACTTGGTTAGAAAAATCAAGAAGAATCTTCTTTAAGCTGTGGAAGGTAATTGATCGACAATGAATTAACTGACAACTATTTTGATATTACTATATTAAAAGGCTACATATTCGCCTAAAAGTATGGATGTAATTATTCTCCCACAACACACTTGTGCAACACTCAATAAAATATAAATTAATGAATAAGAATTGTTAAAAGCCCCTCACTTGTTGTGGAAGTCGTAGATCTCCTGCATATTGCCGAAGATGACGTGCTCCTTGTTGGCAATGGCGGGTGGGATTTCGTCCCCGCCGCGGGTCATCTCGCACAAGTAGGTCTGGAATAAACGGGGATGGCTATCAGTTAGCATTTGCTGTCACAAAAACACGACGAGCTAAAACTTTCGGCAAGGCTACATGGTTGAAACGAAGTCACATGTAATAAGATCTGACTTAAACACGATAAATTGCAAGACGATCAAATGATATTTTACAAAAGGTCTTGATGCTAAACGGGATTTTCCCCATGTATGTAATTTGCATCAAATTTGGATTAGCCAGAGCGATGTTATTTTTAAAAGTGACAGGAGGTTTCTCACCCATACATGTTTCTATCCCCCCACTGCAATTTGAAGGCTGCAGGCTAGTTTTCTCACCTCCAGACATTCCTGGAGATCTTTGACGTAGGTCTTCTCAGTCTGCAGGAGCTCGGCCATGATGAACCTAAAGAAAGACAGTTTTTACAAAATATTAAAACTGAAATTTCAAAAAACAAATGTTGAAAAAAAAAATAATTTTGTGAGACCAGACAAAGGTTTTTGGGTTTATTCTGCGAAATGCAACAGGTTAATTTAAGGAGTCAACCAAGCTCAATTAGTGTTGTTCTGTGTTTTGCAGCAAAAATGCAGACTCGTCACTCTGGTTTGTTGTACTCACTCTTTCTTCCTCGCCGACTTCCTTTTCTCCTCATTGACCTCATCGTTGGGCTCCCGCAGTTTGATCTCGGGGTCGTCTGACAAGCTGGCAGGAATAATATCCAACTCAAGGTCCTTGTTGTCCTGAAGATGATGAAGAAAAAATGACTCAACATGTAAAAAAAACAAAACAAGTGTGATCGTGAAAATATTCCCACCTCGGAGGAGACACCCAGGCTCTTCTCCAGGCTCTCCTGATACTTGGCCATCCGCAAGGAGAAATCTCGGTAGCGGCGATCTACCGTGCTCACCCATCGCTTCAGCTCCACAACGTGGACGTGGCCTTTCTCCACCAAGTTGTCGGCCAGCTGGATAAGGAGCTTCACCTTCTCCTTTGTTTGCTAGTTAAACGAGCACATAATTATTAACTCGCACTTTTTTTGGTATTTGGGATCTAAACTTGGAGCAAAATAATATCTCCTGACATACATGTTTTCAACTTCACCACTAGGTAGAGCAACTACGCTGTAATGCAAGGATCTCTAAGATGGGTGCACTAAAAGTTCAGTAATTGGGAAAATGTTGGGATAAACAAAAAATCCAATAAAACATTTATAGCGTTTACTTAAAATTACAATAAACATTCTGTCTAATATGCATACCCTGGACTTTTTGTCGCAACATTTGTAAACAACAATTGTTTTAGTGTATGTGTGATTTTTGTGGTGTGGATGGTTTGTTTTTTGTGTGGTGGTTGTGTTTTGTTTTATTTTGGTTAATGACTGTGAGTATGTTGTTGTAGCTTCGTAATAAAAAAATTAAAAAAACGAGTGGCCCCAGTACTCCTTTCTATAAATTATAATGGCATCTCTTAATTTACACTTTTTCAGCGTCCTCCATTGTTATATTGAACTCCACTTTATTTTGCTTCCATGCTTTGTTGGCTATAAAACTGTCATGACTGTTTCTAAACTTTGCTTATTATTGTAGTTGGTGTACAGCTGCACTGCATCACATGGAAAACTGCTTGACCTCAACTAAATAAGGGTGACCCAAATATTCGACTTGAGAAACAAATACGGTGGCAGACAACCAACATTGTTCTCTTTTTGAATGTATCTCATTCGATCAGATGTGAAGGAGTACCTAATGAAATGACACACACACAATGTACCTTGGCAGTGAGGCGAAAGTGATGATGATCATTGAGGAGCTGTTGTGTTTCCTTGCTGCTGTCACCAGATGACACATGTGTAGCCAGGTAAACCTCACCCGTCTCTTGGATCCATTCTAGGGCCTGCGCACACACAGGCACATCATTATTTATTATATGATAGTGGCTTTAAAAAGTTTTTCCCATCATAAAATTCACCAGATGTCTCTTTAGTGCAGGACCTTCGCTCAAAGCTCGCACACACACACAAAACGCACACACCTGCTTGGCGCTACGTTCAAAGACGAGATACTGCTGACATTGGTCCAGTCTTCTCTTCTTCAGAGTCCAGAAGTGCAGGACTCTGTTCTCCCTCTGCAGCAGCTCATTGAGAATAGCTGAAAATAAAAATCATGGAGTCTCGCCTTGGTCCATTTCCTATATTTTACAACAATGCTGGTTTTCTGAATTTAACACAAAAAATGGCTTTTTGACGACTCTCTTGTGTATGCTGTTTCACTTATGTACTTTTCATCCAGATGTATTTCTATTGTGTTTTTGCTATCCATGCTAAACTTGTGTAGGCAGATTCCATATCGAATGTTCTACCTTTAACCTGCTGCTCGGGCCCTCTGGCATGACTGGCAGCTCCTGGCATGCTCACGTTGTTCCTGTGGATGTACTTGAGGAAAACCTCAGCGTTCCTCCGGGCCAGTGTGCACGCCTGACAATTAAGAACATGAAGATTAAAAAGCTAATATATTTTTCATACATATCAGATATGATTTTATTATTACAGTATGTCAAATTCATTTCATGCTATGTCATGTTATCTTGACTACAGAGAAATGTGAGGAGTGGACTGACCTTTAGGAAAGCTTCTTTCTGCTCTAGGTGTTTGCTGATCAGGGGCACGAGGTGGTCACAGTCGGCCGGCGTTCCCACTTTTTCGTGAGTTCCGCACCAGTCCTCATCCCGTCGGTATTCCTGCTCCAGGCTCTCTAACACGCTGCAAACCTGGTTACGGCCACGGCAATCACATTAGCGATGCTGCTATAAGTTAGTCACCTGCGACGATGGGTGCGTACCTGTTCGGACGTCTTGTAGAAGGCCACGGATGCGTTGACGAGCTTCAGGCGGTCCTCCATCTTAAGCATCAGCTGCTGCCAGTGGACGGCCACTTTCTCAGCGCAGTTACGAATGGCTTCTGGGTCATAGTGGCCGGCCTGAAGCATCATCTAAAACAAGGGAGGCCAAAGTGATTTTTTGTACTGCAAACTGAGCTGATCTCATGAGAAATTACAAATCAATTGACCGATGACCTTATTTAAAAAAGTAACAATGCATAGAACAAATGTCAAGGCATTATAATTTAAGGATTTCTTAATTCACTGGTTCAGGAAAAGTAGCGGTGACAAAAGTTAAAATAAAAAAAGCTTAATGCCACCACTTGCTCCCTACAGTGCACCTTATTTTTATCAACCTAAAAGCAAAAAGATCTATTAGGAGCAAAGATGCATTGAAGCATGAATTTCCAAATTTAACTTTTTTTTTTATTATTATTCAGAAATCAAAATATTCAAGAATTCAGAGTGAGTGCACAGTTCTCGTTTATGCTTTTCATTTTAGTTTAGTTAGATATTTAGTTAGTTAGTTAGTTATTGTTTGTTTTGTTTATTTCGAACATTAAAAGAAATACAAGAAAAAAGTAAAAATACAGAAAATGATAACTCCATAGTACAATAGAACATAACAAAATAAAAAATAAATGATATTGCATTATAATTTTCCCTTTATAGTAAATGTTAGTTAGTTAGAAGCTTACCTCTGCTTTCTGCTGGACCTGCAGAGCACTCTGATGGGTCTTCTGAAGGGAGTTAGCATGGAAGAGAGACTAAAGGAGAATAGAAGGGACAATGGGAAAAGGCTTGTTAGTGAATTAATTGAAACAGAGGAAGATATTATTTGTCTACCTATTGTTATGACTGACGTGTGCGCGGGTGTGTGAATGTGTGTGCGTTTAAGTTCAAAAGAGTACGTGGGTGTATGACATCTGCTACTGTTGGAAACATGCAGAAACAATTATTGCTCGAGTACAGTAAGACTGGCAGTTGCCGGCGCTTTTTTTGCATCTGTGTGTGTGTGGGTGTTGTGTGTATATATACATGTGTGCGCGCGTGTGTGTGCATACTTCTATGGCCATCTGGAACTGTTCGTGCTCCCTCTGCAGCTGCTCTGCTTCAGACAACGAGCTGGCATTCACCATGCTGGCGTTCAACATGGACTCGCCATTACGGATCCATCCAAGCACCTCGAGGGTACCAAGAGGAGATGATGATAAGTGATGTCATGTGCAAGACCGCTCTAATTTTTTTCCTCCACTCAAAATTGACTAATAAAGTACTAAATGCCATGTTATTGTATTAATGAATAAAACATACCATATTTTCTGGACTATAAGGCGCACCTAAAAACCGAAAAATAATTCAAAAGCTGACAGTGCGCCTTATATATGGACCAAATTCTTAAATTTAAACTGGCCCAAAGCATTGTGTGATGAAATCAATCATAAGTGGCCCGCTGAAGACTATGAATCATGAATCAAAAAGACTATGGATCATTATTTTGTGATTATAAAGTAATTTGTTGCGTCTGAAGTTGAAATAAAAAAGATAAAATGGAGAACGATTTGATTTGGATTAAAAATCGGACATGATGCATTAATGGTGCGCCTTATAGTCCGGTGCGCCTTATATAAGGACAAAGTTTTAAAATGGGCCATTCATTGAAGGTGCGCCTTATAGTCCGATGCACCTTATAGTCCGGAAAATACGGTAACTAAAAAAATCTAATGCAATTGATTTGCAAATTGTTTGAGGCTGTATCCTTTTGAATACACTCCAAAGACAAGATGTCTTTGCAAATATTCTCTCACTTTAATTTTGATGCCTGTGTTCACGTTCCTAGGACAGGGACAACAAAAGACGGCCGCGGCATGGCTAACTTGCAAATCCTTGATGGCAAAATTAATATTGAAAGGCACATACATGTTTTGGAGCAACATACATATGCTATCAAGCTTGCTTATTTTAGCATGAGTGTTTTCATTTGTCCCCTCACAGTTGTATGTTCACAGAGGAAACTACTTTGTCAGGAATTTAGATCACGGTTCGCAGAAGCGCATCAAGCAAAGGCAGCGTCGTGTTTATTAGCAGCGCCATAAAAGCTCCTCAATAATTCAGTTGCCTCCATCTGCAACGGAAACAGCGACCACGGGCTTCCTATCGGAGATTGTCGCATATTTATAAAGCCACAGCTACTTTTTTTAAAAAATTTTTTATGGCAAAGTGCAAATGAACATTTTAACTTTACAGTGCCATCCAATTAGACAACCACTCAAGAGATGCATGTACCTGTTTGACCTCAGCCTGCAAGTGACGCAGTTGCAGGTTCTGCTCCAGTCTAGCATGCGTATGTTGAGCACTGAGCTCCACTTCCTGTTGTTTCTCATGGAGGAACTCCAGCAGCTCCTGAACCTGAGAGGCTAAGTCCATGTCCTTCTCCCCAGTCAGCTCAATGCCTGGCAGACACAAGTGTTAAAATAACTGAAAGGGATTTTTTTTGTAGGAGTGTCCAGTAGATATTGGATATCAATCTGATAATGCTTCTAGCCAATGACCAAGGTAATTCAAAGGACAGTCATGCAAAAGAACTGAAGAGCTTACCTGAGGCCTGCACCTCCATGATGTACTGGTGCAGGTCCTGGCCCTGCTGCATGACTTCATAGGTCATGTTGTTCATGGCTGCCTTCCTCTCAGCATGCCTCTTCAGCCTCTGCTCAGCCAGGCCAATGTCCTCCGCTCCACCCGAGGAAGCGCCGCAGCTCCCTCCGCTCCCGCCACTACTGCTGCCGCTCCCGCTCGAGCGTCCCGCATCGTTTAGCTGTCGAGAGAGGTCCTCGTTCCAGGCGTCTAACTCGGCTGTCACCTGAACAACAGGATCGTTGTATTGGTAAGATTAAAAAAGCAAGAAGAAGTTTGTTGCAAAATACGCTGTTTATATTAAAAAGAAGAAGAAAAACTATACAAACACTACATTTAAAAATAATGTTAACAACAATAATATTTAAAAAAATCTTAATTTTTACTCAAATATAAAACAAATATAACAAAATTGTTTGTAATAAAGAATTAATAAAACACAAATTCTACTTAATGCTTTAAAAATGGTTGTATCTGACATTTTTATTATTTTCCTATTCTACCTATATTTATTTTGAACTTTAATTCAGTTTAACATTAAAATATTATCTTATCAGATTATGTTCTACTTTTTAATTCACATTTGAATCATTTTTAGATGTAATTTATATTTAAAATGATGATTTACTTGTAGAGGAAAAAAACTATTTGAACTGAACTACAGTGATGCCAAAAATGATTTTGCAGATTTTAAATATCAAGAAAAGGTGCAAAACTAACACTTCTACATTTACACGCGAAACTTTAAAAAGCCAAAGATTGGGATGGTTACCTCTATGGTGTACTGCTCGAAGACGCGTAGCTGGAGGAATATGTCGAGTTTGATTTTGCGCTCATGGAACAGCTCCTCCATCTGGCCCTGGGCTTCATCCAATTGCTGCAGGACGCCCTGAATGTGAGCGATGGAACTGCAGTGTGGCGTCTTATTGGTGGACATGGCAGCATCTCTGCGGGAGACCAATGGAAACAAGAAAGGCTAACATGGTGAACTCCTCTAAATGCAATTCGTTGATTTCATCCCCACTATGTAACTTCATTCATTTATTTGTGAGGAGAACATGCAAACTCCACACAAGAGCTCCGGAGCCGGAATCAAACTTTACACTTCTGAACTGTGAAGCGGCCGTGCTAACCAGTGCCCTACCGTGCTGCCGCTAATATATCCATTACCGGTTTCTTAAGATATTACCTGAGCTGCTGCATAAGCTCCTCCCCCTCCTTAATGACATTGAGCGTGGCTTCCAAAGTGGCTGTCTGCTGCTGCTGGAACTGCTGAATGAGCGTCTGCACCGAATCTACAGAGTCGCAGCTCACGTCATCCAGCAGCTGCTTTTGGAGTTCCTCCATCCAAGACCACAGCTGGACCGGAAAACAAGGCAGTGAGGAACACCAATGTTACAGAAAACTATCAGTACTTTATACACTTTATTTATGGCTATAGTTCGTCAAAGGCAAAGATGTCAAACTCGAGTCCTTCACATCATGCTGTTCAGTTCAATTTACATTTAAAATGTTAAGATTCAATTTGATTTGGTTAAATCTTTCCCACGTTTCCGATTCATTTTTTTGAATCTACTGAGGTTTTGACGATGGTTTCACCTCTTTCGTGTGCGTGTGGAAGGACACAGACATATCAAGCAGCAGTTTCCTGTGCTCAACACGGCGCACAAAGTCTTGTATTCGAACTTCCAGGTGGCGCGCCGCCTTATAGATCTCCTCCGGGTCGCACTCGCCCGTCTGGGCCAGCTGCTCGGCCGCCTCCAATAGCTTATCTGCATTAGTATACGTGTTCTGGAAAAGGAAACGTAAAATCATTATTGTAAATGATGACGATTTTGTGAAATGTCACAATTTAGTAGCCTCAGATGTTGTCTTTAGGGAACTGAGAAAAAAAACGATTTCATTATGCACTATCATTCCCGTTTGTCAACTATAACTTTTCCCCCTCTATGTGCCGCAAAAGAGATTAACATTCAAATCTCTCATGATTCGAATGAATGATAATGTGTTGCTAAGTATGCACCATCACAGCTGCCATAGTTTCTCTCCTCCCTCTTTCAATACACATCACGTCTAGCCATCTTCAACGTCTGGATATTCCCGCATGTAGGAAGAGGATTAGTCCGAAGATAAAGATTATCATTTACAGGCGATTAATACTTTGTACTTTGGTTTTGGGGGTTGAAGGATTATTGAAAATGGATAACCATCCACGTCATGTGATTACAAAAAGCCGCCAAAAAGTGATGGAAGATTGTGTGATTTCTGTGTGCAGGGAAAATGGTCGTCGTAATGCGAGATACAAATAAATTTTACATTAAAGAGGTGCATTGGGACACCAACCACAATAATGAATATTTGATTAAAGCAACAAATGGAATGTATCCGGTGGGGCTTTCCAAAAAGCCAAATATTTTTCAACCTGAGCAACGTCCTCAAAGTCGTCGTGTCGTTTCTGCAGGGCACGAGCTCGATGAAGAGACTTTCCCACTCCCGTGTGCTTGCTGAGGAAAGCTTCGCCGTGGTTTTCGATCCAGTCCATCACCTGACGGGGAGAGAATTAATTTTTTTAGGCAGGCGAATCGCTTCTACCCGAAATGGAATGCATGACAGATTACTAGTTACATGTAATTGAAAGTACTATGTTTATTTACAATGTCAGTGTAATGTGTTACTCATGTTTCAGTTACTTTTAAGTTTTTTTTTTTTTTTCAAATCGGGGATTAATTGAATTAATATTGATTTTGACACCTCAAAAGGGAAATGCAGCATTTGCAACAATAGTGTAGCTGGCTGTTAAATCTTTCAACTCTATTGTGAGAAATCACTACCTTTGATTAATATTGTTCTTAGTAACTAGATTTATTTTTTAATATAAATATTAGGAATGATATTTAGTACAGTAAATAAATAACATTTCCATTTTGTGTGTTTGACTGGTTGTCCCATTTTCCCTTTACTGGAGCGCCCATGACTCAATTTTTGGCACAAAGCAAAAGAAAAAAGACAAGCGGCAGCTCATCACTGAAAAAAAAAGTTTAATTAGGGCGTTTGTAAGTAAAGCCACTCGTGCAATTTTGAACGGTAAGGTTAGAGGTCACGGCTGTGCGTCACACTTGGCGAGCAACCCGATCCATAGCAAGCAAAATGTTGCAAGATGAATATGAGCAATGAGAGTAAACGCACATGAACTTGTCATCGGCTCTTTTTGAAATGATTTGTGTGGGGAAGCACAAGGTTGGTTGAAGGTCGTACATGCCAAATCAAACTGCACACCTCATGTACTGCAGCTCCACCTTTGCTTGTGTGTCTTCTTCTCTCTTTCTCTCTCTCGAGTGGAAACATCACTTGCCGTTCAGCTCTGATTTATTTGCCGTTGGAAGCGGTCTGCACTTTCCACGTGCGTGCCTCTACGCCAGGCAGCGCTCGTTCAACGGGCGTCTCGGGGGCCTCGTAGCCGCTGATACGAAACGGCTGTTTTTGGCCAAATTGTGAACTCCCGCTGAATTTACAGCCCCCGCCGATATGATCTCTTCTTTGTTCGGTGTTTCGCTCGTGTCCTCCTTTCCTCCGGGACTTCATAAACCGCCCTCGTATGAGGATAGGAATTTTCTAATTGATAACTTAAAGTTGTTGAGGAATGATCTCCGTTTCTTTACTTTCTTTTAAGATTTTCAACCTTTCTGTGAAAAATGCAGTCAAAATGTTTGAGATTTGTGCATCCCCAAGTAGCATTATTGTAAAACGACTGCAGTATGCCAATTCAGAAGCCTACTGACCTTAGGAAATTTGACATGCAGATTAACAGCAACAAAAATGCATCATCCGTTAGAAGAATGTCACAACATGAAAAGGAAAAACATTCCCGGTCTTCTATCAAGTTCCATAAAAGTTAGAAGTAGTGACATTCATCCATAAGATCTTGATATATGAATGGACCTAAAACTCATCCCTGAGGAACGCCACTCAAAATTGTGTTCAATTGTTACTTAGGATGTCTGTAGGACCCCCCCCCCCCCCTCGCTCTCATTTGGTGGGTCACTGGCACCAATGAAAGATCTAGTTTGACTTGTTGATGTTGGATGAGAGAAGCTGAAATTTTACAGAAAACAAATGGACCGCAAACAGTTCCCTGAAGAACTCCACTCAAGACTCTTTGACTTATTGTTAGTTTGAATAGATTGGCCTGCCCTGAACTGTTCCCACAAAGTTGGAAGCAGATCATTGTTCACTATGTATCACTGAAATGGAGAAGAGGATTATGAAAACAAAACTACATTTCTGTGGGTTTTATTTACATGAGAAACATGCATCAGATCAATTAAAACTTTTTTTGTTTTTGCTACTTGGCAGCAAAACCCCCTGATGTCATAATGGAATATATTTTTTTATTGATGAATAATTTTTAATTCTCCTATTTGAGTACGACTTGTATAGCTTGTGTTTATTGTGTGATGCACAAGAGTCATTTATCGGTCCACAAGCCTTTTACTGGATACAGCGTAGTTTTTCAGAGCGCCTTATCCAGAAATGGATTTAGGTTTTTGGATTGCGGTTTATAGTTTTAGTTGCCGTGTTGGCTATAGCAGCACCACCTGTTGCTTTGCCATGCACTTGACAGCCTGTTAGTACATTTCTTGTGAGAACTAAACCTTTTGGACCTTGGGGAGGCTGGAAATATTTGTGTTTGTGGGGGGGAAGTGAATGGAAACCTCTGATTGATTCATCCAATTTATTAAGGAATTAGTCGCAGTACTTTTGCACATGTATCTGGGCATCCTTTGAGAGTGGCCCATTTTTTATCGTGGTTTTAAAATGTCATCTCCTCTACTTCAGACATGTTTCCATGCCTCATTTATCTGCCGAAGCATCAGCGGCAGTGCCAGCGGAGCAACTGGATCTGAGAAGTTTTCCGGGTTTTGGGAAATGGACGGATGAAGAGATTTGATGAGAAACACATGTCGCCACAGGATGACACGCTCCTCTGCGGCTTTAAGAAATAGTCTCCCTTCTTTGTTTTGTATTCTTTTCACTTACTAAGTGCATAAGTATGTGTGCGCGCATGTACATTTATGTGTGTGTGTGTGTGCTGTGTACCTGTTGAACGTCTTGCTGAAACACACACAGCTGCAGTCTCTGATGCAGTCGGACCTTTCGGTGCTGCCAAATGTTCTCCAGACGGCGCTGATGGTGAAGTACTTCATGCACCACATCCAGTATACAATGAACCTACACATTAAAAAAAAAAAAAAATGGAGTCGCATTAATCAAAGCGGCAAAACTGAGACACATGCCAGGTGTAACATTTGGAAGAAAATCGACATGTCAAATAATCTAGTTTAGTTTATGATTTTATGGTTAAAATCTTCATTAATTCTTTGATAGAACCTTTGTGCAGTATATTGTATTCTGTTTGTACCAACCATAATTGAATAAATATTAATTTTTATAATTATTTTCTTTTAATTAATTAATTAATTAATAATTTTAATGACTTTCACCTTTTTGTTTTTTAGTTTATTTTTCTTCATTTGATTTATTGATGTATAGTTTACATGTTTGAAACAAATTCATTCATTCATTCATTCATTCATTCATTCATTCATTCATTCATTCATTCATTCATTCATTCATTCATTCATTCATTCATTCAACTTCCAAAGGAACATTTTGTAAAAATTCTTGACAACATTCTGCGACCCAGCAACCTTTGGTGGGTATTCTATAAAGCTGTACAATTCGATGCAGATCCAGATTAGACACGTTTGGCTTTCGTTGAAACGTTACTAACCGCTTTGGAGTAGTTGGCAGTAGCTGTAAGAGACTCTGAGTTGCCGGGACTGAGAGGTCTTTGCAGGACATCCAGTAGAGCTTTTCCATCCTGACTTACCTGGATAGAAAAAAAGAGGGAAAATTAATAACCAGAAAGAAGTGATGCAAAGGCACGCATTGTTTTATTAGAAATAGCTCATGACACAAAACAAAACAAAAGCGTCACAATAATTATTTCTATTGAAAGAATAATGATCTCGTCTCAATTCAGACCCAAATTCTCAGAATAAAATCTGGGTCTGTTTAGTTGAACACAAAGCTATTATTCTGTTTTTTGAATCGCAACAGGTTCCTCTGACCTAATGCCATTTGCGAAAGAACATTTCAATTTTCTGACAATTACGCCTGCCGCACACCAAGCAACACATTCAAGCTCCACTGAACTCAATCTTCTGCAGTGTCACGCAGCGTGCGGGCTTCTGCAATTCCATTTCATGATTTGCCAACCGTCTAGTTTGGCTCTAATATCCAATTACAGCCGTAGCAACAGTGTGGCCAATCAAAATTGCCGGTTATGCACATAGTACTTTTCTGTTACCAAGAGAAGCAGTATAAATATACTTTATAAAATATTGTGCTTTTTCTACAAAAACACTTGTTCTTGTTTCTTCGTGAGAGCCCTTTTGGATTTAATAGCCTTCAATTAAAATGACTTTCTTCTCATCTGACAACAGAAATTGTTGCTGCCTTCTGGGCCTTTCTGGCTGTGGTTTTGGTTCTGATGCTTTTTACCTCAGTGTAAGCCTGTGTGACTTGCTCATAGAGGCTTTGGTGGCGGTGGATGGCCACCTCCAGCTCTTGCATCTCGGTTGGGAGCCCCCCCTCACTGCAGACCTTGCACCATGCCTCCACCTCTGACAAGAACTGCACAAAAGGTTTTTAGAAAACTCCTCATTCGATCAATTGTCTTTTTTTTTTCGTTCTCACCTACAAATTGAATTTTTGTTCTTCTGTGTCTTTTTTTAAATGCAGAATCAAAACCAGAGAATACTATTGCACAACGTCTAGGATTTTTTTTTTTGTTCTGCTAACCTGTTCGGCTTTTTGGTGGAAAACAGCTGACATAGCAAGGATGGTAGAGCGTTCATCTAGAGCGGCGGCGAAGCTTTTCCAGTCCAGATCCAGTTGACTTGATATCTGTTTAATCTGCGTGGAGGCGTAGTGTCCCGCCTCCGCCAAGCGACTCGCTACCGACATGATCCTGTTGATGTTCACGTAAGCATTCTAGAGGAGAGGAAAATGGAGCAATATGGCGTCTCTGCAGTGGTTAATGGAGTTGATGGAGTGTATCTGACTACCATTGAGTTCATGGCAAAGTGGTTATGTTGCGTCTGTAGCTCGGCCGCGTGTTGGTACGCTCGGCCGATCTCAGTATGGCTCTGCAGGAACAATTCCTTGTTGTGGCTGATCCAGTCAAACATCTGCATACAGAAAGCGTGATTATAACTAACAGCGAACATCTCCTCACTTCTCTATAAGGCCAGCTGTGTGTGGACTGCTGGTTTATAGAGGGAAGAAAATGAAAACATTTCCTAAGCTCCACCTAGAATTTTTTTTCAAAGCATTTCCTTACTTTCTCTGCGTCCTGTTCAAAGAGTCGTAACTGGAAACACTGGTCCAACTTCAGCTTGCGGACATGCCACATTTGATGGAGATGTTGCCTGGTGGAGTGAAGCTTGTCCAGCAGACTGGCCACCTGTTATATATGCATACACATTTTTCTGTGTGTTATCTAATTTACCTCACAAAATGAATAATATATCCCTTCATCTCGCTATCCATCTCGCGGTACTATTTCACCCGTGCTCCGTTCAGAGGTTACCTTGGGCACGAGGCTTTGGAAGTCAGCAGAGCCGGAGATGCAGCTTCTTCCCGAGTAACCGTCACTACATCGAATACACTGTAGCAAGCGCTGGCCTTCCCGGTCCAGATCTTCCACGGGAGCCTTCAAGACCTCCAGCAGAATTGGTGGAAAAACAATTAGCATCTCATAAATGAAGGCGATATTGACAAACGGGCCAAGCAAAACCAAAGTTGAGGAACGTAAGTTTCTTCACAAGGCAACTTTGTAGCATGGTGATGGTGCTCACCTTCTTTTTCAGTTGCGTGTGCTCTTCTATAAGCCGACGGGATCCTTCGACATCGGAGGGAAAGTCTTTCTTGGACAATACCTCCTTTGACAGGAAGCAAAATATTTAATACGTTTTGTAATTCCATCTGTTCATCAATTCAGTATCAATCCATCGTCCCACCTGCAAATCCTCCAATCGGGCCAGGAGATGAACCGCGTTGGACATGAACTCCTCCAAGGAGACTCTCAGGTCCATCCACTCCTCATGGTTGTAATCCAGGGAGCCTTCAAAGTCATCCGTCAGCTGCGAAGGATCCACCAACTTGGCCAGACCTTCCACTGACACCATGCTGGTCTAGTGGGAAGCAATTTGGAGAGCCTTCAGCAGGCGATTCTCTTGAGCGGTGTCGGTTCTCATAGTCAACGAGACCACTCACTTCAAAGGAGAACTTTGCACTGCCGAAGTTAGTTTTCTGCTTCTGCCAGAAATTGTCCGGTTTGATGATGAGCGCCACGCAGATCTCGACCGGGAAAAACTCCTGCAGCGTCTTCAGCAGAGGCTTGATTAGCTCCCACTTGGAGCCCCGCATGTCAATGATGACAGTGAAGCCTCTTTTGCACACATCCTCGCTACAGTCACGACAAGTCAAGAGTAAATTTGTTAGGACATCAGATGCTACCAAAGATTTGCTGACTTTTCTCATTGGGTCTGTGAAACGAACATCTGAATGAAAATGGCTTTGTCATGTTTGCTAGCAAGACTCACAATTCATTTTAGGTCCGCATGTTACCAACGGGAGTCATTCTTCATGGAAATTCATGTCATCTGCCTCGGGGAAATTTAAGGTTCGCCAAGTCGCCATAGAAACCGCTGTTGGATTAGCACAGCGTGACTGCTATGGAAGAATACGACCAATTACAGGCCACTTTTGCTCCTTCTCACCAGCTACAGAGGTTGAGAGGACTTTTTTTTTTTGGAAATGAAAAAAAATTACTTTGCATGTATATGTGTACACAGCCACTCCTGTTTGGTGGCTAAAATTTGATAATAATAATAATAATAATAATAATAATAATAATAATAATAATAATAATAATAATAATAATAATAATAATAATAATAATAATAATAATAATAATAAAAAACGTTACTTATAATGCACTTTACATTTCAAAGAAACCTCAAAGTGCTAAATCCTGATCTGGTTTAAGTTCCTAGTGTAAGGAGGCAGAATGGCGAAGGCCGTGTCAGCAGAGAATTTGACAACACCAATTGATGATGTATAAAAGCACATACTGTAAATCCCAACTAACCAAACAATTATCAATCAGAATTATAGTGAGTTTTCAGTGCTAGACAGACTCTTAAAATGATACATAGGTGCATAGACAATTAAACATGATGTATTTACGGTACATTACCAATACATAGACCATTAAATATAGTAGCGGGACACTGAACATTAAATACGGCTGCAGAAACCTGAGCTACTTGCCAAAGACTAGATGTCAACACACAGTTTGTACATGTGCTTTTTGGTTGTTTCTTGTCTTTATTCCGCCTTGTAGGACTGTTCGGGCTAGCCAGGGCGCTAAATAGGCTTGAAAGTGACACAGCGTGTGGACAAGAGTCTGCTGCAAACACTGGAGCGCTTTCATGCTGATGCAAATCAAACACATTGCTCCATCTGCTGCTTTGATTCCACCATCAAGCGCTCCACCCGGCCACTTCATCCTCCTTCCATTTGGCGCAATTCCCTCTAGTCGATGCATTTATTATTATTTTTTTCTGATAATATGAATGTGTCTTTCTGTGTTCCTACCTGGGAACAGTAGACAAGTATGTGACCAGCCTCCTGAGGTCCTCCTGTTTTATTCGGTCGTGGTTGCTTCGTGCAGGAAACGTCAAGATGGGTCCTCCTCGTTTGTCCCGCCCACCTGCGCCCAAACAAACATTTAGCTTTAGGATTCACACAAATGTTTATTGTGTAAAACAAAGCACGACACACAACAGAAACCATTTAGATGTGCCCCGGCCTTAAGGAGCTACAAAGCTCAGCGTGCAAATCGCGTTTGGGTCAGCTGAGTGGCGAGTGCGGCGAGGCGCTTTACGCATCTGCTTGTTTTGGCGCACGCTCGTGTCTAACGCCTGCCAGATGCGAGAATTTCACATAAGTCATATGTTTGGGGTGTTAAGCGCCCTGGATGAGTTTCCCGAGCCGTTTCCTGTCTGGGCAAATCCTTCAGGGAGGGAGAATGCTAATGATTTTTTTTTTCTGTAGGCCCATTTGTGGACTATAGTAGACAAAGATTTTGCCTTTTCACCAAAAAGTGCATTTTGTTCCATGTTGTGTTTCCATTGTGAAACATTTTAAACTTGTATCACTGATGTAATGGATGTCATTTTATAAGGTACACTGCCTACTAAGTTTGCAAAGAGACAATTATTTATTTTTTTAAATTAAATTTCTCTGGTCGCTTAATATTGAAACTTCATCGGCCTTGGCAACAGGAACTAAGGGGTGGCCGGGTGCTGATTTCTCCGACACTCACCGGACACAAAGGCCACTTTCTCCTTTAAGACAGGCAGAACATCAGACGCTTTGATGCCTTCAGTCCTCAGAGACCCTGCAGCAACACGGAGAAGAAAAAAAAAATAAGAGCAGAAAGAGACAGTCAGTGGAGCTTTATGATTTTATAATTAATCCAATTATCAGATCAACATTCCTGCGAGGGAAAAACATGGAGCCGCACGCTGACACAAGCGCTTTCTGAAATTGCGGTGGAAAATGTGTTCCTGTGCTGCTTCTTCTTCTTGCCATTCAAATAACATTTTTGTATTTCATAACTGGAACACTTGAAACTTCAGCACTTGCGGGACAGTTCTGCACACAGAATGTGGTTTGTAATCCAACATCATTTTGCACTTTCTCAAGATTTTAATTTTCTCTCACGAGCTGTGGGGGAATGTGACCGAAAGTCTGACTCCAGCTGTGCGAAAGATGAATGTTTTTAAATCCCCGTTTGGATTAAAAAATGGAATTCTCGCTACAGCCTGCACTTGACTTGATACATTAAAATGTTTACTAAATATTTATATTTTGTTAGCTAGCATGGTCACAATACTTTTTTTTGTGTGTTGAGAGATGAAGAAGTGAATGAGAGGAAAAGAAAACAAAAAGACACAACATTGAATATTCACAGGAAGGAAACTGGGAATAACACAAATGTTATGACTTCATTTCAATTGAAAATTAACAGTTCCGGTACTTTGTGCAACACATATTCTCCTTTAGGGGAACGCTCTAAATAGCCAAATGGCACTTTTCACAGTTTCCGAACAGTCAGAGTGAAGCAGAACGCACTTGGAGGGCATTTCTGGGAAAATACATACCTATGATCTGGTCGAATTGGTCTCCAGATCACAAGCTGAGTGATTATCTTGCTATGTTGGGTGTGCAAAGAGAGATTTATCCTCAGCAGTCCGTTGAAACTCGTAAATATTAAATCTGTTCAACATTAATAATGGACTGCTGCATGATTGTAATGTGAAACGAAATGATAGCCTTGCACTTTTGCTGGACAGACGCAGGCAGAGGAGCAGCTGGTTGTGCTGAGTGTTTGTATAAGTGCTTCCCAAGTTATTCACCACAATAAAAAGCTGCAATAATATTGATGGATGAAAAAAAAAAAAAATGGTGAGCTTGCGACTTGCTTTGACTGTGAAAGTTTTTCACATCAGGAAGTGAAGTAAACTGAAATACACACTTCCTGACACTTCTCCCTCAGGATAAGAACGACCAAAATGTCGCTTTCATGTCAAGGCTACCGTTTTCGCTGCCATATCTCTCTCTTATTTTATCAGCAGTGGGTTTAAACCCCTCATGAAACTTTTTTGGTCTTACTGGCTCTTATTTTTTTTTCCCAAACAGTTTTTGTTTTCCCTTTCTGTCTCATATGCACAATTTCAATCCAGCAGGTGTTTTTTCTATTTATGCATGCGTACACAGTAGCCATACATTGCAGACGTGATTGCAGCAGCATCTGGATATTAAACAAAACAAGGCTTAGTAGGGAAGGTTTAGATGAGTAAATAATTCTGGTTTGGTTTCTTTTCAGCCTTCAGATATCACTTAGGAACAAGCTTAGAAGAAATGCTGTGACTTTTTCACGTTAATGAATAAGAGCCTAATAAGCGTGAATGAATGACTGGTCCAAATAGACATTCACACTCACCTCATTTACATGCCAGGAAGGGAGGGAATACAGATTAGGTCTGCTTCAAGTCAAGGCGCATTAGCATCAGGACTGTGACCGGCAGAAAAAAACAAATGTGATCTGACCTTGGACTTAACTGCAGTCAAGTGTGACGTATTAGTTAAATTCAACAGCAGCAGCACTGACTGATCAATAACTAGTGACATTTTGCAGATTTAAAGTTGTGGCTACCATTGCGCCAACAACAACGAACGTGTCAATCTTCCCTCAGTCAGTAAGGATTCCCTTGGAGTAATACTGAAAGATGCTGACAGTCACTGAACTAAAAAAAAAAAAAAGTGAAAAATTTGATCAAAGTGGGTGTTTTGATGAGTATTCATGAATACAAAACTAACATACATACATGTTTGAAGTATGTTTGACCTGTCAGCATAAGGTCAGATGTCAACAACAGGAACCAACCCTGTGCAGATATTTTTTTTCTGGGCCTCTACTTTCCTGGTTTGCCCCCGCATGATGAAACGTGTGTGTATATTTGAATAAGCTTAACTACATAAAAGGTCATAAGGCAGTGTTGGTGTGCCTAATATTGTGGCAGAGAGTATGCAGCATGTGTGTGCTTTAAGTGAGTGTGCGTGTGTGGGATTTATGTTGTCGCTGGCTCGTCATATGACAAACTCCAGGGTGAAGGTCACGGTAGCTACTACTACTACTGCACCCACTCAGACAGGCACCCACAGTCGCATAGACACACATGCACACACTCACTTAATGTTTCCAGACAGGTCCATGTTAAAGGTTGACACGCAGTCCTGCTAGAGTCATTAACACTGACACCCCCTCAAGCACGCGCATGCACAGATACACACAAGCACGCACGCACACACACACATACACAACCATAATGTATCAGGGGGTCAGCTTTCAAATTCTGTTCACGTGATATCAGCACATTGATGACGCTTGGACTACAAAATTGTAAGTAGGTGCATGTTTGTGAGAGTGTGTGTGTGTGTGTGTGTGCATGTCGTGTCATCTCAAATTTTACTCTGTGAACGTTTTGCCTGGCACACAAAGGAGTAATACCATCAGAACCCCAATTCGTGTGTATGTGTGCGTGGGTGTGTTTGTAAGTGTATGTGTGTGCAGGCGGGTGCGTGAGTGTCTACATGTCTTTAGAGGTTGACAGGTGAGGCAGCGCGTAGCCTGGAAACAGCTGCCACGACAACCGGCTGCCAGAACTTGTGTGTTGCCACGGTGACAGGAGGCGGCCTACTGAATCAGAGACTCTGTTGACGTGCAAGAATGCAAAACTGTGTCACTCATTATGTTCACCAGGATACTTACCAATATGTGTATAAAAATTAAAATGTCGTGTCACTCTATGCTGCTAATTACATCTTTATTATATACAAATTATATACATATTCATAAATATACAGTATATGTATATACAAGTATAATAATAATTTGAGGTGTTAGAGTCAGACATGTTGCGGCACAGCTGGCCTTGGCCTCCTGTCGAGTGTCCTTTAGCTCAGACACAGAGTATGGAAAAAAAGTAAATTATTTATAACAATTGTAGATGTGTATAATTAAAGACAACCTTAACATACCTTCAGTATCATCTTCTTATTCTTATCAGTACATTGGAAACTGGTTACTTAACAGTACAGCCGTGTCTTAAAATATTAGTTTAATTTTTCTCCGTTGAAAGGGTTGTTTGCGCCATTGTGGGGGTGAACACACCAGACCTACTTACAATATCCTTTGCGAATAGGATAAGATGGATCAAATTGTAAATGTAAATGAAGTGCAATTGAAGGTGCTATCCATGGCCACAGTTCATTCGTTGTGAATTCAGCCCTGACTTTAAATGATGAAGGTGAAACGCAAAGGTGACATTATGCTTTTGAGGTTCCACTTTACTGAGAACTCTTATTGTGCATGGTTTGCATTACATTGAAAGCTGTTTCTAATACTTTTTTTTTTTTTTCTTTTCAAAAATGCCTCTAAATCAAGTCACAGTTGACAAAATTTTCCATGTGGTGAAATTCAAAGTGATGGGAGGTATTTAGTGCATATTTGTGCATGATAATGAATCAGAATTCCTCTATGGTGATGACAGTGGTCTTAGTTCCAAGAAACCAAATGGATACCGCCATGCAGGATCATTCATTTCTTAAATATTATAACATATTACAAATGTGCATGTATTTTCAATGCTTCAAGCTCAGTGTGACAGTTTCCTGCCACACACACAAACACACACACACGCGTACTACCCCCCCACCACACAAACACACACACACTTAATGATCTTGGCTCCAGTTTTCCCTGCAGAGGAAAACCACATCCATCACTCTTCTTCAAAATACAAACCACACACTGTGGACACATGACACAAAGCGAAACAGTGCTTGTAAGACTTAAGTGCTTGCATCACACACTGGTCCCAAATTTACTGCAGAAACAATGAAAAGCATTGGTCAATGGTGTCAATCAATGTTATTTAACCATGGTAACAATGATATACAGTTGTCTGGCATCAATGATATATTTATTTTTGGTATCAATCTAAGGTATCTGTAATGGTACATGACTCTGCTGTTCCTCACAAAAAGGCATTAACAGGCTTTTCTAATTGATTGCCAAGAAACACTGTTACAACCAAGAAATAATCTACCAAACACAAATGTCCTTACTTTTTGTGTGTGATGTTTTATACAACATTTTAAATCTTTCAGAAAAGCGTAACAGTAAAAGTTTAAGCAGTCTGAGTTATCATCCTATAAAACACAATTTGTTATCATTTGGCCTTGATCTGAAGAGCCTGGAAGAGGCAAGGAGTTGCGTTTGCGCTGCGCTCCTTTTTCTCCACGCTGCACTGGTATTCATGTTAAACTAATTCCATTCCAAACAAATTTGATGTACAGCCAAGCACTTATAGCGATGACGTAAACTGGCCAGAATTTGAGCTAAGTATTTGCTAAGAGTAGCTTGTGGCTGAAGGACAAACACTTAGCACTTCTGCTATTTGTTCTTTATCAATCGATTCATTGGCAGACAATAACAATGCTTTTTGCCTTCTATTAAACCCTCAAGGTTGGCATCCATGCAGTGACACGCTTTCCCTAATTGCAGACCACAAGCAACATTAGAACTTTTTGTATCATGCGTGCGTCACGCCATTCTTCTTATCGTTGACAAGCGAGTGAGTCATTCAGCTTGAGCCAATCACATCAAGCGTTAATAGTCGATGGTGGGAGTGTGGTGCTTTGAGGGTGCAGGGTGAAGTCATTTGTACGATGCTCCAACCACACACAGAGATACCATCTGGATGCTGCTGACTCAGCACAACACAAACACACACACACACAAATCTATCAGAGTGCTCCCACAGTGATCAGTCAGTATTCAACGTTTTATACTTGGGATGAACGAGAAAAATGCTGTGATATCGTAAAATAGAAAATCATTTTTGAATGTGACTTCTCCACATAGAATGCGTTCACAAGCGTTCACTGTGTACACACACGTGGGCTTAATTAAGCGCTGAGGTCAGAGGTCAAGAGGACGCTATATAGGTGCCTTCCTAGAGGAAGTAAACATTAAAACATGGAACACGTGTTGCAGCTATCAGATGAAATTCCCTCTCTGGCTCTTACTCACACGCTCTTTTTGCTTCTATGTCTCTCACCCGCTAGATCCGCTTTCAGTGAGCAGACAGCAGCTGGCAATGGAGAGGAAAAACATAGACGCCGTGGTCAAACCTGGAATGTGCGCGTGTGGATGCGTGAATAAAGGACAGTGGCAGTTTAGGGTGCATGGGGAGGTGACGGACGTTCAAAGTTCCTAAATGGTTTTAATCTGTAAAATCAAAGTCAAAGATACAGCTGAATCACTCGTTCCGCTTGGATGCACATTGAATTTGTTCCAGGTGTATTCCACCATGGAGAGCACAGATTGCCAAATTGTTGTATGTGCTTTCCAAAAGTTTGACATGAAAGAACTGTACACAACTACACAACCCGTGTCTTGTCCTTTGCATACACTTTGTTGCGATGTACAGTACTTTCTACAGTATGTATTACAGATTAGGTGTTAAATATTACAAAAAATGATGTGTGTTATGGGGCACCAAGTTGACAAAGTATGACTTAGTATGTCTGCCTCACAATCTGGAGGTTTGGGAGTTTATCATGCAACATCATCCAAATGTGACCGGCGACTGACGAAAACACACCACAACAGTCAATGACGTTGACCATTAAGTACCGTATTTTCCGCACTATAGGGCGCACCGGATTATAAGGCGCACCTTGAATTAATGGCCCATTTTAAAACTTTGTCCATATATAAGATATAAACATTTGGCCCGCGGGCCGGACTTTGGACACGCCTGCTGTAGTGCCTCAATATTGGTCCATACATAAGGCGCACCTGATTATAAGGCGCACTGTCGGCTTTTGAGACAATTGGAGGTTTTTCGGTGCGTCTTATAGTGCGGAAAATACGGAACCTTCTGCACATGCGAGAGTTGTAATACCCCTCCGTGCCATTAGTGGCTGTAGAATGTGAACACGAAGGTCAATTCTTTCATCTCTATACAAGCCTGCGATTGCCTAACCAGCCCTATGATGATTAATGGTATAGAAAATAGATGTCTCGACATCAGTTATGATTTTGATTAATATTGTGTAATTGATATAGCTGTATAGGTATTACATATGAGTTGAAAAGGCCACATTAGAGATGCAGTGACCATTAAATAAGATGTGAATATAGCTCATTAGGGGTGTACAGAACATAGAATGTGATGTCAATATGATGCAATAGAAGTGTGTGTCTGTGTGTGTGTGTGTGTGTGTGTGTGTGTGTGTGTGTGTGACGGCTGGCCAGCGCTCCATGATAACAGCATTTTGCAGCATCATACCGGAGCATTTTTAAAACAAACCCATTTTCATTTATTTTCAAAACAACAGTTATTGGTGGAATGAATGAATCATCTGGGATCAGTTGAACACTCGTAGCGATTTCCTTTTCAAGTGTTTGTGTTGCCATGTAACTCAGCCTTTTCTTACCTTTTTTCTCTTGGCTTAATTTCTTTGTTATCCTGCATTTGATTTGGAATGAAACCACCGTCACCCTGAGCCAACATACACATGCAGAGGAACATATGTGTCAGGCTGTAATTGAGCGGACAGAACCTGGCTGGGTGTAACGTATTAATAGAACAGAGCGAGCGCAAGTGGAAACATTAATACGGGCTATGAGCAGGTCGAGGAAAGTGCAATTACGCTGTGATCTTCGACATATTCTGGCAACGTCGTCTCACCGTTTGATGATTTAATGATGCTCATCCAAAATTCATTAAAGAATCAAAAAGCAGTATTTTCTCCCCTCTCTTTGCTCCCTTGCTAGTTTGATCCTGGAAGCTCATTTCTCCTTAATCCATCAGTAGCTCCAAAAATATAGAAAGATATCATTGTTTAAGGCCTAGAATCAGGGATGTCAAACTCATTTTATGTTGCGGGTCACATTGTAGTTATGGTTTCCCTTGTGGGGCCATTAATGACTATTATTGCATACACACTACAGAACCCAGCATAAAAAAAACAATTTTCTAATTTATTTTCAAAGTGGGGTTTTAAAATAATGTTGCAATATCTCATTGTTATTATAAGGGAAGAGAATTTATAATTTTGGTATATTAACAAGAAACATTGAGTAGACACACGAGTTGCCTTTGCGGGCCACGAAAAATGATGTGGCGGGTCGGATCCGGCCCCCGGGCCTTGTGTTTGACACCGGTGGCCAAGCTAGACCAATGTGACATGTCTTGCAAGTCAATGCGAAAAGTCAGCCGAAAGACGGCGCTTATCTCTAAAATGTAGGTCAGGTCAGCGGCATCCCAAGGTGCCGCTGTGTTTATTTTGGAGTTGAAGGTTGATTTAATCATGTGAGGCTTTTATCCATTAGCTGTCAATCAAAATAAAAGCCCCCTGTGACATAGGTCACACCTGCTCACCGCAGTTAATATCATCAATTCCTATCAGCTAGCACTGCTAACCAGCTAGTAAAGCACAAACACACACATGCACACACACCAGATTTCTTTGTGATCGATTACATTGAAAACAGATGCTCGTCACACCAGTCCACGCGTACACCCCATATGGACGCATGTGTGTGTGTGTGTGGAGAGAAGGAAGCTTTTATGGCTCGTCAGGAGACAAAGAGAAGAAGGAGGGGGAGGAAGAGGAAGTCAGCTCTTTGTATTTATCTATTTAACACTCTCACTCGTCCCCCGGTGGGTAATAAGGGCTAATCCAAATAAGAAGCACTTGTGTCTGCTTCACACAAACACACACACTTCTTCACACCCATCTGCCAGTGGATGAGTAGGCGAGAGACAAAAGGAATGATGGAGGGAGGGATTCCCTGCTCTCTCCTCAGCACCACCGCATTGTTTGTGATGACAGCATAGGCACACACCAAACACACACATGCACACCGATAAATCACAGTTCGGTAGCACCTCCCCGTGAGTGTCCTCGCCATGACTCAGGAATCAGGGCGGCGGCCTGCCAGTGGACATTTTGACCCTGAACAGGAAGTGATTGGGTCACATGACCCCGTCTGTGAAAGACGCCGTTTTTCCTCTGGCAAGCATAAACGGCATCGACACGGGAAGGGAGGCGAGCGCTTTTCCAGGAAATCATTGCAGTGACATTTTATCTTCAAGGTAAACGTAACAGTGGCTTTTACGTTGTCTGTAGAAGCCGACATTTTTCCAATTTTGTGCTGCTCTTAAAAGAAAGAGTGGCAGTTACATAGTATTGGCATGGGGGTAAAAGGAGATCTGAATTTTCTCTCCTCAGTATCAGAGCGGTAAAATGGCTTGTAGAAGCTGATGCATTTATTTACCAATGTCTAAACGGAACCCATATGGAATGGCGAGTGTGGTGATAGTTTTACCCTGGAACATATTTCTACTTCCATTCATTTCAAGGGGTAAATGTTTCAAAAATATATTGTCATTTAAACTGATTTATAGTTATCTATTCCTGACCTGATCTTGTAGCCATGTGTGGAAACAAAAGTCTTTGTCACACCCGGCACGCTTAAATTCATTTACATGAACTTACTAATTGATTAAATTGACCCCACCAATTGGACGCTGGGCCCTCAGTGGGAGTTTGATTAGCAATATGAATCCCCCACAACCTTTTCCCAAATAAATTACATTGTCACACACTCCCTCCCCCGTTCGCTTTACATTGAACTTTCATCTGGCTGAAAGATGGAGGAACGTAATATCCTTTATGTGTGTGTGAATCCAAGTCAATGAACGGATAACTGATTACTCGGCCAAGTAATGTGTCTGTTCACCAGGCGCACACAATTTATGTGGCACTGCTTGTTGGCATGTGAATAAACTTAAGGTAAACGGAGCAACAATGTTGAAGTGTCATTTACAACAAGTACTGAAATCACACTGGACGTTTCAAGTAAATCAATGAGAACACTTGTTGTGTCATACACATGGATATTCGGTTGTAGTTTATTGATAACCTACCATGAAATAGATCACTCAATCGTTAAAATGTCCCATCTGAGGTGATTTTAAGACTGATGACTTCATCTCAGCCCTGACGACGAGAAGACACTCAGCCTGATGAAGCAGCCGCAGCCCCCATCGCTGGTCTGACTAGCCAATGGGCGGACAACATGAGGTGCAGCGTTTCTCTTTCAACGTTGACGGCCGGGGTACCAAATTTTTATCTTTAAAAAGCCAGTAACCTCATAAGAGATGAAGACAAATTGTCGGCAAAGAGACAACTATCACCCGGTTCTTTGCTTCTTTGTAAATCAATATGTTAATCCCGTACTAGTACAATAACACCAGGTGGATCTTAATTTGGAAAAGCAGAAGGTACCGTATTGACATGTAACACATGTAGCAGCTGCATGGCGTCTAAAGAACATGCATGTAAATATGAAGCCGTGTGTGTGTGTGTGTGTGTGCGTGCATGCGTCACTCACTTCCTGTCTTGAACTGATCATTCTAGTTACTATTTATAAAATGGCTGATTAAAATTGATTTTTCTGCTTGTGTGAATACTTAGCACGCGTTTACATTCGCAATCAACTCCTTTTGTGTGCTTTTGCTAATTCATTCAGCAGAAATTATGACTCATTGGCACACATTTGAAGGAGGGGTGGAACTACTGAGATAGATCTGAATATTCTAAATAATTGAAAAAAAAAAAAAGGGATATAGAGGAAAAAAAAAAGTTCAGATAAGAAATGATGGAAATAAATCCAACTCTCAGGAAACATTTATGAAACACGTTGATTGTAAAACATTATAAATCAAAGCAAGGGCCAGTTTCGTGTTGGTGAATCAGCCGAGTCACTGCCCGAAACCGTTACCGCCACTAATCTGATCCCGCCAAAGTGTCAAGTGAAGGAGAGACATGGCGGCGCGGAGAAGACATTATTAAATCTTATGGACTCATGACAGACAGCGAGCATCCATTAAGGCGGCAGCGGGGCCGAGATGCATTTCAGATGAATAATAGACAACTAACGAGACCTCGCCGGGAACTTGAAGGAAATGGATACGCAAGCGCCTTGTTAACGGGTTTTGCACAAGTGGTTGCACAAACAAGGAAGTGACGAGGCCTTTCGCTATGCTGTGAGCACATTGGCATCACCGTTGATGTGCTGCGACTAATCTTATAAAGTGGCTTGTTTAGGTTCATCCCAGTCCATACAAAAATACAGTAAACTGTTTAGATGGGCAAATGCCATTTGAATTTTCTCCCCAAAGTGAAAAATAACAACACTAAAGTTTGTCAAATGTTTTCATTATGAAGGTAATTTCTTATCTGCCTTTTGGGGAAATTTGAATGTCAACACTGGCCCTAAAGTTTCACCAAGAATAAATATCTCAATTCGAGGAAAAATATGCTTGTTCTTTGTCTGCCAGGATAGGCAGCAGGGGTGATTATAGGATCAGAAGTTTAGGAGTGCTGTGTGTTTTGCCTCCAGAAAGCATCAGCTAGGGAGACATTCAGTCGACAGGGGAAATATTGCAGGTTTAAATTTGACCACACGCACCCCCCTTACACACCCACATGAGTTTCAATTAAAAAGGCATTCAGTCACTGTCTTTAATATGAACATTAGCATGCTAAAGTGTGCTTTTCTCACTGAAATAAAAAAAAATGTATACCTAACTCTAACAGCAGTAAAAAGACCATATCGTTGCAAAGGTTTGCACACGGGCCAATGTTGTTTTTTGTCAGGTTTTGTTCAAGGTTGCAAACGGTTTCAAAATTGTGCCCCAGACCTTTGCACAAACAATTTGAATGGTTGTAAACAGTTTTTCTTGCCGCAAAGACATTAGAGAGAGACAGAGAATATCAACATTTTTGGTCTGCATATTGTTTTGCGGAAACACAACAAGACGACTACCGTAAATTCCGGACTATAAGCCGCACCGGACTATAACCCGCACCAGCTAAAATTTTAGTTTTTTTCTTATATAAGCCGTACCGGACTATAAACCGCACGTGCACACGCGTCTTTTTACAAGGAAAGACCGTTCACAGAAAGCCTTTTTAAAGTTTTAATAACATACTTTAACATGTCTTTCTAAACACTGCCTGTGACGAAGGGTTTAGAGTCCTTTGACGCAGGTCACCTAGCGTGCATTCCTACTAAAGCTCATAATAGTCACAAGCAACACAGCCAGAATAAGCAGCAGCCATAGTAGTGTTTCAAAATAGTATTTTTGTTGTTGTTTTTTTCTTCAAGATACCGCAGTGTATAAAAGTGATCAAGTCATCACAAAAATTCACGAAGAAAATCCTTATATAAGTTGCACCTGACTATAAGCCTCAGGGTTCAAAATTTTGGAAAAAAGTTGCGGCTTATAGTCCGGAATTTACGGTAGTTTGTGGGGTTTAAACAGCAAAGGAAGGATACAGTGATCCCTCGCTACTTCGCGTTTCGTCTATCGGGGCTTCACTACATCGCGGATTTTTTCTTTTTTCTTTTTCTTTAGAAGTCCGTTTTCGCGTGTTAGCAGGATCGTTTTTGGAACCACTTATCCGCGATAAACGAGGGATTACTGTAATTCACAATCAATGCGGAAAATAACACCCGATTCAAATGGTCAGATAATTAGCAAGGTCCGCTGGGTAACAATCCTGATCATTTGAATAAGGTGTGTTGGAACAGGAAGACATAGAAATCATCCAGGACACCGCCCCTCAAGGACCGGAGTTGCCTACCCGACCGAGTCTAACCCATTACTGCCAAAATGGAAACCATCCAACTCAATTAAATCTGGTCTTTGGTTCGCTGATGTAAATCATTCACTCATCAAGGGAGTACATCCATGCTTTTAACTTGATCACAGTGTGTTGCCATGGCAACTTGGCCCTGCTATTTGCCGGTATTTTGATAAGAGCATCACAGTGTCGCTCAAGTTGAAAGATGATGGCTTGGTTGCAGGGCACCATCGAATACTACAATTAACCAAGTCTATTAACCAAGTCAACAAGTCTCAAGTCAAGCTTTTAATGCGTTTAGTCAAGAGTGGTGAGTGAAAGGGGGGGAACAGTTGAATCTATAATCCATCTTTCCCATTTGCAAAAAAAAAAAAATTGTAAAACTCATAAAATGCTCGAGATTCAGCAGTAACATGAAGTGAAACTTCTATTGAGGAATATGACCACCACCAATTCCTGCAATGTTCGCTGACCCACAAAAACCAATGGATGCCAAAGCCCATCGATTGATTGACACTCCAGTAATACAAACAAAATCAGACACTTGGGCTTTTTAAAATGGCAATAATGTATTTAAAATGTGCACACAGTCACGTGATGTCTCCGTGAACACAGGAGACATCAACACAGACGACGAGCGCGCGCGCACACGCACGCGCCGTCTGCAGAGGCTTGAACATCATTGCGATAACGTCATTGAGTTGCACATTAGGGAACACTGGCTTCTTGGAGCAGCTGATTCGAGCATGGGAGTCTTCTTGCTTTTTTATATGTGCACACACACACACACACACACACACAGATACTGACAGAAAGTCACAATGAACGTGCACACATGCAAAGAAGCACGCACGGGGGAGGAGATGTTAAAAACTGCAGAACGACACCGGGCTGATGTGCAACAAACGAGCCTCCCTCCTCACGTCGAGAAAAAAACATTAAGGTCCCATATCTGATCCATTTTTAGTCGTGCCCTTCCCTCCCTCCACTCCACCCCGTTCTTCCTACCTGTTTTGAAGAATGCATCAGTGTCGGGGTCGCTGGGCGCCTCCTCGGCCGCTTCTACGGGGTTCATGCCGGATTCCGGTTCGACACAACCCCACCGCCAAATGAGTCAAAACAAAAGAGACGCAAAGGTAGACAAAAAAACAATCTACTCGCTGTTAGTCCTCACATGTCCAAGGTACACTTTAGGTGGCCTCCATCACGCTCCCAGGCTTGCTTTCTGTCGCCTTCTGCGTTTGTTTGGAGCCTGAAGGCTGGCGGCGCTCCTCTCTATTGTTCCCCGTCCAACCTCCCCGCTGCTCCGCCAGGGTCTCTCTGCCTCCCCCTCCCTCCTTCTAGCCGCCCGCCTCCTCCCTCCCTCCCTCCCCTCCCTTCCCCTCCTTCCATCCCCTCCCTCCGTTCAATCCACTGACCTTTATTAGCATCATATGTGTTGGTTAGAGTTCGACTCTGACCAAATCCAGACAAAGAAGACCCTTGGATGGTTGCTGATGGTGTGAAACTGTGAATCAATGTTGAGATACCGACGTAATGCGTTTGTGTGTTCGGAAACTTTGTTTCGTCATCTTGAGTGGAAGCTGAAAGTCAATCATTTATATTCATATGTAAACAAAAATTAATATTATATACTATAGTGGGGCTGCATGGTAAGCACGTCCGCCTCAAAGTTCAGGGGAGCAGGGTTTGAATACGGCTTCGGCCTTCCTATGTGAAGTTTGCATGTTCTCCCCGTGCCTGCATGTTTTTTTTTTCTGGGTACTCTGGTTTCCTCCCACATTCCGATTGACCACTCTGATTGTCCGTGGTTGTTTGTCTATGTGTGACCTGGGATTGACTGACAGCCACTTCAAGGTGACACCCCCGCCTACCGCCCTAGCATAGTCCTAAACATGACTGTATTTGCATTTTTTGGCAGATCTGTGATTATTTGTGACAAAACTGTTATCGTTATGTGAATCATGGAAAGAAACAAAACATAGCTCACGGTCCTAAACGAAGCCACGGATTCAAGTTGACTGCAACAAAAACAATGCTTTCAACAAGACGCCAAACAGCAATCTGTCACCACATGCAAATAAAATAAGCAAATAAGCAATGGAATCTTACCAGCTATTGTAAATGAACTCCCTTAGCAGTATTAAAGCGGTGCCGAGACAGAGACTTTATTGACAAACAGCGCTCTAGTAGACTGACGTGATTGTTTCATAATGTAGCGTGTCCTTTTTTTATGTCAGGCAGCGACAAGATTTGCATTCAATCTGGTTAGTTTCCTGACGTTTGACTTCATTTGCCCATGAGTCCTTTTAAATGTTGTTTCACTCCTTTGTTTGTATTTCCTGTGTCAAACGTTCTCAGCAGAACCATAACAAGTAATCCGCTTTTTGGCACTCTAAATTTGCCGTGCAGCACTCACTTTGAAATTCATGCAAGACTGAAGAAACATGAACAATGTTATGCTTATGATTAGTAGAATTTATCATCAGCCTGTCCAATGCTTGCTTCATGAAAAAAGTTTGTTTGAATTGTGTGTAAAATCTGTCCAAAACACATGTAAACATATTGTAGGAATGAATCAACTTGCTGAAAGAGCAGGGCTTGATATATGCACACATTTAAATGCATGAGCATCATTGCGTGCACCACAACCTGAAATATAACTGCACCTTCATGAAAAGCAAACCACCAAAGACTCGAGAGAGTTCAGCTGTTACCCACATCATGATTCATCTGCTCTTCTCTGCATAGTTTTGACCAGTGAACACTAAAACAAAACAAAAAAATACCAAGAAAGATTTACAGCCGACATAACACTCACGTCTGCCCGCCAGCCGGCAGGCTACCGACACATCTACAAGTTTGACAAGCATTGACTGTGACATGTGAAAAGAAGAAGAAAAAAAGGTCCCGTGGCTCCTTTGACTGAGGAACAAACATCGGTATGCGGCGCCCTATCACTTATCTAAGAATAAGGTCATGTTGAATGAAAGCATGGCACTACCAATGTGGAGTAAATTGGACTGTTCAAACGTAATTGCAAATCCTACAATTGTAGGGTTTTCCCTATAGTGCCACAGAGTATTGAATTCTGCCTGCACGAGTAAAAAAAAAAAAAAATGTTTTAAGCATTTGGCCTACATTATACCAATATATTTAAAAATTGAGTAAGTAAATTTGGTTATTTGTAATTTTATGTTTTTATTATGGCTGATTGCATGATTTTTATTCTGCATTTTACCGTAATGCAGGTAATTTACTTCTGCATGTTCAAAACCTGCTTCATAATCCTAAATAATATACAAAATAAAAAATATAAACATCATTTTGTTCATTTACTCCCGCTGTTTTGGGGGGTTAATTTAGCTGTATGACGTTCTGATGATCTATTTTTCTTTATTAGATGCTGCCCTCTAGCGGGCCGACGTATACATGACAGTCACGCGTCCGTGAGCATGCACTATTGTTTTTAAAAGAACAATAATAATAAAATCTCCACTTACCAGTAAGCCGTGGTTTTGTGTTGTTCTTTTTAAATCACTCTTGCACTGGTGTAAATTTGCTAATAGCAATATTAATATATATATATATACGACCTTTGACCACATATATATATATATATATATGTATATATGGTCAAAGGTCGATCAGCTTTGTAGTGCAGGGTCAATTCGTTTGTAGAAAAAAGCTATCAGGAAAAACAACAGTGGAGGGTTGAATTAATTAGCCTCAAATGATTTGAGCAAATTTGTTACTTGAGAAGTGCGTATGCCAAATGCACAAAAATGCACACTCCCCAAGCTTAATGTGGCAATGATGATTTATTAATGTTAAAATGCTGCACAAAGCACCTTTACATGTTCAGGCGCCACACAGGAAATTGTCACTGACAGAGAATGATGGGCGCCCCCTTATTGTCGGAGGATGTCAGTCAAACAGGCTTGCAAATGTATTATTTGTCCAACAATGTGATCACTGAGATTTGTTTTTTTTTTTGTAAGAAAGAAGAACAGAAGACAACACGCACATAACCTTGTCCCATCTTAGCATGTTGGACTTCACGTTATAACTCCTACGTTAAAAGACTCAGCAGTATGGCACCATTTCCAGGCTGTCATAGTGTTTTGTTCTCATCGTGTGAGCTGCACTATTTACACGTCTTAAAAAAAAAAAAAAAAAAAAAAGAACAATAAATCAAAAAGGAAAAAAAAATGGACAAAGGGGCAAGTGTCGCAAAAACAGTGTATGAAACTAGTGAGGCCCAACTATGTACACGCCAGTATTTTTTTTTTAATATATTTACAGATCACATATTTGTCTTCACATCTTTAATAAGTCACATCAATCATATTAAATATAGCAAAGAAAATGTTCTGCTGTAAAAAAAAAATGAGAAAAAAAAATAGACGGGAAGGAATTGAGTCAATCTGAATGACATGTAACCACGCGTGAATCACATTTTAACATAAAACGGAGAACAATAATATTAATACCACTAGTACTGACATTATCTCAATCTCTTTTCAGCATCGCTCCTCCGCTGCCCAACTCCATCTGTTACTCCTTTTGTAAAAATCGTTGTTTTTTTTAACTACGGATAAGAAACATTCTTCACAACTGTGTCCTTTCTGTAGGGATCTCCACTGAATCCTCACATTTGGTTTTGCTCGTAACTGCTTGTTAACTGCTCCCAAAACTCGTATTCGTTTTCAACAGTTGCTGCTTTTTGCCACAAAAGTATCTCTTCAAAAAGTGTGCCATCTTGAGAAGAAGACTTTCTCGTCTTCAGATGACAAGGTGACAAGATTGATACAATCTTTTTTATTCCTGTGCGTCTTCAGTTCTTATGCCTCCTTGGGCTCATTTGTGGGTATTAGAGAGGAACATTTAACTACATTTGCTCCAATGATCATTTAAGTATTCATTTGTGAGATGGAATTCTGGGTTGACATTCTTCAGACTACAAACTAGTTAAGTGACTCGACATTGTCTTTTCTGGTTCCTGCTAATAGTCAATTCCATATGATCGCCCACATTCTTAACAATCGATAAATGGACTATTCCAGTTGAATGCAATCCCTAAACAAAGCATTACAAAAGCAAAGTGGCGTAGGTCAGCGAGAGTCAATCAATGGTGCAAGTACTGTATTGAAATTTGTTTTCAGGGAATCAAAACAACTTTTAAATAAATAATCTTATAAATATTAAACTTACGTCACTTGGTTATCTGCTCTTATTGGTTTATGTTAAATGTAGAGTGTTTTTGTCTGTTTGACCTCTGTGGAAAGTGTGAGGCTACTAATCATCATTGATTATCAAAGCGTGTGGTAACAAAATATTACCTTTGATTCAATTTTTTCACATATCTGGCCCCAAAGATGTAATTATTGTTTCATTTCTTGTGATTTTAATGAATGTTTTATGATGGCAACAGTTTGTCGATTTCATTTGGAATCATTTATGGGATTTTCTTTTTTTTTTTTTATCTCAACCATCTGGCAACCAATGATTAAAAATGGTTTGGGGGAAAAAAAAAAATCTGAATTTCAGACCTTCTGTCTCACTCCACCTTTCTGCAGCTACCTCACCTATTTAAGAGTCCCTGTCTGTCATTGAACCAACTAGCAATTAGATAATTCCTACTATCTTTTTTTTTTTCTTCACTGACATACAGTATGGATAAAGTGAAGCAAAATACTTCAAACAAATGCCAAGGATTTAAAACACTTTCAGGTCAGTTCAATGCATTTACACCCCAAAGGTTAACGTTGAGCGACATAGTCAACATTAAAAAAAAAAAAAGAAACTCTATATATACTGTATAATTCAACTTGAGCAATACAAAGAGAACACGAACAATTGTACAGAAATGTTTGCGCTTGTGAGGGTGTCATCTGAAAACGGCGAGTTAGCATTAGTCACTTCCCTAAATCAGTAAAAAATAAAATACAACCAAGACAAATCAGGCTTTGTTTTGACCTGACTGCAGAGCTGCTGCGTTATATGGCTGCTTGAAATAAAGTGCAGGATATCATCCAAGCATCATTTTCTCGACTTCCTTTCAAACATTTAATCTCATTGATGACAGGGACAACTCAATAAAGAAATGAAGCACTACATTCCTGTTGCATGACGGACAACTGTTTTGTTTGTTTGTTTTTGTGCTTTTTTTTTTTTTTTTTTGGAGCTTTGAGATGTAAAGTGAAGCAAATAACCCCTGGACATTTCATTAGGTACACCTGCACAATCCAATGTCTGCCTTCTTGATCAGGAGCAAGTATGACATCATCCATGAAGATAATGACGTTTCCTTTGAGGTCTGTAAGTAATCGTGAATATGCAAAACTAGATTTTATATCGGATTTGATTGTTCAGGTGTATCTAAGGAACTGGCTGGTGAACACGTGTTATCATCAGGAAGATCCGCAGATATTTAATTGGACAATGTAGAAAGTAAAAGTTGCATTTAGTGCTAAAGCCTCCCTCCCTTTTTCCCGCTTGTGTCTGTACATTCATGAAGCGCAGACAAACACCCACCGACTCCAAACCCGTTTGCTCATCTGCAACTCCTTTGCTAAAAGAAAACCCTGAATCGTCTGTCGCGTCATTCACGTAACTCTCTAACTGCATTATTGTAAACAAAGGACTCTTATGATAATATGACTTGAAAAATAATACGATGATCGCTCAACCCCCCTGGGCCCAAAAAAGAAAATAAAAGAAAAGAAAAAACAGGACAGCATTGATGAGTTTTGTTTGTTGTCTTATCTGCGTGTTATAAGGCTGGTCCAGTTAGTGTGTGAATGTATGCATCTGTGCCATTTGCAGTGCACGAGCCAGCTGGTCAGAGGTAGAAGCCATCGGCTGGTGGATCTGGGAGGCCTGGCAGAGCCTCCGTGCAGGGTATCTGGCCAGCGGAGGGCGCTGCGCCATTCCCATTGGGCATTGTTGGGTATGCTGCAGTCAGGATGCTGCCATTCTCCATCTGCACAGTCCAAGAGGTAAGAAGAACTTTTGAACACAACATCATAAAATCGGAATCTTTCTAAAGGTTTTCATCTATAATAACGATTAAATGAAGCCAATTTGGTGTTGTATTGGGGAAAGCTTCCTGACCATCATCTTAAATGTGCTTCCCTGAGTACTGTAAGATCCAAGTGCATTGTTCCTTACCTTGGCGTGATTGGGCTCATGAGGCACGTCCGAGGCCGCCATGCTGTAACGGTCCAACTGTCGACAAGGTTTGCCGACCGCCAGGATTTGTTCCAGCGAGGCATTCGGAGGCGGACACTGTGACAGGCTGGAGATGACCTGAGCTAAAGGAACTGGGATTGGCTCCTGCTTCCGCTTCTGGGTAATTCCCTGGAAAGATGAAATTGTAGACTCGGCCCTGTGTTGAAGCGCACTGCTCCCGAACAACCCGTTAACGGAGTAATCCGATTGGTCAACGTCGGGGATGCTGTAATCCATGCAGGAATCTCTCGAGGTGCCCGCAAGAGTTTTTTGGCAGTTATGGTGGCACGGGCCCAGACTCTCTCCGAAGCCAAAGTCCTGCCACTGTGATTTTACTGCCGATTGCTCTGTGCTGGAGACGCCACAGAGTCCATTTAGGATGGCGGCCTTGGGATTGGCATGGCACTGCTGTGAGAGTTGGTTCTGCTGTTGCGGCTGCTGAAGGTAGGTTTGATGTTGTTGAAGAAGCTCCTCATCTAGTTCTGATGTCTTGCCATTGAAAACAGTTTGTTGGGAGTTCACGTGTTCCAATTGGATGCCTGCATTCACGAGAATGTCTTGAGCTGACCATTGTCCGTTAGGGGCAGCTTCATCATGCCCTATCAGGTCATTCTGATGGCCCCAGTTTTGTGCCCCTTTGCCTGAGCACATGCTGAGGTGCTTTTGCATCTGCTGGGACAACTGGAGGATGGGAGCCTTCCCGGCCACGAGAGGCTTATGGTGAGGAAACTGCATTTTCACATTTGTGTCAGAGGTGAGAGTGCTTTCCGAAACGGACCCGGTTGTTGCGCTCGCTGAAGGATTGCAGGTCGCCACCTGCCCTCCCTGGTCTGCGCAATCGGTCTTTCCTTCAATGGAGTCATAGATGTACGACAGAATTTCATCATTCGTTAGTAGGTCATCCAAGGTGGGCACGCGCTCTGGGTCTATCTCTACTCGAATCATCCGCTCGTCCAAGAGGAGAAGCTCGAGATCCTCGGCGCTCAGCCCCAAACCCTCCAGAGCGCCAAACAACTCCCCGTTTGAACAGCCGCCGTCCTCCGAATCCACCACGCCTTGTCCTTCCAGCGAGAGGGAGTCCAGAGTCGCAAGTAGTGGGTCAAAGCTGGTTCCCGGTTCTGTGATACTTTGATCCACATCCCCGTTGCTCTGTGTGACCCAGCTTCTGTTCAAACCGGACTTGGAGTCAGAGAAGCCAATTTGGTCTCCAAATAAGCTGCTGTGAAAGGAAATTTTGGGCTCCAGGGCTGGCTGGCAAACATACACCGATTCATCCTGGCTCATGAGGGCCCCGAGAAGTGAGCCAGGGTCCAGACCATCCCTCAACAGCCTGTCAGTCCGGCTCTTCTTTGACTTACTGCCGTTCTTCTCAGAAAGGCCGTCTCTGAAGCCTGCGATGGGATGGTTGGACTGGTAAAGCAAGGCCTCGCCTGTTGCGTATGTAAAGGGTAAATGCATGGAGCGTTTCCGCAAGTGTTCTCCTCCCTCTTCATCTCTGCCAAACATAAAACAGGATTAGGAAGTGGAAATTCTACGCTTTAAATATTATACAAGGCGAGGATTTAAAATTGTAAACCGAGTGTTCCAATGGTGGCTCCGACCGAGCCCGTTTTCAGTTTGAGTTTACCAGTAAGGAAACGTACAAAAGGGGCCTCTGGGTGGCGATAATGTAGTCAGGTTTGCCATTTTTGTAGACCAGACGAGCGTTGGCCTGCACCCATTTCCAGCGATTCTCCTTGGTGAGCAGCCTGAAGACCGTCAGTCCGCTCTCGCCAGTCTTCATCACTATAACACAAACACATGCAATTGTTATTGTTGCACCTACTTTGTGGAAATTCACCTATTGTGAATGTCTCACCAGCAAAAAAAAAAAAAGGAATCTATGATGGTGCATGAAAAAAAAAATGCTTCATGTGAAAATGCTCTGTGGCACAAATCAAGTTGGGAGAAGCTGATTTACATCACTTAAGACAAAATTTGTTTAGGCAAAGAAGAAATAAAAGAAACTTACTTCTGACATGATTTTCTGCACAGTACAACATATCTGCAGCATGGATGAACTGATAACCCGATCCTCGTACCCGCAGCTCAGCCTCTGTGTAACCCAGGACTATCTTCCCCCTGAAGCGAGACATACAATCCAGATCAGCCAATCTTAATGTTAATGTATTTCCTGCAATGCAATCAAATTTTTGGGCTAATTTTCCTACTTTGCATCGCATGCCAACGGTGTAAAGTCCAGCTTATGCTTGGTTCTGAAAATCATGTTCTTGGTCCTTATCTCCAAGATAGATGGAGGTTGCAAAGGAGTTGCGATGGCAAAAAGTGCAAGTTGTGGAGGCGCCTTTCCTCCGTTTTCCTGCCTCTGCTTCTGGCCGTGTAGAAATTTGAGCCTGCCCTGGAAGTTCAGAGCCTGCAAGAGTTGAACAGTGAATAAGATGGGTGTGTCTGATGATGTCATTTTGCCGTGATTAGAGTAGAGTATGTCAAAGCTACCAAGAAGCCGGAGGAATTGTCCAGGAGGCAGCGAAAACGACACACAAAGCTCCTCTCCAGGAATGACGAGTTCTCTGGAGGAAGCTGCTCGGGGTTATACGTGACCAAGGATGAGTTGCTTTCTGGCTCCAGCTCTATGGAAGCAAGCAAATCACTTAGTTAATACAGTTCGATACAATGAGAAAGAACTACAAGCAATTTTGCTGCCATAACGTCGGCATCGTATTCAACCTTAGGTTTCATTTGTGAAAAACGGGTTCGAGACTTTGTGTCGGAGCTACGGGACTTATCTTGAACGCATTGCTAAAATCCAAAGACACAGACATAAGCATCTTACAACTAAAATACAGATGGGGACCACTTCACCTCATAAGCCCGCTGAAGATTACAAGGTCATGTGACCTGACCTGAGGGACGGTTTTATGGCTTACTGCCTAAACTGTGTGTACTTAACCCGTCTGACTTGAAATTCCCAATGTTTGTATGCCAACACTGGCTCTTTGTTGAAGTTAAGTTATGGTCGGAAAATCTGATTTAATTATATACCTCCATTCCAATGACGTTGTAACATTGTGTAAAATGTAAATAAAAGCAAATTTATTTCTTTGCAAAATCTTTTTTAACCTATATTTGATTTTATAACAAGCTGGATGTGACTGAATATTTACAAAAAAAAAAAAGTTACCTTGAGGTGAGTCCGGGCTGATGGTTGATGGTGCTGCAGGAGGAGGCGGATTCAACGCCCAGTGTAAGTTTCTCCTGAGCTCCTGCTGGTCTTCCGTATGGACCAGCTCATACACACTCTGGTGCATGACGTCGGTCTAGAGAAAAAACAACAAGTGAGAAGTCAAAGTCTGAGCCATGAGTGCTGCCTGATGTTAACCAATGTCATGCAGATTTTTTTTATTAATTATAAATAATATATAGACATAACAAAACAATGAAATGCTCTTCAGGTAGATAGCAGAAGATGCAATAGAACAGAACAAATCTGCGAGCACAACAGCTTTATGCTCAATTTAACAGGCCGGGATTTCACACTAAGTCAAGTAAATTGAGACAAGATCTTTATTTCAGTATTTTGGTTTGTAAAGTGATTGCTCTTGCTCAATAAGATTTGGAAAACATTGACCTAGATAGGCTACATAGGTGATTGATGTGGTCTTTGGCTGAAACTGTGCTCTTCCCGCAAAAGGCCAAAACGGATAAGGTCATATGTATTTTTATTTTCAGAGGTGTGTGTGTGTGGGGGGGGGGGTTGTCTGTTCCATGCAGGGACTGAACCCCAGGATATTGTGCACCTTTCCCCAGATGTTGCACGCAACCTATCCATCCAAAGGTGAAGCAAAAATTCAAATCGCACACAACTTAATTAAAATGAGTGACCTGGTGGAAGCCCAAGTAATCCTGGATGGTGTGAGAGGAGAAGAAGATGGTACCACTGGCAGTGATGACCAGGACAAACCCATTGAGAGCCTTCAAGAGGAAACACAGAGTTAGTGTTCAGTCATGCCGCTAATTTTAGTCATGTAGGATTGTTATGTAATGTTTAGCATGAATGAAATTAGCATGACAGGCAATAATGTACACATTTGGCCCAACTCAACATGATGGCATAGGGCTGAACCTGACATCAATATTGAAAATGCAAGAGGATACAAAAGGATGACCAAAAAAGGAGGAAAGAAAAAAACACCGAGCTGAATAGGAGCGCTGATATTTCCAGGTGACCTAGTGCGCATATGCCCTTTCTGCATTTACCAACATGCCGTAAACAAACAGATCACAACAAACGCACAAAAATGTCAACATGCCAAGAAGCTCAGACGTCTTGTTACCAGCATTTTTGCAGGGGGCAAACTAGCTGGACTACCGCAGGTGGCTTTACTACGTATTATTGAAGTAACAATTTATTATTATAATTCATGATATTTCATTTGTCTTTGTTAGTTGTGGATTTTGATCCCATCATTTAAAGCTCTTTTGACTAGGAGTCTATGTCGAATTTGGACATTTTTAATTATTTCCATCAATGTCATGCTATGAACATAGCTGATAAAGAAAATACTTCAGAATTTGACGATCCAATTTTTTTGAACCAGGGGAAACAGGATCACTTGACATAACCATAACTTATGTTTTGAACTAATGGCGGTATTACACATTTCAGGAAAAAAAATGACATATGCCGGAAAGTAAAAGATTTTTTTGCACTAATCAACCAGAAGAAAGCAGGAAGAGGCCCCCTTTTTTGGAACAGTCAACTCCTGAGCGAGCCCGTTCCTCCATATGAGCTTTCATGTTTCATTACGAGCGAGCCCAAAGAGCTGCAGACTCCGACGACATAACGAAACCTCCCCGGTAGGATCGGGTTGCGGTAGATGGATTGGCGTCTCCTTCCCCTCCTGGAATCCCAGTGTGGTGCACATTGGGAGGAATTGGACTGGAAAATCAATGAATCCAGCAGATCAAAAGCGATCTGGCAGCCAATGAATTTTTTCTCCATCCAACCACACATAGAGTACAAAACTGTAACAATATTATAGTGAGGCCAAATTGAATGAATCAATAGTTGTACAATATGAAATGCTTGTGCGATGATAAGATCAGAGTATTCAGTAGAGCAATAAATATTTAATTTGGGGCAAAGTTGAGGCCAGACTTCCAGCAGATGTTCAGACAAATTGAATTAACCTGATCTGCCAGATGTTTTGTATCACAAAATATTCGGCCACGTGGAAAAGAGCTCATAGAACCTCAATAAAGCGAGATCAAAACCATTTCAAGTAGAAGAACAGCATCCGTAAATATTTCCTGGACTGCGTTGTGTGATTTCAATGGAATTTTGCAACCAGATAATTCCACGTCTGATAAAGTCAGTGTCTGGCGAGATGTCTAAAATAATTCTTAAACGGCGACGATTGCTCACAAGTTCCGACACAACAAGGTGATTGGCAGGAGTTTAGCGTCACCCTCCAGCCTGTGATGTCGCCAAAGCCGGCAAATTGCCAGGTTGCCTTTGTCCTCCGATCAACGGGCTATTTGTGCAAAAGGCACTGATATAGAACCAAAAAAAGCTTGTTAAGAGTTTGATCACCTTATGTCTTTACTGACCTGCAGCAAAAGTTCTCCTTCGGGTATTTTGGCTTCCACAGCTCCTGCTGTTTTTCCCTCGACATTGTTGACGCTGACTGGAGTGACTCTGTCCCTGTTGGTCAGGGCCACTGCGGAGAGAGGACACATATGATGTGAAGCTGGCTTGGAAAAGGGTGGCAGGCGTACCAACATTGTCCAGTGTGTTTATTGTCTGTCCAAATTTCCCCTTTCTATACACTACCAATTAACATTGTGCTTTTTACTTTCTTCAGTACCCTGATTGGCTGAGGGCTTACGGGTTTCTTGCCACTAGCTTCCTTCTGCAAGTCATAACAAGGCAATCGCAGCAACAAGTTAATATGAGTAACCCCCCCACGCCATTGGCTGATAAGTGTGTCGGATTATATCACATGTAGTTTGTTTGACAATAAGGTCAGGGGTGTCAGAGCAAAGCCGTGTCCCGTGTGAAGGTCTGAGCAAGTCCATATGATAGTTGGAAATTCACACACAGACTCTTTGTTAACCCTCCTTTGCAGACAACAACAGGAGTTGACCCAAAACTGCATTGCACCATCACGTCATACGGCTTCACCACTAAACCTTTCAGGTCAGCGGTCATCATGGGTCGTGGCACGGTGCTCCTGCAGGGGTCAGAGATTAATGTGCTAGCCCGTTGCTCTCTTTCTCATGACATCGCTTTATGTTCAACTTGTCCTACTGCACACAATGTGGAGACCTCATTTATAAGCATCTCGGTTATTTTTATTGTATTATATCTCAAAAAGATGATGTGCCAGTAAAATTTGTTTTTTTTTAATCGGAAAGAAAAATGTGTAGGGATATATAGGGCTGAGTTCAATCAAGGTAAAAGCAAAAGTGTGTGCTGTAATTCTGGGCACTTCTAAAAAAAAAAATACGGTATGCCAATTATATCTTTGAAAACAAGCTCGTTTTGAAATATTCTCAATGGCCTAACATTTGCCATCTTTTCTTGATTTACCCAACACAACATAAACTGCAGTTATGCATGGCGAGTAGCTCCAGCTTGGCTCGTAGTTGACTACTGCGGTTAAAAGTGGGCCAACACAAAGCGTCTTGAATGGCCAGAGGAGGACAAAGAGCAGATCTCGTTAGCAAGCTTCAGTGGGCAGAAGTGTAGGCGATGAAAAATTTACATTCCTCGCTGCCATAACATACATGTGGAATAATAGCTAGGGCTGCTGCAGTCACCCACAGGCTTTTCCAGTTAACTGCATGGAACATCTTGCCGTTCCCAAATGGGCTTATTTTACCATAATGGGGTGCTATGAAAACAAATTTTTATTCGGCATATTCCTTGAGAAACCGTTGCCACTGCTCTGGATAAGCGCCGACGTTTTGAGACTAATACATCTGTGCACGCAACGATCAAACATCCATAAAACGAATGCAATAAGACGTTTAACGACACAGAAGAGCTTTGACGTATGCCCTGATGAATGATGATTGATCAAATGAAAGCTGACAGATGAGCAATGACCCTGAAAATCTGACAGTTCATTAAGGCTGCATTCAGGAGCTTTTTTTTTTTTTAATTAACTGCTGGTTCGTGATGATTTTGACTGCATTAAGAGGTCTTCTTTAATTTTTCTCACACATAATTCGGTCACTCGTTAATCTTTTTATAGTAACTGCATTGTCGTGATCAAACAAATAGTAGGCAAATCCTGCTTGAAAAACAAAGGCCGAAGCATCTGAATATTATTTTTGGGCTGAAAGGCCATCTTGGCTTTGGTCATCCAGAATCCAGCATGAAGCTTAGTGGTATGGCTTCATGCAGAGCCAGCACTGACCTCGGTTAGCCGTTAATCTCAAAATAAAAACATTAAGCAAATATTTACAAATATTTGAGATTTTTCAATTTGTCCCATCATGCTATTTACAAACAGATTAGCGGGGGATGTTCGGGGCTTGTGCTGCTTCAATTCCCTTCCCAATCCCTACATGTCATCTTGGCGTCCTTCCAGCATGCCGCTTGATGACACACAAAAACACACAGCCACACAAGACTGCTGTTTCAGAATCAAGATAGCTACATTTTCGCTTCACGGTAATTAAGAAACAAATTTTAGGTGGATAGATTACGCCGACATTAGCGCGACGGACAAGATTTGCTATGCATTGCGGCCTCTGTGCCCTTTAAATGCTAAAAGGGAATACACAAGTCAAACACTCTTCTCTTTGTGGAGAGCTAACTTGTTTATATTGCATCTTGCATGTTTTTACTGTCAGGTCACATGAGATAATAGGAGTGCTCTGAATCATGAAATGCTGCTATATTTGGACAGCGTTAACCTGCTGTATTAAGCTCAATAAAGGCTGGACTGGCAATGAACAGTGACAGGGGCCATTACAAGAATAGCCCCGCCCACATAGACCAAAGCAATTGTGTAATGGATGGAAATAGAGAGACTGTGTGACCACAATGTTTTTGAAAAACAAAATACGCTAAGAAGGAAAATTTCTGGGGTAAAAAAAAAGCAAAAAAAAAAACGAGCGACATTCAAAGAATTATGGTACATGATCCAAATCCGTCGTCCCGAGACGTACTATGTCGGAATGTGTGCCAAAATTAAAAATAAATCTATGAGTTCGGAAAAGTTGGCTGCGATCGGCCGTGGCTGCAAGCCAGATTTGAAAATGTAGGCCACGGGACAAAGCAGGCATCATTATGCAGAAGTTTGTTGTTGTTGTTTTATGGCCATAAAATGTATGCCAAAAACCGCCCCAAGGCTGATTTGTTTGAAATGTCCACACTTTCCTATCCAAACCTTCAATACTGAAATGTCAGGCTACTGGAATTTAAGCAGATAATGTATATAATGTATATATATATATTTTTTTTCAAAACAGGTGGAAAATAAATATGAATTTGTGATTATGAATGAATTATGAAAAACACCAGTGATTTCTATTAAATGAATCACATAAATCTTGTTAAATTTTTCATTTATCCCAACACACCAACATTTATAAATATTTTCTTGTTTTTGAGATATAATAGTTATTTCCTTTCTGTACACATAAGTCTGGTTTGATCAACAAGAGAGATAATGAAACACACTAACGCAAATTGTGGGAAATTTGCTGGAACTGGAGCTAGTAAAGCCAGTTTCTCACAGAATCAACCACAAAACTTCAAACCAGCAAACGATTGTGGTCCCAAAGACTTATCGGATCTCCTGACCCATTACGAAACATTGCAGACCTCTCGGAGGTCGGCTGATTTGGGATTACTGGCTGTTCCCAGAGTCGAAACTAAACATGCTTAAGCTGCCTTCAGCTTCCATGCTGCTTAGACGCAAAGCTAATTGTGACTGGACGCTGGCATAGCATTGGGGGGGTGAGGCGGCAAGCATTTCGCCTGTCACACTGACATGGCCAATACTATGCTATCATGCTATTTTTTTTTCTCCCAATTTCACATTTTAAAAATCAGCCCGAAACGATCTGTAACTGACTGTGCACCGCGATAGGATTTGAGATGCTTCCACTACTACTATCAAACCAATTGCGGTTTACTCTTGTGAATATTTGTATCAGCATGAAGTGCAAGCAATCCATGCATGCATTTGCACGTGTGTTTGTGTGCTAATTATATGTGAATGGCAGCGAGTAAAATATAGAATGTTTCAACTCCTTTACCCCTCCAACATTGCGGAGTGAACACGCGATGGACACGTACCACCCCTGCTGCCCTCACTACACACGGTTGCACGAAACACACAGGAACAGGAACACATGCAAGAGTGGTGGGGTGGGCACGCACACCCTTTGCTGCTTTCGTGTCTCCCGAGGTTTTCTCCATCACATGCTTGCATATTTGCTTATGGAGTAAAAGGGGGCGGGATTGACGGGATTTGGGCGGGGTCACTGGTGATTAACAGGTTCTCCCTTTCGTTGGCCTGCTTTCCTCGCAGTGGCAATTTATGTCGACGGGAGGGTGGGGGAAGGACGTGCGGAAGGGCAGGATGGGGGTCGGTTCTGAAGGGATGACCCACTGCTGATTATGTAGCCCACATAGCTGCTCCCTACAGGAAGACATGGGGGATGGTCGCTTTATACATGACATCAAAACAAACAAATGTCATGACACATTAGGACTTTACAGCTTACGTAAGCAACCCTGCTGGAGGGGGGGACGCGGGATGATTGCAGTGACGGTGGCGAGCTGTTCCACGTACTCCATAAAGATGCCTATCCCCATATGGTTTGCAGTTGTGTGCCGAGCGATTCCACCAAATCTACCTAGTGTTAGCCTAATAGCGTAACTGCCCAAGTCATTTTTAACCTACTGTCAAAATAATATGTAATGCATTTGAAAAATAAATTTAAAAAAATCCCAGCCAGCCTGCTCACTGTTTTTACTATGTTGCTTCTCACACATCCAGGTCAGGTCAACTCCATTCTTATTTGATTATTTTTTTCTTGTTTTCTTAACAATCTAATGACTTGCTATTAGGCTAACAACAGATGCTCATTACGTTGACACGGGTCGTTTGTTTAATTCGTGAAATGCGCTGCCAAATCATCGATGATTGAAGTTGATGTGCATAATTCGTTGTTCGTATTTACGGCTACTTCCAGTGGGACTGTGTGCACAACACCACGGCTCTATTAATGGAATGCATTTTATAAGCAATATAACGCTCTACCTTATGGATACATGTTAAATATTAATTCTTGGCTCCATTGGTTTTTGTATCTACTGTATGTGGTGCATATATTACGCTTTACAAAAATCATTAAAAAAAAACATGATAGTCACAAACATGGCCCGAATATTGGTTGCATCTGCAGACACCTCACTCCTTTGTATTTTGGAGGAGATTGAAGCATTTGCACTGAAGCTGGGGATATCTGATCCTTCAGGCTCCACCCAAGTAGGCACATAGTATTTGTCATGTGACATGCATCAGAAAGAATGATAGTTACGTCGTGGTGGTCATGTGACCATGGCTTTAAGGCAAGGAGGAGTGGCAAGGGATGGGGGTACTTCTAGGAAAACCCTTATTGGCTTACTTGTGCCATCCTGGATCTCATCAGGACCTTGGCGGTAGAAACCGAAATACTGATCCACGTTGTCTGATTGCGTTGTCTAAAAGGTTTTGGCAAACACATACAGTCTACCTCTGCTGACTCTGCATGTTGTCCTCTTTAAATATCCCAAAGGAAAAGAAGTTCAAACCAGATTCATTTAAACCGGACCAAAAATATCAGGTAGTAGCCAGTGACAAGCGAGGTGCTAGGCAAACTACAAACTCTGACAAGCGAGCCATCTGTCACATTGGATAATGCTGCACATTAGTCAGCAAAATGGATTTTAGACCTCTTTCGTCTTTGTTTCGCTATAATCCTAATCTGTCAACCATACCACACTTGTCTGTGAAAACCATAAACAACACAGTTGACTTTGTACAAAAATCTACGAGGCTATTTATTATGATTATATATATAGAAATACATTTTCGCAACACATATAAAAACTGGCATAGGTATCAATCAATACATGGAGCTTTTACTAACATGGCGAAGAGGAAATAATGCAATGGCCTCATTATAAAATGATACATGTGGCTTGTCTGATGTTTGTAACCAACCATCCGTGTCACAATTGCAGAAGAATTTAATAAATGGAGCCAAGCAAACAGTCTCGCTGTTGTTTAGCTATGGTCTCATCATCTTCTTTGCCTTGCTGCTGCTTGAGCTGGGATGACCCATAAAGTTGCCTTGCATACTTGGATGTGTTTACCGCCCCCATCTCCACGCACCACCAAACACGGCGTTTTTTCCTTCCTCAGCCCGGTCGAGAACTGGCAACCTATTATAGCCCCTGATAACAACCAAGATGGCCGACGGTCTGGATAATGCCAGCTTAACGGCCGAGGCTTTGTTCAATATCATGCATCGCACAGCCGAATCGCCATGTGAATCGTTTTCAAAACAACCGAGCATTTACCTTTTCATACCAACAGTCCCAGTGTGAACACCAGAAGAATACCCACAATCCCCTTACTCTCCTCAGAGTGTCTGAACTGGGATGCCCCTGAAGATTTTGTGTGTTTACATACAACAAATTATGGCGGACAGCTAAGGTAGCCCAAAGCGACAAAGCCCTCAAGTGGAGCTTCTTGCTTAACGAAAGTACCCCTGAGCTTGTTAATTACTTTGCAAGCGTGTACAGGAAGTAGGCTAATGCATTTAGACAAGAGGACGGGTCTCTGTGCCTAATAAGACATTTTGACCTATTGCTATGGAAAAACCCATAATCAATAATTCAATCTGACGAGACTAAAAATGTCCATATGTTGTTGGAGGGGAAATTTAAAAAAGCTCAGAAGATCCTCAAAGCCAACACCCAATGAATACGTGCACTCGAGTTTGTATCGAAGGATTCCTTCGGCCCACCTCTGTCCTGCCCCAGCCTTTGCCTTAAACAAACACGGCTCTGCCTCCATTTCATAAATTCTTTAAACATCAAAGGTTCCTTTGAATAATTCATCCCTCAAGAGCAGATGATGGCCGCATTGCAGCTTTCCCTCTTGAAAGATTATTGCCTGAAATAACGGCGCCTTCGCCGGCCCTACAAATAGTAGACCGGAAAGCGTACGCGGTTGGCGTGCGACTTTTAATGGTGGCTCTCCATCCTCACCTTCAAATCGCTTGACGTCACCGCCGCGCGTAAACATGCTGTCTCGATTAAATATTGAGGGGTACTTCCCTCCCCCCGCGATAAAATCGGCGGAATAAGGCGGTGGCTGCTCGCGTTTTACTCATCACGGGAACTCTGATCAACTGGAAGATGTTGGTCAACAAGAACATCTAACACCAGAATAAAAGACAAAGAAAACAAACCATTGTTGATCTCATCTGAGTATTTAAAGCCTCACTTATCTTAATGCGATGAACGTAACAACTCTACAGTTGGCATCACGATTATCACACACTTCCCATGTCAACAAGTTTAGGCAGCAAACCTGTTGAACCTGAATGGCTTTCTCTTTCAGAACTACAGAAATACGTCAAGGCAGCAAACTGGACCGATTCGGGTAAAGACATTGCCGCGTCATTGGGACGGAACATACCAGAGAAGAAGTTCTTGGCTCGCAGGTAGCTGACACTTAGTCGAAGGATGGAGAGCTTGTCCAGACTGGCCGTGACCTCCTCTGGAAATGGAAGGAGGCTGGCCAACCTCTCCAGCTCCCCATTGAGGCGATCCCGGTGCCGCTTAGACGGGTTGGACTTTGCCCCCTCGTTGGACGGTTGTTTCACCCTACCACACAATATGAAACTATTGTTAATCATTCGAGCACAATTATTATTTTTTTCTTCTTGATTGTATACAAGCATGACTGCTTTTCCTTAGCCTATTGTGTTAATGATGGCTTTTTGAGGTTGATTCGGTTATGAAAGTCCAGTTTGCTACTTTTTGTTCCTCGTTTGCTTTTCGGTGCATTTTCCGTTTTCATGACACCTTTAAGATATCCGTCTTGTGCTTTCATGCCTTCCTTGATCTATGCTAGCCCTCAACAATCTGATCCGGTCTTAGTTTTAAGAATGGAAATTATCATGGTGATTTCATATTTGTTTTTACACTACTTTGTCTAAAAATGTAACTGTTGACCACCAAATTTTTCGCCAAATTTCTTTTAATGTTTCTAAAAGCCTTACAGTTGCCACTTGAAAGAACTCTGTCTGGGACCTGTTTTTTTTTTTCTTCTAAAGAATTAAACTGAATGACCATAATCTGTGACTGATAACATATTTTTTTGACAGCGGTTGCAGTACATTTTCTACTGGTCATTAAATTATAGTACACACCAAATTGTTGGCATGACTTTCAGTAAGCATCCTAAATATAAAGGCATGTAATTTGAAGATATTGCTGGATGATTAACAACTAGTCATTTCAGTACTGGACAGTTTGCACCCTGTGTATAACAAAATGCCCAGCAATGGGTGATTGTGGGGGGAATTTTCATCATACTGAGTGTTTTAGGCCCCTCCCCACGCCTTTTTGGTGTGTGTGTGTCTGTGTGTGTGGGATTTATTTGGTTTGCTTCTGGGGACAAAATATGAATAAAGTTGGCCAATATTAGAAACTACAATGCAGCACAATAGAAAACCATTGTACCATAATCAAACAGCAAGTGTAGCACAAACTATCCTGCAAATATTTATGACATTAAATTTCTAATGTTTTTTTTTTTTACAGCTCTTGTATTTTGTGTCCAAGGCCTTGATTCCTTAGAACATTGTATAATTAATATTGTCCTGAACAAAACACAGGGAATGAAGCCCTATTTCTGCTTTTCCAAAAAAATGTTCTTTTATCAGTGACTACGAGATGCGAGTATTCGGACTGCATCTTTGAAGAATGTCAGCATACTTGGCCTGCTTTGCTCTGCTGGCCTCCATGTTTGTGCTTGTTTTGTTTGTTTTCACCGCACACGTCATGTCACATATGCTCACTTAAGTGTGTTTTTAAAAACCCAAAACATTTCCAAATATGAAAAACACAATTGCCACTCGCCATTTTTGTTTTAAATTCTTCCGTAAAAGTGAACAATATCACCCATAAATGTTATTTAAATAATGTATTTGATGTTTGTAATGAATTTCTACTTTAAATGTACCCCTCGATTAAATCACATGATTAAACTCGTCTAATAGCATTTGTGTCAACCTATATGCGCATCATCCTTTTTTCCCCCAAAATATTTTTACCTTATTTTAAATAAATTTGTTTTAATGTTACGTGCATGAAAAAACGTATGAGAACACCTCCTACCAAATTTAAAGAACCAGAATAAAGCAATCTAAAGTGTTAAACGATATTGTCTATTGTTCGTTTTTATTTATTTGCAGTGGTAGAATTTGCAGAGCAGCTTGCAGCGTTAAAATTGTGTATGGATTTATTTTTTGATACATGTTTGTTTTGAAGGTCAAAATCCGGCCTTGGAAATAGCGGGCCAGCAACATAATCCTCAGGCATTAAAGAAGACATGGTGCACAACATTGACCGCAAAGCTCATTTGAATTGTAAACAAACACTTTCGATCAAATTTAGATCATATGGACTGTACTGTATTGTTAATGATTTTTTCCCCCGATTAAATCAGAAAGATTATTTGAAATATGCAAACTTGCATATATTTGATATTTCTTCTGTTTAAAAAAAAAAATCGACTAGTTTTATTTTTCTTCATGTAACAAACAATAAATCTAATTAGAAAAAAATAGAAACAACTTACGCTCTCTGTACCGGTTTTCTCCTCTTGCGTCCTGCGTACATGACGCTCCTGCTTATGTAAGCCTGATGAGCCGCAAACACTCTGCGCCTCTTTCTTGCGCTACATGGACGACCAGCGCAAATATTCCGCTTTTATTACAGCAAATCAACGCTACAAAAACATTTTCTTTTGAAATCAAAACAATCGAAAGAAACCACAGGCCTGGTTGTTGAAGAAAGCTTCCAACTGGACGGATTTTCGCTCCTTTAAAATTCACCAAAATGCTTCAGAATTGCCGGAATAATCCACAGTAGTTGTCCCATAGATGCACTTGTTCCAAGTAGGCACGCTCAATTTGTCACGTCCATGCGAGGTTACGGCCGTCACAAAAGATGCGCCAGGTGCACGCACGCGCGCCCCATCAGTCTTAAAGATGGTAAAAAACATTAAATTCGCTCCAGAAACGGAAACAAATATGAAAACAATTAACATGTTATACGGTAACATCGGCGCTGTGCTGAAAAATTAGCGGCCCCAATGCAAAATGCAGTGGAGGCAGGGGAAGGGGGGCGTTGGGAAGGTCCGCGGTGGCGCGCATTCCACCGGCGGGTACGCCCAGCACAGATTGAGGACGTGCTCGCGATCTCGCTCGCTCAGAGAGAAATTTATAAACGCTATAGCGGCCGGCGTGTGCGCGCACATGCGGGAGAGTCTCCTGGAAACATGGGCCGTGTGGGTTCACGTGAGCGCGCACCAGCGACCCTCCAGGACCAATGAGCGCAAAGCAGGAGCGATGAAGGTTTTACATGTGAATATGGGTCAGGGGTGAGGCTCTTACATGACTTGTCCATTATCCTCACTTGATTGTAATTTCCGTATGAATAATTAATATGTCGTCTTATTTAAAAATATTTGAGTGGTAATTTATCCGCCAATATGTTTAATTGCCGCCACCACAAATGGCTTATGGCTAAAAATTAAGGTAAACACTGCACAATTAATTTAGAATCCATGGATGGATGGATGGATGGATGGATTTAAAATTAATTGTGCAGTGTTTTTGTATATTGAACCATCCATGCATCCATCCATGCATCCATCCATGCATCCATGCATCCATCCATCCATGCATCCATCCATCCATGCATCCATCCATGCATCCATCCATGCATCCATCCATCCATGCATCCACCCATCCATGCATCCATCCATGCATCCATCCATGCATCCATCCATGCATCCATCCATCCAGAGATTTTCTTATACTGCATGAGCCTAGGCTTAATAAAACTCGAGAAACATATTGCCATTGAATATTGAACGACAGCCTTAAATGTGTCCATATAAAACTTTGACTCTCAATGGATTTGAGAGCAAATCAATGCATAAAACATAAGGTCCAGAGGCCTCAGTAAAATGGTGGCTACACTGTCATAGCAAGTGAGCGTGTCCATGCGGCCATATGACACGCGTGTGTTTTGACAGGGCACAAAGACACACAAGATGCGTCTCCGTGCGCAAATGCAAACATTGGGGTCACATGACCGCTTTGCACACCCCTTTAGGGTGCACACACACACACACACACACATGGAAAGAAACACAAACATGTGCACACTAAACTAGGCCAGTGAGCCAAAGGGTTGTGTTGTTAGTGTGAAAGGTTCACTGTCAACAGATTTGCTCTCGTTCACACACACACGCGCACGCACACACACACGCAGATGATGGTGATAAAAGTTGAGAGGACACCAAATTGGTAAACAAACATGTGCGATCCAGGATTTTTTTCCTCTCATGAAACCTTCAATGTTGAATTCAGTGAGAGCAAGGACGAAATACGTGTGGAAAATCAGATTTACAACATCCCAAGTGGATGTCAGCAGTGGCCATAGCCACTATGCTGCACACTGCTTCCACCTCTTCAGATGCTGGATGGTGAACCTGAATTTCTCAAAGCTGCCCGGAAGTAACTCTCCATGTCTATATTGAACTCCTCACATGCCTTAAACCTTTTCTTCAGTGACCACCAAAGCTTGGGTCCCATAATATAAAATATAATATAAAAATGAACAGTAGGTTCCCACATCTATGGAAAGTCGCTTGAGCATTTTAACCAATATTTTTTTTTTTAAATCCAGTTTGGGGTCAATGTTCGAGTATCTTTATTGTCCTCACTAGTAAGACAATAGACTCAAGAGTTTCAAGAGCACACTTGTAGAATGGCCCACCAATAGAACAACTGTGTCTTATTTTTGTTTTGTTTTTTTACTATTAGCGACTCTTTTGGACAATGTTATTGCACAATTAAACCTGAAAGATACTGTAAACTGCTGTGCTTGCACTGGAAGAAACACTACTAGATGGTACAACCACTAGTAAGCATAATCTAGTAACCTCCTGTATCCTATTTTAGTAGCACCAAAATATAGTAGTGCAGGGGTGTCAAACTCATTTTTTTTGTGGGCCGCATCACCCTCAAATTCCAATGACAGGGGCGAGAGAAATGACTTGTTGGATATAAACAAAGGTTGACTCGAGCACAAACATTTGACTATAGCGCTCTCTAGCGGATAGATACAGACAATGCAGTCTGTATTGACAACAGGTACGTTTTAATTAATTTAGAGAATATTTAAATCCCGTGAACAAAATTAGTAAACGATACATAAAAATACCATATTATATATAAATAAAAAGTCACACTGCTCCGTTTTAAAATTATATGCATATATTCATATTTATTAAAAAATATTATACAGTAGACAAAAAAAGATAACTGACACATAATAATAATGACTAAAATAACTGGGTTACATGCAAGTGAAGCAAGTTACTGATACATGAATTTGGCTGAGGTGTCTTTAGTGGCTCCAGTCTCGAAACAGTACGTCCCTAAGGCTTGGTTTTAGTTCAAACTGAGTGATCACATCAACCTGTTTTTCCTCCATCTTTCACTTAGCCATTGAGATAGATACTGTAGGCAAGATAGATAGACAGAAGATAGATTGATGAATACAGATCAATACTGGTCAAAGCTGCCACAATGTCTGAGGAGGGTGTTCACAGTGAGATGCGTATGCTGGTTGGGATTCCTGGCATTTTATTAAGTGCACTTCTTGCAAACGGAAAAGCCACTGAAGAAAATGTTCCCTTAACGAAGGATGCAAAAACACAAGTTCTTATCAAGGCCACCGATTGGACACTTTTTTTTTCTTCAATAGCGTAAAGGTAAAAGCAAGGGAAGGCAGTACAGCATGCCAAGTAAAAATGATGCTAGCTTGCAAGCCTTGCAACAAAAGTCCATGCACTAGTACACACAGTGGATATCGATGTCCACCTGCTGTTCTACACAGATGCTCTACAAAGCAGCATGGGAGAAAGCCAGGAAATGCCAGGCAGTGTGAAAGCAGTTACAAGTACTTTATCTCGCCTGAAGGGGACATCCTTTACCAATCCTTTCAGAAGAAGTAGCTCAGGCCCATGGAAAAAAATCCAAAGTCCATCTTGAGCTCTATCATTGTTTCAAGTGCATTAAAATAGTGCTACCTCGTGATTATTTTATCCATTTGGCTGCGGCGTCACATTGCTACAGATGTGCACCATACACAGCTGGCTGAAAGTCTTCCCATACATAGGAAGAAAAAAAAAGTCATATGTACTGTATCTTTGTATGTTGTGTATGTATGTATGAGTATGTATGGGTAATTTGGTGTCACGTGCCCGGTGAATGGCTGGCAACCAATCCAGGGCATAAACTGAAAAAAAAAAGATGATGACAGAAAATTACTGGATGGACTCAAAAGTTTTTAACCATTTTTTAACCATTAAATATTTCATGGTCTATTTTAGATAATTTAAAACTATATGCTTGATTCATTTCTCAAATGTATGTAAATTTTAGACTTTGGCTAGGGTGGGCCAGTGTGTGTGTGTGTGTGTGTGTGCATGTTTATACACACACACGTACACACTTTATATGTATAGCCTTTGTTATGAAACAAAATGAATCTTTGGCTGTTTCCATTCACGTCTTCATACTTCATTCGTATTATCTGGAAATTTAATGCGAGTAAATATGGCAGACACAAGAGAGCATATATGTGAAAGTATGTGCGAGGGTTGGCTTATAAGCGCTGATACTGCATATGCGGGGATGGGGGGGGGGGTCTGGTCTGCTGCCAGCAACACTTGCAGGCGCATGATTGACGAGCGAAGAAGCCTTCTCCGTCTAAGTGGAAAAACAAAAATGAAACGTAAGACTATGCAAAGGAAAATATATGCAAGCCGTATACTCCGCATTTGAGCTTAGCGTGGCGGCTCATAAAATTTGAGTATTCTACTTTTGAAGACATTCATCTGTGATGAACAGTCTGACTAAAAAACTAATTTGTAGTCGGTCATGAAATACAACTAATTGACTTTTTTTAAGCGATTTGCTTTTTAGCTAGCAGTCTTTATAGCTAGTAGTCTTATTGGATGATGAAATAAGACTTATGCTGCTGTCAGTTGCAAAAAGCCCGACACCACTACACTATGCCCAGCACCGCACCACAGGGCCTCCAATGAGTTTCCATCACAACAGCCAGATTGGTAGATAGATGAACTGTAATCAAGCTTGCGTTGCATTATTCACACTTGCAGCGTGTTGTAAAATTTCACAATGTCAGCCACGATGCAAAATACGAATTGATGTAGCGTCATCGCAAAGTATCTTGTTTTGGGGCTGGGCTAACGGGAAAGTGTTTATAAAGGCTTAAACATTTTGGGGTGGATCTGCTCACGGAAAAATGGACTCAGTTTTTCTGGAAATTCTAGCAAATCGGTCAACTCAACGAACAAGACGAGCCTGAACATGTGTTTGTACCTGCACATATCATTCTTGGTAGCACTGAAGGTTAAAGCCTAGCTCCGGCGTTGACTTGTTGGACAGCGGGATCATGAGATTGATGTTGGGGTTTTCCTGGCTGATGGACGAGGTGCCCACCACAGGCTGACTGCTACCCCACTGGATGAAGCAGTCGCCCTTCAGGGGACTCTGGTTCAGGCACGTTTCCCTCTGGCAGGACGACTCTGCGTACATGCAGCTGCTGTGATTGGCCACCTGGGCGCACAGCAGCGATCCCTGCTGAGCGTGTTCCAGCCCGTTGACGGCCCTTGGCCAGGGGCCGTCACATGGGAATGTTTGGTTTTCCGAAACCGGGGCTTTGTGCGTAACGGGTGCATTGGGCAGTTTATACTGGTCCTGGGACCATGGAGGAGGGCAAGTTGTTGGATCAGGCATGGCGGTATTGTGGTTGTTAAAGTCATTGCAAGGAATCGAGGACGGCGTCACAGAGTAGATGTTATTCTGATGATGTTGAATGGGCTGCTGTTGCCGCCGCTGCTGCTGCTGTCCAAAGTCTGGACCGCGAACCGGAGCACCACCAGAAGAAGAATCAGGCACAACAAGTTCTGGGAGTTCTATTTCTGGGCTGAAAATGTCTGGAAGTTGCAGCTGCTGAAGATCAGCCCGGTGCTTATTTGCAGCTCCCGGTAGGGGTCCGCAGTGGGAAAGCTTCTGGCCGACGACGAAAGCCGAAGCAGATCCCGCTGAGTGGAAGTTGTTGGGCTGAGGGAAAGCCCCGCTCTGGGACGTCGTGGGGAACTGCTGCTGTGGTTGCACGAATGCGTCCTGCTTCAGGCACGCGGCGGGGCACGGGTCACCATTCTCTTTGAACAAAACGGAATCGATTTGGTCGAAAATCTCGTTGATGAGGACATTGTCCAACTCGGACCGCACGTTGTCCTGCTGGTCACCCTCCTGACCCAAGCGCTTGAGCGACTCCTCCCATTGCATTAGCTCGGAATCGTCCACCTCCAGGTTCTCCAGGGCGCCGCAGAAGTCGCCCTTCTGCGCCATCTCCTGCAGGTTGTCAATCACAGCCATCACCGACTGCTTAGTCTCCTCCTTCACCACGGCGGGGCTGCTGAAAGAGGGCCCCGCTCCAGTTTCCTTCCAAGCGTTACTAGGCACGCTCACCAGCGCTCGACTGTCCATGAAGATTTGATCCAGAGGAAAAGCCACCTCTGGCGTGGGCTTGTAGGCAGACTCGTCCTGATTGAGGAAGCAGTCCAGTAGTGAGCGGGGCAACTGCGACTTCTTGCTGGCGCCCATGTCATCATTATTGTTGAACATTTTGTTGAACTGTATCTGCGTGAGGTCCATGGTCGGGCCGGTGTTGTAAAGCACAGCCTCGCCCGTGGTGAAGCTGAAGGGCAGCTGCATCCTCCTCTTGAGGAGGTAGTCCTCACCCTCAGCGTTGCTGCAACACGCAAAGCGGAGGTCGGGTTAGTTGAGTAAAGACAGAGATGATTAAAAGCAGACAAACTTTGTGATTGATATATTTTACACTCACACTACAGCTCGCTGATAGGCGATGATGAAGTCAGGTCTCCCTCCTTTGTAGATCAGCTTGGCGTTGGCTTTGACCCAAACCCAGCTTCCCGACTTACTCAGGAGACGGAAAGTCGTCAAGCCGCTTTCTCCAGTTTTTATCACTGTAAAAACATACACGTGGTGTTCTGTAATTAGCAGGAGCAGCATTTGGCGAGGCTTTCAATTCACCTCCCAAATGATCAACTGACATACTTCGAAGGTGGTTGTCGGCACAGTACATCATGTCGGCGGCGTGGATAAACTGGTAGCCGGAGCCTTTCATGCAAAGCTCTGTCTCCGAGTAGCCCAAAATAATCTTCCCCCTGCAGGAAAGAAACCAGGTCACACAATTTCCCGGAAGAAATGAGGGATGGAAGTGTTGTCTGTCACCTGCTGTCAACGCCCATCGGAGTGAAGTCCAGCTTGTGCTTGGTCTGAAAGAGCAACATTTTGGAGCGGATCTCCACAATGGACGAAGACTGGACGGGCATGGCGATGGCAAAGAGCGCAAGCTGAGGGTGGCCGTGCGACCCGTTCTCCCTGTAGACGTTTTGGCCATGAAGGTACTTGAGACGTCCCTGGAACTTGAGAGCCTGGCGCAAAGATGACAGCACAATTAAAGCAGGCGACTCGTGAGGACATTTGTACATTGGTGATGGCGACCCTCACTAAAAAGCCAGATGAGTTGTCCAGGAGGCAACGGAAGCGACACACAAAACTTCTCTCCAGGAAGGACGAGTTCTCCGGAGGAAGGTGATCGGGATTGTAGAACTCTGTGTTCATGCATTCTTCCAAGTCTGACAAGGCGAGAAGAACGCACCAGCATGAGTACTTCATAATAGTGTTCAAGAATAGCCGAGCAAAGCTAAAGAAAATTTTTTTTTAATTGAAGCTGTTTATTCCATACACACAGAAAAATATAAAACTTTATAGAATGACTGGGCCGCAATTTTCCCTGATTTTTGCTTTGTATGGTTTTGTCAATTACTTGATGTTAAAAGATCCAAGGCCACATACCTTGTCCATCTATAGCAGGTGAATTCAGAGCAAAGTTGAGGTTCTGCTTGAACGTAGAACGATCGTCCGTGTGGATGAGCTCAAAGACACTCTGGTGGACCACGTCCGACTGCGCGGGGGGGGAAAAAAAAACATTTCAGCCGACAGTAGTGGGCTAAAAAAAATTCTAAACAAATATTCACCTGCTGAAAGCCAAGGTACTCTTTAATGGTGGGCGACACGTAGAACACGGACCCCTCAGACGTGACCACCACTACGAAGCCATTCAGTGCCTGCAACGTCGCACCTTAGTGTCACTTTTTCTAGTTGTCAACATGGAAGAAATTCTGGTTTCCCAGCATAATTAGACTTGGCTATTACCTGAAGCAGCAGGTCCCCCTCAGAGAAGCCTTTGGTCGCCAAGTTGTTGCCATTGGACACGTTGGCTCCAGTTAATCCACAGCTGCTGCTGTTCTTTATTGTCGCTGCAAGAGTGATGAAGGGAAACATCACAAGTGGGATACTTAGTGGCCTTAGCATGCATGGCACTTGCTCAGTTTGAAGAGGTTTGCTTGTACAGCTGCTGTGTTTATCCACTCGGTGGCAGGAGAGCAAAAAAATGTGCCTTGGCTTGGTTGAGGCAAAAACTTGCCTTCCAAAAGGAGGGAAAGAACAAGAGGTAATATTTGACCACTTGCATATTTTCCATCCCACAAAACAAAACTCTAAACCTGGTTTGCATGTACGTGGTCGAGTCCAAAGACTAGCCAGGTCCACAGCTGCGTATTTACTTTGGCATCTCGTGCCACTATTGTGTAAGCACATCACTGTTATGGGCGGAGCTGCTTATCAGTGTTCATCAGACTGCAATTCAAAGGACTATTGTAGCTTTTGGAAAACATGAAGATCATTTTATGACCTACTCCAAGCACGATATTTTGTTTGACGGGTTCTTTTCCCTCAACTGCAGATGGAGTAGGCTTGGGTGTAGCGTAATCTATTACGAAAAGGAGGTCATGTCATTAAAACGTTTTAGTTTCATTGACTTGTTTGTCTAGCGCCAACACGAGGGTATTGAGACCGCTCACTGGTGTTTAGTTGAAATTTCTCACATGCACAACAATAAAAAAAAAAAAAATCTCTTCCTGCATCTGTGTGAAGCTTTCGTAAGCAATCGCTTACAGGAGAACTTCCCTGATGGCCACTATGGGAACATCCCAGGAAATGGTCTTTTCCAAATGGACCATCCAGTCCAGTCACGCCACCCCTACCTCCCACACACACAAACAAACTTGAAATACAACCCTTAAATGTAACCACTAGCTCTAGTATGTCATCAGAAATAACAAGTATATCACTTTCATGGTTCAGATTGAACAAAACCGCCCAAAAAAATGAATGCAGCCAGGCCGCTCCTATTCCATATCTGGAAAAACCACCAAGAGTCCGTCAACTGTTTTTCCCCTCCCTCCATTCAGACCTCGCGTGAGTAAGTGGGCCTCTCAGGGGCCTCGTGTTTGTTTTCATTGGCGTTCTCTTCCCCAGCGGTGAACCTTCTCTTCCATCTCTTTCCATTATTAACCCGCCTGACAATTTCTGGTGCCGCTCCGTGCAAACGTCCAACAGGAATTCCTCGCAAGATGGGCTTGATGCCTCGTGGATCCTTGCCAGCGTCTCTCGCAGACAAGAACATGTTTTAATTGATCATTTCCTGCTTTTTTGCTCTTAGGAAGCACAAGTCAGAGTTGCAGTCCTGCCTGACTTTGTTATCGGGCAACAACAAACGAGATTAGTATAACAATGAAATTTGTTTTCCATTGTTTCCAATTACAGAATGCTATGCAGCTTTGGGAAAACACACACTCTTGCCACAGAGTAAGGCTCATATTATGTGCAAATCAAGTTAAGCTTATGAATGTCAAGCACGTTCCAAGTTACTGTAGTAAAAATAAGTCTGAGTAGATGACAAATTTGATTTCAACCAAGTCGAGTAACATGTGGAGTCCAACATACAGATCGATTACATTTTTTTTTTTTTGCACCCTGTCAGAGTCAAGTCACGTTTTGAGTAACACATTTTTGGGGCCAAAACCTGTTTTTCATAGTTTTTCCAGTCCTACCTGTGATTTTTACTCAGGAGGAATTTGTATTTAAATAATAAAGTGGTGTTCCTCAAAGCTCTTTACAGTGAATTCTTCATCCACATACTGATGTCGCAGCATGACATATTGAAAATATAACCGTTAAGCGTAAACAGGCAAGCTTGTCAAATCGTGAAAGCGCAACAAGTCCCAAGATTTAAAATTGGCCTTGCGGGTCTAACTCGATTTAGTGACCTGACCTCAGGCAATATCTTGCTTCATAGAGTTCTGTGAAAAACAAAAATAAGGGGTATTTCAAAACAATGCATTTCTCCATAAGAGGAAAGCCTTTGACCAACAACGAAAAAAAAAAAAGCCTACATCATATTTAACTATAATCTCAAAATGCATCCAGAAAGCTCCTTCTAGTCTTTTTTTAAACCAAGTGTAACGTGACACCACGAGAGGCCCTCTTTTCTGGAGCTTCCTCTTTGCAGATGAGCCATTATGGGATTGGAGAAACAAACGCGTTTGACTGCACACTAACATTGCCGTCGCACTGGAAACGAGCTGGGTTCGAAATGTCCGACGCCAACCATCGTTCTTTCGTTAAATCCATTGCTGGGAATTTGAGTGAAACTTGTGCAGTCTTCTCGAGAGTGCTAACTTGTTGTCTGTCACTGGGGCAAAAGGGAGAGTCAGGAGGGGAAGAAGTGGGGAGAGGCGGGGCCAGGAAATGCAGTCACGGCTTGGAGATCTGCCAGACTGCGAGCGAGTATAAAGCATGCCGGCAATGCAAAGGGGGATATTATCTTGATTTGAAAACATTTAGTTCCAGTTGATCCTGTACAGAGATTGCTGTTCACACGCATATGTGCAAGGGAAAAGGCTGCAAATGGCAGCCAGCACAGTTTCTGGGTTTGCTTACTCCAGAGGTTCAACCCTCCTCTCCTTCAGTTGTGTGACAAATCACACAGATTACTTTCAGGATTTCCACACAGGAAACAAACCTATTTAGGTGATTCAACAACAGTGTCATGGCAATGTTTCGGGGAAAGGGAGGGGAAGTTGAACTAGACCTTTTCTTTATGGAGAGTGAAGTTTCCTGATTCCTGCGATCCTGTTGGCACTTTTGCAAGTGTGCTTTACTTATCTGAAAAAATAAAAACTCACTAAAATGTTTTGATTTAAGGGAAGAACGTGCTCTAGGGTCGGGTTAACCTCGAGAAGGCACATCTACATGATTACATGCTACTCAGGTCACATGAAGGTGGAGGTGGTGACTGGTGTATGGCAACAAACATCTGGCCTTTGGATAAACAAACTGACCGGCTCTTTGTATCTCCCAGAGGAAAAACCAACTTGCATCAATGTGATGATTCTTATCAATTTCCTACTTTAAAAAAATATATATATATTGGGAGAAAAAAAAAAAGGGAAACTTGCTGTCGTTGGCAATATCTAAATCAGATGCCTTACAATGTGGGCAATGTAATTTTAAACATGTTAACAATATTGCCACTTGCAAATGCGAATTGTCTTCAACAACACTACAGATATAAGTACATAGTTTCATGTTAAAACAATTTTTAACAATATTTAAAATAAGATGGACTAATAAATATCAATCTTTAAACAACACCTTTCATGGTCAATCTTTCAAACAGTAAGACCCACTTTATATTACCATACAAAGCAAATAAGCCAAATAAATCTTGATTTTGTTGTTGTTGCTATTTTGAAGCCTCATTTGATAGAATTGTTGGTTGTTTTTAAAACATTCAAGTTTGTCAGGGTTGTTAACAATACTCTGCGGTGAATTAAATTTAGAAGAAATTGATTTTCCCTTATAGGAACTTCAAAACTTTGCCCATAGGATTTATAGATATTGCAGCACTTTAATACTGTATTCATACTTTAATGAGTGCTGAAAACTCCAAACCAATTGGAAATTAACAAGTACCTCGGAAAGGATCACATTTGATTCTAGGGAGTTACATTATTGTGTTTTCTGCTTTGGCACAACAATAATCTGAATAAGACTTGAGAATTGATAGAAATGAAAGATTGTTGTCTTTGATAACTTCTTGAACCCTCAAACTGAGGCCAAAGGCATTGTGGGGTGAGCTGGATTCCCATACACATACGCCATGTAGTACTTGGGAGGCCCAAACCTCTGCGGAACGGGTGTATGGTAACAATGAAAACATGATTAAAAGTGGTTACTTGCATTCTCACGCCATCCTTAAACATGGAGTCATGAATCAAGAAGTTAAGTCTTGTCCACGAGCTGAGTCTCCACCAGAGCGGGCTTCCCCTTGTACGCACTACCTCCGGGGAGCCGCCAGGACACAACAAGCCACTCTTTATTTCTGTTCCATTCGTGTCATGTGTTTGGGGATGTGCGTACATGCTTTAGATATCCCAAACACTAGCGGACGAGGCTGTGTTACCACATCGCCCCTGATTGTTAACAGGCCTTGGACGTTTTCAATGAGACATTTTTTTTCCCCCACTCTCTTCTTTCTTTTAACACAAATATGTCAGCAGCAGCGAGCCACAAGGCTTTGGAAAAGCTCCAGCTAGGCCTCATAAAGTCACGCTACAAAGTCCAAAGCCATAAATAGCTTGTCGCACACTATCGGCTCTTTAAATTTCCCGCGTAGCGCCGGCCGCATTTGTTTTTTTTCTTCCACTCGGCGATTTTGCAAGATCTTTGTCTGAAGTTCCGACATGTTCCCACTTGAGCGCCCATCCACGACTGGTGTTGTGACCAGGAGTACCTCGCCAAGGCAGCCCAAGCGATCTCACGCAGACACACAACAAAAGCATGTGGCGAGACATTGTGTCTTGACTCGTGTATAATCGCTATATGCAAAGAAAGTTGATATAATTACAAGTATGGCTGTGTTTAAATCATTTCAGTCCAGTGGAAGAGTTACCTCTGTGATTGTGTTGAAAACAAAAGTGTCATAAAGTGCACAACTGAAATAGTTCCTAGGAATCGCCCTTGATATTGGATGTGCATAGAATTCACACAATTTCCAAAAATTATGGCGGTATGATTTATTCGTTTAATTGGACAGGCTAAGCCATCCGGCTGTTTTTTTTTGTTTTTTGTTTTAAATCAATCTCAAAATGTCAAATATGATCATATAGATTTTATGAACAATAATATGAGTAATGTAAGACAGGATAACTTCTAATAGTCAACATAAGCCATGAAGGAAAAATACCTTAAAATGCAATTTAAGGCATACCCTCTTCTTTTGAATATGGAAAGTGAATTACAAAAAATAGTCCATGTCCACATCTTTGAAAAAGAAAAAAAAAAAAAAAGAAAGGGAGCGACGGAATGCAACAGTCTTGCATCTGATATTGATTATTTTGCAAGGAATTAAATGTGGTTCACTAGTTTAATCTTCTATTTTTAGACAAAACCACAGAAGACATTAAACTACAGCCACCATATTAAGTCAATGCCATTGGATGCACATATCTAATTAGAATAAACCTCTGGTTGCGCTCATTGTATCTTTTATTTCTTTGCACGACCGCAATAAGCAATACATTTGTGATGACGGAGGGCGGGTGAAGATCGGCAGGTGTTGGCTTGCAAATGACTGGCGTGATGAGGCATGTGATTTGGACGCAGCGTGTCCTCCATGCTGCAACGTTCGAGGTAAAGACAAGTCTTTTTGAGCACAGTGAAGAGCAGAGAAAGAATTATTTTGCTCAAATGACACCGTCACGTAAGCAGTAGAAATAGAACATAATGAAAGATTCTTTGAGCCATTGCATTTACTTTCCCCCCCCCCCCCCCCCCTCTCAAATTGTATTCCTTTCCCACAGTGTCACAAAGCATGAAAACTGTGCTTGCATTCACCGTAAAACTTGATTAAGGATGTGATTTATTTACGCTCCAACGTGACTGCTGCTATTTGTCCCGAAACTTAGGGGCAAAGGGAGCAATCTAAGTAAATGGAGACGTGCATTTTCCAAGAATGGGGATGTTAGCAAAAGGGAACAAACAACCATAGTGCGAGTCAGATCCATCAGCTTCGTTAATGTGTTTTTCCTCGACCTCGAGTGCCTCGAAAAGGTCATTCGTATAATCCTGCCAAGAGAACATATTCTCTTTGGCGAGAGTAAATATTTATCAGACTGCTTGTATGCGCTGTGGTTCTTGCATATACAATACAGTATACAATTAACTCATAGCCAACTTTAGAGTTTTTTTTTTTCTTAATTACAAGTCATCGTCATTAGTTTTTGGTTTAGTGTCGTGACAAAAAGGTAGAGTTCTAAGTAAGCTTCGGATATATTGAACCAAATGAACCAAAAGAAAAATGGTTCAACGTAAAATAATGCAATGACATGCATGAGGTCAAGGAGCACATTATTAATTGAAAATACAAAGACACATATACAGAATGAGAGCACCAGCATTTTCAGACATGACGTCATCCACTGGTATGTCATTTGGAGTTCCATGAAATGTTTTAAATCAAATGATCCATAACCTGGAGGATATTTTTTCAAGCAGCTGCCTTGATCCCATTTTGTATGTGCATTTCAGCCAGCCCACATGCATAGTTATGAATTTTGGCCACTTTCAGGGCGGGGTTGGTGTTGAAAGAAAGAAAGAAAAAAAAAACCCGACTTAATGTCGGACCTTGGAAAGACAGCAATGAGAAAGACTGATGATGCAACTCTAACAACAAAGCAGGCTGTGGGAACTGGTGGCACCGGAATGTCACGACACCTGTGACGAGTAAAACGCCTTGGCTGTAGTCATCTTTCATTCTCAACAATCAATCGACTGTGTTTCTGTATGGATGTAGGTCTTAGCTAAGGCCATGTTGGTCTTCACACACCAAAACTATTACTTAACAGTCCCTTGGGTATTTCAAATAATATATAACCAATACAATCATTTGTGTTCTCTTTGCAAAGGGTTTAAGAACAAGAACTCACCTTTGAAATAACTCTTGACTCGCAGGTAACCCACACTGAGGCGAAGGACAGACAATTTGTCCAGACATGAGCGAATGTCTTCAGAAAAGGGAAGCAGGTCCGTCAGCCGGTCCAGCTCCCCGTTCAGCCGATCCCGATGGCGCTTGGACGGGTTGGATTTGATGACTTCTCTCCCATCGTTAATTTTTTTTCTGGGGATCAAGAAAGGGGGAAAAAAAATGACAACTTCCCAAATGAGGCACAATTCTTAAATGCATAAAAGGAAAGATGCTCTTGATCGTGAAAGGAGACCTAATTATCACCACTGCATGACTTGCCGCTGAAGTCTGTCTGGACTTCAAAACAAATATTTTGTCACTCAAAACTATAACTAAAATTAAAAAATATCTGGTGGCACGTTTTTGCATCTAAATGTCCTTGACAAGATAGCCAGAATGAAAAGGGTGGTGGTTGCTCATGTGGTCTGAATCTGTACAAAAGGAAAGAATAGAAAATAGGAACTGTAGTCAAGTTAGTTTGATATTTCAGAATGATTACCCAAGGAAACAATTTCTAATGAACATTGCGAATTGCGGCCTGTTTTATGGTACAGCAGCTCTCTCCTTCCTTCCTTGCCAAGGCCATTCCTCATTCCGCCAGTTACTAAAACAGCAGTCACAATTGACCTATTTAAAGCAGCACTCACTCGACTGCTCGGCTGTCGTTTACGAAGAGGCGTCCAAGTGCCTAATGCTCGCACATGACTCTGAAATCGGACACGCATGCGCCGGTTGAAGAATCACAGAAACGTCTTGGATAGCCACTACTGCCATTATTACTATTATTAAAAAGCTATGAAAACAGCAAGTTGTTCACAACAAGGTTGAAAGTTTACCGCGTCGTAAACGCAATTGTTTCTTGTTAAGATGACTAATTAAGACGTAAAGGGATTTTAAACACTCTGCTACTGCAAACTACCGTCTTGGCTTAAATAACGTTGGTTTCATTTCAAAATACTTGGTGTGAGGAAGTGTGAAAAGCAAAATGCATTGGACTTATTAGCCTCAATGAGACGGGCCAACAACAATGGAAGAAAAAAAAGTCTCCTACGTATATTTGGATTTTGAAAAGCCGTGTAAAAGCTCAACATGCTCTTACCCCTGTGTTACCTCTTTTCTAACCCAATGTTTTGGTCATGCGATCAGGTTACCTCCTTTGAACGGGGCATTGGTTTGTGGTCTGTGTTCTGCGCATGCTCCGCAAGGAATCATAGTCTTTTGAGTCCAGGAAGTTTTTTCAAGCACGGCCATTTCGCTTAGTTGCAACAGAAGTCCTGACTTCGACGCAATTACTAATGTTTTCACGTTAATTTCGGTCTCCATGGTGAAAATGACACTTTGTACATAGACACACATGTATATGCCCATGTAACTGGCACGTAACTCCAGAAATGTACGAGCAGAGGTAAACAAACATGGCGAAACTCACACGCAGCCACGTGCAGCACAGCAGCACACTTTTGGAGCAAGGAGGAAAACGACTGCTATATTCTAGTAGTGAGTGACGTGAATATTATGTTATTACTATGTGTTAGGTAATATACACACGTATACATATACATAATTATACATATACATAATAAAAATAAAATAAAATTATATATATATATATATATATATATATATATATATATATATATATATATATATATATATATATATATATATATATATATATATATATATATATATATATATATATTATTTATATATAATATAAATTAAGTTGTTGTCACTATGGCAAATGCACAATGCACCACATTAGCACACTATTGTTTTGCACTAAAAGCCGGTTGTTTACTTTGACACACAAACGCAGCGCCGACCAGCCTTAGTAGAATGACTCAGCGATGCAGGTTTTTTTGCTTTTTTTGGCTGCTGACCAACACCGAGTTGGAAGAGGGACGGTTTATAAAAGCCTGCTGTGGTTTACAGAGAGATTTATAGGCGATTTAAAAAAAAAAAATGAAAATAGAGCTCTGTATTCAAGTCATGGAAACATCAGAGGTGGGGGGGACATCAAACATTTGAGACTATAAATTATTCACTTTTTTTTTTTAAATTACGCTTAATAGTGAAACATTATCTCAAAAAATTGGAGAGCCAGGTGTCAGGTGTGTATCAGCATGCTCATAGTGAAACAAAGACTCGAGAACAAAAGGCCACTGTTAACCCTGACTGGGAGTTGTTTTACTTGGCTAATCGCCACACCGTTGTGTTTGAGCGGTGTGTCTTGCGCATGTGTGTGTGTGTGTACGTGGAGAGTGATAAAGGTTGCATTTTAGTAAGTAATGAATGTGTATGACTCAACAAAACAAATATACAGTTCGCCATTTTAAAAGAACCATATGTTTCAAATCTTAGAGGAAAATGTAACCTCTTTTTACATTTATTTGTATCGGATCATCACTACCTCCCACCTTCCAATATTTATTCTTCACCGTCCTGAAAAATATTTTAATATGGCAACACAATTTAAATGTGTTATTTTACCCGTTATGAACATCAAACCAGTTGAACTACATGGGATTTTGCAATGCGAACATGTTTTCACCTACCACAAGGATTACTTCAAACATCTTTGTGTTGCTGGTTTTTTTTTTTGGTGTATTTAGTTCGTGCTTCAGACCATTCAGATCACTATCTGACTAATATCCAAGTTGGTGCTCCCTACAGATACAAGATACCGTATTTTCCGCACTATAAGGCAGACCTAAAAACCTCAAATTTTCTCAAAAGCCAACAGTGGACCTTATAATCAGGTGCGCCTTATACATGGACCAATATTGAGCCACTACAGCAGGCGTGTCCAAAGTCCGGCCCGCGGGCCAAATGTATATATCTTATATATATGGACAAAGTTTTAAAATGGGCCGATTATTGAAGGTGTGCCTTTAATACGGTGCGCCTTACAGTGCGGAAAATACGGTACTAGCGAAATACTGCTGTCCAGAAAATTTATTTTTACAAGGAAATCATTGAACTACTTCCCCTCTTCGGGTCGAGACATGAAATTGTGTCCTAAATAATGGAATTTTTGGATGAAGTACACCAGTGTGCATATGCTAATGGATTCTGACTGGTGCGACTGGGAATTACAGCATGGCCATAGGTTTTTTTTCAATAACATCCTAAAAAGCCAGTCAAGAGAAAATGCATAAGGCTCATAAAAGACAATCTGGATGAGGCTATCTGTGTAGGAATGCTCCCGGGTGGCGACCGCGGACGTTTTATAGCGTCTGCTCAATGGTGCCTTTGTGCGTCCCAAGTCAAGCTGGCCATCCAGGGGGAAATCAATGTCCACATCTTCAGACACAAGCTCCCTTTTTATTTTGGGATACAAACATTGGGAGCTGTCTGGCTGTATGCAATTTGCCAGGCGAGTGCTGCAAACATGCAATGTCAACAGCATAAACCACGACAGACACAAGCATGCTATAATTCTTCTGACAGAATGAGTTAAAATTGGATCGTGGGCATTTTAAGTGACATGGCCATAAGCATAGTTTATCATGCAAGCCACCATGTTCTCTTTAGTCTTTAACTGAAATACATGAACTCCCATGTTTTTCTGTATTTGGGGTCACCAATTATTAAATGCTTTTCCTCCTTCTGACCTATTTATCCGGGCTTGGGAGAGGCACTAAATTGGACTGGCTTGCTTTCCCCCAGAAGCTAGATAAATTTACGGCAGAACCTGGTATTGTCTCTCATCCAAGTATTGAGCAGGCATGACCGTGCTTAGTATCTGATATCAGACAATCTGACACTGTCAGAGTAGTTTGGCCATTAGTCAAAGGCATATACTAGTATAAAGACACAAATGCTAAGACATAAGTTCATAATTCACCTCATCAATCGGGCTGGACGTGAATGCTCAGTATCAATCCATCACTTCACTTTTTTGGGCATTTTATGGCTGGTGCGACTTATACTCCGGTGCGATTTATAGTCCGAAAATTACGGTAGTTGGGCTGCATAGAACATATCATTACAAAGAATATTTTGTGGTTGACTTCCCCTTTAACAACACGTACAGGAGGAGCCCAATGAAGCACCAACGTCCAAAGTACAATAAGGCAGAAAAATTGTGAGCGGGTTACACTGTCAAGTAGAGAGGAGTCGTACTACAAAACATGTGCATGCATGCCACCACAAACAACTTACACAAGTGGGACTCCCAAACTTTGTTTATGTAATCAGGCGCTCAGTTACTGGGAATGCTTGTTAGCACATACAGGCGGAAACCACAGAGGAGAACCTGGACAGGCTCCCAACTGTATGATTCTCCTATTCGTCACGCTTGCGCTGGAAACAACATCATCCATTAGCCTCTCTGGGCCTAATACAGCTGTTCACGACTCCACATACAGATGTTTTACGGACTTCTAAAGGAATGTAAACGAACATTTGGAGCAATACTACATTGTCCTAAAGGTTAGACACATGTTTCCTCAATTTAGAAGTTTTATTTTGAATGTTTTTTTAATTTGGAAATAAAAATCCGCGATGTAGTGAAGCCGCGATAATCGAGACGCGAAGTAGCGAGGGATCACTGTATTCATTTTGGCCACAAGCTTTCACGATTCCAACCATATGAAATCATAAATACATAAAGGCATATTAGCCGTAAGATAGTGTAATTAAGGCATTTTAGTATCACACATTGGACCCAATAGAGCACACACAACTAAATACCGTGTTTTTCCGTGTGTAGTGCGCAAAATTTAACGAATTTATTGTCCTAAAATCTGGGGTGCGCATTATACATGGGTACAAAAATTTTTTTTTTTTTTTTTTCTTTAGAAAACAAAACCAACAACAGGACTGACCGACAAAGTCGTGGAACAAACAGACATCATGACGGTGAGCGAGGGGCAGACAGGACTTAAATACAAAACACGTTACATCGATTGAGGTGACACAGGAATAGAGGGGCAACGCGAACAGAAACTATGGCAACCTAGACACATAGCAAAACTGGGGACGAGACGTGACAAATGTCCCTCGAAATGAAACTTGAAATCACGAAGTTTTGGTTTCCAAGGGTGTTTTTATTCCTCTTCGTCTCTCCCATACAGAGCCGCCTTTTTCACGTCCGCACGCCTCTTTCCCGTGCGCGCACGGAGCGCGGTGGTGCGTTTATGGGCAGTCGGAGAAATCAACGCCAACAAAAAAAATTACATCCAGCCTAGTTAAGACCATACCAAAGACTATAAAGATGGGACCCATTGCCTTCCTGCGTGTGTGACGATCATTGGGACTTAAAAAAAAAAATAAAAAAATTCATAAAAAAAAAAAATCATAAAAATTGGGTGCGTATTATACATGGGTACAGACTTTTTTCCAGCATCAGCATGCCATTTTTAGGGTGCGTATTATACATGGGGGCGCACTATACACGGAAAAAAACGGTATGTACATTTAAACTAAAATATGATAAAGGAAAGAGAGAAATGGAGGACTGATTAATAAATTAAAAAAAATGATCCAGCTGAGCAATATTTTTTAGGTGAAATTTACTGAATTAGTCCAACATATCAAAGCGTCTGTATGGCAAAGGACTGACACGACTAAAGCAAGTAAGTACACAAGTGCAAAAGCATTCAACAATATCAAACTTTCATGCAGTACTTTAAAAAGCCAAAGAGGAAACAGGACATGCTGGAAGAAAGTTGAAGCGCGGAGAGAGGGAAGGAAGGAAAGCGAGATATCAGATTACAATAACAGAGCCAGGCGCGCGAGACTGCCCCGCCCTCCCCAATGCATCGCGTGAGAGCTGCACTCGACTCTCTCTAACTTGATCGTGATTAATGCGCCAGGGTAACGCATCAGTGCCAGAGTCGAGCGGCGCACATTCTTAAAACGATCCGCAAAAACAATCCACCGCGGCTTCAAGTAAATCCACCCAATATCATTTATTTCCTCATTTTATGAATCCGAATAGTCACATGGGATTTTACGATCGCTCACCGATAATCATTTCTGCTCTCTCGCGCAAGTTGACAGAACGCACTGATCCAACTTACGTTCTTCGAAAGAAACTTTTCAATCGAAATATTGTTACTAAATATTACAAGTTAATGAATGCAAACAATTGCAATATGTAGTATTCTGCACTTTGTCAACTTTCACTTAAATGTTATGCGCAGATATGACCGCTAGGCTTTTAAAATGTCTGCCCATAGTTTCGCAACTTTCCAGCAACAATGTCTCTCAATCGGGTTTGGACCTACTGTTTGAGGACGGGTTTCTTCCTCTTCTTATTGGCGTAAGTCCCAGAGGTGGCCAACATTTGTGCGCTGCTTGCCACGCAAACTTCACCTAAAGTTTGTCTTCCGAGGCGACCTTTTCTCCTCCCGAGCGAGGACACGCTGGTCTCTTCGGCGTGCAAAAATAGTCACTCCCTACGGTATCCACCCGCCATGCAAATCCCGGCGGTGGTGGGAAATGAACACAACAGAACCTGAGCCCGCAATGCTTTGGTGCGGTGTTGACAGGTTCCCCGGTCGGTCAGTGTGGCCGGTTGACCTTAGTCGACGGTGCTGAAGCGGAATGGCTGTGTGACCAAAGTAGAGAAGAAGGAGGAGGAAAGTGAAGGGGGTAGAGCCTCCGTAAAGCCCTCCTCTTCGCAGAAACAGCACAGCCCGACTCGAATTACCGCCCCTGCTTATTTATTTCTATTTTTTAAATTTACCTGCAGTGCCAACTTTTACAGTTTGACATTCAAAATGTGCTTTTTCATAATTCAGATGTGGCAAATGTAGTCATCGTCTGAAAGTAAACATTATGTTTGTTCTTTAAACTTTTACAAAGTATAATCACTCTTAGTTGGCTCCTTGTGAAATTTGTGTTCACATGGTGCTTCTGCTCATATTCTGTGCAGTATAGGTCCAGCATTAATCGCAACTGTGTTGTCACAAAGTCGATTGGCAAAAGAATTACACAGAAAAACATTCGATTGAGGTCAACAAAATAAAATTAACATCTGCAAACACCGGCCACTTAATATGTGGAAGCTGTTGTCTGTTTTGTCAGATGAAAACAGTTTGTTTACACAACCACAACCATTTACACAACTATCAATTGTACAGAAAAAAAACTCTTTTTTTTTTTTTATTATTTCAAAACTGCTCTATGAAACCAAAATAAAGTTGCCTTTTCCTTTCTCGTTTTGTGGATTTCTACAGAAGCTTTCTGGTTGGACTCTCTTCAATATACTGTAATATATATACACTACCCTCTGTTGGTAAAAAGGAAGGGGCGCCCATCAATAACAAAATAGTGTTACATTTCTATGGTACATAATTAATTATATTCTAAAATTCTAATTAATCATGAATATGTTTTCAAAAACAGCTTGTGAAATAATTCTCTAAACGGGGTAATATTAATCAGGCACCGATTAGACACCTTTCTTACGTACTTTGACTGAGACGACATTGTGTAAGGCCCCGTCGTGTGACGTAGAATTTCAGCGACGAGTTAGCTTGGTTTTTTTTATTTACCCAGGTCAGGTCGGAGGGGTTTTGGAGGACAGTTAATCATGGCCCTGAGGGCGATCCGGTTGGTCTTCCCATCGGTGGCAACCGGTGTCAAAACCGCGAATGTTGTTCAGAAGGTAAGGGCACAAAATGCACAAACGCTTGTCCTTTTGATACTCCCCACTTCTACAAGGACATGCTAAATTTAGCAGACTAGCTCCCCATGTAGGCACTAGCGCTGTCCCTTAATCGTCTATGCCAATAGTCCAGTGATATTCAAGTGGCGATCGAGTCATAGCGTGTTAAACGTGTCGTTTTAATGAAGTCCTGTCGAAGTAAACGTAATCATAAACACTTTTCTTCCACTCTTAAAGACTATATTTGCTTTTGTCATCCAAGGCATCTATGCATATGACAGCGGCAAGGAAGCTGCAGTACGGCTGGTGGGCGTTCGCACTGGGCGAAAGGACCACGCCGCGTTTAAAGCAGTTCAGCAAGATTATTTCAGTAGATGGCAATTTAGCATCAGGCAAAGGGGCACTAGCACAGAACCTGGCCGACAGACTAGGTAAGTCGTCTGTGTGCATGGAGTTACACTTCTGCCCCCTCAAAAAAAAAACTTCCCTATCTGATAATGTGGCCAATAATATAAATTACACAGTACAGTGCAAAGGTCTTAGGCCACCATCACATTTGTTGTTTTAGCAATGCCATCATGGTCAATTGCAGACAGTCACCAAGAATGAGCTGTGAATACATGTGAACATATTTCATACTATAGAGCTTTGCATGTTGTGTTTCCCCAGGGATGCTCTACATGCCCGAACCTGACACCTTCTACTTGGACAAGATGTCGGGAGAGAAAGCGCCCCTCTCTATCGACTTCAATGGGATGTGCAGCCTGGAGAAGTTCTACGCAGACCCGAAAGCTGCAGACGGCAACAGCTACAGACTGCAGCTATGGATGTATAACATGCGCCTGCTGCAGTACGCTGAAGCCATCCAACACCTGCTCACCACAGGTACCATGAACACCCATCGCAAACTCGCTTTTGAACTTTCATACTCATTGAAATGATGATCCTGTATGTCAAAGGCCAAGGTGTGATCCTGGAGCGTTCGCCCTTCAGCGATATGGTGTTCCTGGACGCCATGTTTAAACAGGGCTACATCAGGAAAGAGTGTGAGTGTGGCTTTGTCATAGACACGCCACTTTCAAATGTATAGTACGCATGCCAATGCTGCATTCCACTCGCAGGTGTGCACCACTACAATGAAATCAAAGGAATCAGCATCTGCGAGTTCCTGCCGCCGCACCTCGTCGTCTACGTGGATGTGCCCGCTGAGGAGGTGCACAAGAAGCTGAAACTAAGTGGCAAGGTAAGATTGGCTAACTTTAGCGCTAAATCATCAGTCAATTGAATATTCTCCCAAAAGTTATGGGAATCATTCAGATGCATTTTGCCATGCATGTCCGTCTGTCTCTGACGAGGGTCCGATTTTCTGATGATTGCTGAGTGACGTCAAAGTCAGAAATGACAGAATAAGCACTGATGGAAACAAGCCCCGCCTGTTTTGCGTGTTTGTTATAAAACATACTTGCTCGAGTCGACTGCATTGACTATACATTTACTATAGGTGGCAGTATGCACAAAGAGTCATGAATTAGTCAAGATAAGACAACAATTAATTATTCTGATGTTTTCAATATATTGCCGTGAAATGGATTCGCTTTATTTATAACCTCTAAGCCGTATTTTCAGAATGTGCCGTTGCCGTATCTGAAGAGCATTGAGGACAGCTACAAGAAGTCCTTCCTGCCAGAAATCGGGTGGGTAATGCATGTTAAAAAAAAAACCAAGATGCTGTAAATCACATTTTATAAACACGATTTTGCTTAAGTTGTGGATTAATGTCTTACTACAAGCATTACGTTTTTGGCTTTCAGTGAAAAGTCTGAGCTGCTTGCTTATGACGCGACCCAAATCCAAGATGTGGAGAGGGTAAGAGTTACAAAGTCGCAAACTTTTTTTTTTTTTTCCCGTGGTACATTTAACTGACATCTTTTCATCCCATCAGGTGGCCGAAGACATAGAATATCTGAAGTTTGAAAAAGGCCCATGGCTAGAACAGGATGACGTCACCTACCATCACATGAGAATCCTGTGAGAGCTCTGTCGTTGAAATGCAAATACAGTGAACCCTTCTCATTCGTGAGGCTCGGGGCCAAAATTCGTACATCAGTGGAATCTACCATTGCCTTAAAGCTGATGGCAAACACTTGGTCGGTACCCCAACCTGATGACACTTTGGAAGGAGCAGGATTTTTATGATGTAACAGGAAGGGAAAGAGTTGCCTTTTCCAGTGTATCTAAGTTGTACAGAATTATCACGAATTGACAGGGGTTCACTGTATACAAGAAAAAAAAGTAAAAAAAAAAAAAATGTTTGCCGTTTTCAGTGTTGAAGACAAACAGAGAGTGGCATCGTTGACCCACATACCCAAATTTCTGCCAGAGATCACTGTTGGGGCGCACGACTTTGATGAAAAATACTACGCCTATAAATCGGTATGAATTGTGGAATTATTAATTATGTTGTTTTGACTACTAACAGTCTCACTGAATTCTGATGTATTATTCTTTTAGCTTCCTGGCAAGAAATACGCTCAGGGTTATAACGCAGACGTCGGAGATAAATACATTTGGCTCAAGTAAGGGAGAACGACTTCTGTCCTCACCAGTGACCAATCAACTCGCAGTGTGAGAGATACATGGTCTCCACTTGTACATCTTATTATGTATGTATTAAAAAGAATAAAATTTATCATACATACCCATGATGTGATGGATGTTGGAGGGTACTTACACACACACACACACACGCACACACACACACACACACACACACACACACACACACACACACACACACACTGGCCATTCCATTAGGGACCCCTTAACTATCTAATTAGATCCAATATTTGCCTTCGTAAAGATGATAATACTCATTTTCAGAATAATCAATGTATAATATTGTGGTTGTACATCTTGCTGACATTTTGTGATGTGTTTGTTGAGGTCATAAAAAATTATAGCTACAGCTATTGATTGTCATCTATCGTATGCAGAGCCGACACTCAATGTGGCGCCTGAGGCGAGACTTTATATATGGCAGCCGCTTTCATTGGCGTACGCTTACAAAAGACAAATACCATTGGTTTTACCATTGTCTTAATGTTTAAGATAATGTCACGCAATTTAAAATATAATGCAATTTAAAATTATGAAATGTCATTGTAAAATGAAAGTCATAATATGCATAATTTATGCATTTATAATACACTTATGTTCTATTTAGCCAAATGTAAATACAAAGGACTTAATTTGGTTCATTATCATGCTGGAAGACTTCAGGAAGAATCTTCACTTTTTTGAAATGTCCTGCAGTGATGCATTTGGTCTACCTGTGGATTTAAACTTCTAAACCAGTACGAATAAAACCAAAAAGGACAATTTTATTTATTTTCTGTGAAATAAACTTGAATTTAGCTCACGACTTGACAATAGGGAAAACTTTTTTTCTTCCTGAAAATAGACCATTTGAGAACCACGACACAATCTATAGGGTGTATCTGTCAACTAACACAAGTTTACTCAAAATGATCATTTATGCAGAGGTTCTGAGCAGACCACAATCAACATTGTTTCATAATGAAACTCACTGGAAATTCCCCCGACAACTCAAACAGCAAGTTCATATGGTTGTCTTGATACAAGGAATAACATCAGCTAACTTTGCATTAAAACAGACTTAAATTGCCTAAAACTTCACTTACCGCTCTCATTCCTCGCTGCTGTATCCCTGCTGCGGGCGAGTAACTTTTCTTATATCCATTACAGCTCGAGTAAAATCACAAGAATACATTTAAGAAGTTGTCGGCTAAAATGCCTACTTCGCTCTCAAGACGTCAATGACACGGAAGTAATATCAGCTGACGTCACTTCACGTGAATAAATTACCATATTAATTAGCCACGTGCATATTATTTACGTGGAATGAATACAGGAGTAAAGATTTACTATACTAAGTAGTATGTACGCTGGAGTCTATGCTATGTAGATTTAAATCTAACATTTTTTTTTATTATCTGATCAATACTGGGTCAAGTGCCCGGGTGAAATCTGTCTGGCGACGCGACTGTGATCCCCCCCCTATTTCTATAGGGCATCCACCACAATACAAAAAAAATCGAATAACCAACAATAGTGACATTGAATAACAACTAAAGTTTTTTTGAGCTACTCGTCTCAGCCATTATTAAAAGTCTGGTAAGGCCTTTCGCCCAAAGTTGACTTTTTCATTGGAAAAAAAAGTCTAAAAACCAATTTAACGCTACAAATTGTCGCCCACGGTGTCTTACTCCGTGCTGAGATTAATCTGAAGGCGGATTAGCAATGCCGGCGCTCCGTTAATCAGTCTGAGGCGCAAATCCTCCTGCCACAACCTTTTTGGGCCGAGTCGTCACAACCTAGAACAGGAGAACGCATTTTAGGATGGCTGCTGATGCTGACAAAGATAACAGATGATGCTCGTGTTCAGCACACTGCATCGGACCGTATTTCACCATACCACCGCTAGATGGCAATGTTGTTCTCTGGTGTAGCCTGAAGGCACCCGTGAAGGCGCGTCCCAGAAAACAAGCACCATCAGTCTTTGGCCAAATTTTTAAACCACGCGCTGATTTAAACATTCCGACTGAGTAAGATTTCACACAATAAAAGTCAAAAGAAAGTCCATGTGCAAATAGGCATGCACAACATGTGGGAAATATAATTTAAAATGGTTACAAGATAGATATGCAACCATCATCAACCCCCTCCCTTGCAGCCCCCCCCCCAAACAATGTAAATGTGTAATTATAACAGATGGCCATATCAGACACCAAATTTGAAAATTCCCTCAAAGACAACTAATCATTGAGTTATTTACGTCCTAACAGCTGTGCTTAGTGTAGTCTGCATTTTTTGCGTATGCTTAGCAATGACTACAAGCTGGTATTTAAATGGCTATACTGCTAAATCTGATCTAATTGATTCCAGGGGGGAACCTGTGCAGCAGCTATAAACGACACGAAAGTCCAATCAAAAGTGGCTGTTCAATAAAAGTTAGTAAGCTGTAACAAGATGAATAACCAAAGACAACTTTAGAGGCAATCTTGGTGTTTTCCAGTATCAGTAGCTTCAAATGGAACAATATCTCCATTTACTCAGTATATTCAAATCTAATTAAAACCAACATTTGGAAGGAAAAGGGATGATTAAAAGGAAAACACAAAAGATCACAAAAAAATATTTTGGGTGAGATTTCTTAATGAACCTGCATTGCACTATAACGATTAATGATACTTAATTCAACTTTTCCCAAACATTTGAATGTTCAAAGCTCACAGTTTACTGTTTCAGTGCTTTTTGCACAAATTACTATTCTTTAAGTAGGAGCTGAACAATACACTTTACCAATACTTTCTCAAGGACATCTGCTTTTATGCCATGAATTGTCTTTAGTTCCTTTTTTAGAGAACAGCATGCAACTTTTGCACAGAGTACTGAAATACTGAGGAGGTGGACGTGTGCATTTGAAAGTTTAGAGAAGGTCAAATTAAGTTCTCCTGTAAAAGTTGTCGACCTACGACGTGTCATGATTACCATGCGACCCCCTTTTATGATTGAGATCTGCTAACGTAAGCACAAGCTTATGATGTTTGTGTCATAAAAAACAGTTGGATGGTGCACTGCACTCTAAAGCCTTTTTTGCTGGCTTAAACATTATCAAAAGCACTTTCATGCATGGAAAACGTAAATGGAATTGTATCAGGACAACAGCAAGAATTAAAAAAAAGTTAAGGAATTGTCTTAGATTCTCAGTTTTGCTTAGAAGATTTCCTTTCTGAGCGATATGATTCGACCTTTCACCCAAGGTAGCATTCGCTACTCCTGCCCAAACTTCATTTCAACCAGTGGTGTCTATTCTTAAGTTTAAAAAGAAGCACTTTTTCATCTCCTCTTGGCCAGATGGCATTTTCTACAAAGGTTAAAGAAAGATAGTGTAAAGGTTAGATTTGACTTTCTCTTTTTTGTTTGTGATTTTGATTTGAAGCTTTTTCTTACAAATATTAACTACACTCATGTATTCCCTTTAACACGGTGGATAATGCATCACAAAAAAGACAACTTATGTGTTAGCCTTCGCTAAAACACCACTAGCTACTATTTTGTGTCTGAATATTGAAAAGTGACGTCCAAAAATTTAATAGAAGAAAATAAGCAGCCTTTGACGAGCTTGGATTCCAACCCAATCTTATTAATTGTCTTCCTCAGGCTACCTTTTCAACTTGGAAATGAAAAAAAACGTTTTTCTCTCCCACAATTCATAACAGTACGCCGGGAGCCGACTGACTGACACAGTGAGAAAGACTTGACGAACCCAACAGAAACTAATGAGGCATGTTTCGAAAAACAATAAATTAGACCCAAAATAAAAGGTTATTGAAAGCAGAAGTCAATCACACTGTACAAAATCTCCTGTACCACTAAAATCAGGAGAAGTTTCCTTATTTGGACAAACGGAAAGATAGACGAGCCGTAGCGTGGGAGTCGTTTGATTCACATGCACTGCGTCGGAATCTTTTCATCAGCGCCGGCGTTTCCAGACGAGCACGTGTAAAGCAAAGAAGTCATTGTAAGGCGTACAGTCACAAGTCGCAAGTTCTCCTTCTCATTTTGATCTTCCACCTGCCGAGCATGGGGCCCTGTCTTGACGTCGGTTCCTCTGCTATTTTAGCTCTCTCCTTTCTTGCAGGAAGTGGCTTGAAAGTGCATCCTGCACGCCACAGCTCATTAACTCAGAGCTGTCATGAGGGGAGGACTTGTGTATTTCTGTGTGTGTGTTTGTTGCCTGTGAGTTGTCTAAAAGCTAAAAACAGCGTCGCTTCTCTCCGGAGTTCTTGAGTGGGGGCGTCTGCCTGCCCCCCCTCCGAGTCAAAACAGATGGCATCAAAACCACCGAGAGGATTTTATCCACCTCGTGCTTCTTTCTTTGCTTCGCCGTGTGTTTGCATAAATGCGGACTGGCTAACACGTGAGTCGTTTTTCACGAGTACCAGCTGCGCGCTTGTTACTGGTCATAATCGTCATCCTACAGAGGTGCAGTCGATTTTCAGCCAATTTACTGGAGACCATTACGAGGAATTAGCCATCGCATCCCTCATGACCACAGATGGAGATGGAAGTTGCGTCGCCTCTAGCACGTGGGAGGCTAAATGAAGGAATTCGAGTCAAAGGAGCACATGAAAAACGGCCATTACCCCGATAACTAGACCATCTGCCGTGCAAGCTGACGCTGACATGGCAGCCGTTGCGACACTTCCTCACCAAACCTGCTGGACACAAGGGATCATCCTACTGAGATAGCCCGAAGCTAACACGTCAATCCCCAATTCAAGGTTGACTCCTCTCCGGGCCCCTTCGCTGTGGTCTCCAATGGTTTGGACCTTTATGGACTGAAGTACATTGCGACATCTTTCAAAGTCACATTTCAAAGTCAACGCTCTGGAAATGTATTCATTATCAAACCACAATCGTGCCGTCTAGGCTAACCCCAACCCATGAATATCTAATGGAATATTCCGGGGAAAGCACACAAGTGTGGATTCTTCACATCGTGCTTCTGTACAATGACTTGGAATGAATTAGTGGTCAATGGACCTAACCAGCCGGAGCTTCTTTTACACAGAGTTCAAACTAAATTGCCAAACCACACTCGTGTTAAAAGAAAAAGGCCCGTTCCGAAAAAGTTGTTGGACAGAGACAATGATCAAGTGTCCCGTTTTGGAGTCTGTGACCGAAGGCAGGAAATTGCCAGGATGCCTTTGGGTCTCATCCGTTGTCTTTACCTCTCACACAGAATAGCACGCATGGGAAACAAGTCATAGCTTTAATATTTTGGGAATCTCTGGCTGAAATACAGCTTGATTGGAAATCTTTGAGGGAATCCTGCATGAAGGGATTTTTGACACTCCCGAGACATCAGCAGCTTCTAATAACGTCTTCCTGCCTAGTAGTGTCGCTTTCATCTGTCGCCTTCATTAATATCCCTTTATCGGAAAACCTCTTTTATTCTGTCTGTCAAACACAAGTCATTTGACAGTAGGATGATTTTCAAAAAACACACGCTGTTTTCATTCCTTTCGCAAAACTATTTTGTGCGTTTCATTGGCGGAAAATAATTCGAAAACATCAATGTGACTGTCTAGTAAGCAGTCAAAAGTCGCACAGCTGTGTTTTGAGCTCAAGCCCGAAAAGAGATAAATATGTTCAAATGATCAAATTCAAATGCCAGGAAGAACACACTTGGGATTCTTATGACATACATTTTATGATTTTTTTTTTTTTTCCTGATCAGTAGCTTGACATTTTTCAACCAAATATGACCCAATTTCCATAATCTGTATCTCAATTTTGTAATGAATGACACTTTCCCAATTTTGACCCTTGTGATATGTTTTGGGTCTGGAGGCTTACAAATCATCCACATGTTAAAACCTGGCACCTTTTCTGTCTTGATTTCCACTTATTCTCCCATGTCTAGTCAAGTTATTCAATCAAGCAACCGAATTGATTGTCTAGAAAAGCTTACGTAAACTTATCTACCTCAATATCATCTGTTTCCATGGCAACTTTTTTCCTTTCAGACTTCCCCGTTCCCCATCGTAATTGCTCGCGTCAACGGTGTATTTACCATTAAACTGACAGAGGGAGCTCATTTCCCGGGCAAATAAATTTACTCTTGATAAACATGCTAAATTATACACTCCGAAGCGTAATGATGTTTCCGCACGTTTGCTGGTAACTGGAATCAATTACCTAATTGGCATCATGGGGCAATTCATCAAAGTCTCCTCCAAGGACTTCTTAAGATGACTGAGGAATCAGGGATTTAAGTGGATATGGTCAAATTTTTGAAAAAGACAATCCCAGTCTGTATTTCAAGACACTCCAAATTCGAGATGTTGCAAAACGCATTCAATTTCACGAATCTATAACATCAAAAAATTGGACCATCCCGCTTGACCTTTTTGAGATCACGGGCCGTTAGAGCCCATCTCAGGTAGTTGACTTGGAGGAAAAACATTCACACTGGAGTTGGAGCCACGCTGTCTGGGCCAAAATCTGTCAAATGAACCATAACGTCGACTAGAAAATTGAACCATGGAGTGGAATATATTTTTGCCATTGTCAGGTCCAGTGTCATCCAACCTTGTTAAATGGTAAAATGCAACTTTAGTTGTTGCTGTTTTTCTGCAGCTGACCTTCAAAATGGGAGCGATGCGGGAATGTTTTTTTGTTGTTGTTTTAACTGTGGTGTGTGATGGGATTTCTTTTTTGTGGGAGTGGGATAGGACTGAAAATCCACTTCCTTGTCATCCTTTTGTCACAAATTATGGAGCACATATGGTCTAGTCCTCTTAGTCTTGTTAAAGTTGCTGGGTGAGAACTAGACAGTTGTAGAGGTCTGGTCAAGTTCTGAAGTGCTAAGGCCAGGTCAAATATGCTTTGGCATATATTTAAGACAATATATTTGTTTTGGTGTGATATTTAAATGTTTAGGGCTAATGACATGTTTAGGTTTGGACATGTTAAAAAATGTTGGATGTTTTAGGCCGAGTCCGATTTCAAGGTTCTGAAGTCTGGCCCATTAACGAGATCTCATAAGATGTTGTAAGCTTCGTCGGATGTCATCTGTTTAGCTTTGGTCAGATGTTGAGGGCTGTTCAGATGTTTTATGCCAAATCAGATGTCAAGACCTGGTCAAATATTTAGGCCTTGTCAGATGTCGAGGTAAGGTCTGACGCCCGAGCAGATGTGGAAGCCTTGGTTTCACCATCTGGTGCCACATTTCAACTCTGCCATATCCCCTTAGCGTATCCCCATCAGCCACCTTTCCGGAAATGCCAAGGCACCATCTTGCCCAGTAGGACGGCGTCCTAATCGAAACCGACCACACTCAGAAAAGGCACATTTTCTCATGTGTCACAATTCACTGTTCATTTTTATTCACATACTTTAATCCTTTTATTACTCTGCTTATATGATCTGCCTCACTGTTTCCCTCAGGATATAATATACATCTATTTCTTACACTGGAAAAATAAGAATACATAAGGAGAAGAAGGACACACTTTCAGGAGTTGCCAACCTACAACTAAACATATGCAGCCCGGAGGGTGCGTTAAGGAATACCGAGGGGGCCCACATGAAACCCAGAAACACTCCCAAGCATGAAGGGGTTTAGATCCGTGCACAAGGTCAGCTAAAGAGCTGAACCTCCTGGATTTAATTGGCGTCCTGTGCTCGTTATAATGTCCAAACAGCGAGGGCGAGCGTCACGGGGGCAGGAAAAACTCAAATGTTCCTTTTCTAAAAGGTTGGTATTTAAACGAGGCACTCGAACACTTTAGGTCAGCGTTGACCTTATTTCTTTTCCGACGGCAGCCACGTGCACATTCCCTCTGGAGTTCCCGTGGAAATGCGAGAATATCCGGCGCGTCGGAAAGCTTCTAATGCGCCTATTTTGCACCGCCGTTGTCCCCTCAAGGCTAACATTCATCTTCTGCTGTGTAAAAAAAGAGGAACTGCAATTGCACTTCCACCCACATCAAATAAAGCCATTGTACGCTGAAACACATTCAAGGTGGTCTTTTTTTCCAGCTTGCAGGCTTTAGTTTGACTTTTTTTTTTTTTTTTTTCTCTAATCCGGGGATGTATCTGAGGGACTTCCGAAGCCAGCGTCAAAAGTGTTTCTCGTGAGGGACGCTCGGGTACAACAAGCTTCGGTGTCAGGCGAAGATCAGATGTAATATTCCTTGATGTTCTCCCGAACCGAAACGTGGGGGCGTGTCTCAGTCCTGTAGTCCATGTATACAGCGTGGGCGCCCTCCCGCTTGACAACGTCGTCACGCTGGGCCTGCCGGCGCTGGTAAAGGAGGCGAGTAGCGGCGGCTAGCGCGCATGCGCCGATGAAGGCCGCCGCTGTGACCACTCCTAAGAGACAGCGGGGGAGGATCCATTAGAACAATAGAAAAGATCATTAAATCAGCATTTGCGAGGTAACTTTTGCTAACAATCTCATAAATAAAGGCTTGCCTGACTGTCACCCCCGCAAATGCTAGAGTGGAAAGTCAATTAGGATGGCACGCTGATAAGCTGCACAAAAGGCCAGGATGTGAGGGCTCTAATGGCGGCAGCGGCGCCGGGGATGTAATGGGAGAGCGAGCAAATGTTGCCGCCACTGACGATGATGAAAATGATTTGAACTGCTTGGGTGATTATTGATTATTGCGCCGCTTGAGAGGTCGTCACGGATCAACTCATTTCACACAATGCGCGTACGACTGATGCGTGTCATGCTATTATTACCTTCGCTGTTAAAATTAAACATTGGCACATTGATGTCATCTAACACAAGAGGTTAAGGCATAGTTTTTTTTTTAAATGGATTTATTCAACATGTATTTATCCAGCTAAGGCAACTGAGAACAGGTTCTCATTTGCTAAGCCGGACATTGTATCGATTTTTTTGTTTCAGCAATAACTCACTCAGGAATGTTCATTATTGTGGTTGTAGTTTGCATCGATTGCATATATATATTGTAATATGTTTTCTAATCAACACAATATCAATCCTTCAGGCTCCATTCTGGCCATCTGCGACCATTTCGCTTGCTTTATTGGAGTAATTTGAATTGCGGGAATGGGTATGTAATAAAATATCTCAAGGCTGGGGGGGGGGGGGTTACAAAATGATTTTGTTATTTGAGACTTCAGTTCTTTTACCATGTCATGGCCAAGTGAAAGCCACAAAACTATATATATATATTTTTTAAAAGGGAGCAATTTGATATTCTTATTTTCCAAAAGCGGTGTTTAATATCTTACACTGCATCTGAGTTAAGAAAATTAATGTATGTAATTTTGATTCATACCTTGGAGAAGAATTGTATTATGAAATAATAAGTGGTGGGCCACTTTGCTGCCTACAGAAAGACCACTATTAAAACCAGAGTGAAGAAATACACAAGATTTTTGAATCCACCTCTCCATATTTTGTTACTGAGATTTTCTGATACATCTCATATTGGATCTTTATTTTTGTACGTCACACTATACAAAATATCGACAAATAAAATCAGCCAAATGATCATAATGTTGGAGGATGAGAATACGTAGGGAAACCAATTTGTGTTCCATATTAAACGTCATCACTTTGGCACCCCATCTATTTACTGATGCAAAAATCCATATTTGTGTTGTAGTAGCCTCGGTTAGTCATCGATTCTCTTGAATTTCCCCGCCCTCTCAAACAAGAAAGATTTCTCTGTTGACATTTGCAGTGACACAACGCACAATGACGCTGTACTGTGTTGTCAAACACTCCCAATCTCCGCAAAAAATAATAAACACAATGAATGGTCCAGTAATTAATCAATTCAGTGAAAACTCAGTTCAGGAATGCCTCAGCTTGGGAACAATTCACTATCTAGACTAATGTATGTCCATACTGCTTCACTTTCCGCATTATTTTCGGTTCACTTGAACTTGTGGCGGAAGGTTCAGTTGTGCTTTTTCTTCCCCTTCATAAACATCATTTGGTCTTTGCTCCATCAGTAAAACTGCAAGCAATAGTGCGTAAATGTTTTTTTTTGGGGGGTTGGGGGGGGGCTTGGGGGGGGAGGCAGGAGTCATTTGCGACGGCAAAATGTACCATCTGCACTAATGTGAGTTGGGTGCATTGTAAATCGGTGAGTCATGGCCAGAGAATGAGGCTCAACTTGTCCATAAAAGCAGTGTGCCCGATCATAATTGGATTTCAAAAATGTAAACTTAGACATTGTATGGTCAGTAGGCCCCACAATACTGATCCCATTATCGACATACCTGCTATGACAGCCACATCATTTCGTGTATCACGTTCGTGCTTCTTCTTTCCATTATTTGTTGTCAAAGTTTGATCTGGAAAAACACAAAACACATTTCCTGAATGGAGCCTTAATATTATTGTAAAAGGTGGCAATAGGATATTTGGATGTTGTTTATCTGCGGTATGCCAGTACACCAAGACTCACTCATGCTGCGATTGCATCTCAGCCAGGTGTAAACACAGTCCCATGTTCATAAATCAACATGACGTGAATGAAATTAGTAGCCTTCTGCTAGCTGATGCTAGGAGCTGACTCTCCATGCATCCGCTTGGACACAAGAGAGCATTTTAACACTGTCAAGCCCTCAAGTGTTATTTTCAACATGCCTCCGTTAGTGGGACCTTACCTGCATGGACTGTTGCAAAGCAACGACACTAAGTCTTCAAATATGATTATGGAAGGACCAATTAACATGACTCTTGCATCATTGTATGCTGTAAGTATTTACGACCCTTGGTCAAAATTTCGTTGACGCTCCTTTGGTAGTAATTGCAGGCTCAAGTCTTTTTGAATTTGCTCGTTCCTTTGCTCTATCAGGTTGGATGCACGACCGTTTCCAGATGTCTCCAGAGATTTTTGGTCGGATTTACTGTAAATCTGGGCTCTGGCTAGGCCACTCAAGGGCATTCGGAGTTGTCTTGAAGACACTCCTTTGATATCTTGGCTGTGTGCTTAGGGTCGATGTTCTGCTGGAAGATTAAGTTTCTCCGCCATGTCAAGAACGTTCAAGAGCAGGTTTTCATTTAGGGGGGTGTCTGGACATTGCTGGATCCTTCTTTTTCTCAACCCTGATTAGTCTTCCAGTTCCAGTTAGTGTGTTCCAGTAAGTTGAGAGGTCAAACACACCAAATTTCAATGTCAACCCGCAGCGCACCTTGCCAAGATCGCGAGGAGGAGTCTGCCAGTGCACCGCAATTCGATTGGACCAATGGACCACGAACTGTAACCAACGAGCTTCCGGGGTTGCTAAGCGCCGCCTTGAGCAGTGCCACGTTGTTGAATTGCACCAACGAAAGGCAGCCCACAAAACCCTTCGAAGCTGCCTCAGCTACCTCCTCGTGGAATGTGTCCAACCCTGTGGAAATACAGATAGTTTAAATATGGTCGGCTCGTACCCGATTGTAGCTTTTGGTTGGCACTTTTAACAAAATGGACGACTTACTGATAACTTTACCCAACGACAAAGTTCTGATCAAGACTAGTTCTCCGTCAAAGGATAAGGTATATTTTCTGTGGATGTCCTGGTCCACCTGTTTGAAGAGAAAGCAAATTAACAAAAACTTAAACACTGCCAACAACACAGACTTCAATAAATCTGATTGAAAACAACTTCAAATTTATTCTCTAGTGTTTCTGTAAACTGTTAGCCCACCAAAACCAAATGCATCTCACACGTCCGGAAGAAGAAAATTGAATGCTTGTCCGCGGCGTCCTATCCGACTATAATAGCTGGCTTATGGACGACAATAAAACAGCGGAAGCTTAGCTAGCTTACAGCATTAGCGTCTGACCCTTGGCGCTGACTTGGCGTTTGGAGCCAGACCATCTTTACGAGGACCACCGTGGAAATAACTCATGTTATCCTTGGCACCTTTTGAAGCTGTAACAGCTCCATGATGTTTGGCTACTCTTCAAAGTTATAAACTAAACTGGCCGTCCATGCTGTTGCCCTTAGTCAGCAGGACACATTACATCCTCTATTTGTCATTAAGTCTTTTCAAAGTGTTTGGCACCAGATACCCCACAGCACTTTTTAAACACTTGAAAAGTTCTTCCCGGGGGAGTTTTTTTTTTTCTTTTCCCCACAACCCGGCCAGCTTCATTAATACCAGGCCACGAGCCCTTTGTGAAAAAGTCTCAATTTGCATAATAAAGTAATTAATCAATGCTAATAGATTCTGACAGACAGCACATTGCTACTGGACGACATTTGAACACGGGTCCATCCACCTGCGCCCGCCTCACCTGTACGTAGATTTTCTCCTCCACTCTGTTGATTCGTACTCGGTGGAGTCGTCCATCTGCCAGGTTAGTGGCGGCGGGGCAGAAGACGTCTGGCTTCCTGTCCGTTTGCAGGTGGTACCAGATCTGCAGACTCCCTGGATGCAAAGCACGGACAGCACAAATGTGAACCGCGTGGCCCCTCTTTATTTAACTCACAGTTGCGTTTGCCTGATGGGACTGACAAGTGTGAAAAACAAGTGGCGTGAGGAAATAGGAAGGATGCCGTGCTTTGCAGACACGTAGGTGTTTTTGTAAAAGGTGACAACAAGTCAGTCTTCAAAGTACCTAACGTTTTTTTTTTGTTGTTGTTCAAAATAAAGTCATGTAAGTCTTGAAAGAACCAAACATAATCATTTTAGTAGAAGCTATTGTTTCTATAAACATTTATGAGACTGGCCTAAAAAAAATAAAATGAAATGCTTTATAAATATTTATGACACTTTATTTATCAAAGAACTTAAAAAATGTTTTCGTGAATAAAGAATTTAGAGTCATCAATTTTCATTATTTCAAATCTCATTATCTAAAGTAGATGCTACTTTGCCTTTTTGAGAACGTTGACAGTTGAACAAATGTAAGATGTCTTGTTTTCCGAGAGCTTGAGGACCATTTAGTCTTTTGTGAATGAGTCTACTAAACATTCAAAAATGTGTTTCTTTAAAAAACATCAGTGAAAACAATTTTATGCTCAATTAACCCAACATGAGCATTTTTGTAAACACTAAAAACCATTTTGGCTTATTCAACATAACAGAGGTACACTTCCGGTGAGGTCACCCAGGCAATTTTGTCTTTTTCATAAACACTAACATATTTGCAAAAAGGTTTTCTAATTATCCATTAGCCTTCTAAGAAAATTAGCAAACACGATGGAACCATTAGAACAAGGGTGGTTGCTGGAAATTGGCCTTTATACGCCTATATAGTTAAAAACCAGACATTTGCAGCTAGAATACTCATTTACCACATTAACAGTGTATTCCTGATTAGTTTAATGTTATCCTCACTGAAAAATAGTGATTTTATTTGAAAAAAGAAGGATATTTCTTAGTGACCCGAAATTTTTGAAGGGTTGTGTTGTGAACGCACCGTTCCTGGCCACAATTACAGCAATGTACTGGCGGCTGAGGGTGCTGACAGACAAGAGCAAGGCGGGACTCTGCGAGGTGATGAAGCTGAAGGAAAAGTCCTCTCTGGCCCGACTGCTGCTGCTGCTCTCCGCCTGCAAGCTTTTGTTCAGCATCACAGAGAAAGGCTCCTGAAGTGTGTAGGTCAGCGATGACTCTTTGTCGAAGGACACCGACACCTCTGCGCAAACACCACAATCACAATTCAATAAACGATTGGACGCGAAAATAAAAAAGACTCAAAGTAACTCCTTGTACTCATTTTTACACTTCCTGGAAAATCATTTCATTATTTTGTATGTATTGGAGTGTATGGAAATAGCTGAATTTATCAAACCCTGGGCTTTTCCATGGTGAACACGATCTACCTAGAGCGCAAGGTCCTCTTCGAAGCTACACACGAGCTGTCGGGATTTTTCCTGTGCAAAACCAACGTCACAAAAACGACAAGCTAAGCTGCGGTCGTAGCGTACGTTTTCCTCATAAAGTGGTCTTTTCTTATTACAGGAGTGTCAAACTCATTTTTTTCATGGGCCGCATTGTAGTCATAGCTTCTTTCGGAGGGCCATTATGACTGTCAAGCCAAATCAATGTAGGAGATCCTCATATACAGTAAAAGCTACAAAACAAAGTGACAAATAACTCGTGTTCAAATCAGACGAGTAAAAACTGGTCAAATAGTAAAAATAAAGATATTATTAAAAGTGAAGACAATTTGCAATTCTAGTAACGACACACAAATTTGATGCACAATTTGTCTTCGCGGGCCACATAAAATGATGCGGCGGGCCGTATCTGGCCCCCGGACCTTGAGTTTGACACCTGTGTCTTATTAGTACAAACCGCTAAGTCATTCTGACAGAAGTCGCCTTTATGCTCAATAGTAAATCCTTCCATTTCCAGATATTTTGTTTGGCGGCTTTACATGTTTATTGGACTTCAACCAGACTTCCTTGGGTACATCATTGATAACCCCTCCCTATTAAAGTACTCCCCTTCTCATGCTCCGCATTAAATGTACTAAGCGTATGGCCTCATCGTGAAACGTCCTCGCCAAAAGCACATAATGTTCTTTTGTTCCCGATGTGGCTCCCCCAAAAAACAATTTGTTTGCCGTAAACGACAGCGCCCGCAAATGAGAATCGAACAACTGTCGTCACGCTGTGAAGTCACGCTTGATTTATATCGTCCTACCATCGCGCCACGTGGCATCTTTCTTTCTACATACAGACATCATTGGTTTGGTTGCCATATTTCTTTGCCGGCCGGGCGAGTGGACTGAGATTTCAAGACCTTGTACTGTTTGAAATAAGGGTGCATGTCCAAACGTGTACCGATAACTCAAGCTAGTAACTGTAATTATGCTACCACAGAAAAATGTAGCATTAGAGGCTACGACACTTGGAATAAGAAATTGCACCGTGCTAACTAGAACTTATTTTATCCAACGTCAAAGGAACTGCATGCCTACTTGGCTTTTTTCATAATTCTAACAGGATGATGGTGGGTAGAAGAAAAAGACTATAACTGGTCAAATTAAATGACTCCTTTTGGATCTTTTGTGACTTTTACATTGTGTTATGAATTTGCCGGATGTTGACATGTTTTTCTTGTGATTGTGTACATTTTCTGTGTACACCTCTATTCTTTCACATTCCAAAAATATACATATAATGACTAATAAAGACTAAATTGCCCATAGGTGTGAATGTCTGAGGTGTGACAATGTTTTTCTGAGCTTCTACTTGCTGACATTCTGTACCCTAAATCTGATAGAGTGCCATCAGGGTGTTTATAGCAGAAATGGTTCCTGGTAACAATGTGGTCACAAGAAAGCAAACATGTGCCTCTCTCAAGAGTCTTCTCCTGCAAGCGATGGTAGGGACTAAAAAAACCAATGATCCGAAACAGTAAGTCGTTTAGGCGAACCTACCGACCGAATCGCCAAGATAAAAGAAGCGCGTCGCGGTAGATAAAATAAATGGAGCCCAACAGGGCCGTTAAAAAAAAAAAAAAAAAATGGCCGAGTGAAATCTTCACACTACAGGGAAAAAGGGGAACAAATGATTGGACTCGGCCTTCCAGAGAAATAAGAAGCTTGCCTTAATCCTTCCAGAGGACGGTGGCAAGAGAGGACACAAATATGACGCTGAATGTTTCGTCAAGGTGACAGCTGGACTTTGTTGAAATCGTTTCAGTAATAAGTAGGTGCAAATGTTAGCTGTCACTACTTTGTGTCCAGTAAGAGGATTAGAATCCCTCGTTGTTGTCTGACTGGCCGCTTTATTAAAGAAGGCCATTTATATAACATGGATCCCTAATTTAGGGTCAGAGGATTGGATATACTAATTAGTCACGAAACACGGGTGGGAATAAAGTTAAAGTGGGAGTCCACAGTGACTAGCTGAGAAGGTAACATAGCAGTCTTCATATTTATTCAATGCTTTTAAAAAAAAAAAAATCAGTCTCAAAACAAATGGATTTAAATGCACGAAAGCAATCACACAGAATCAAATCAGAATCAAAGTCCTTTGGAGCCCTCTTAGTGCTTGATATATTTTGTTGATCACAAAAAAATATTTCATCTGAAAAATAATTTTTTTTTTTTTTTATACGCAGTTAGGAGAATGCCTGAATGAACGTCATAAATGAATCAGCCGGTTTTGTGCACAGAAAGAAAATGCAACAAACATTTCCATGATTAGTTTAGTAGAGGGCTACTCAGCCAATCACAGGTCACAATATTATAGACTCACTCAAACTCTGAGTTAATCTACCGCGCAAGTCATCTTGTCCTCCCTGGAACATTTTTCGACCTCTGCGCAACAGTGGAGCAGATGGGAGCTGCCCATAACCAAATATGGCCAAACCGGAACACTCATCAGCCACATGGAGTCTACGTAAGGTGTGACCTGTATCGAGCGTGAAGACAGCCGGGATAGATGCCCTCCCCGGCGACCCTAATGAGGACTAGCGGTCGAGAAAATGGGTGCCTTCCAGTGGACAGCAACGATGTACAGCATTGACGGAACATGGGGGAAAATATTGATCCACCAACTTGTGTTCCATCCGACAGCAACAATATTGAAGGGATGACAGCGTATATTGCTCTCTTCATTTTACAATGAAAAAATAGTCTGATGTGGGGAAACAGCTTTCTGTTTGGTTATTACAAACTTTACCAACTGAAAATAAACAACATTGAAGCTGTGTGTGTTTTTTTATGGGACACCTGGGATTATCGAGTGAGAATATGGTTCAACAGTATTGCTACCTGATGCATTTCTAATTACAACAGGCCATACGGAAGACTGCAACACAATATCCCTGACCAGAATGCAGTGAACGGAGCGTTACCTTGGTTACAGGAGGTCCCGGCATAAGCCGACTGGGAGCAGTCGCACGCGTAGCCGTTGCTTTTCTCGATGCAGCGCCCCCTGTTGTGGCACAGGCTGCTGGAGCCACTGCAGTACCCGGGGCAACCGGCGCTCACGCCCGGCGTCACCTTGGCCCGCTCCTCCAGGTCCAGGCTTCGCCCATTTACAATCAGGCTCCTCATGCAGCCCAGGAATCCCCGCTGCAGAGACGTCGTTCCGCCTGCGACGACAGCGATTCGGCCGCGTGTCATGATGAATTAACGGCTTGATTGACTTTATTTTATGCTTGTTTTGAATTTGTAATTAACCGTAAGAGAACGAATCAAATTATGAACTTATTTGAAATGTTATCTCATTATCTTCTTCTCACTCTGACAAATAGAACATTTACAATTTTGCCCAAGCTATGGTAAACCTCATCCGAGCATCTAGGACGACCATTTGGACAGAACCTAGACTTTGTGATTTGGCCTTGACATGACTTTTCTATGCGGATCTGTGATTGTGATGCATGTAGCGGACACTTCAGCATACTTGACAATAAAGTCAAGTAAAGAGCATGCTGTAATATACAAGTCTCCATCTTACCCACAAAAAGTTGACTGCTTAGCTTCAAGGGTAGTTGACGGTCCACGGGAGCAGAAAGGAAGCGTGCAGGAAGCTGGTCGACCTGGAGCGAGGCCTCCTTGACGTTGTGCTCCGCCTTTACGTAGTGCCACTGGCGGTCATTCAGGGGCATGTGCGACTTGACGGAGAGGACCACCGCACCGCTTCCGACGTCAAAGGAAAAGGACACCATGGACGGCGCTGATTGACCACAAAGACACACATTATAGGATGAATCTGACTCGGATGAGTATTCTTCCCTCAACGAAAAATAATGGCACAACCCCCCCTCCCTGCTCAGATTTGTCGGCAAAGCTCCCCTGTAATCAACAGTAAATAACACCACCATCACCTCGACTACAATCCACGGCCGCATTTGCTGGTGAATAGAAATTCTCTGTGCATTTGTCATGCTGCCAGACAAGTACAAGCTTCACAGAGTGCATTCTTTCATTATTTACATACATTTTCATAGCAGATTGCATTAGCCTCAATGGAAGTTTCTAATATTTCAACGCTCTCACTAGCTTTGTATTATTGAGGTCAAATTCAAGCACTTTCAACATTCTTTGCCCTATAATGCGAAGGTCTATTGTATATTTATACCCATAGTATGTTGCTTTGCACAGCATTTGTATTGTCATAGAAAAAAAGGAACTGGTTCTTTGTTTATAAATAGTTTTTTTGTCTGTTTTCCTATACAGTGGATCCCCACATATTACTTTTTTTTTTAAATATACTTTTTCATCTTTTCAAAGTTGACTTTTTTTTTTATGGGAACTAGGTATTCTTCATGAATAAAAAAATAAATATAAAATAATAATAAATAACAAATAACCATAGTAATAATAATGACAATGTTTTCAAATTAAATTGAATAATAACATTTGCACTATTCTCAAATCATTTTCAAGTGTAGCATTACGAAAAATATCAAGAATTTTAAACTCGTGTGCCCAAATTGCATTACCACAAATATTGGAAATAATGTTTAGTTTGTTGTTTATAATAGCTGAAATTTTATTCATGCAGCGTAGCCAATATTTATATAGTTTGGATGCTGTGATGCTTATGTGCATTGTTGCACACTCTATGGCGCATGACTGTTGACTCACAGCTGAGCTCCACTCTGACAAAGTCTTTGAGGCCCAAGCTCTCCACAAAAACTCCAGAGGGAGCGCTGGTTTTGAAGTAGAAGGAGATGTCTGAGGCAGGCTCGGCCGGTGAGGTGGAGAAATAGAGGTAAGATGACTCTTGGTAGAAAGTGGCTGCATTCCACATGGACCCTGGAGGAGAAATAAGTTGCACTGTTATGAAAAGATTTACCGTATTTTAAAAATGATAAGAAATTCACATGCACGGTTAATTTTTAAGCCTCAATAGGATAACAATGAAGTCCCTTTTCCCCCAGAAGAGCATTTATATACATATATTCTCTATTACAAGAATTTTTTTTTTCAATCTGATTCTCCAAATTGATTTCTCAAATGGTTATTTGCAAAACCGAACCGTACCACTTGACATTGCATTATAGTCTAAATCCCTGCTAGAAACTTGAACAAATGAGTCAATTCTACTCCAGTCTCTAAACTGATGGCCAAGTCAAGTTTCTCTAAGAGTCATTTTTCTGCCTCTGGCCAAGGTCTTCATCCAGGATATGAGTGATCACCTACTGTCTCCATAACAACGCAGATAGCCGATGCGGTAGACGGCCTGCGAGCCGGCTCTGCCGATATCTCCGATCACTATCTGGCTCACTGGTAGGTGGTCTTTGTAGGAGAGGACGCCCGTGTCGTTGGCCCTGTGACAGACATCGAACAAATGAGTGAATAAGCAAACACAAACAGAGGGGGGTGTCCCTCAGGGCCCGGGCGCCTCGACGGGTATCGAGATAAAGGCTCCCATTCTTCTACATTAGTGCAGAAGGCAGAGTAAAGACATTAAAGCAATTCATCACGAGGGAGACAAGCGCCTTTGGAAATATGCAAACAGAGCTGAAGCCGGGCTGGATTTGGAGTGGATTAACGCACAAAATGCAGACACTCCAAGCGTTTAATACAGCAAAATTCAAATGAAGCTTTAGCTGCTTCTCACAAAATTTCAAATACTTTTCATTTCATCTATATCTTCAAAATGGAAGGTACTGGATGGGGGTTCAGCTTTAAAATTGAATTATCCCACATAGCATTTTCTGACATTGTTTTAAAACGTACAGAACAACATCACGGACGAAAACAAATGTCGAGATCACTGCGACGTACCACATGTCAGCGTCGGCATCGCAATTGCAGAAGTAGTTCATGTCCACACAGTTCTCCTCCAGGCTGCAGGAGCACTGCTGGATTCCCGGGAGAAATCCTCCCCAGTAGCTCCGCTTCTCGCCGTGCCGGTCCAGCCACCAAGACATTGGACTGCCATCTAGCATGAAAGAAAAGCAGAAATCGTCTACTTCAGCAAAATTCAACAGTTATACCAAGGTGCCTATTCTCTTCTATGGATGCATGCCAAGAATTCATCCTTGACGTGAACCCTAAAACAGGACAACTGACAAGAGTTCAATTTACAGCAATGGACCAGATAGCAATCATCGAGTTGTAAGGCAAAATCGAGCCGCTATGCCAAGTTTTATACAAAGGCGAAAATTCGACAGTCTTTCGAGTATCAACACGGGAATGCATGCCAACAGTTTGTCCTTGGCATGGCTTCCAAAACATACAATGTGCGAATTAAGTGTCCCCAGTAGGAGCCTTGTCAGAATAACAGACTACTACCATCAACAGCGACTGACCAGATGTTCAGATAATCACTAATAATCTGGCAAAATCTACCATTAATACCAAGCTCGTGAATAGCGAAAATCCGTGAATAATTCTTCCCTATAAATTGACACTGTCATTCACCTATTCCAGCATCCGAAATAAAAATGACGTCAGTCTTAACCCCGATCAGCCGACTGACATTTGATTTGGAGACGATTCAAGGTTTGCAAAGTGGACATGGTCGAACGAGGAACGAATGGCCCCTTCCAACCGGTTTCGTAGCAGATGTTTTGCTGGTATCCTAAAAATGAGGTCATCCCTGACTGTGATCTTGATCAGTGATCCGATCAGGGCGCCAACGATAAGGGAAGCAGATTGCTTTGGTGTTAACATGGTTTTAAGCATTAAGTAGTGTATAAAAAATATGGCACAGTTACAAACCGCTACTACGACAACATTGGCAATACATGGTATGCCTGACATGAAAAGGTGAAGGTTATCCGTTAAGTTGCAGCTACGCTGTTCACTGATTCCCAGAAGACATCCCCGAGCACGACCCAGTTGTTACTTTCGCAAGGACAAAACGACGGTTTCGACCTTAGAAGTTTGGGCGACGGGCCAAAGATCATCATGCCGAGCCAGAATTCAGACACCATCTGGCATATTGTTACACTTGATCAGAATTGTCGTTTCTTTCACCATTGTGAGTCGGTCCCTTGTTTTTGTTGCCACAAAGACCCGAGAGGATGCTCAAAGTCACTACTGAATTACTTTGACCTTCAGCTGTATTTTCTGTTTTGTCCATCTCAAGTTTCTTTTTCACATGGTTTAAATTTAGAGGAGCAGATACAGAAGATGCTTTTAACATCTGCACACTACTCAGCATGCATGCGCAGGGGGTTTATACCAATGCATTTGGACAGAAGCTATGAGATCTGGAACTCTTTTAAACTTTAAAGTCCTTCACTAGGTTCATTTGCTTGTAAAATATTGATACTTAAATGCAGCTGCAAGGCTTTGAAAAGAAAATCTGATTTATCTTAGCATTTGGGGCCTTGAAATCCAAAGTGACTTTCCAACTCCACAAACACAAAGGTTGTGCTTAAAGAACGCTTATGTTGGGGCTGCTACAACAGCTAGCGATGCCTAACAAGCACCCCGCGAATGTAACGGAATGCCACGGCATAAAAAAAAAGGACCTTTCATCACCTCCTCTGCGGGGTTAAGTACGGCGGCCTCAATCATCGCACAGACACGTAAGCCTGCATTGCAAATGAAGCCGGTTTGCAGGGAAAAGCCCATTAAGCCTCTTGTCACTAAACATAATCAAGTGTCACATGCTGCAGTGCTCTCTGCCCATCCAGCATGCATTAGGGCCGCATTAAGCGGCGCATTTATGTATGGCCACAAAAGTCATATTAGTCTAAGTCACACAGCGGGACTCAGACGCCAGCAATTCTCTCTGAAATCACCTCTGAATGGGATGCAATGACCTATGACTAACAGTCCAATGCCTTATTAAAACCAAAATGAGAAAAAGTTCCTTTGTAAGCAACGACAAAAGAGCAGACAACAAGGGAAAGCAATATGGGTGATGGCAACATTAGCATGCAAGCTAACGTTTGCGCTACCAAGGTTGGAAATAAAACATTCCTCATTGTCTTTAGCATTAGCTGCCATCCTTGATTGGTTAGATTTCTGTGCCGATTATTTTAAAAACCTTAATCAGCCCCCCGAAAATAAGAAAAGGCGACAATCAATACTTTCTGTTTGAGATGTCGAGATAACCTTGGCGAGACTGCAAATTAATGAATGAGTAGCTTGATTTTGTTGAGCAGGTTCTGCTCCAAGGTCCGATAGCGGAGCCCTTTGGTGTTTATCACGACACAATCTGGGTGTTAGACACTTAGAAAATACTGAAAATACAAACTGCAAACTAATCAGTTTCACGCCCGTTGTTTTATTGGATTTGCAGCGGAAATGTCAAACTTTTGGTGGAGGACTGGAAAGCCCGCTTTGCTGCTTACTAAATAAATGCTTACCACTAGCAAAAAAAAAAAGACAAATGAATGCCCATAGCCTTCCAATCAGGTAGTAAAAATCGATGCAGGTGATAAGAAATGTGAAATTGCTTACTATTCAGAATGGTCCAGCCGAAATGCCAAAGGAATAAACAAATTGAGATAATAATAATAATAAAATAATCCTCTGATTCTCGTCCTTTAAGTAGAAAGGATGTCATTACAGCAATTTGACTGCTTATTTAGGAAAAATAGCCTTTATCCCTTCGATTTTGAATCTTCTATTGAAAATAAACAAGAGAAAAAATTAAACTAAAGCATAAGTGTCCCAATGAGACACCTTTTGCTTCGTATACGGCACAAAATATGCCCTCGAGTAGCTGTGACATCACAGCCGTTCGGACGTTCGGTAAACATTCTGACGCAATGCGCTGGTACCTTTGCTTTTATCGCCTTGATTTTGACTAAACTCGCAAAAAGCGTTTCAACCACGGAACGCGAAAGGGTGGAAGAATAATAAATCTTCGTATACGCAATGGCAATTTGGGATTTGCACGATAAGTAGAAGAAAAATGTGTTTGTGTCTCACGATATCATTAGGGTGAATACTTGACTCTTTTGCATTTGCACAATAACTCTAAATATAGCAGCAGGACGTTGGCGGAATTCTGGAACGTAATTACTTCTTCACTGTTGTCTTAATGACGACCGCATGGCGACGAACATCAGTCAGACGAAGCGAGGAACACCTGCTACTCGAATCATCTTCGGTCGAGCATCGCAACACGGACATTAAATGCCTGAACAACATCTGCATCTTAAGTGAACAGCAGAGGCTGACGGGAAAGCTGGCAGAAGGAGGTCACGTAATCCAGCCTCCTCGACTCGGCAAGGCGAGTTTTCCTGGATGCGAGCTCATCTGTTGTTGGCACAAGAAGGCATCTGTAAACCCGGCAGGCTGGTTGCAACAGCTGTCGTTGATTGTCTTTCCTGTAAATTAACGCGATAAACGTCCATAAAGTCGTTTGATGCTGTCGTCGGGAGAGTGTTTACCTGGCACACAAATGCTCTTTGTGTCTTTAAGTTTCAATCAAGCAAAACACAATGACACGTTCTGGAATCGCTCCACGGGAGATTTTGAGGCAAAACATCTTTACTTACAACTAAGCGACTGTGTTGATGGAGCTAGAACTTTCTCTTCTGATTCAAGCCCCATAGCTCACAATCAAAACTAGGAGGGATTGGTTTCGATTTCAATACATGCTTGATTCATGCTATTCTTGAGCAAACCGCTTGCCTGGTTGGCCTGGTGAAAGAGCAAGTACTACTTGATTGGTTTTGGACAGTAATACAGAAAGGTAAATGCTACTGATTCAGTTACCGTATTTTCCGCACTATAAGGCGAACCTGAAAACCTCCAATTTTCTCAAAAGCCGACAGTGCGCTTTATAATCAGGTGCGCCTTATATATGGGCTAGCATGTCCAAAGTCCGGCCCGCGGGCCAAATGTATATATCTTATATACGGACAAAGTTTTAAAATGGGCCATTCATTGAAGGTGCGCCTTATAATCTGGTGCGCCTTATATATGGACAAAGTTTTAAAATGGGCCATTCATTGAAGGTGCGCCTTATAATCCGGTGCGCCTAATAGTGCGAAAAATACGGTAATAGTAAAACTACAACTACTTAAATGGTCAGATCTCATAATTCCCTTTTCCCAGTATAATAATGAGATTAACAAAACAGGTATCACCTTTTGTGTTGAAGAGACGGGACCTCTTGCAGTTGTAAACCACTTCTTGTTGGCAGTGCTCTGACCTTGACACAATCGTTTGGAGTTGTTCCGGCGAGGTGCCGTAGTCAAGCACCATGACGTGAGGCCTCTGCAGTGATGAAGCCTGGACTTGGACTGGAGCGGTGCTGTTGTGGCTCAAAACGGTCCAAACTTTCTCTTCTACCAAAAAACAAGTTCATCTGACTCCACAAACATATTTCAAACAACTTCCCCCAATTTACCCACACATAAAAAGATACATTTGCAAGCAGGTTTGTGTTCCGGAACAACAATTAAATTACTGCTGCAGGTCTGACTCACCAAGTCACTTCTATTAAATAATTAACCTTCCCATCCAGTGTTAGTTAAACCTGCGCTCAGTGCAGCTGTGTGTTTTATAATGCTACGCTTCAAATGTGATTACTCGGCTCAGTTGCACCATCTAATTCTGCAGTCCGCTCATAAATTAATTGGTCATGAATCTTGAAACGACTGCCGGCAGAGAGAGGTGTCGAGCGAACTGACAGCTGGGGTGCATATTACATTGCACAGGTTGGTTATCTCCAAACAAAAGAGCTTGGCATTTTTATTTTCCAATTTCAAAAAAAATAAAATGCACCCTTGTGCTCCTTTTCTCATACAGGATTGAATTATGTGTTTTGCAATAATAAATACGAATCTGTAAATCACCCTGGATATATTTAGTGAATGTCACCATAAAGTGGTTTGTACTCCAGGCTGGAGGATGACACTCGCTTGTAATGCAGACATATCTCAACATCACAGACGAGGCCCATCTGTGCATTCGCTGACATTTACCATCCGTGCAAAACCCAATTAATTCCCCTCTGCACCTGTCAGCCACCCCCTCCGCATGAAAATAGCAAACAAACAATATTTCCAACTAGCTGATCCTTTGTTTGTCAAGTGAAATTAGATGAGGACTCTATCTTAACTGAGCTTGCAGTACACCGTGTCTTCGTGTTTACACTTCCTTTGAGAAAATCCCCACTCACGTCATGATTATGCATGACAGGTCGTCATGCTGAGAGCTATTTGCATCTCGGATGTATTTTGTAATTGAGGTCAAGTCGTGGGATCTTTATGTAAAGCTAAGGCGGAAAAAAAACAGACAAAAAAAACCCAAACACAATAGACAATAGCATCCCACCAACTTTGCAAAGTTGAAATTTTTCTGGGCGGCGTCAAAAGCAAGCATTTGTGTGTTCAAAGGATCGATTCAAATATTGATAACTGCGCACATTCGGCCTCGGTTTAGTATAGGATACTTGCATGCTAGCACACCACGAAGCGAAATTACGGGCTCACCTGTCATGTTGCAGTACACCTGCGTGGCCCCGAGGGGGCCGCTGCCATCTGGGTCAATGGAATAAAAGCCAGAGGAGTCCCCGGTCAGCTTGTAGGCTTCGCAGGATGACTCGTAGATGGCTGCAAAGAGGGAAGAACAATTTTCAACTCTAATAGTCCCATTAACTCTAAATGAAAAATAATACAAGGACTTTATGACCCTGATGGGATTTCATCGACCGTTTCCTTATCTATTTTTTCCGCAGCTACTTTGTGGCTGACCTCTGTCTTTGTGCAGCAGGTTTAAAGAGGGCAGGGCCTGAAAATGACTTTTAGATACTGTATTTGGAAATGAAGCATTGTTATGGGGAAAAGTCCCACATCAAAAATATGTATATCTATCGGTCCATCGGTCCATCGGTCCATCCATCCATCGGTCCATCCATCCATCCATCCATCCATCCATCCATCCATCCATCCATCCATCCATCCATCCATCCATCCATCCATCCATCCATCCATCCATCCATCCATCCATCCATCCATCCATCCATCCATCCATCCATCCATCCATCCATCCATCCATCCATCGCTGTCGCCGTTACAGCGTTAGCATGATTATGATTTCAATTGTAGATCGCTGTGGTGTAGAAATCCATTGCACCATTCTGAGAGCCATTTCTTGTATTTTTGCACGGCCGCCTCACCCATTCACTACCTAATACTGCTACTGCCACTTAAATGCATTCTCATTCCTTCTGGGGAATGATCATACTAATAGAAAATAGGAGCCCTGTCATGGATAATGTTGACGTTCACTTGCGATGGCTCTGCTGGGAAGCTTCAACATCAAAAAAGCATTTTACATTCATATTTCTTTGGCAATGAGCTTGTTGTTTGTTGTTTGAACAAGATATATCCACAAAGTTCTGAGCAGATTAGGATGAAAGCCTGTGGCATTGAGCCAGGGAACACTTGAGGTGATTTTTGATGTTGATCCAGGACTTTTTTTGTTTTTACTCCAAGATGAGAGATGGTAGCTTTCACAAAATAACGCTGTTTATTGTCTCTTTGTTGTTTGTTTTGAACGTAATTTATGTAAATTGATAACGTTCAAACTTAGTGGGTAAAGCATGCTTCAATGTACTGGTTAAGAGCGTAAGTACCAGGGCAAAATATTAAAGTATAACCTTATGACACTTGTGTGGGATTTTTCAAATGTAATTATTTTGCCCCCGCATTCATTTCGCAATGTTCCTGAGTAGTGTGGAAAAAGTTGTGCTTTTAGGGGTTACTTGAGTTTACACTTCCGAAGTGAGCAGTAGATAAGAGTGGAAGTATCAAGATTTGAAAAATGTAAACTATATGTGCCTCACAGAAAGATGCTTTACTTCTTCTACCCTGTCATCCACGGCGGCCGTGCTTTTAATACATACTCATTTCTGCCTATTTTTAATTCAAGGGATGCTCCCGTCTGTCATGTTCTATCTTACACACACACACACACACACAAAAAAGAGGTTTGAGTTTGCCAGCATAAAAAATAAGTAAATCAGTATTCCGTTGCAAGAGATAGAGATATTTGCAATGGCAAATGGCAAGGTGATGATACAGGATATTAATATATAAATAATGTTAAAAAATATGTAAAAAGTCTAATAACCATGCTGTTTATTGCCCGCATGATGAACTCACAAAATGTGTTCAGTCATCTCATCAAGTCCAATCAAAACTTGTTTCCCCTTATATTTATATTATTTATATTTATTAAGGGGAATGTCGGCATGAGCAGACAGCTGTGAAGGTGAAAAAAAATCAAAAGTAACTCACAATCGTGACAGGTCGCTCCCGAGTAACCTGTTCCGGAGCAGTCGCAAGAAAAGGTGCTCCACGTCTGCGAACAAAGGCCGCCATGCTCGCACTTGTTGGGGACACACCTGCCACACAATATCACAGCAACACATTGGCAAATGTTGATAACACCTAACCCAAAACATTTGGGAATTTGAGCAGCTTTTCTGAAAAATACGCCTCATAACATACGAGAATTATTAATGTAAATTAAAAAAAAAGTCAAGTGCATCTGCAACAAAATTCATTGCCGGGTTAGGCGCTATTTAATATTAAGAATGAGTGTGAAAGCATTTTACGATTAACAGCGGTTAACGTATTTGTAGACTAACAGTTTATGCTTGCAAAGCAGAAGCTGACATAAAAAGCAGAAGGTGAGATGTCTTTTTACTGTCCATGACTTAAGGGTGAGTGATTTTAGTTATTCTTTTTAGCTACTCCAGTTAATTAAATTTAGATACATAAAACCACAAAGTATGTAACTTGATGTGAATGTGATGAAAACATTGCATGAATAGTTAGCACATAATATGAAAGCAACACATTCTTGTAAACAAAAATACCAAAACAGATCATCACTATTATTATGCGCCTCATGTTTTATCCTTTATGAATAATTCTTGCTTCATTATTAAATAGAATAAAATGTCATATTCAGACAAAACAGTTGCTCAAGTACTTTACAGTTTGGATTAAAATGAGCACTTGACATTAAGGTAGAATGTGAAGTACATCTCCTCATTCAAAGTACATCTGGTTTTGATTCATATGGAGCACAATTACAATGTTTTTTAAAATGTCAGCAATTCTCAAGTCTACATTTTTTTGCATTAGCTACTGCAGTATGGTTCTTTGACAATAGCTCTACTTACACACACACTACCATTCAAAAGTTTGAGGTCACCCAGATATTCATTTTGACAGTTCTACTAATATAAGGCATTCTGGTGTAAAAAAACAAACAAAAACAAAGTTTGCCTTGACGTAATCCCATATGTTGCGGGGGCGTAGTCACATGGGGTACAGGGCCACGGTCTAGCTATGCACAAGGGAGAATTCTCTTTCCTTTGAGTTTTCTTTCATTTTTCTATTTTTGCAGACACACAAAGTTAGAATCGGGCTTTGGCAACGTTGTGGGCAAAAACGCAGCCAACTTGTTTGGAGGCGGCTCCTTTCATTCCTTTTACATTCAGCACATTAGAGAGGCGTATAGTTTAGCTGGGTGAAGTTCTTGCAGGAGATCAAGGAGCTCAAATTATGTTTGTAAGGAACTACATGCAGATGTCCACTTATGGATGATGTAAAGTTGCTCAGGGCAATCACAGATGGCATAAAATGTATTATTCATTCTCAGACAATCCAGAACACATCTTTCACCCACATTGTTTTATAATATTCAACTTTTGACTCACATAACATTAAAACTAGTACAAATAAACATAACAATAGTGAATAACCTTCATTTGCAGGCTGCTAGTTGTTACTTAAACCGTTTCCATCATAATTATTTGATTATTTTGAATTGGGCCAACACTTTTTGTCTCAATGATACAGTCCACAAAAACAATATTATAACTAAGGGGTGTCAAACTCCTTTTTTTGGCGGGCCGCATTGTAGTCATAGCTTCTTTCAGAGGGCCATTATGACTGCCAATCCAAATCAATGTATGAGGACCTCATATTATATACAGTAAAAGCTACAAAACAAACTGACAAATAACTCGTTTTCAAATCAGATGAGTAAAAACTAGTCAAATATTTAAAAATATATATATATTATAAAAGTGAAGACAATTTGCAATTCTAATGACACACAAATCTGATGCACAATTTGTCTTCGCGGGCCACACAAAATGATGTGGCGGGCCGTATCTGGGCCCCCGGGCTTTGAGTTTGACACCTGTGTTATAACTACTGGAAATCAAAATTGGCCCTGAAACCAAATCCACTGGATCACTCTTGACTATCATTCATTATTCTCTCATCGCCACCCCTTCTGGAAAAGCCCAATAATTCACAGTGTCCTTGTCCTGTTCTGGTAAAAGGTTGAGGCTTGTTAAAGGAATTCCTCTCGCTTTGACACCACGACAGCCGCTTATTGGATTTCAGCACAAAGAAGTCACATATCACCTTCATTGACACCATGTTTGATTTTAAATCCCACATCTGTAATTTCAAACACTTTTCAGCCACTTTCCATTGAGTGAGGCGTCAGAAACGACGTGGCTATCCAATTGCGGGCTATTCTTGTCCTTTTCTCGGGAGACACAGATGGATTGAGTGTGCTATTCTCTGCAAAACCCAACATGCATTGTGGATCACAATGTTTCGTAAACATACCCAGTTAATAACAGAACTTCCTCTGACCGCCGGACTGTTTTAAAGATAGAAAAATGACGACATATCTTACACGCTACATAAATGATCCATTCCGCGGCTGAATCGGGAAAATCAACGTAATTACTTTGAATCGTTTTTCGGGTCCTGTCACGTTGGACAAACTCGCTCTTCACATCAATGGAGAGTCTACTTCAGTGCAGATGCTGATCTGCCAATCCAGAGGGACTGACCCAGATGTTGAAAAGCCATATCAACCAAGATAGACTCACATTCAGAACTTTAAGAACCACAGACTGATCTTATCCACCCTCAGGGATGTGCCACAGAGGAGCTTTCTGACCACCATAGCAACCTCAACCCATGAGATAGAAGAGCCTATCTCAGAGGCTCCAGACTGTGAGTCCTCATGGTGTGTTAATCGGATTGAGTAGGTATTCAAAGAATCCTTGTGACCAACTCACAACATACCGAGTCGAGGTCAGCAGCGTCCCCAACTCGAGTATACACAGTGTTGATGTGGAGGCACCGCTTTCCCTTCTTCAGATGCCCGATGGTGGACCAACATTTCTCAAAGGGTCACATCTGCTCCTTAATGTTATTTCACATCTCTGGGTCATGATAAGACTTATAAGACTAAAAAACTGGAGAGTCTATTTTCTTCCATCGAAATGCTCAAAGTGCCAAACGCTTTGTTTGGAATTTGGAAGTCGTGTCTTTGGTAGCCAATAGAATAAAACATTTCTTTTTTTCTTTTCAACATTTAACAACAAATTCAGATAAATTGTTTTTCAAGTAGTCCACTCAACTTTTCCATCTATCCGCCCGCCCGTCCATCCATCCATCCATCACAAGACATATATATCAACAATTCACACACGTTTAGGACAATTTGGAGCCCTCATGATTCAAGCATGGGGAGAATATGCAAAACCCACACAGGGAAGCGGGTATGAACCCATGACCTCTGAACTCCAAGGATGCTGTGCTGACCAGTCGCCGCCCATAATCTTTTCCCCAAGTTATACATTAACACAGTATGTGTGCAGGTGTACTACACACACAAAGTACTAGGTTCAATCCCCAGAGAAACTAAATCGTTTTTCATTAAATTCCCATACATGATTAACAAAGGATATCTTATCCGCAGCGGAAATATTAGCATTACATTAGCAGCCAGGCTTGATTAATGCTACGTGTTTTATCTCCTGCAAGACACATTGCCTCCATTATTGCTGGATAGAACTGCACTGCATCCTGCTGACAGTTGTTTCTTTTGTTTTATGCAGCAAAAAACATTAGGAACACCTGCAGTGCGGTCCGACCCCACAGGTAGCCTCAGCCGTAGCTAAAAATAAGCCTTAATGGGAGACGACATAATAGTTATTTATGTTAAGTGTTACTTTTGGCCCTCGGTTTCTTGCTGCATAATGGGCCATAAACGTTGCAATAGCCTTAAAAGCTGTAAAGCGCGCGCTTGTTATTAAATTTGATTATTTCTCCACTTTTCCATCGTTAAAAGGTACACGTTCATTGTTGTGAAGGACGGCACATGTCCTGCCTGCTCGGCTAAAATCTATTGTGCATCTCCCACCGACGGTTCAGAATTATAGCAGAGAGTGATTAAAAAAAAAGATATTTCCATGTATGAACTGGAACCACTGCACATCTCGTCCGAAACAACACATGAAGAAAAAAAATGAAAAGGTATGAGTACTCGTTTTGGATTATTTGGACTGTAGTAGGCCAAAGTAAAGGGCCAGTATCGGCGATAACAATACTTTTTAATAATGAGGCTGGATGCATTACGAAATGGTGAACCTGTGTCACTGTCTTGGCCCATTTCAGAGGCAATTTTCTCTTCAGCATAAGGCAACGTGACCTTGTCAAGTAGTCCCATGTATTCAAAACTGAAATTGTCTGACGTGAATAGGCTTAGTACCATTAAATAAGAAATATTTCAATATTATAAGAACTTTCTGTATGTCCTTGGTTTGGAATAACGTGCAGTATCCATTTGTTTGCACGGAAATAAAACCTCAAGTCAATTTAATTCAATTCTATTGTTCATTTCAAATTCTAGGTTAATAAAAGATGCAGAGTTTAAAAAAAACACATTAATCCACTCAACTCATCCAAGTGAATTCCAGGCAACCTTTATAAGCATGAATGGTTTCGACAAAAATTGAAAGAATGAATGCAACATCATTAAATGAAAAGATTGCGTTGTTGAAGCTAATAATAGCGCAGCTACTGAAAAGGTTATCTCAAAACACACGCAGACACAGACAGACGTCAGACAGACGGACAGACAGACACGGACGGACAGACAGACACACACACAATAGGCAACTTTAAAGTGCACTTAAATGATTCTGAACCCAAATGTGTATATACCATTATAATCTTCAATTTTAATGGGGCCGATATTTTGAAACCGTGTATTCAAATTTCTCAGTGAATCAAAGGTATGGCTGAGGAAACAAAGAGATTCTGAAATCAGTATGCGTGCATTTCTATCTGTTGGTTGTCACTATGTCCAAAGGGAAAAAAGCTGGAAAGGAGCAATATTCCCCAGAGAATTAATGAGGAGGAAAAACAGCAGCTTCACGAATATTCCCAGCCATATCCGGACCTTCACGAAAGGTGGTCGGCCCGTCGCACCTGTTTCAGCAGCCCTGCAGCTGAGCGAGCTAATGAGCGATGACGCAGCACACGCCGGGCGGTGAGTAGCAAGCTCGTTAGCATAGACCTCTGCCAGGGAAGACTGCCGCCCGCTTTTTGTTGCTGCTTAATTGGATGTTCCTGTCACTGCACTTGCCGCCGCCGCCGCCATCGGGCAGTGGTTCGCTAGTCGACTCCCACACTGCACTTGGCATACATTTGCTGCCATATTGCATTGTGCCATTTGTTTAAATCCACAGTTATTTGAACACTTTGAGCATTTGTCTTGAATTGGACCATCTATTCTTGCACATTGTAGTGGAAACGGTGAGTAGTAGGCCAAGTTCAAAAGTGAGTGCACTTGGCATAGCCAACAGGAGCGTGTTACTTAAACAACAAAGGATGTGACGGTATGTATTTTTAAACTTTAAGCACACTGTGAGTGTCTTTACTCCTAGATCTAAACAAAAATAACGACATTTGGGGGGGAACAGTGTCTACGAACACCCCCATGCTCGGCGTCATACGGTTTGATGGGCACCGCTGGCAGCGGCGACGTTTATGTCTGTACCATCTAATCGGTGACAGCAAAATTAATTACATTTGCACGTTTTCAGTGGATTAAATTAGCCGTTGGAACATGATTTTGGGGAGGTGTGTTGAGGCGCAACACTATTTATTTATTTATTTATTTATTTATTTATTTATTTATTTATTTATTTATTTATTTATTTATTTATTTATTTATTTATTTATTTATTTATTTATTTATTTATTTATTTATTTATTTATTTCAGTATGTGCTGCCCTGTCAGTCTCATTTGCCCTTCAGAACCTGTAGTGCTGACCAAAGTAATTTAAGCCCTATTGGCCATGGGTTCGTTTTCTTTCACCAATCAGATGACAAATTAACCCCTACAGTGCCAACCAGGGCCATTATTTGATCTTCTGTTTGGTTGGTCAGAAAGCTTAGAACCAACTTTGACTCGCAAAACACGTCTGTAGCGATCTTGTACACATCAATCAATATTTCTGTTGCCTATGAAGAATTTATATTTCTTGTATTCATCTCATGTTGGAAAATTATTGATTGTCAACTGCTCCTGATGATGTACCGGACAAGGTTGCTTGTGATTATATGATATATTTCATAATTGCGACATGTTAGTGGTGGATTCAATCAGGAAAATCCCCACTGAACGATCAGGTACCAAACGTGTATGCCAAAGCAACATTTAGCATCAAACTCTTTTTTAGACAATTATAGGCCTGAAAAAATATGAACCAAAGATACTGTAGGATTAAAGTCAAATGATCTTAATCATAGAGAAAACATTCCAGTGCCCATCCTATTTATTACCTAAGACCAAAGTTAAAAAAAATAGTTGTAAACAATTTATGAAAACAGCAAGAATCTGAACTGGCCAGGGGCAGATTCCCCAGGACATAAACACGGACACACACAACATGACTGCACAACCTCACATTAAAGTGTAATGTAACGCTGATTCTCGTTTAAAAAGCTGTCTCGACATGAAAGCAGATCTTAAGTAATAATAGTGTACATTTAACTCAATCCGCAACATGTGGCAAGGTAATGCTTATCTCAGGGTCTGTCTAGGTTCCTCAGTAGGTGCGGCTGTTTTGATTGGAGTGGAAATGGGCTTAGTTAACAGTGTGTGAAAAATCGGTAATTAGACTAAAGACTTGTTTTCACGTTCCTGTGGGAAAAAGGAGGAGGTGCCTATTCGGGATGTTGTGTTTATTTGTTCCAAGTGGATAGCGAGTGGAGGTCATTATTTGAGAAATTAAAACGAGTCCCCTACCTGTCTGTGATGGCACACGTGTCAAAGTGAAGGTGGTTGAAGTTTCCCAGCATGCCTTGCTGCACATGGCTGAGGTTCACTGGATGGCCGTTGATGAAGATGAGCTGCATGCAGCCCTGGAAGTTCGGAGACGGACAGTCGGCAGTGGGACAGCCTGGAAGGAAAAGACATGTTTTATTTGCGCTGAAGACATTTTCACCATAATATCACATGGAGGCCTACTTCCGGGTGGCAGAAGATGGAGCCTTGAATGATTTTAGCTGATGTTACTTTGAATGTGACATGTCAGATGAGATGCAACTTTCTTGGAATGGAAGCTTTAATTGACATTTCAGCAGGTAAATTGATTTTTAGCTGGGATTAATGGCAGATGTCTTTTATCATGAGAAACGTAAACCGCTAACCATTGGCGAAGCTCCAAGTCAACTCCTCTGGAAATGCCCGACTTTGACTCACCACTGCCTCCATTTTTTGTCAGTTTTCGTCATGCTGCATGTGCTCCATACTAGTTTGCCTTCAATGATCTTTTGTTCCATTTTTCTGACTCTTATTTTGCTCCAAGAGCCCCAAGGTCAGTAGCAGTCACTCACAACAAAGGTACCCTGGAGCTTTTTGTTGACTAATGTTTTGAAAAGGTCTATGCAGAGGGGAGTTAAAAAACAAAAAGCCTCATGCACACCAACCTCCAAAGTAAAAGTTGCCTCTGGATTCAAGCGCGGCCGACAGTTCGATCTCAGACGGCGGCTCGCTGTCCACCGTCAGACGAATGAGGAAATTGCTCATCTCCAGACTCACGGAATGCCACAATCCATCATTGACTGTGTAATCTGCAAGGGAACCAATGAGATGGCAGCCAAAGAGTTATTTCTTCTGTCTTTCCGCTCCTCAAGGCGGCAACGAGCGTACGGCAATTGATGTTATTTCCAGGGCACTCTTTTACAAGCTGATTAAATTCTGTTTGCGTGTCACCTTTCCGCTCACCTGGCGAGACCTCCTCTGACCCGCGGCCGGAGTCGTGCAGGGTCAGCTGCAGCCGGCCATCGTGGATCCGCAACTCTGATCTCCGGGGCCTGGAGCCGAGCGGCGCCGACAGCAGTAGCCCCTCGGTGTTCCACGTGCGGAAGTGGAAGCGGGCGGAGAAGCCCCCGGTGGCAGACGCCCCCGTTGCCGCTGACGGAAGTGTCAGGAAGCTGCTGTTGGCGCTCAGGAAGGTACAAGCCGCCAGCTGGGGCTGCGAGCACGAGAAGGTCACGTTGCCCTGGAGTGTGACACAGGCACCAATTTACGCCTCTTTTTAGGACAGCGTGTCTCATGTGAGACTGAATTCTATTTGTATGGAAATCAAGTTGACATGCTCGGGCACGGAACATATGGCTAAAGAACCGCCTGTGAAACCTTTCTCTCACCCGGACCAAAATAATTAAACTCCACTTTCAGTGAATCAGCTTTGATACAAGGTCTGACACATTTGAAACATCATAAATCCGAGACTTTTGCCGGGGTAGTCTTATTCCCGTTTGGGAAGTCAGTTGGATTTCTCTCACTCACCATATAATTAAGATCCAACTGTTGCGGTGCAATAGCAGACAGTAGAGTTGTACGCCTTTGGTGCAAAATCGTGACACTTTTATGTCATCATAAATCTAAGATTTATTGTGGATTATTATTATTCCCTTTTGTGAAGTCTGGTGGATACGCAGCGTACTCAGTGGGCTGTATGGACAATAGATTATTCACTGCATGCTAGTGCTACACCAGCCAGGTCGGCATTTTATATACAGATCTCTTTGCAAAATGACATAAAATTTGCTTGAAATAATTTTTTTCAACTGTCATTCTTAACATTTGTTCACCTCCCAATGTGATGTCTTTCCCCCATCCAAAGAACAGTTACATCTTTTTTTTTTTTATAGCTACCAAATATAGATAAAAGGCTCTGATGATACTAACTCATATCCTAAGTGATGGATAAAACATTCAAATGAAATTAAAGCACTTTATGAAGAATTTATTTTAATCGTCCATCAAGACTGAAGCATGATTATCTTTGTAAAAGCTGACATTTTGACAGATCTCTTGTTCTCTAATGTAGTTAATCGGTTTTACGAATCCAACTCTGATCTTTTCTGGTAACACCATCTCATTTAAAGCGGTCAAATCTCCCGCTAATTTGCCAAAATGGTTTGTCCAGGTGCAGTCCTCACAAGCACAACACCTTCGTCATTCTCAGAACGTGCTAATATCCTCCAAGGTGGGGTGAAAAATATCTAGCAAATAATTTCAGGGTAAGCAGAGGCCTCTTTATAATTGCTGCTAACAGAGCACAACAAAAACCAAATAACCTTTTATTGAAATCATAAGAGCACTCTTTGTTGACGAACCGGAAAGTTGTCTACTAGCCAGATAGACAAAAAAAAAAACACAAATACACCGAGACATGATATTTTTGTTCAGTGACATTCTAGCTATCATTACATTGTGGCCGGGGAACTTCCTTCACTCAACTGCATATTGGGCGTCGGGAAGAAGCCTTCAATTGTAAAATACAAATAAAACCATATTTTTGGCCGTACAGAGAAACGAGTCAACTGGGAGAGACATAAAAGTCACATAGTTCCCTGGAGCATAAACATGGACGCACATAACACCGCAACGTCAGTCTGCTGAAACGGTAATCATCATCAAAGAAGCCATCTTCACATAACGTAAGATCATCTGTAATACTGTGCAGGGAAGTCGTTCAAGTGAGTCTCCACATTTTGATTCATCTGAGAGATTTTCTTTTCCCTTGCTTGCTGCTGTTGTGCTTAATGGACTCATCAGAACACTCTCTAATGACCATGTATTAACAATAGCATCTATAAAAAGTGAGAAAATTATATTTATCTTTTTTGTTTAGTTTCTTTTCCCAAGAGAAACTAAGAATGTGGAGAGATTTTTTTTGAATAATATAAAAGCCAACCTGTAGGTGCTGCTGTTTTGGTTAGCAAGAATTGAAATGATCCTCAGCAGGTAACTCATTCCAATTTTAAACAGTTCCCCCATATCTTTATAAAACATTTTGGACAAAACATCCCAAGGATCTATAGCATGTCAAATTCCAGGTCCACAGGCCTCTACGCAATTTTCACGCCTCTGTGTAAAAAAAAATCGATAAATAGCATGAAATCAGCCCACTAAACATGTTTGAACGGATCTGCAATTAGCAGTTTTCAACGACACATGAGACATTGATAGCAAAAAGCCAAAAGTGATAATTGCAATAACAGCAATGCATGTTGAGTATTAATTACTAACACACCCAAATAAGTATTTCTAAACAGTGTGATGAAAAGCCAATAACACACAAGTACAAATTCTACAATGCATCCTTTAAGCATTTGGGTTAGGGTGACTGGGTGACCAAGCTACCGTATCCAGCTCACTTTGATATGGAAGAGCAGCGGTACAACTCAAAGCCCCGCCTACGTGATCAAACGTCTCAGCCTATCCCTAAGGGAGAGCCCGGTAACCCCGTGGAGGAAACTCATTTCGGCTGCTTGTATCTGTGATCTTGTTCTTTCGGCCATGGCCAACAGTTCGTAAAGACAGGTGAGGGTAGGAACAAAGATCAGCCGGTAAATGTAGAAACTCGCTTGTCAGCTCCTTTTTCATCATGACAATCTGATACGGAACTCAAACATTTTTGGGTGTGTGGGTGGAGTTAAATCAGGAAAACGCTTGTTGGTGGTTTATCCTTGTTTTTCAAGAATTTTTGTAGTAAAAAAAAAAAAAAAAGTGATATAAATGCATGCTCACATGTCAAGTGGCGTCAAGGTTGTATTCTGATTAGCACTTCCCAGAAAGTCACCTGAATGATATCAGTAAAACTCTCGACACTTACATGAAAAACCTCACGGAAGTGACTTTAAAATCCCTCCAGATGGGCCAAAAATGACATCATTTATTGCCCATGGAGTCAAATGAGTTAAATTTAAACTGGGGTTCAACCTGCACAGTGCAAGCAGGCACCATGTTCGGGACAGGGCGAGCGGCGGCCGTGGAGTGGGCCGAGGCCTTATCGCCGCCCGCAGGGCAGTGCAGAGCAATCACAGCTCCTTGACTCGCAATGAGATTCCCCTCCATCAACCTCAGGGAGATTGTCCCATTGAAATTCCATTACAGCTCCCATCATGGCAGCTGCTCTCTCTCTCTCTCCGCCTCCCTGCTTTTGTTGTCAGTAAAGGTCTTTTAATGCCCCAATCACACTTTAAAGGGTGAGGGTTGGTGAGGGCGAGATTTTGTGCGAAGGTTTTCAGGGGTTACTGTCTGATTATCGGACACTCCAAATCTCTTCATCGCGTTGGAAATGATGGCCGCTTTATGGATTTCTCCATCCAATTTTCTTCCTGGAATTTCTTTAATGACAAATCTTCACCATCACAAATCGATGTTTGGCAAATGAGTTTGAAATAATAATAATAATAATAATAATAATAATAATAATAATAATAATAATAATAATAATAATAATAATAATAATATTCATCATAATATTCATCATAATAATAATAATATTCATAATAATAATAATAATGGGAACAACAAAAACAATTAAATATTTGCAGGAATTTTTTTTCCCAAACTTACCACGGTGTGTATCTGTGGTTTGCGTCGTTTGGCCAGATCGATGATATTGATACCATTGTAGTAAAGGTTCTCCATGCATCCATGGAAGTTCTTCCTGAGGAACGTGCCGGGTTTTCCAGGAAGCGGGATTCCACCGAAGCTCAGCTGTGACAAAGATATGGTAAAGAAATGCTTTGATTTGGGCTTTTGGGGTTGAGGGCAAAACTGGAGAGAAGGGTTTAACAGAAGAGGCGGAGGATCCTCCGACTGATCACATGCATGTTTAAAAACTCACTTTTAAGATTTTCCGAGTTATTACAAGTCGCTTTCCCCTAAAGACAACACCCGAAAAGGCGTTCCAAGAACTTAACTGAAAGCTCAACACTTCCGAACTCATATCTCTAAAACTGCGGAATGCAAGCCAAGCTCACTTAGACGTTGCGGCTCCCTGCAAAACAAATCCCACGGCCGTTTGGCAAAGGCTTTCCGGGAAGGCTGTTCCCGTTCCAGCGTCTGATTATTAATGGGATGGAGTATGTGGTCATTAAAAGGTAAGGTTTTCAGGAATTGAGCCATTACTTATGCCCGCCAGTTCTTGCGCGGCGTGCCCGCTTGAAACGTCTCTTTTTAACAGTTGAGATTTTATCAGCTTTGGCCCGCTAATTAATGCTAGCTGCATGAGTTGAAAGCATTATGTCCGGCTGACTACTTTTAAAAGCAGGAGGCTTTAAAGGGATCCTGAATATGCACTCGGCCGGCCGCATGCATTATGCAGAAGGAGCATGGAGGTGTTCAATCCATACTTTATACATTTCCTCCACTATTAAATGTTGGGCTTTTATTATTTCTTTTTTTTTTGTCTCTGCGGTGCCAGAGAGGTAAGACCAAGCACTTCTCACATGCGTGGTGTTTCCACTGCTCTGCTTACGGGATAAATGTATCAAGTGCACTCCATTTTACAAACCGATTCGGGCCACTTGATGCTAATTTGCTCACCTCATAGTCCACCTCCAGCGAGTAGGCCTCCCCTTGGGTTTGGAAGTGGTGAGTGTGGGCGTCCACTGTGAGGTTGACGTGCTTGTTGAAGCGCTCCACGTGCACGGCGTGCCAATGCTGGTCATCCAAAAGACTGCCCACCGTGACGGCAATGCGGGGGGCGCTCAACCTCGGACGGCTGTCGTCTGGGAAAACAGCAGGGGGGGTTGGTAGGTAAGTCCAAAATGTGCGAGTGAGGTCGGGAGCCCCCATGACACCAACTCGTGAATTATATGTGAGCAATTAGATCATGTAAAAACAAACATTCTAAAAGATTTGTTGTTTTAATGACCTTTTTCCACAGGTGGTAGGAGGTACAGTGTTGGTCTTAATTAGGGTTACAAATTATGGTTCTGGTTTTGCAGAGAAATCTCCCTGCGGTGAGACACTTACTGTCCAATTTTTTTTTTTTCATGCTTCTATTTTATTTCATTTCTTAATTGTGTGTTCATCCGTATCCAAGTATATAGATGTGAACAAAAAATGTTGCCTGCTGTGATGTGAGACAAATTGTCAAAATTGTGATGGATCAATAGTGTGTGTGTTTGGGACATCGCCCTATCAACGCGATGTTTATTTGGCCTATCCCAAAAAAATGTTAACTTGACAAATTGCACTGTACGATACGCATTGATTTAGCCATCAAGCCAATTTTGAAAATGATTGGTAAATTGGAGCTTATCCCAGTTGAATTTGGGCAAAACAGTTTGCCAGCCAATTGCAGTCTATATCGATGAATGAAGTATATATGTAAATATATAAATGTATGTAGAAATATTAATCCAAATTAATCCAATATACGCTGCTGTTTAATTTGTGTTGCACTCCACTCAGAGAATCAAATCTGACACACTTAAGCATGCAAGGGGGGGATATCAGAATGAAGAGGTGCACAAACAGTGCCTTGCTCAAGGGCACCTCGACAATATCTAGGAAGCACACTCCCATCTATCAAACATATAGGTGGAATATTTTTTGACCGCTGTGAGACTCGATTTAAACCCTACGGTTCCAAAGCGCAAATCCTTCCAGATGAGACAGGATAGTGGTGTCGCCGCTGGTCAAAACATCATGACAATATCATATCCAGAGTTACCTTGCAATTCCCATTTCACAAATATGTCACTTTTGCCTTATGGAGCCTTATAAAAAGACAGAAGAATACATACAGTGCTTAACAAATTGAACCAGTCATTTAAATCAACAGCAATACGCAAATGCACGGTTATTAAATCATTCACTCCCATTGACGAGAGTAGACGTCAAAGATTTGTATTGGGGATGAGTTAATGTTTTGGTATGAGTTACCGTTCCATTACCGTACATTCGAGCGTATTTAAATATGTTTTAATGTGTTTTCAACATATTTTTACTCCACATTGGAAGCTCCCCACTTTTGTATTTTATAAAGGAAAACACAAAACTGCCACTTTGCTCACAAAATGTAAAAGACAGAATATGTCTCCATACAGCAGGTGGCAAATGGTATTCAAGTCTTCCTTTCGGTTTAAAGCACAAAACATGCATCACCTAAGTTGAGGTAGAGGTCCAGTTTCCCCCGATGGAGCTCCAGAGTGATGTAGTCGCCTCTCTGGCCCTCTCCGTGCAGCAAAACCCCGTTAGCCTGCTGACTCTTAAACAGCAGCGAGATGACATCTTTCACGGTGGACATGGACTTTTGGTTAAATCGATACAGCAAGGAGCTTCTGCCATCAAAGTCAGCCACGTAGGATTCTGAGAGGGGGGGGGGGTGTTTGGGGAGAACAGAGCAATGCTTGCATCAGTGTGACGGCGCACAAAAACATGACAATGAGATGTGGACTGCGCCTGCAGTCAAAATGATCTCAGTTGGAAATTCATCCAGACATTGTTATTTTTAAAGATCATGAACGATTTTAAGAATTCAACATGTGGCTCGAGAAGGCCCATTTTCATGGCATTTAGTCTTAACTGTGTAAAATAGTTGCGTGTGTATCTGTGCAAAACTTTCCCATTGTCTCAGAGAAAAAAAAAAAAAACTATTTTAGTGTCAGAATGCCCGCATGGTCCACTACAGTGTGGCCTGTGAAAAATGATTCCAATATGCAGTGGCTGTGGGGCAAACGAATCGGTCATTATCTGTGTTAATGTTCATGTCTCCCTTGAGGCGGGGGGGCATGCAGTCTCAGGACCCGCCGCTTATCTCCTGAAGGGGCACAATAGCGCGGAAAGCAACATGACACACTTCGCGAAAAAAGCACAACTTGTTCCTCAACCGTGTGCTTTAACTCTGCAGGCCCCTTGTTTGTTTTATACCACTCCTGTTTGTTTTGTGATCTGTGAAGCACTTTGTGTTGCCTGGAGCACTACGGTGTGCTCCATAAATACAAACTAATGCTATGCAAGCGACTGCGCCTGTGGCTCGCCACAGTCGTCTTTCTCCGCAGAGGCGCGAGAATAAAAACATACGCTAAAAAAAACCGCAATAAACGTAATATTTTCTAACAAGCTGTTTCTTTACACGTCCAAAGAAACTAATCAGAGTAACTGGCTTGGATGAAGTTAGTCCCGCTTCCAGGGGAGTCCTAATTACAGCAATTACGATGAATCAAATAAAAAACAGGACCGCATGACTGCACAGGTACACCTAACATCAATATCTTGATATAGACATCAAATTTCTACTGTTTATCCTGTTCAGTGTTGCGGGAAAACTGGAGTCTATCCCAGATGACTGTGGGCGGACAACATCCTGGATTGATCGCCAGGCCAAAAAGTAGATGCACCATTTTAGTCCACTTGTGTAGCGTAGCCAGGGACGAAATATTAATAGTGCAATACAAACGTCAATTTGATTCCATTTATTCTGTTCAGGGTTGCGGCGAAGCTGGAGTACAGCCCGAGTGATTGTGGGATTGGTCACCAAAATACATTGGGGGGTTGCGATCGGAGTGTTTGGAGTTACTAAAATCGGTTGTGAACAATTTTCAATGAGTTTGAGTGTTTATGTTTACTTGCTACAGTAATGATGATAAATCAGGGTAACTCATTTTTCATCCTTTTTTTCTCTCAACAGTTTTTTAAAAAAGTATATGCATTGGGAATACCAGCCTCCCTGATGGCAAGCAGATTTTTTTTTTTTATTGAATATAGCACAGTTTTTGTTTTTTTTAAAGTTTTTTTTTCCAAGTTAGTTAGATGTTGTCATTTAAGCAGAGGGGGAAACACTAGAAAAAGCCAAACTTTGTCAGGGTTTCTACTTTATGGACCTGAAGTTGATACGTCTGCATTTAGAAAGCAACTTTATGCATCTCTAATGTTAGTATTTCCAAAATATTCAGTTGGTACTTTCAAAGTCTTGGAGTAATTACATTTACAATCTATAATGAAAATTTGAAAACAAATTAAATCCTCCATTTTACCTGAAGGAGTCATTACGCATTTGTACATAATTTTATAACATCTCCATTTGTGGAATAAATTCATTCAAATAGAATTATTCATTATTCCACCCTGTACACACCATATTTCAATTACAAAAAGACACATTTTTCAATAACGAGTGCAAATTTCATTACTCTGACGAGTAGAGGAGCCACAGGAGGGACTGCCCCAAATCTTAAAACGAGCACACGCAAGCCCTGACAAAACAAGACAACCTGGATTCTATTTTTCCATTTGGAAGCAATTACAAAACATTCATTGAAACATTTTCACAAACAGGTCTTATAACAGCAAAATGACTTGGTTGTTTAATATTACACCTGATGGGTTTGTTTTCAGGCAGTCCGGAGACCCAACTGTTTGTATACAAGCAATTGAAGTCTCTTTTTTTTATTTTTTGTTCCCTTTACAGGTAATCTGATGCCAACCGCTGTTGGTCTTTGTTTGATAACGGTCTCTGCAGTTGAGCCCACTGTAGGGTGTTCAATAATAACAACAATACGCTCACAATAAAAATGACATTTCAATTCACAAATGTCTTCCTTCACATTGTGGCGGGTGAGAAGAGCATCTCATCCTCTCTCATCATTTGTACGCCTCATCGTTCATAGAGTGTACAATCGATTGGCGGCGAAGCAGCATTTTGGCCGTCACCTTTACGTAATCCTTCTTGTGAGAAACGTCACGCTCTAACGTGGCAACGCGAGCCGCGCATGACAATGTGACTGCGGATGAGCTCTGCTAAACCGACCGTTCTTATTTTCCTTTGAAGGCTGAACCTGATCATCTGAAGAATACGACGGCGACGGCGGCGGCAACAATGGCGAGACAGCGTTTATGTTTGCCTAACACTGACGGCGATGTGTGTGCGAAGCAGCCGGACGCCATAAAACTGCTCACTGTGACATTGTCCGCCACGCTCACTGCTTTTAATTGCACCATTTTCGAGTGAATCCCTAGGAAGTGTTTTTTTTAACCACTGTGGAAAACTGTTATCATGTGAACTCATGGGATACTTCATTAAGTATACCTGCATTCATAAAAGGCAGAAATGCCTTCACTGGGATTCTAATGGCAAATTTTTAGATACTAATTTAACATCATTGGTTGGAGTTTATGACTATGCTGCATCACACTGAAAGCTTTTCATTGTACATAAACAAAGGAAGTAAAATATTAAATAATCCGTTGCATTGCACAGCAGGCTCAAGTTAACATGCACAGTGCACTTCCTCGAGGAGCTTATCAATCTCCTGTCACACAGCAGACCTCATTTGTTTAAAGCGTGTCAGGTATGTCAATAGTATGTGGCGCCTGACGCAATGCAGGCTGAAGGAACTCTCAAGATGATTTCAGGGTGAGGCCTTAATTGCGTTGTTCCCATTTCCTTGCTATCTTGTAACTTGCAGCAAAGATAAGATGAGAGTTTTTAAAATCCAGAATTAAAAGGCAAGCATTAGCATAGTTGCTGGTTTAGCAGCGGATTTCAGCGTCGGAGAACATCTCACCGGAGGGCATTAGGCACATTGATTAAATGTGCCTAATAATTGATTCAAAAGGAATCGTTCAGTGTGTTTGCAGAATTGGCAGATGGCTCCGTGCCATGCTGGGCGTTTTGGCGGGGCAAGGAAATGTTGGTTTTGGTATGCAGACAGATCAACAGCAAATGGTACTTACTATAGGAACAGCCGTAGACTTCCACTCTGAGGCCTATCCAGCCGCTCGGATTCCAGTCGAGGGGGACGAATCGAAGGAAACGGGCTCTTACAGCGTGGGAGAGTTTGTTCTGGATGACACCTTCCGAATTGATATTCCCGACAAACGCCTGTGGGAATCAGAAGCAAGATGTGACAAATTATCAATATTAAAGATGGCAACTGTTTTGAGGATTGACAAGATACTTTATGCTAGGTATGTCTTTCACAAAACACTTTTTGTCGACGTCCATTTTTTTTAACTTTACCATGTAAAAATCATCTGGCAAATATCCACGGTAGTTGGGGACCATCATTGTAATGTACAATAAATAAGATTTGACACCTCCAGTGTAGTGATCCACACATTTATAATTGATGATATTTATACATAATATTTCTTGTTTTTACACAACTAATATACCTACAAATTTAATGTTCAATACACTTCTAGTGTTAAACATTTTATGATATTTAATCATCTATGCAACTCCAATGTAGCATATATACATCATATTTTATGTTCCGTATTAACATCGTATTTAATGTTCTCATTTGCCATGTACACTTAATATTTAATGGTCTTTACAGCCGTAGCATATTTACACCATATTTAATGTTTATATACAAAATTTTAAATGTGTCACTAATCACATCATGTACCGCCAATGAGCCAGCAGAGGATGAATATGTTAAATAAAGTTCAAATATTAACAGACACCGAGACTAACCAGAGGAAGAGGTCTTTCCTCCTGTCTTTGAATGACATACAAACATAAGAATCATCATGTGGACGGAAATAGCTTTTCATGTGTGTCCACCGGAAAAAAAAAAAAAAAAAAAGGCATTCTCACATTGGGTAGCGAAACACGTCAGAGGGTATTTGTGAAGCATCATTTGTCATTTTCTTTTTCAGCTCCCAACAAAGCCAAAGGGAGATGCTGTAGACTGGCAAACAGAGAGCGACTGAGGGAGAGAAACAATGGAGTCTCTCCAAAGACTAATGATGCTGCTAAGTGATTCTAGCCAGGTGACATATTCAATCAAAAAGGAATCATGCCGCAAAGCAAAGAGTCGCAAAGGATAGATCTTTACTTGTGGCATTTGTAACGAGTTCACAGTCAAGATATGGACAGAAATGTTGGCTTGCTTTGCTGTCTGCTAGCAAACACAGAAGCAGGCCGCCTGCGGGACGCTGCAGAGCCGCGGCATCATTAAACTCGACGGCTGCTTCTCGGAAGATAATCTTGGGCCCGTGTGCACCCGTTAAGGGTGAGACTGGCACTTTGGCCAAGGAGGAATAAGTCTTTTCTCAAAACGGAGACCTAATGTGTTGATTTGTACCGCGACACCGTCGTTTAATTTGGCAAAACGCTCCGAAAAGCTTGGCTGCTCATTTCATCCTCTGTCAAAACACAAACACTTTCATAGCGCTTATCTTTTTTCCCGCAGCCCCCGGCACCATTACGTTTATGACAGGGAATAAGTCAGCGTATAATAAGTCTGCTTGAAAACAGGTGAGAGCATATCAACCCAAGCAGGTTGACTTCAGTATAGTAAAGCGCTAAAGGGTAGCAGAAATACTCAATATGCATCGTACTGTTTTTTTAAAGCCGTAGTACAGAACGGCAAAGTAAAACAAATAAAAACGTAAATAAAATGGATAAATAAATAAACAAGAATAATGGAAAAAAGAGGAAGAAGAATAGCAAGCCTTTAATAGTGATGTCCAACATATCTTGATCAGTGTTTTCACTCTCTAGAATCCATCTGACAGAAGTGCGCAGTGGATTAACTGAAACATTGATCAAGTCATTCTCTGATCCAGATGCACTGCACATAAATCTAAGCATCAAATTACAAAAAGCAGTGGAGCAGGTAGGCATGACAACACTAACAAACATGTGACTTGCACTGGAGCTTCTCGAGGATCTCTGTAACAGCCTCGTGCCGTCATTATAAACCACTTGGAGTTTTCTGATATTTCCTGGCTCATAACAACACTACAGCTGGGCAGCATAGAAAAACACATAAAATACTATAGAGTGAGATCTTGACAAATACGAGCACATCCGACATAAACGGCAAAATATATTTGCTTGACGGTACAGTTTCCGAGACTGCCATAGACCCAAATACTATGTTATTTTGCTGCACTCACTGGGTGTGATTGTCTGGCTTCTCTACTTCTAACGATCTTCCTCTTTTTATCATTATATGTCAGATCAAAATCACCAGTGTACTTTTGTGCCTATCTCAAAAGCTGCTGTAGGACAATGACTGAACGAAAGCAGGGAACTAAATACAAGCCAAGAGACAAGTCGCTGATGGAGCTGATTGGAGGACATATGGGACCAAGAACATGTGGATACAAAATCATAATGAGAGTCACTAAACAAGGACTACATAGCCAAACATCCCAAAACCCAAAATTGAAAATTCAGAACATAACCGACAACATTAGGTTCCATTTAAAATCAAAGGCAAATCTTAACCTCAATAGAAAACCATGAAGGGTTGCTTCATGAAGAAACCAAGGACCTACACTGGAGAAAGCAAGACCCTTACTATGAAGAAAACCTCACTAGCCTTAACCTTTGGAAAACCAAGGTGGCTTATTTGAACCAAAACTAACAGCAAAGCCAGGGAGGGCCTTGGAACCAACTCAACCATTTGAAGTGGGACCCCTCAAGCAGCATACAAAGGTCATGCCACTGAACAAAACATCTGAAGTCTAACATCTAGAAAGGCTGCTTGAGAAACAATCTAGGCCCTTGCCTCTAGAAAATCAAGATGAGTTCTCGCCATTGGCTAAGCAATCTAAGACCCAAGCCAGACTGAAAACCACTGAAGAAAAAGACCACGCTAGTGTGGAAAAATCATTGTTGCAGCAGTTAGCATTCGTCCTTGGGGTCCGAAGTCATATGTCAGACGACAGCGAGGCAATAAACAACCTCATAACCTTTTTTGTTCCAAGGGGAGCCTGAGTGTGTTGGGTCCATATTGAATTGTTTATTGTGTCTCTGGTGTAGGTGTGAAACAATGAGAAAGATAAAAGGCAGTTGAAGAGTTCAATGGGGAGAAAAAGTTTGGTGATGCATGAATTCAACAGACAAATATACAGAACGCGCTGTAACTATTTTTTTTCCGACGAATGTTGAAAATATCTCGCTTTCCGACGATACACGCATTCAACCAACTTTAATGATTCACTTCAATGTGTTATGCTATATTTGTCATTTCACCGTGATATCGCCATCTGTTCCTGCAAGTGGTCGCCTTGTGTGTGGGTGTCTTTTCAGTAGATTCCTTTTTGAGAACACAAAACGTGTGAAATCACACACCGCCGCCCGGGTACCGCTGGTGATAGCCAATTAGTACGACTTATGACTAATGTTATTACGTGCCCCCGTGGATTTTATTTTTTGCTTCATTCTTTCCTATTCAGGTCACATCATGGTACTGACGTGATGCATTACTATCGTCTAAGTAATTCATCACAAGTTGCGACAGGCTGATTTATTGTTTTCAGTGCTATCATTTGCAGTAGTTAAATTCTTTTTAGACCTGTGCTTCACGTGTGACCTTTGTCATTCAATTAAGAAGGTTTAGTTGTTTTTAAAGGGCGACTGCGACTAGCTGGCGACCAGTTTGGGATTTAGTCTGAAAATGACATCACTAAGGCAAACTCATTTTTTTCGCAGGCTGCATTGTAGTCATAGCTTCATTCGGAGGGACTGTCAACCCAAGTGAATGTATGAGCACCTCATATTATATACAGTAAAAGCGACAAAACAAAGTGACAAATAACTCGTTTTCAAATCAGACGAGTAAAAACTGGTCAAATATTTAAAAAACAAAAGATATTATTAAAAGTGAAGACAATTTACAATTCTAGTAATGACACATGAATTTGATGCACAATTTGTCTTCGCGGGCCACATAAAATGATATGGCGGGGCGTATCTGGCCCCGGGGCCTTGAGTTTGACACCTGTGGCCTAAGGGCTCAGCTTTCGAGCATAACAAGACCAAACCCAGAAAACAGTTGAGCTGTGACAGTTATCCTGATCATAGGTGTTGTGATGTCATTTTTAGTCAACCACAAATAACAAAATGGCCGCCCCATACATGAGTAAAAACGGGTGGATTTTTTTGGCTCAATTCATATTCCACATGCGCAATATTAATCAAAATGTTGTGTTTAGACAAACAAAGGCGTACAGAACATATTGTAAAGAGCATTTTGGTCTTGACTTCTCCGTCGGAATGGCTAACTTCCTTTTACACTTGTATATTTGAATACATTGCTTCTACATTTCATAAAGGGAAGTTTAACCTTCAAATTGATTACTTCGATTTCCTTTTTTAATTATATTATATATTATATAAGCTTCGGTATCTACACAAATGAAAAGGATTGTGTTTGACCTTAAATCCTCTGCCGTGGCTTATTTCCCTCCAGCAATGCATTGGAAACACCACAGTATATTTCAAAAGCCTTATTTGATGTTTTCACTCTAATGGTGGTTTAGTGTTAGCTACTGTATAGAGGTTCTCTAGGGAAATGTGTGCACGTAGTGATTTGACTCCCGGCAAGGTCGTGAAATCCCAGCTCTCGAGCTCCCTCCGGCTCTTTTAAGTGGCCAGTGACGTGTTGGAACATAGTCTGGCGTCAATCACAGCCCGCAGACGGGGTTCGCTCCCGGATGAATTTGTCCAAATAAATAAAAACTGGAAAACGGGACACTTGAGAGCTCATCTCCAGAGAGGGAGAGAGGGGGGGGGGGGGCTGTTAATGAGGATGGAAGCTGTCCCACAGTGACACACGCACAAATAGAAATAATGAAGTCACTGCGGGGTTACGTCTGTTTATGCACCCCAATTCTGTGGAAAAATATTTGGCCGTCTTTCGTTTTGTTTTGTTTTTTTTCACACTTGGCCGCAACAACCAGACTGCATGTATGGAGGCATCAGGAACCCATTCTGTGAAAACAGCTTTGTTCCCTTTTGTCTGGCTTTGAAACAATAAAAATTTGGGAAGAACATGTACTGTATTCGGGCAAGTATGTTTTATTAAGGGCAGAAATATTAGTCCTTGGCCGAAAGTTCGACCGATTTAAATTCCGGGCATCATACCTGAACCAAGTTGTCAACTTAAGTTCCAAATCAGCTATCAATGCAAAATTACCTGCAATATTTGGTCTTCATAAAGACAGTTAAATTATTATTAGCCAATTTAGCTAACATGTACAAATAACTGTAAATTTGATACTATAATAATATAATGTTAATAACTTCGAATATGGTCAATTTCATATCTTAGTGTCAATCAAAACTCTTTTACGCTTCAAACAACTTCTATTATCGGTTGCAGCGCCACCTAGTGCCAACAGGAAGTGGCCAAAAATGATGTACATGTACGATAAACATCTGCTAATTGGGGAATTATTGTTCTACATAATCAGACAATTTAGTAAAAATAAAGATGCTGTTAAATTTAAAATGTTACCAGCATTTTACACCAAAAAAAGAGGCGGCTTATGCTCAGATGGACTTGTCTGGGGTGTGCTTGTGTTGCAGTAAAATGCTAATGACTCATTGTTGTTAAGTGCAATAGTTTGGTGCCTGCATTGCAGTTATTCCAACAGAGTGGTTCATTAGCTTTTTCACATTTCCCATTGGGGAGAAGAGTGGAAAAGACAGGCTTAATAATTACTCCAATAATAAAAAGACACAGAGGAGGAGGGAAACATTCAGCCTACCTACCTGACATTGTGCTTATTCTCTTTAATTGCTTTTATGTTTTTTTGCTTTCACCCCAGTTGCAATTGCTGCTTAATGTTTTGCTATTAGGAAAAAAAAAAGTTCTTCTCTTTGAGTGTGTTCCATAAAAACAAGTTTACTAGTGAAGTCATTCTATTCTTCCTTAGCCTTTGTATAAATTCATTTTTTATGAGTTCCAAAATATTAGCATGTTTCACAGAAAAGCGATTCACGATACACTAGTAGTTCTCGAGCTTTTTCAGCGATAAACCACCAGTGAAATATGTTTTCAGCCAAGCCAGTGCAAAGAATTTTCGGTTCAGGGAAAAATCTTTTTTAAAACAAAGTGCTGTGCCATTATTGTCTGATTGATTAAACTTTGGAATTCCGTTTGTATGGTCTCTCTTGAACTATTTGGAATTCAAAATATAGAACTTAAACAAAAAAGATACAGATGGATACTTAACTTATATATATATTTCAATAGCTTGTCAAATCTGACCTGAATACCTAGATATGATTCTTTTTTGTGTATGAAGTAAAATAGATTATTCATCAACTTTCGTGCACTCAGGAGGACGGATCATATGAAGCGCCTTGCCTTTTTTTCTCTGGTGCCCCCCTCAGGACAAACTTAATCAATCAATCAAGCAGTGAAATAGCAAATTTTCCATGTCCTTGCTTTCAGTTTTTAAAGTGTGCCGGCGACGCATGCAGAAGGTTCGACCTTTAGCCTTTTTATGGAGCTAATTTTCCACAGAGATAATTTGGCTGGGCATTAGCGTAGAATAATTGATAAGCTCGGGCGCTCTCATTAGTGCCCTGCCGTTCACTTTCTGGCTGGCAGCCTCTTTACCTTTGAGCGCCTTGCTTAAAATGCCAGATGGACAGACACGATTTGGCGTCGGCCAAAAAGGTCTCGGAGAAGTCAGCGTGGGTGTTGAATGGATTTTAGGTAGATGATGTGTCGTTCATTTTTCACACGCATTACACAAACATTTAACAAGACTCGTGCGCAAACATCCATTTAAATTACATCCATTCGTCTGTTCTTTTTCAATTTTGTGGCTTGCGGTAACATTTTGACTTTTTAATGGCCAATTGAAAATGGAAAGAATGACTGATCCACAAATTTACATGTTCATTTGTCACAGTTTGTTCTCTAAAGTGATTCTATCAGAGGAGGGCTCGAAAACACTCACAAAAAAATCCGCTTAACCACTTTTCAGTCCGTTCCCTCAAAGTGAGACCGTGACGGAAAGAAGCCTGTGCGTACGATTCATGTTGGCAAGGCTGGCAAGGCTTTTTGTGCCTCGATGAGCGACACGCTGAGAGATCGTCGTGAGCAGTCACAGCTTCTTGGCCACATTGTCGCATCTCATATCATTAGTGGCGCTAACGGCAAAAGAAGCCTGACGTGTTGCATGGTTACGGCCGTCATGACCTGCTATCGCCTCTCATAAAAGCGATAGCGAGGTAGGCAGCTCTGCTGTGATCATGCCGTGATGTAACAGAGAGTTTTCCCGTGACGAAACACATTGGAAGCCGATGCACTGTTCTATTCTGGGATTTATCGAGTGTTTGAATAGCCACATTTGATTGACAGCTAAAGTTACCATTCACTGGTGTCAGTTTAGAACTAAGGCAAGAGAATGCAAAGTTGACAAGACAATTATGGACATTTTCTAACTCAGTAGGGCTGACCCCATTCCAGTCCATACATACTTATATCTATTTGTTCTGAAAACGTTAAAGTACGCTAAAATTCAAACATTTTCATAAAATGTGTTTGTTACGTTGGATATTGGTTGATTGTTGTGCCTTGAAATCGACCGATTAGCATACTACCCAATCATGAGAAAAAGTCATAGGAAAACTTGTAAAATCCTGTCATTGTTTGGCTAATGATGCAACAGCTATTTACAAAGTGGCTTTATGCATCTCCCTTTTTTTCGCAGGTTTCGTGGTGCTGCTCTGAATGGTGTAAATGGCCTCAGAAAATAGCCCCACTGTTGGCATATGTCATCCAGTCTTCATTCTATTCGTCCCAGTTATGTCAAAAGCTGTTAACAGGCTGGTAAATTGTTCTCCTGTGGCTTTTTTTCTACCTGTCAATCCAATTATCAGAGTGTGTAATTGCCCAATGGCGCCATGGCGAAATTAGCCTCTCCTTTGTCAGACAGATCAGGGTTTGATTTTTCGATCTTGTCAATATGTTTTGTGGAACCGATTTGGAGTGATTGTAACGCCTCTCATAATGGTGACTCTCAATTAGCTGTGCCGCATGGCGTCGTTAGCACAAAGGATTATTTTCGAAGTGTTTATGGATTAAAAGCAGCTTGATTTAGGTTAGCAACTAAAGTAGGCTTGCTATCTAAATGTCATCTTTCTTTTTTTTGCCACCAAAACCCGCAAAGGATGATTGATTTAGTTTCACACAGGCACAGGCATTACCACACTTTTTTGTTTGATTAAACAAAAAAGTTACATAAATAACCATATTCAATTACAAATTACATAAATAACCATTGAAAATGTGTTTTGATTAACACACACACACGTACACAACTTTTGGATGCTGCCACAGAGACCACGACCACCGAGGTGGACCGGGGACACCCGCCAGATCCCCGCTTCTGGGGAAACTGCAACATGACATCCCCACGGGCGGAGCTCCAAAAAGGAGACGCTGGAGTTAAAATTAGAACGACTAAAAGGCAAAAAAAATAAACAATAAAATTGGATTTAAAAAATGAATAAATGAAATAATAGAAACATGAATAAATAAATGAACAGATACATAAATGTGCAAATAAATAAAACAGAAATCAGTTAAAAGCTGGAAATAAATGAATAAATAAAAACATACATACATAAATAAATAAATCTGTTAAAAGCTAACCAAAGAAGTGAATCTTGAGCTTTCCTTTAAAAGCTGTCTCTATGTTTCCAATGCCCTCTGGCATTTGTTCCAGATGCAAGTTGTTTTTTTTCTATCTCCAGGAACGATTAAAAGGCCGATGCCAGAGGACCTCAGTTCCCGCGAGGCTTGGTATGAAAGAAGTATGTCAGACACTCTAGATGATCTTAAGACATTAAAAAAAAAACTACTAATGGAACCTTAAAATTTACCCTGAGACACGTAGGAGTGATCTTAAGAGCTAATATCCTCTGACCCTCTGGTGTCATAATTCTCAGTATTTTATTTCTATTGCTGACTTTTATGGCTGTAATGCACACTTTGAGATTTGCCTTCCAATGTCAATAAATCTATTCTTATTATTATTAGCAAACAGAGCTAATAACGCTATTTAATGCTGTACGAGAACAGATAACAATATGCAAGATCCTTTTCCAATCACTGACCTCAGTGCCATCGTCATAGCGATAGCGCCTCCACGCTCGCCCCGTGTCGCTATAGAAGAGCATGTACGTTCGGACCCAGTCCCAGCTGTCATAGCATCCTTGCGTGGCCACCGCTGTCACCTCCATCTGCTCCCTGAGGTCCAGCTGGAGCCACGGTTCCTTGTCGCTCGCCATTGGAGACCAGCCGCCGGCCCCTGACGGTAAAAATCAATGGAAACATTGATTTGGTCAACTCTTGTGGTTTTAAGCTGAGTCACTGCTCGCATTGTGTTGCAGTTGTTTCACGTCTTCACGTGTGGGAAATCAGATGGAACTTTCAAATGGTTTGATATGAAAAAGCAGCGAGCCGTTAAAAACATGACCACATTATGGGTATATTTTTTTGTTATAATATCAACGTGTTTTCTAATAATGTTGTTTCCCCAAACACAAAACTATGTGGCCAACAATATAATACCATGGGACAATTAAACATTTATTTGGGTTCACAGTCATAACTGCCCAATGAGGGAAGCCGTAATTACAAAGTGGTCCGTGACGAAAATGAGTTTGACACGCCTGCTCTTCTGTAATGAAAGCTTGATGGAGCGAGGTTCAAGTCAATGCGTGCCTTCACAGAAAACGCTTTCGCATGAAGAAAGGGATAGAGAGATAAAGTGACAATTTCATGTTTAAACAGCTGATTTTTCTTTTTTTCTGTTTCTAACATCTGGTCACAGCACAGCCACTCACCGTCTCTCCTGTGCAACTTGGCGTGGTGGGCGGCGTAGCTGACTGACGACTGCGACGAGCTCTGAAAGGATGAGCGCGGGAGTGCGGACACCAAAGGGCCGTTGCAATTATCTGCCGGGGAACAACAACAAGAGAGTGACAACAGTGACTTTTATTTTTAGTCACATGTAAACAATGCAAATGAGCTGGGATGGAACTAATGAGATGCGAAAAAACGTCCTAATTTGGCTGTATTAGAATAAAGCTTTGATTTATTTTTTTTCTGGCACATTTCCATATATGGACTGCACAACACCGAGATTTTAATCACGCTCATGACAATGATGCCCTTAATACATGAGACGAGCAACTTTGCTCTGTTTTTTTGTCAACATCCCCCAACAATGGCAAATGGGCTCACATCTTGACTTGTACAACAAAAAAGTTAACAACGGTGACGGATTTTCATTAGGTCATGAAGGGGGTGAAAAAGAAATACTTTCCAAACCAGCATTCCGGAAAACACAGAGTTCAATGTTACAGCTTCCACTGTTATTGATTTTTGCATCCATGCATCAGTCCTCCCTCCGTGTCGAGCCGCACTGTTTTCCCGGACATTTTTCCCCCTGACTGCAGATTCCTCCACTTTGGAGCTTGAGGGTAGAAAATGCAGGAAGTTGCGAGCGCTGGAACACGTCGGTGCAAAGTGCGTCTTTACCTGTCGGCATTGCAGCTTTGAAAGCGAGGATTAGAGAAAATGACAAGGCTGCCTCACTTATCCAGCTCTCAGATGCTTCAAACAGTCTATTAACCCATGCAGTGACCCTTCAAACGAGACACAAAACGCTCCCTCGGAGTATACGTGTGTGTGCGCGAGTGTGCACATTAGCGTCCCATGTTGCAATGCAACAGGCGGGGAGCTGTTTCAGTCTGGCCATTCAAACCTGTCAATCCCACCCGCATTTACCGCCCTCATGATGCTTCCTAAAACCTCCCATCATGATGAGAGCAGCCAGTGGAACAACAGCAGCCACTTCCCAGCTCGGATTAACTGAGTTGTTGCATTCAAGCCCGGACTGGCAGAGTGTAATGAAAACTGGCGCCAGTTTGATTACAATCATCGCTCCATCACAGCGTGCCTGAGAGGCCTTTGCCTCTAGGCTACAAAAAGCTGTATTAGTCTTGGTCAAGTTCATTTCTTTTTTTTATTTCCTTCCCAGCAACAGGCCGTCCATCTGATGAACAACGTGGACAGCGTGTGTCTCCGTTGCATTTCGGAGCGTCCCGCCGCATTCCGGCTGACCCGGTTTGATTGCGCGGGCTCGCCGAGAGATTTTACCGCTAATCCCGATTTCCAAGTGTGACTAAAGTGGATCAAGCCGTCTTATCCCAGGACTCAAATTGTTGGCGGGGCGGCAAGCGCACTCGCAGATGTTCATTGGCGAGGGGGAGAAATGAGAACGCTGGCATGGCATCTTGACACAGCACAGCCGGGGTTATTATGCAAGAGCTGGGCTGGTAATCTGTCAAAAGTATCCTGGGTCCCACTTTTGATCCTCCTGCTGGAATAGCCTCTCTGTCTTATCTGGCTTTCCATTTGTTTTCAACTCTTCCTAAAGTCTTGGCTGAGCTTCATGTCTGTGCTGCTATGGCTAATACCTTAAAAAGGGGAACATATAGGACGTGAAATTGTCTCTTTGGATTCAACAGCTGAGCGCATGCTCGACAGCAATATGATGACCGAGCAGCAGTTTTGGGAATAATTTGAGTGAATACGTGGAGGATTCACATGGACATTGATCCTTTTATTTAAAAGAAAGCATCAACAATGCATCGGAGTTCAAAATGTTTTTGTAACCTGCAGCTGCAGTGTTTCCCTGTTTTTACTTTTTTGCAGGAGACCGTCATTCTATTTGGCTGTGTGCATAAACATTAATAGTGCAAATATCAATGCCGTGCTGATTTTTTTTAAGACGATTAAGTATTAAAACACTGTACAACGCCATATTGGACATTTTTGGTCATTTCCTGTAATCCCTAAAATCAGATGCTTGTGGTATTTGCACTATTAATACTTATCCACACGGCCTAATAGAATGGAGGATAAATAAAAAAATTTAGAGGCGTGCATTGGCACGCAGGGGGGCAGTCATGCAAATGAGCCACCGCTCTGTGTGTGAAATAAAATAACCCAAGGATCAAAAATGACATTGCAGCCAACAGATGGTATTTGGAGGTCTGTCCTGGCTGATACACACTTTTTCACTTTTTACAGCCCACCAAAATGAGCTGCTGCTCTGTGTGACATGCTTTGATTAAAATAACCCAAAGATCAAGAAATACAGCACTTTGTTGAACCTCTTCTTATAAGAAATCCACATGAAATTCATGTGCACAGCTTTAAAGCAAACACAATCATGAAGACTGGATAGAAATTGAGCAACGCAAGTGTTTACGTGACCCTGATCCAGTTACCTTCTCCAAAAGTTTTTTTTTTTTAATTAACAATTTCTCTCCGCATTTATTGAGGTTGATTTCTTGTTTCATGGTCAATATTCATGTCAACTATTGTGTGCGGTCTTCTGTATTTTGAAAGTCTTTGTTGGTTTGTTTTCGCATGTTGGCATTTTGGAAACAAGGATGTCAAGGAGAGAAAGGTTAACTTGAACGGTTGACCTACTTACTCCATGTTTGTCGGACTAATATGGACAAACTTTGTTCATATTAGCGTCGTACATATAATTTTGCATAACAGGGCTGCACAATTGATCTAAGATAACAATCACAGGTGATTTAGAGTTTCCCAGGGTTTTGATGTTTGATTATTCTTTATCCTTGAAAGGATAAAATCAAAAAGGAGAATACCTCTGCATTTTCTACTTCCTGTTCCAATACTTTCGTCCACGTAGGGCACTGGCAGGGAGTGCTATAGGCAAGGTTATTTGCATAGCACATTTCAATTTCAAAGGCAACTCTGTGTGCTTTACGCAAATGAAATAAAAGAGCAAAATAAGAAAAATGAAATTAAATATTTAAAATAACGATACATAATTAACTCGCGTACATTGCATGGGAAATAAATTAAAACTATGGAATGGGGGGAAAATTTCAATAAAGACTATTATTATAAAATATGAATAAACTTTTGGCACAATGAGAATAAAAGTTCAATCATGAAAGAACAAGTATCTACATTCTTTGGTTAAGCAAAGCTTGCGTTGTATTCCAGAAAATTGAAACTCAACGTCTGACCGAGAAAACAGCACTGAATTACCGCTGAACATGAAAAGACTTATACACGCTATATTTATCTGTATTTTTAGTGATACAACAAATCATCATTCATCTCAAGAGGCTCTTCATGGAGATTGCTGTGTTGGTTCCACAAAAGAGTCTATATAAAAATATTATGAAAACTCCTTTTTGATCATTCCTAAAAAAGGTCACCAACAAAACAAATCGTAGCTTATCATAGTCGGCAGCCACGTTTTGTTGTTTACGCTTGGCTGCAAGGCTTTGAAGTCAGCCCGTACAAGCGTAGGAGCCTGAAATGCAGCATGCATCGGCAGTTGATTCTTAATTCCTGCGCTGTATCAAGTCTAATAAATACCACTTCAACATGTTTAGTTTGCACTCGGGGCTCTCTTGGCCAGCCTAGTCAAGTCAATAGCTCTTTCTTTGTTTATATTCTTTACACATACTAGTGACGTCTCCAGGGCCTAAACCATTTAGTGATTGGTGGACTCGTATTAGCACTTTAAGATGTATCGTTTAACTAACTGAAAGTCAGTGAGTCGACTTAAAAAGGGGAGTCCACACAGCATGGTGACTTCTGTTTCACGCATTTAAGGACTATCATCCGACTTCAAGAACGGTATTGCGTTCGAACTTCGAACTATATTGAAGTCACCGAGTGGACATTTGTGTGGATCAAAGACCTCTCAGCTGCACCATTCCAATCTGCAGACATGGTGGTATGCCAAACATGGCTCAAATGAAGGCGATTTGCCTGCAAAGCTGCTCTTCAGCCTCGGGGATAACGGAAAATCCTCTGAGGCTGACCCCCACATTTTCTTCAAATCTTGTAAGCAAGTCAAATCTATAACACAAGCATAAATGTACGTACGACTCCAAATGCTGCAGAATTCACGATACTGGCTTTTATACCTGCAGTTGCTTTTGGAAAAAGCTTTTCTTTTTTTTTTACTGAAGTTTGATGACTGCATTCAGGATCGGGCCAAATGAAGCTTCATTAAAAAAAAGAAAATCAGTGAGTTAGCGTCTCTGAGAGAAATACAGTTGCCTTTTTGGTTTACAGCAAACAACGTGACTGACAAAAGTCGTTGCGTTAGATATGTTCCGACAAAATATGCTACTACTATCAAAACATTTGTTTTAATGGATTCAAAATAGATATTTGTTAAAATTTCAGCATTTTCAAAGGTTGTTTCAATCCAAAACATTTTAACATTTCAAGTTACATTTGAACGTCTTGATAGGAGCATCACAATTGTTGCATCCAGTAATCTTATGAGCTGCAGTTTTCCGTTGTTTCTGTTTGAATTTCTTGTTTGAATTGCCTCCCAGTGCTACTGTTTTGATATGAATGTGGCTCCCACCCTCTTTAATATCTTGCTTGAGGATATTCCCAAGGTTCTAAACAGGGTTGAGGTCAAGGGAGGAATGAAGGGGGGGCTACAACATGAGCATCTTTCCTTTTATGTCCACAGCGACCAAAGATGCTATTCTTTACAGCGTGAGATTATTCTCTGATGATTGTTGTGCAAGGGTTGATGGTGTTTTTGGGTGCAAGATTACTTCAAATCGAGTGTTCCAAATGCTCAACTGTAAAGAACTCAGAGGAAAAAAAACATCTCTTATATTTCTGTCAGTGCCTCGAGATTAAAAACAAACAAAAACAACAATTTGAACCATCAAAATATGGCCTCGCTTCGATTGCACCTGAGCAATTCTCTCATCCATTCTACTTCCGAGTCCATGGATAGTTTCCTGCCTGTATCTCATTTGAGGATGGAAGAATTGCCTTCCTGAGAATTGCTGCACTGTTATTTATATTTCTTTTAGGGATGAGCCACAGATTCTCGATTGGACTGAGATGAGCGGCTGATGGAGCCGTACGTTTTGCTCCTTTCATAGCCCTAGCAGAAATTGTATCTTTTGCGGTGTTGGATGGTGTGTTGTTGTCCAGACATCAACCGTTTAAAAACTCCATCCATATCCAAGTTTATATTTATATGCGGAAAAATCTTTCTCATCATTGTATATATAAATTGTATTCAAGAAAACTAATCAAACTATTTTTCAAAAACCTATTAATAACTTCCCCAAATAAAAAATAAAAAATGTAGAAATGTAGTTGTGAATCAACGGCAGCTTCCTTCACGATAAAATGTATCAACATTCAATTCCACACAATCAAATAAAATTGTGAACCCGAACTCCCGAGATCTTGTTATGGTAGATGTTGGTTTTGCAATTAACAGAGCCTCGGCTGGCGTCTGCATTTCTGTGCATTCAGCTAATGTTTTTATTTATTTTTTTCATGGCTGCAGCTGTGTGCAGAAATATTCTCGGGCTTTTAAGAGACAACCCACTCATTTCCCTTAATTGTGTAACGCATGAAGAGTTTGTGAGTAGTCAGTCAGTCACAGAGCGTGGATATTCCTCTTGAACGCTCTCGCCACCGCATTGCCCCAAGTGCACGCTTCTCGTTGCCCACATAGAATGAATATTTAAAGGCAAGCTAGCAATCAGATAAACACGCTTCTTTGCCAGATAGAAGGAAGCGTTCCTTTCCACATAGATATTAAGTCTCCAGAAACATATTTTTATTGTATGGAAAAAAAGAAGAAAAGGAAAAATAGAGACGGTCTACAAGCGAGGAGCTGGCTAATCCTGCGGATCAATTTTGTGTCTTAAATGCACAGGTGCGCCCATAAACTTTGCTTCAAGGCATTTTTCAGCGAAGTCCTTTATTGAACCAAGAAAATAACAATAACCTCTAAGTGACCCAAAGATATGCTTTTCCCTTTTCTCTTTTTTTTCCCCTCACTTCTTTGTGCATCGAATTACACAACCCGGGAGACATTCAATGTGAGGAAAACAAACACCGCTTGAATTGGAGACGTTTTAGATCTTCTCATAATGGTTTCAGTCAAGGTTTTATCGGGCATACTTTTCTCTAAAGCACATGAAAATGATCGTTTCTCATAATTACGGCCCCTTAACGTCTCCTTGCAGCATGCTTATATAGGGAAGTATGTTTCTTTTAAATGTGAATGACTTGTGACAGTATACTTTTACAATGTGGCAGATTGCCGCTGCTAAGACTGTCAGTTTACGCATGAGTAAATTCTAATGGTCATTGACTATTTGGGATTGTTACATTTCATGTTGATGCTGTGACTTCAAGTGTTATTTTTGCTCCTTTGTCTTGCTTCATTCAATGATAGAATGAAACCATATATATATATATATATATATATATATAAATAGACACATACATACTATAGCTTTTCTGTTCCTGTCATGCTCTCTTGGATTCTTTTCTTTGGTTTCTTGGTTTCATTCGCTTTGCTGAGCAGCCTTTTGTGTAGCAACTAGATTAAATGGACTATGTTTTTCTCAACCTTTTGTGTGCTTTCAGTCCACATAGGACCTTGTCACTTAATCCATTACCAACAACTGTCTGAACACCATGTTCTGTAAAGTTGTGTATATCTATCCATCCATTTTCTGAACCCTTCATTCTCACAAATGTCGCCGTTGTGCTGGAGGTTATCTCAGCGGTCTCTGAGCAGTAGGCGGGGTACAACCATTTACACTCACAATCACACCTACGGACTATTTGGAGCGCTCAGTCAGCCTACCATGGACTTTTTTGGCTAATGAGAGAAAACCCACGCAGGCACGGGGAGAACATCCCAACTCCGCACAGGAAGGCCGGAGCCGGAATCAAACCCACGACCTCTGCACTTTGAGGCGCTGTGGACTTGTGAATAATTGAGGAAAAATAATTAAGAATGACCGTTGGGTGCAGACGTCTGTCAAAGCTGTACAACTATTGTAAGCCTGCACAGGACGCAGATTACTATCGGGAACTTAATGGATTTGTACGTTTCATATAATCAATACAAAGGCTCCCCTTGGCAGTTAGGAATGATAGCAATCAATTGGCATAATAGAAATAAGAAGAAAAAAACGGAAACGATCCACAGAGTCATGGAATAGGCACAAAATGTACGCTATGCGTCATAGAATCAACGCGACAGCTTTGCACAAAGAAAGCAACCAATTATCCGGCGGAAAAAAAAAAAATGTCTATGATACTTTTGATCGCGCAAAGTATGCGTCACGATGACCACTACATTTGGAAATCGCGAATAACGCTTGAAAGGGTTCTTTACTTGCAAACCACCGGAATCCACAAAATGTCACAACTCTCAAGCTTTGATTATCTGACCTCACTTGTGCTAATCAAAATAACAACGTCGCCATCTCAACGACAACAAGCAAGCATCGGCGTGCACGCGCTCCGTGGGCCCCCCCAACCGCAGCGTCGATAATATCAAAGGACGCAGCAACAGTATCACGTAACACGGCAGCCCCCGGACCCTCACGTGCAACCGATACGAGCCTACTTGATACTTTGCGTGAACTATCAGGCTTCGTTGTTGGGTGACCTCTGCTCGAGCGAGCCAGCTGAGGTATCGGCTGACAATTAGCGACAGAATTCAAGGAAGCACTTCCACGTCAATACAGCTTATTTGAGAAATGCCGCCCATTCAACTGTCGCGACTCATTTATCTCCCAGAGTCGATCCCGCTTCTGACACTGAGCGTTCTGGGAAGCCTGTGGGATATTTGACTGAAGTACCAAAGAGCTTATAAGCGACCGAGTGCGTCTGCCAAAAGAGTTCCAGGATGTTCCGCGCATCTTATGATATTTTTGACAAATTGCAGTGAGGAAGGGAGGTCTGCTGGGGGATAACAAGCTGACGATTAGCAGCAATAAAAACAGATATTGCACGAGTTGAAGCGTATGATTTCACGCTACGTACATATTAATGAGGCTACAAATGAGGAAAAGATGCACTGGTCAATTTTTAAGTCCAACCGCATCCAAGACAAGAAGTGTATCGACCCAACTAACAAGAACGTCACATTGGTTCTCAAACTTTTTAAACACCAAGAATCACGTCAAGAAATCTTTGCTAGCCCAAATGCCACTCAAATATCGATGCAAGTGTGAAATCAATAGGAAGAAAAAAGCTCAACCTGCTGTCTTTTTCCTCATTAAACTCGACAAGTTACTCAATGTGCTAATGTTGATTCATTTTTTTAACAGCTCCTTGTGCGGGCTGATTGTTGGACCAATTAGTCTTCCAAACAAATCATACTCATCAAAAATTAATGCAATTATGAAAAACAGGACATCAAGTGTGTAAATGTGCCACGCATTTCACCATATCCATAAACTTGACCTGGAAGTTTCCTTTCAAGTAAAAATAACTGGCTAATTTGTGCAAAGGATGATAATGCGTGCTGAAAAGAGGGACCGTACAAAAAGACCAATCATGTGTGAATGACGCGGTAGCCTGAGATTTTCACAACAATGACTTTGCTGTGGATATTAAATTAGGCATGCACCCAGTGAAAATTAAATCAGGGATGCATTAAATTAAATTTGAATTATGGATGGCAGTAGATCTGCAGTAACCAGCCTTGTAAAAGTCGCATTTAACCTTTTCAGGTACGAAATCAATAAGACCCTCTCCGAAATTTGTCTGACTTGAATTTATCTTGTTCACATTCCATTACGCCTTCTGTTCTAACGGTTTCATTGTGATGCAAAAGAAAAAAAAGGTGCACTACTTTTGTCCATGTGCCATATGTTACATCTTCACTTCTGGAAAGTAAGATTAACAACGCATTTAATCCATCATATTTCCACGAATAATGACGAGGGATGGGTTTAGTTAATCCTCAACTGCGGAATTGGGTGGGTGTCTTTTGATGTATGAATATGAATAGTATCAAACAATGTTAGCTCTTTTTGGTTATTCTTTTTTTTTTTATAATGGCGCAAAATGTTCAATTAGAAACTTTGCATTATTGCTCAAAGTGGGGCCATCATTTTACTCGCTATTATTCCAGCCCAACTCCGGGATTAGTTAGGGGTGGTTGAAAAAGCTTAAAGCATGACTGCATGCCTTGAGAGGTTCTGAGACTCCAGCGACACCGGCAGCTTCAAATACTTGCTTGCTTCTCATCTGTGGCTTGAAAGTGCTGTTCTTCCAACACCTTGGGTTTTTCTGGCACAAAATCTTGTTCCTGCCTTTTTAAAAATGATTGCTCTTAAATGGTTGTAATAGTTTGATGATTTTTTTTTTTTTAATGTCCAATTTCAAATCCTTTTTACAAGGCATTGTATTTATTCAACGCTTTGTAGCTTCCTTTTCCCCCATTGTGCCTAATTAACACGCAAAGTAAGTCATTTTGCTTTTTTAATGAGGCTCGCACGGGAAAATAATTATCCTACCTGTATGAGATTTGTTTAGCAACAATCTAAACAGATCTGTAACTAATATTTAAACAGATGTTTATTTTAAGAATAATTCTGAACACTGTCATAAACAGTCTGTACGACGGTCCTAGCTCAAAGTGTTTGCTCAAAGTGTTAACTTAAAACATCGTGTCTTGACGACGTTCCGCCCCACTAACAGAAATCAATTTCCACTTTAGCGGACAGTAACGGGAGAAATTATTGATTGACTACATAGTAATAACTCTCTGGCTCCTCGTCAATTACAGTAAAGGTCAGTCCAGTAGGGTGTTAATGATCTGCTCCTCTGTCAGATGCTGATGTATGCACTGCTGCTTTCTTTTAGCTGCATTTTTGTAAAGCCCTCAAAATCGAAGAGACGGCACGGATAGGACGTGACGCATGTCTAACCCTCCGAACCATCTTCCACACCTCGCTGCTCCTTCCTATGTTGTTTTGCAGCCCGGCAACTCTGAGGGCACGCCACCTCTTTGGAGCATTGTAGCGATTCATCACGGCGGTGTCGTGTCAGACGGCATCACGAGTCACATTTGAGAAGCAGCCGGCTGTCAGAAATGAGCGAGTAGCGGTCAGTTCCTTGCCAAATTCGCACTCCTTAGCAGGAGTCATGTTCCTGTCCACACATCAGCGATGGTTCAACATATCACTGATGTCATATCACGTAACATGTGCTGTCACATTGGGAGTATCCATAGATGGACCTTTGGGATTTGCCAGTGACAAGAAAGGTCACCCAAAAAAAAGCCAAGGCAATCTTATTTTTGGTTTGTTTATTCTAGCCACACTATGCAGAATTTCACTTTTTTGTCTCTGCCTTCTTATTTTCAACTCAGGAGAAATAATTGCCGTGTCTTTTCAGAGACATTAAAGCAAGTGAACAGTTCATCAGATGAATTCGAGAAGCCATAATATGTCATTTCCGCGCCATCATTTAAAGCAGTTCTCTGGTGTATTAATTAAATTTGTGCAAAGTGTTTTTTTGTCAAAATATCAAGAACAGAACAGGCAAATGAAACCCTGCTCACCTCAACCTCTACATGCCGAGGCTAATGCTCGGTATAACTTACATTATCATGTTGAAGAGCTCAGAGCCCTGAGTTTAAAAAAGGAAGAAAAAAAAAAAAGATAGTGTGAAACGTGCAGCACACACCAACACCCGTAAGGATCGCATAAATGGAATCAGCAATTTAGTATCAACTCACCAGATCCATGCACAAAAAAAAAAAAAAAAAAAAAAGGCTATGCACATCCAGTCAAATGTCAGGCTTTGTGAAATGTAAACAGAGACCAAGGTAAATGCTTTTAAAAAAAAAATCCACCATTAATGTGACCTTAAACCTGTACAACTCAATGAAAAAGAAAAAAGTCTTTTAGCGAGGGAAGACAAAATGAACAACTTTGATAAAATGGTGGCACAAGTACGCGATGTGACGTTGCTGTGCTTAGAATGAACCAGTCGCATTCAAAATCGGATTAAATGGAAGTCAGAACACCTGCCATCATTTCAAGTTAACCCGAAAGAAATTCCAGCTTTTCTAGAAGTTTTTTTTTTTTCCCTGACAGCTTTGCAGTCACATCTTACGGCACAAACTATGATCTACAGAAAGCTTTCGCAGCATCAGAGGGATTTCAGCTTTCAAAGCTATCAGCAAGAGGAAGGGTACAAAAGAATTTCCAAAACGCAGTGCAAGATAATGGACAAACTACAGTGACATAACCAAAAACCTGATGTCCCTCCAAAATGGATGAAAAGATGAGAATAAAATTGGTCAGGAAGACTGCCAAGAGGCCAACAACAACATTAACTGACAAGTACTGGCAACAATCTCCCGTCTTTTTGTCAGGACAAAAAGGTTGGGTGATGGTGACTTGTCAAACGAGATAGCATTTCGCATTCGTCAAAGTAATATCACAACGGGCGCTCACCAAATTGACTAGCTTTGTTCAAGATCTTTTCCTGAACTCGAGCGAAAAGCAAGCAAGACCTCGATCAACCTGTGGGTTTACTCACTGTTTTAGTTTAACTTAACTCAATGTTGTCAATAAACGTACTTAGTCGATCAATAACTAGATGACGGCTGAAGCAGGATTGCAGATCCTACTCATTTTTTTGTCATTATCACCAACATTCTAAAATTTGAACGATTCCGAGAGAACCGGAATAATGGTCCTGGTTCCACTCGATTCCCGGTTCCCAATGGCCAACCCTTTCTCTTATCCTCCACCGCCATTACTCTTTTAATCTCGCACGTCCCCTGGAATTCACTCAGCAACCTCAGTTGGAGAATCTCTGCCCCGGGTATCATGCAAGAAGCTGCCAATGACAAAATTTCAAATTAGATTACATCGTGGGCGTTGTGTTGGTATTTTTCACAAACACGGAGCTTGTTAGAAATGGTGTGAAGCGTGATTCTACTCGGAGAAAATGACCTTAGGAAAATTGGCAATCCATCCATCATATTATTGCAGATTTTGTATGAAAATATCCTCTATAAATGCAATATGCGGCTACGCCATTTGTCGTCTGGAGGGCCATTGTTCCCTCCAACAGGATGCTTCTACGTATGGAAACTAATGACACCGGGGAATTGTGGGAAACAAGGGATTGTTTTCAGGAAACAAACAAATGCAAATCATCGGATCGTTCCAGACTTGTCTGGCGGAGGCAGACTGGGTGGAACGAGCAAGTCACGTACTGTAATATAAGCATGGATGCACACGTGAAATTGTGGAGTGACCATCTTGTTAAATGTGACAGAAAGAAAGCATCCGCTTTACATAACTTAAGATCATATTATAAGCTGCAGAGGGAGCTGGACAGGAAATGGAAACCAACCATTTTTTGTTTTTTTTTTGTTTGCGAAAGATCAGTTTCATCACAAAGGCGTCCTAAACATGTTGGTTAAAACAATATATTTTAAGAATATAGCTCATGTAGAAGTCCGTTTATGTGTAGGTCTCTTGCATAGAAATTTAATTAAGCATGAACAATGAGCACCTAGGTGGCACTATTGCTCTTTTAAGCCATGGTGACAAACTGCTGGTCACTCAGTGCATCAAGTGGAGATTTTCTTGTTGTTCCTTAGAAACGTTGTCACGCTCCTGCATGAACTCCAGCAAGTCAGTTTCTGTTCCTGCCATGCTTTTCCCCTGTGCTGAATTTAAAAGAAATAAAAAGAGTCGCTTCCATCGACTGGGAAGCAAATCGACTGTGTTCACACCCACAATGACGCAAACGTCCGTTTCTAATTTCTAGTGAGAGTGACTCTCGCCAAGAATGTTTATATCATGGTATTTTAAAGTCATCTTAGCCTCACTAAGTTTTCATGGTCAAAGTTGCAGCCTTTGATGAAAATATACGCTTATATAACTGTGCTGATTGCTCTTTTCCGACTTCCGCCCACACAAATGCATCATTGGAAATAATATTTGTTTGACAACGTTCATTCTTTCCAAAATCTATCCATCTGTTAGGTCAAGGATGAGCTAGAGAGGTGGTTCTCTTCCACAATTTGCTTGCAGCCAATCCAAAAATGTCTCACCCAAATACAGCCCAAAGATGGCATGTCTCAGTGTCTCCACAATCTAAAGTTGTGAGTTTGATCATCAACTCTTGTGTCCATGTCAACGTGTCCTTGGGCAAGTTACTGAACCCCCAGTTGCTCCTGATGCTGCATCATTACGGGAGACATGAGGAAAAAGTATTGAAGCCTTGGAGGTAGAAAAGTGCTATACAAGTGACAGTGAAAGGCCATTTACCATTTTGTTCAGATGGGCTCCAGCACATCCGTGACATAAAGAAGGCTAAGCAGTACAGAAAGTGGATGAATAGCTTTATATGCCTATGCTGTGTTTATGAGTGCTCTTATGTCAGAAATCGATCACCCCAAATCTCATTTCAAAGAAATTGGCCTCAGTTGCCCTATTGCTTTCAAGTGAGTTACGCATTTGCAGGTTGTCCTAAATGCAGCGAAGTCAACTTATCGAAATCACAATAAAAGGTTAAGCCAGTGTCGTTTTTTTTTTTTTTCCCGCGCTCAACAACAGTGCCCCTGCTGGCACTAATATGTATGACGTGAGTGCTTCCAAAATGTAAAGTGCAGAAGATCTAAATCCAGGTCATATTTAATTATTCAGCCAAGATTACATGGAAAAAAACAGGCCAATTAAGACAGACAAAACTGCCTCTTGGCTCATCAGTTCAGCAAGCATCACGGGATCAACTGCAATTGTGCATTTCTTTAGCTTTTTTTTTTTTTTTTACAGAAGAATATTCACACAAAGTGCCACTACCAGCTGACATGACAAGGTCAAGCGAGAAGGTGGTGCTACAGGGTGATGCTATGATGGGACGCTACAATGTGGTGCTTCTTTATTTTGAATGTGTGAGAATGAAATAAGAAAGAAACAAAGAGGTCAAATTAAATGAGGTGAATATTTTTGTTTGAATTATATATTTTTGAAATGGAGATGGATGGATGGATGGATAGATAGATAGATAGATAGATAGATAGATAGATAGATAGATAGATAGATAGATAGATAGATAGATAGATAGATAGATAGATAGATAGATAGATAGATAGATAGATAGATAGATAGATAGATAGATAGATAGATAGATAGATAGATAGATAGATAGATAGATAGATAGATAGATAGATAGATAGATAGATAGATAGATAGATAGATAGATAGATAGATAGATAGATAGATAGATAGATAGATAGATAGATAGATAGATAGATAGATAGATAGATAGATAGATAGATAGATAGATAGATAGATAGATAGATAGATAGATAGATAGATAGATAGATAGATAGATAGATAGATAGATAGATAGATAGATAGATAGATAGATAGATAGATAGATAGATAGATAGATAGATAGATAGATAGATAGATAGATAGATAGATAGATAGATAGATAGATAGATAGATAGATAGATAGATAGATAGATAGATAGATAGATAGATAGATAGATAGATAGATAGATAGATAGATAGATAGATAGATAGATAGATAGATAGATAGATAGATAGATAGATAGATAGATAGATAGATAGATAGATAGATAGATAGATAGATAGATAGATAGATAGATAGATAGATAGATAGATAGATAGATAGATAGATAGATAGATAGATAGATAGATAGATAGATAGATAGATAGATAGATAGATAGATAGATAGATAGATAGATAGATAGATAGATGGTTGAAGTGCGTGACCATGAAGCATTTACAAAGATGTTTGACTCATTATGCATTCACCATTGTTCTCTATTTTAAAACACTTTATCAATAACAACGATTAATTTATTTTTACACCTGAATGTTAAAATGTCCCCTGCCAGATTGAATGTAGAGATGTTTGACCCTGAAATAAATGGATGAATACAGATGAAATGTCTGATTTTTGAACATTCTTAATTTTGGAGTGTTTTGCAGCAAATCTGACAGCGCCACGCGCACGCCATAAATATAATCTTTTTGGACAGAAGTAATAAAGGTTTTATTGTTTTTTGCAGCCATTGTATGGAGAAGCGGAATCATTTTTATAGGGTGTTTTAGGGCTTGTACTTTACTGTGCTGTTTATTTATTGATCCAATTTCTCACACCAAGGTAATGCTTGATTAAAATTTGGCACTGTTTTCTATGATGCATCTGCGCATTCTGTATTAATGGCAAGGAAGTGTTTACCCGGCTCTGTGGGATTCATTACACCTGGACCTATGTGTAAATGAGGAAAAAAAAGTGGCTGCGAAATGAAATTGAGCTTGGGCTCGGCGACGGGGGGAAAAAAAGGACATAGTCATGCAGACGGGATAAATAAAAGCGGGAAACAATGGGGCATTGCCGCGGGAGCATCATTAGCCCGACCAATAACAGTAACCTTCTGCAGGGTTTGTGGCCACTCAGCAGTTCCTCAACATGAGCCCTGCACACATTGACTCTTACATGCAGCCTTAATGACCCCCAACACACACACACAAAGAAACTCCCCCCAGGCCACCTTAACACATGTATTGCAAAGCAACATGCATGGCCGTATTTTGTCTTCCACCTGTTCCCTCCTCCTCATCTTAATCAACATCTCTCCCAGCAAGATTAAAATAACTTATTCATGTGCTCCTTTTTAAAGTTGATCTCCTGCTGCTGCAGCATCAGGCTGCATGCCGGATGATGCTCTCACCACAATGACACTCTATCCCACATCAAAGACCCCCTTTTTTGGAGAATTGGCAATGGGCTGTAACTCACAGGTGAACTCTTCCCTCCCTCCCTCCCTTTTTAAAAGCAGTCAATTACTCACAGTTGTTGGCAGCAGACGCTCCGCGCAAGGCGCAGAAAGTCACGCAGAAGGCAAGCATGTGCGCCAGCCCGGTCATCTTTCCTTGTTCTTCTGTTGTCCTTTCCTCTTTTTTGAAATCTTATTTTATCCTCTGCAAGTTGACGAGCGATTGGCAAGGAAGAGCAGAGAAGCTCCTCATCTTCCTCTGTCTACGGAGAGAAGGAGTGTGACGTTAGAGCGCAAACCGCTCCCACGACGACAGGCTGCGCCCTCCTCCTCCCTCTCCCACCACAACAACGACGGCGATGCGAGGCAGCCAACATCCGCTCTCACTCACTCACTCACTCACTCACTCACCCACTCACTCACTCACTCGGCAGCATCCCTGCATTCCTCTCCTCCCTCCATCCTCCTCCTGCCTCCTCCCACCATGAAACACACCCACCCACCAGGAGGAGGGGGCGATGCCTGGCTGCAGCACATACTTTTTTTGAAGACCCTCATATAGATGGATACTGTAGATAGTTAGTTTAGTACCGCCGTACATATCAGATCAATCATATACCATTTTTGATAGGCACTATATTTCATATGGGACATATATCACGATCAATATCATTAATATCAACCGCAAGAATGCAATACATCCACAAACACAGTATCATAACAGATCATTGTGTGATAAGGTTGAGTGACTGCCCGATAGGTACCACGTTTATCATCGAGATAGCGACCATGGATCAACATTCGATCCTAGTTTATCAATACTGTATCAAATATTTACGGTGGGTACGTTCATGGATTAACACCGAGGATTAATGCACAAGCGTGACATCAGACAACAATCTCTGTACAATATTAAAAAACCCATCCCAACACAGTTTACAAAAAATGAACAGTTCTGCAGGGCATTGAAATGTGATATATGTACTAACATAAACAGAAGCACAATGACTTTGGCTGATAGGCATGGAGTGGCCAATCCGAATCACCGGAAGAAATCCCGGTTGTCTGCTTTATGGACTGCTCGGGGGCCCAGAAGCCAATTCTTATAGCCCACAAGTTCATTTCATAAATGCTTTCATTAAACCTGGCTCTACTGGCACCCATAGCACTGACTGCTATTTATACATTTTGTTCCTAAGGGTGACACTAAAAGTTGAATACACAAAAAAATATATATACACACGTGCGCATGTGTTGGTGTTTCTGTCTTTTTACAACACAAGTTTACCTCGTAGTCTTTGTGGTTGTTTCGTACTGTTTGTCTGTACTCTTTAAATAATTTATAAACAAGATGGTTGGCTGTGAAACAGAAGAAAACCACATTTTCAACACAGCTGGCAAGTTTCTCTGGTCATTTTCATGCTGGTCATGAGTAATTTTCTTTCAGGTACAAAATTAGGTTGCCGGCTGCTTGGTGAAATACAATTTAAGAATGTAATTGACATGTTCATCAATTGTAATTTAAAATTCTTATTCGATAGTTAATCATTTTTTGTTACCTAACAGTGTGCACTTGAACATGGGCACAAAAGGTTAATGTAAAATTGTATAGGCTACCAAATGTGCAATTAATTATTTAAATTGTAGTTTATTAAAAAAAATCCTAATGTAAGATGTTCTAATTTTAGTATTTATAGTATGTATTCATTATTTTGATATTAATCTAATTGTTTCACCTCTGTCCCATGTGTTTCATGTGCATCATGAAATATATCTCTCAATGCTTTTTCCTGTTTTTATGTTTCCCCCCAAAATGTGCTGATGTTGGCATGATCATGATGACCTGTCAAAATGGCATTACCTGTACCTGTTTGAGGAGTTTATAACCCTTTGTGTCGACGTAGTCTGTTTCCCTACTTGGTGCGGCGTCGTCTCAGTTTATGAGAGAATGTGATGAGTGGTTCCTACATTTGCCACAGGGTAAAAAGAAAAAAAAAAAAAAAGACAGCACATGTATCAGTCAGGTGAAACACGCAATTACTACTACCACAAGGCCATAATAAACAACAACTAATGTGATCAAAAATTTTACAGAATGCTGCTAGGCATACTGATAAGTGCAGCTCGGGGAAGTTGATGCTTAATGGCATTTGTAAATGCAGCAGTTGCGGCTAATCATCTTTGTTATTGCCGTTTGTGTTTGCGTGTGTGATATTAGTTGAATGCGTGTACTGCATACTTGCTGTGCGTCATTTTATTGCACCCGAAGCTAAGTTAACGTTTTGATGAGTGAACAACTGTGCTGTCAAATCCACTGATATCTTTTACTTCAAATAAGCTCAGGAAGTGACAGTTCCTACTATTCAGATGATTATAATGTTGCAGGCGCTTGTTATTGAGCTCGTCTGCTATGAATGGAAAGATGGGAGAAAAAAAACATCCAATCTGTGACTACTAAAGTTTACACCGCACTGCTCAAGAAAGGCAGTTGGTAATGACAAAAGGCTGTGATCCATTCCATGTGTGTTGTGGTGTAGTACTGTAGCTCCCGAGCTGTTGGGCCCTCCAGCTGTTAGCCCCTCCAGCTGCTAGCCCCTCCAGCATCTTCATATAAGCAGCACAACATTTGTGAAAACAACCATCCATAGTCCACTGACAAACCAAGGCAACACCTGATGGCCCCTCATCATACATCTGTTCAGCAATTTAGAAAATTTGGAAGCCATGCTATCATTTGTGGGTTCCTGAGTGAAGACATTTGCATTCCTGTGTGGTCAACGAATCTGCACAGCTCTTGAGAAGATGACATGGTAGTTTGAGTCAAAATATTGAGTGCATTTACATCACACGGACTTGTTCTTCTCTGTTTTTGGTGACTTGCTGCGTCTCTTCGCTGTTCGTTTGGACACATACATTTCTCGAAACAATTATATCCATCCATTTTCCCAACCGCTTTTCCTCACCAGGGTCGTAGGCGTGCTGGAGCCTATCTCAGCTAACTTCGGGCAGTAGGCGGGGGACACCTTAAACTGGTTGACAGCCAATCACAGAGCTCTCAGATGAACAACCATTTGTACCACACTCACACCTACGGACAGTTTGGAGCGGTCAATTGGCCTACCATGCACATTTTGGAATGTGGGAGGAAACCATCGCAGGAGCAAGGAGAACATGTAAACTCCACGCAGGAAGGCTGGAGCCGAAATCAAACCCTGAACTGTGGGACGGATGTGTTAACCAGTCGACCTCCATGCTGCCAAAACAATTACATGTTTACAGAAAAAAAGGAGAGAAGAATATTTTTTATCTTTTGTTATGGTTGTCAATGTAAAAGAGGTGAATGGTAGCAAATGCTCCTTGGGTGTGGTAAAGTTTTCGTGATCAGAGTGCTAAAAAGTACTTCAGAAATGGAGTCGATTTTAGACGTGGATTATGCCATTCTATTCCCTGCGGCCAATACGTTGTTTCTATGGCAATCTCTCCCCTCACTCCATTTAAAAATGGAATTTGTCGACTTTGGCAAGCTCATCGGTCCTTTAAACCTTTTAAAGATACAACTCTGTGTGTCTGTGTATGAGGCTGTGCCCTCCCACTTGGCACGGCGGCTCTAGTCTGCTTTGTCCGGATTGCCAGGTTTGCTCCAAGTGTGCATTGCCTCGTTGTTGCTAAAATATATCCTAATTCCCTTCAACTTCTCCTCGCTTACTTTCCCCAGGCAGCCAAGCGAAAGAGTTCACGCCAAGAGAAGGAGATGAGTAAGAATGCCAAGAAAAATAAAAAAGCTTAACTCATCTGAAAATTACAACATCGGGACAACACTTTTGTTTGGCCACTCATAGTTTGATTGCGACTTGTCCCAACTCCAAGGTACTCCAGGGGTCATGTGACACGAAGTCCAGAGATACTTTTCTGTATGTTGTGTGCATCACTGCACTGCAAGTGTTCACTTCCAGAAGTGTGAACAAACAACGCTTGAATGAAGCCCTCTATGTGTTGTGTGACTGCATGACGTTAATCGCTTGAGATGGGAAAAGCAGCTTGACCTGGCATGTTTTGGAAAATGAAAGTCCTGACCTCAGAAAAAAGGATGTCTCTTATAAGCTAGGTCTAACTACAATAAGTTGAGATGTTGTATAAAGGAAAAAGAGACTCGAGTGATTTTCAAATCTGTTTTTTCTTTGTAAATGGAGCAGCCTATAGGCACATTGCATATTTTTATGAAGACATGCTTTTGACACAATTAAGACGCTCGTATACAGAATGTGACACTGAATGCAATCATCACTGCACATTTTTGTATGGGCTATATTCACAGATGAAAACACCAAAGCCTTGAAGAAGACTGATGTTTCTTCTCCATACAAGTAAATATAAATATTTCATCTAACAGGTTTCATTGCACAACGCTCATATTATAACACATATTGCAGTAATGCAAGTAAGCAGTGTTTCCTCTTGAAATAATTGGACAAAACTATTTTAGCAACAGCAATAATTGGAGCACACACCCGTGGGCACTTTTGGCAATTTCAAGTACACCCCCTTCAGCCTGGTTGCCCATTCGAGCCATGTCGGACTTTTCAAGGAGTTATATGATCTGCATTATTATGTTCTCTTTCTTTTGTGATCGCGTGGAGCAAAGAGGTGACGGGGAACATATGCAATGCGAATTAGCTTGAATATTGACGAAGATCGAACCAAACTGAGTTTTGATGCGATCTGTTGTCATCTGAAGTCATTTGAAGCTGAAATTGAATTAAATATGCAATTTTATTATGTAATCGTACGCGGACGGTTTGGTTGAGCCTGATTGTACTTGAAGCGAGTTAGGCTTTGGCTATGATTAATGCTCTTTTAACTGCAGGCTTGTCCCTGCAAATTACCCCCCCCCCCCCAAAAAAAAAAAAAACCTCAGCGATCGTTGTGCTGATTCCACAGTTAAATTATGCTTAACTTTGAATCATTTATTGTATTTTGCATGCATTATTTTACATATTCTCCTCGAATGGTTAGGGTTGTTTGTTTCAAGTGAAGAGGGTGGGTGTGGACATTTATTTTATTAAGGTTGCAAAATTAAAAATTATACTTTTTTTCAACCAGTATGATCAAGAAAATAGGATTTTTTTTTTTTTGGAATGACGCGACTACAGAAGAGTAACTGTGATGGCAAAGAGGAAAAGTGGGATTATGACAACAGGACAAGCAAAGTACCTTGATTTACAACTTTTAATTTCTTTCAGCTACCAAACTCGTAACTCAATATACTTGTATAGCAAATCAATATTTGCCATTAAAATGAATAGAAAGGCAATTAATCAGCTCCAGCTTCCCAAGATATATGTATATTTGCATATATTTGTATATTTCCGACGCAACGTATTTGTAGCGTTAAAGTAACTCAGAGATAGAAGAAGTTTGAAAATTTGTTGTAGGTGCGCTGTGAACCAAACCGGGATAGTCTGAGCCATGACACTTCAGTGCTAAAAATGAGTCCCACTCCAGCCGCGGAGCAGAGGCCACCATTTGAGTTAAATGTGACCCGCAATGAAGCACATATCGTGTGCAGGGTCTTTGCCATATCCACTGTCATTTTCTCCCCTGAGTTGAGTGGGAGGGTCAGAGAGGCAGCTGACCCCTCCCTCTGATGCTAGCAGACATGTCGCCATGGGGGACATGACAGGACGACCCGCCCAACGGCCATGATGGAGCCGCTGGAGGCTGACAAGACTTCTCTGGCTGACATCCAGGAGCCACCACCGGATTCAAGTGCAGTAGAGCTTCACACGTGAAGGTCACTTCCTGGCTTAACCCAACAGTTTCCTGATGGAGCCAGATGGCGACTGCACCTCAGAGTCAGCTCCTGGTGGATTTGTTACAGTCTCTCTTACGTATGTGACTGAGGTGCTGGATGCTGACTGGTTAGAATGAAGACACACATCGAGTGTTCTCACGGCCAATTGAAAGTGGTGCTATCCGACACAGATTGCTTTTCAATTCCTTTGTGCACTTTGACTTGCCGAGCAAATCAGAATCTTCCCGTCTTGTCAATGTCTACTGCGCCTATGAGAGGAGTAGCTTCAATTTGCAGCCAATAAAGAGAACTGTGTTAACGCCCACAATGGCGCAAACATCCTTTTTTTTTTTAACAATCTGCCACTTGCACCCGACTACAAAAGGAGCAAAACAAGGGCTACCCCAAATCTATGTGGCCTTGCACTGGGCATGGAAACAGAGCTTCAACTTAGCCCAGACTTATCATATTGGACTTCACTTTCAGCTGATATGGCACAGTCCTCTAGCTAAGCAGTCCCCATTCTTTTTAGCACAATGGACCAACATATTTTGAAGTACCGCCATCTTCACCGCTGTGCAGCGATCCAGAGAAGCCCATAAAGCAAACGACATAGCTTTGCCTACTGCTCTGGTCATGAAAAAGAAAAAAAAAAGAAAATACAAAATGATTGACACCCCTGAATGCTTTTAATATTGTTAATGCACATGCGCACCCTGCTCGTGTCCAGACCTGTGCGGAGGTCACGATAAATGTACTTTGGTGGATGGCTGCAAGTTGATCTATTAATTTGAAGGGCTGCTCGAATGAGCTGAAGGCCAATAGTTACTTTCTTTGGTAGCAAAGTAGCAAAACATCCTTGGATTTATAACAAGTCTCAGTCAAGCAGACAATTCAAACTTGAGATCAGATAATGGATGAGTGCGCGTTGACGAGACCAAATGTTTGCTAAACGGAGAAAATACAATTTTCTGACAAAAGTGGTAAATATATCATAAATACTAAAAGTATGTTGTTGAAATTATTTGTAAAACTTGTGGGGTTATATTTGAATCTAACATTTCTCCATTCATTACTACCAAACACTTCACAAAGGCAAAATGGGGTGATATATCCAATTTCATTTGCAAATAATTGGATGACTGGTTTCCATGGAAACCTATTATATGTCAAAGTGAACTCAGTCCATCAAGACTTTCTGCCCAAATTCGTATTGTCAATTTGTAGCAAATAAGAACTTTTGCATTGGGTCAGCAAATATTGTGACAATTACAAATGAATCGGGTCCGAGAGTAATAAAACTCAAAGTGAGCAATTATCAGCCCCGATAACTCAACGCAAATTTGCCACTTTCCATCGCCCTATTGATGTTTTTTCAGCTGGCGTTCATACTTCATTATTATCGGAAAAGCAATTTGCGGCAGGAAGACGAGCGTGAAAAAAAAAATGCTTTTGTTTGCCATGAAAAGCGACATAATCTGTCAGTTCATTTGACTTTGCCGAGCTCATCAGCCAAATGAAGAAACAAAATGCTTGGCTTTCATACGCTTTGACCTTCAGTGACCAGGAAGAATGCAAAAAAATGGTTCATGCCTTCACTCCAATCAGCGGCGTCAATTGGACCCAATGAATACATTATTCATGCTCGCTCTTGATGAAACACCCTTTGAGACGGCGGCCGCGGCAAAACGGGAAAAGAAAGAGACTGACATCACATATTCTGCCGGGCTCTGCTGGATTCGAGTGCATTAAGAGTTTCATTTAAAATTCTTTTCTTTGCTGAAAAAATGATGAGAAAAAAAAAAAACTATGGTGAATGGGTGACATGGAATTGCATTGAGTCCTTGCTTTTCTACCCCTAAAAAATGTGGAGGAGAAGAGACCTAATACAGATCACTGTGCACTAAAGTGTCACAGGCTTACATGGGAAAATAAAATTATATATAAAATAATAATAATAAAAAAAAATAATAATAAAATAAACATCACACACATGCAAATCAGGAACAATCAGCGAGACCAAGCAAACTAACTAAGAGAAAACTTTTTAGGTGATGACAGAAATCACATACAAAACATTTTTGGGGATTTTTCTGAGAATATTTCATGAAACAGAACACCTGGCTTGAAATGAAATAAATATTTTTGCAATGCAAAAAAACAAAAAACAAACCTGCATCCTTCCATTGGTTTTCTATAGCGCTTATCCCAATTGACTTTGGGCAAAAGGCACACTGCGCCCACGATTGGCTGCTTGTCAATCATTGGGCAGATACAGTGGAGCGACAGACAACACGCACACACGTCAATGCGTGGGTACAGAACTCATGCTGACTGCATAAAAGTCAGGCGATTGAACCACTTCACTCTCAGTGACTCAAACCCAGCATGAAAATCCTATATGCCAGCACAAAGGAAACATAAAACAAAATGTAGCAATAGGAGATTAAGAGAGAAAAAAAATACATAGCTACATTTGACCACAGAAAAGCTACAGGCTGATATGCTGTTAGTGTTATTCCCAATGTTTAAACTACATCATTTGGACTAAATAAGCTCTATTTGGTTGTTAAGTATATATTTTTGCAACAACAACAACAAAAAACAATTTAAATCAAAATTACTTTTGCATATAAGTGCACTTTGAGTAGATACTTTTAAGGCTGGTGGCAAAAACAAAGCAGCGGAGTGTTATTATTATGAAGTCATTGTCTATTTGGTCAAAGGGCATTTTTTGTGCATACACATAGAATTATTCTATTTGCACTTGAGCTTCATAAATAAAAATATGCCTTATCGCCTGCAAAAAAAAAAAAAAAAAGTCCACACAATGTGTTGTAAAGGCAAATGGACAAAGTGGCAATAAAATGCACGGGTGGCATTTCACGCCCCCAAATGAATAAATAAATAAATGCCCGCAACTCGCTCAGCTGATTATTAGGGTTAAATCAAAAACAATTGAAATTCTATAATTAAGCAATTGAAAGAAAAATTAAACATGGAGTTTAAGGAATATTGGTTAAGCGGAGAACAGCACTGACAGGAAACTTTGTAATGTTTGACTTTTAAATTTGTCCATCTTGGCTCAGACATTGCTTATAGTCTACTTGTCTTCCTTTGAAAAACACTTGAATGTATCAAGCCTGAGAGATATAACGACTGTTAGCCTCTCCATTCAATTGAAAGAGCCAACAATAGTGACTGCAGCACAAATGTACTCCTCCTTCATGAGCCTAAGGAGGAAGAAAAGGAGGAGCCCTTATAAAAAGACGGGCCTGATGGCCGATGGGCTGCATGTGGCTGGCACCAGACAAGACGCAGCTCACATCTTGACGTCCTGCCGGGAGCTCCGAAGGCCTCTAAACAACACGCGCCTAATCATGACCAGCTTTCATCTGTCACCATGAATGTATGCCCTTGAGGGGGGGTCTTGGTATCGCAATATAATGATGGGCACGTGTGAAAGAGGGTCTATAATTCATGGCTACACTGTACATCACCGGTTCTCCATTGTTGTCACATGGGGACTTGCATTTTCCTATATTGTAGGTCGCAACCTACTTTAACAGACGTTAAAAGCAATTACGATAATGTACCGTTTCATAATGTAACTACATGCTTTGGCGACAAGGCCAGCCAAGAAGCAGAGTGGGGCGAGGTTATTATAGTTTTGTGCATTTCACTCAAAACTAAAGAAGAAAAAAAGAACTACTTGAGAAAAACAGTTTTTGTTAGCTAATTGAAATGAAAACAAAGGGTTTTTTTTAAAAAGAAAAACTGTTTTGTTCCCATGGCGATACTTAAAGCTGTGCTCTTGCACAGATAGTTTATGCAGCCTGAGATATTGTAAATGAAAGATTAATTCTCATGGGTTTGTGTTTGTTACAGAGCAAAGCTATATAGGAGCTAAAGGCTACAGCAAATACAAGAAGAAAGTTAAATCACTTCATTTTATTTGTATTGCCCATACTCACAAAAGAGCCTCAAGAGGCTTTACAGACAGGCAGTTGACAATGACTGGCGACATCCCATATTCCAAAAAGCCCAAACGGGAAACCTCATTTCGGGGATAAAGAAGGAACATTGAGGAGGTACCACAGATGAGAATTTAAAAATGTGTCCAAACAAACATTGCACACAGGCCTGGCAAGAAAATACATCTGTGGAAGGTTTTTTTGAGGTGTGTGTATGTCTGGATTGTGTCCTAATTTTGTCAAAGATGTGTTCATTTGTGTTTAATTCCCATTCTTTTGATGATACCAATCTAAAGTGAAGCACCCGTGTGAAAATGTCTCACTTGCAGACAACATTCCGCTGAGGCAGAGCTACATTTTGTAGTGAAGGAAAGATATACTATAGCTCTTGCATCTCATCGATGTCTGTCCAATGATCTATTCGGCTGTTTTCGGTGTTTAATCTGCTGCAGTTAACATCTATCAAAAGTGTCAGAACAAATCGGTACGTTTGCATTTAATACCTACTGCGACGTGAAGTTCTGTCCCAGGACTCATTTAATGCAGTGGGCAACGTGCAGAAAAAAAAAACTTTCAACCCGTCAGGTTTATTTACATAATTTGATAATTCCCCGTCTCTTATCGGCACTTACCATATCGGTAGCTAATTGTCTGGACAGCGTCATTATAAGGCGATACTTCTGATTGTGTATTAATGAGAGCCCGCCGCATCCTCTGACCCTTCCTCAACAGGCGACTCTGGAGATGCGCTGGATTAAAATATATCATTGACAACATCTGCCACCTAGTCGCTGAGTCTCTGTAAAATGTGACTCCTGGCAGCTGCCTGCTCTAAAAATAAACCTCGCCTGTTCCCGCACTGGGAGATTGTCATATCACTACCCCTTCCCATAACAATTAATCAAGTGTAACTGAGCTGCCCTAAAATGATGTTTGCCTCTCCCCAGATATTAGGGAGGCTGACGCTATTAAGAGGAAATTGCACTTGAGAAATGGCTGCGTTGCGAGTGCTTCCTGAGAGTCGCACAAGGTTTGTTGTTTCTGGCTCAAACATATTGTGCAAACACATGCCGCCATCATTCTTAATGGATGGAGAAAATGGGCCGACCAATTCATGAATGCAGCTAGTTTGTCACCAATCTGCCCAGAGTGGGAAAGGTAGACCCTCGCTACCATTTTAATCAATAAAGCTGAGTGCACTAACAAAGATTGTTTGGAAATGAAGGAACGCTGCTTGAGAATCTAAGTCATTTTATTATTCATGTTTACGGGGTCCTGCCGTGCCTTGACTTATTACTGGAGAAAAAAAGAATGTGATGCAATTGACTCTCATGTTTGTCTTCGGAACAATGAAAATTAATTGTGCCAAAAATAAGAGAACATCAGAAGAAAAATGTACGGGTTGCATCACACCGCAATAAATCACACAAGGCGATGCTGGCGGGTGGTCTGCAGCAAATTCTTTAGTGCCTAATAGAGAAGACATATTAACCTTACAAAAGCATTATTTTCCACTTTGGAGCTGCCAAAGATGCAATTTAATTGTGTTAAATGCATAATAGACAAATCATATATCACAATAGAAGAGCAAACACTTGAGGAGCATTAAAGATCATTAGTCCCTTTTAAAAAAATAATTTGGCCATGCCACCTGTACACTTTAACAACACACGACCCATTATACTGTAATTTCGACAATTTATTTTTCTATTTCTTCCTTTGTATACTATATTATTATTGCCGATGAACAGACACGTACTTTTTGGATGAAGTATAGCTGGATAAACGGTCAGACACTTAATGGCTCGATCACCTATCTTCAAATGGCGGAACACGTACTGTCTGAGTCCAGACGCAGTCAAGGTCCATGCGGACCCACGGTCATTGCCATTAAATAATGATAAAGTACCGTGTGTGCATTGTCACACTGCGTTTTTGTTTTTTTTCCCTCTCTTGCAAATCAATGCCCACCCTCTGTGTTCAGTGAATGAATTCCTACAATAATTCAAATGTTTGGTTCTTGCTGTTGTCATGGTCATGAATAAAATACAATAATACATGTACAGTGTGCTATCTCATAATCTAAATAAATTCACCCCGAAAATCAACTCAGATCAGCTGCGCTACTATTTAAACATGGTACATAGACTGACTTTCTGCCACCAAATTGTCATTTTGCCAGATAAGTCTTCAAGGACAAAACCAAACTACTCCAGAACGCACAGCATGGTGAAGAGCACTTTGCCAAATTGACAGAGGCGCAGCAAGTGTTGCACCTGCATAAAAGAATAGAGATAAAACAGCATGCGCTGAAATACAAAATAGAGCAAAAATAGAATACGAAACTAGAAACCTAAAACTTATCGCCAACGATTACCGTATTTTCCGCAATATAAGGCGCGCCGGATTATAAGGCGCTTCAATGAATGGCCGATTTTAAAACTTTGTTCATATATAAAGCCCACCGGATTATAAGGCGCATAGAATAAAGAACTCAACGTTGCTCAAACGTTAATTCAATCACAATATAGTAACACTCGAAATAGTGAAAACAATAACAATATAGCAATAACTCAACGTTGGTCAAATGTTAAATTTCACACAACACACAAATTAAACACGTAAAACTTACTTTAATGAGTTAGTCCTCATCCACAAATCCATATTGGTCCATATATAAGGCGCACTGTCGGCTTTTGCGAAAATTGGAGGTTTTTATGTGCGCCTTATAGTGCGGAAAATACGGTACTGTCATTTAGGGTCTATTCAAACTCGTGACACAGTCAAATGTGCTAAGATTAGTTGGTTGGAGGGTTGCATTGATGAATAAAGACATGAATGGACAGATAAAACATGGATAGCTAAGGAACTAGTTAAAAAAAATCTGGAATGAGTAAATTATACTCTCCTGCCATCCATTCCTCCATTGGTGAGCTGCATGAAATAAAATTTGCAACATGTGGCGCAATCACTTTTCCCTCTACATGAGAAAGGTGGCGCGTTGAAGTTCAGCAAAACCACGAATACGTTAACAGTGATGGTAATTGAGCTGCATCAACGCGGCTCTGCAATAATGTGTCAAAGATTGCCGGTTCATAGGCGAGAGGAAATTGCGTGTTAATGCATGGAGGTGTCTTGGCAGTCAGCAACATTTCGGCTAAATGGGATTGCTGCGCCTTCTCGGAAGCCAAATCTATGAACTAGCTACTTGGGCATTAAGAAAATCCATTTACAATGATTGAAGCTATCCAGCTGAAACGGCAGCAGTCAATCAGTCTTTTCACTCTCTAGGGTCAGTACATCTTACGTATATTTAAAAAGAGAGGCAATCTCGGCGCCAATACAAAAATATTCTCTTGCCATTATGCCAACAGAATATTAAATCCTTGAGGCGGCGTCACGGGGGACTCAGCCAGCGACAGCTGAGATTTCAAAGCACGTGAAATTGTGCGTGCATTGGCTTTTTCAACGTCTGATTACCCAATCGTATCTCCTAATAAGAGCTACCTCCCACACAAAGACACCGCTTGATTATTGAAAGCACTCCACTCTTTCCAGTATCATATAATTGCGATTATGCCACACTTTCTATTCTGACTGCGTTATCAGTTTTTGTATTTATGTAGTCCAATTGCTACATTGTTTCCACAGGCCAGGAGATAAAACAAAATAGCACCATTTAACAGCCAGAAGCGCCAACTATCATCACAGAGGGCTTTAAATGGGTTTTCAACATGAATGAGGAATTTCAAACTGAATTAAACTTTTCTTCATCAAATTTAGGTTGGTTCGCAGAGCTTGTCTGACAAGTCTGAAAATGAATCCGGAATATATGCTGAAATATTTAAAGTAGACAATTTAACGCAATTTCAGTTAGATAGTTACAGTTATTTACGTACCGTTTTTTTCCATGTATAATGCGCAAAATCTAACTAATTTATTGTCCTAAAATCTGGGGTGCGCATTATACATGGGTACAAAAAAAAAAAATCTATCTTTTATCCGGATATGATGCGGAGGCTGCCATTACAGATGCGCTTTCTTCTCTGCTGTTCACTTCAAACACGGTCCATACGAACACAATGCTCTCGTATCAGATGCTTGCTCGATCACCTGTTCGTTTGCTGTCACAATGTACCCTACACAAATCCGAAACATTTCTTCGCTATTGAGTTTGCTAGCGCATGCACAGTGATACTGACTGGCAGAATAACATCCGGTTGTTCCCAAAGATGATCTTTTTTCTGAAATAATTTTACGTTTACGGACTTAAGTAGGAGTCAAAATTTGGGTGCGTATTATACATGGGTACAGGCTTTTTTCCAGCATCAACATGCCATTTTTAGGGTGCGTATTATACATGGGGGCGCATTATACATGGAAAAAAACGGTAGTTTATTTAGAATGTATATTATATATATATATATATAAATTATAGTGGTTATTAATATAATGTGTCAATATAATTACTTGATAATCTTTCACAATTGCACACCTTTTTCCTCGCTGCGCCTCAATTCAACTCTATCGCTGGTTCAAGTGATACCTGTCAAGCCAAATTTGAATCCTTGTATAATTGAAGGAAACAGCTGCTAACAAAAGGTGATTCTTTTCGCTGCGATGTGTGAGAACATTTAATGAGTTGCATCTAATTGGAATGAGGTTTCACATGGCTGCTATGTGGTTTAACCAACACTAGCTTTTTTAAGTAACAATTCTAATTATTCAGAAGCTGTTTAGAACAACGTAATTTGCAGATACTGATACGCGGAAAACATTTCACCCAGGCACCGATAAGCCTCTTGCTTTAATTAAACTCCTCTGAAAAACTCCCTCGGGAGCTTCCAACGTATGCATGCAAAACAACGGTATGGGACCGTGCCCGGCTGAGCATGACAACTTTGTAATAGGCTTGATGAGGAGGGAATGGCCTCTGTTTTCAAATATGTTTCTTGCATTTACATTTACAAGAAACAATAAATGTGAAGGAGTGATATTATTTTTCCCTTGAAGGATTTCAGAAGCTTCGTTAAAGTGTACCTGTGGAGCTCAAAGAAAACTCGACATGGTGTATCAAGAAAAATTGCATTCAAATGTGTTTTTGGTTACAGCAGTCATATTAAAGCAAGCTTAGAGAAGCTCGCTGGACTTTTCTATCAAGACGCCCTTGGCGAAACTATTTTGTCTGAAAGAAGTGGAGACAAAGGGGAAATGTGACGCAGGAGCGTTGACAGCACTCAAGCGTTCTCAGGTAAAAATATAAAAAGAGTTTTCAATTAATCTTGAATAAATGTGACTTCATCCCACCCCTTTGCTTACCCTTGTATGCATGGCCATACAAAAGTGACACATACAAAATCTTTGATTTATGACACAAAAATGAGAATAAATACGTAGTGTCATATTTTCCGCTAACTTTCTGAGAGAGGAGGAAACAAAAGTGCCTCCACGCTGCAGAGGATTTCCTTGTTGCTCAGGTCAAGGCTGAATGAATCTCCATGAATCTCAATTACAAGAGCGACGCTTGTCAGCTTCTCTTTCATCCGCCATTTTTAACGGCGGATGCGCGGAGGGCGCCGGGGAAGGTTAGCCGGAGCTCAGTGCTGTCACGCGCTATTTCTGTCAATGTGAAAGTCGCAATTACTGATCCAATTAAGTAGAAAAGGACATCATCCCCCCCCATTATTTATTTATGGAAGGCCTGAAACCTTTTTTTATACGCATGTTAATCCAAACTTCCAGACAATTCTCGTCATCATTTCTTTTTATAAGGTGGATGGACTTTTGTCCTTTAATTCAACCTTTAATTTCTCATGGATTGAACCAAACTTGGAAATCTTCTAATATATGGCACAGAGCATAACAAAGCACAATGAATTGAGAAAGCACCCTATTTAACCCTAAAAACATTTTCATGAACTCTTTTGTCAAAGCAAAAATTTGATTTTAAATAATTTAACCATGACAAAAGTTCCTGAGAATTTTCAGCCAAACTCCAATTCCAATAAAGTTGGGATGATATATGAATAATAATATTGTTTAACATGCATATATTTTTTTTGTAGGTCACGATTTGTGCTCACTTGTTAAAGCTGTTTAATTGCTCAACATTTGTACTCTGCTTTGGGGTTGGAAATTGGCAATTCTGTCTCATTTTATAATACTGGGGCCAAGTTGGAGCCAATGGAGTCTGAGCAAATGCAGCCGTGTTTTGTCGAGCCAAGTGAAGCTCATTAGCCGACACAAACATCCTATAGAGTTAAGCAGCTAATAGCTTAATATTGTATCTTTTAGTCACGCAAAAATCTGAGAATATAAACTGCTGAGAGGCTGAAATTTCCAAATTCGAACAAAGTCTCGAGACGATTGATTTTCAAAACAGTTTCGGAATAATTTGTTTAGTTATCGATTCATTGTTACAATTCCAACCGCTTTCTTTTGCCCCAAGTCAATCTTTGATTGATTGATTTCATCCATGACCCTAACGAACACATGTGTCATAGTATTGATGCTTGTTTATTCAATTATGAATGTTATGAGAAGTGTAAAGTACATTGACATTGTCATTCCTTATCAACACTTGGTTGTTTTATTCTTTTAACCGTCCCAGTTTACTAACGGTTACTTTACTAAGATTAATTTATTTATTTTGGTTATCGGAAAAAACATGAGCTTCCTCATTTTCTTTCTTTTTTTGGGGGGGGGGGGGGCTGTGCGTCTTGTCTGTCAACTATCCTTGATTAAACCAAATCAACGTATTTATTAGTGTGTTTTTGTAAAACTGAGTTGTTGTAAATGATTGTTTCCATTATAGTACCAAATGTTGTGGTGATATTTTTTAAAAGGAGTTCAAGCCTGAAGACGTTGTTGTTTTGTGATCATCTGTCACAGGGTTGTGTTATCACTGTGACCTGACGCACACATAGATATTAGTGGTGATACATCTCACTACTTTATCATTACATTCCCTTTCAAGAGGGAAAACAACTGCCAGATCTGGGCTGCAACATTACCAATCCTATAACAAGTCACCATCAGATAGGACACTAGGCAAGTCATGCATCTTGAAACAAATGATGCTTATCACTTTGCATTTTATCATTGATGGAAGAAAAAATAATCAAAAAGGGGAAATATAGGTATATATTCTTTATATTTTTCAATCTTCATCGGGTTGCGGGTGAACTGGAGAATACACCAGCTATCTTTGAACAAGAGGTTGGGTACACTATCAACTACAGGGAAAGCATTAATATTAACCCTGATGGACTGATAACAGTGTCAGTAACAATGGCAACGCAAGATGGCTGCCCTGTAGCTTCAGTCGCGAGGGGCCTATTAATTCATTTCAAACGCGCAGCTTATGAGCAAGCCATGATGACGTAGCTTCCAAAGACGAAGCTATTTTGATAAGAGAAAATTCTTACCATCGTTTGTGTGGCGATGTCTTCAGAGCGATGAAGCCGATGTGCAAGGTATGTCAAAAAAAAAAAAAAAAAAGCAAAACAATAACCCCGATTAATCGCTTTAACAGATAGCAAGTGATGAAGTGGAAAAAATGCAAGAGCGAGCAGAGTTTGCAAAGCTCGAGCATGAAAGGAAACAATTAGGCGCTACTAAATGGCCGTGCAGGCAGCAACCAATCACTCGTGTCATCTTTTGATCATGCACTTCTGCAAGTCGCCATAATATATTAATGCAAGAAGTAGGATCATAATTTATATGTTATATGTCTATATTCTGGAGGGGTTTATTTTTAGTACGGTTGTTTTATATTCTACATTTCTTGTAAAGTTTAAAAAAAAATAAAAAATAAATGGGGGGATGGTTAATCATCATTTTCGTTGTAAATGTTAATAATAATTAAAATTGGTGTCATCGTTGTTTTCTGCACCAATGCCATGTACTGTATTTATCTAAACCCAATGTCCATCCCTACCGCAGACCCCCCCACTTTCTAGGCCCCTAAACCTCTGATCCTAGAATCGGCCCTGCAGTACTGCTCCACCACAATAATAATAATAGTGATGAGGTGTGAAAAATCTTTCACTAAAAAAACATAACCAAACTGCATTTTAACTACTCTGCATGTCTTCCTCTATACTATATATTAAATGCAGAATCTGTAACATAAAAGCAACCAATTTGTGCTTTAGCACGTGCATAACTGGCAATATTGCAAAACATGTGATGTGAATTTTCAGGGTCACAAATTTGTACTTTTGTCAGCTATAAATACCGTAATTTTCGGACTATAAGTCGGACCGGAGTATAAATCGCACCAGCCATAAAATGCCCAAAAAAGTGAAAAAAAAAACATATATATGTATATAAGTCGCTCCTGAGTATAAGTCGCCCCTCCCACCCACCCAAACTATGAAAAAAACCGCGACTTATAGTCCGAAAATTACGGTACCTCAAATTTTCCTGTTTTGTTCTTTACCTTAGTTTCCGTGGCTTCTCAGAATTGTGGGTTACGAAATTTCAAACATTTTTGTTGTCTTCTTTTCCAACAGTGGACATGTGTAGGCAAATCAATGCACAACATTCTAGTCAAAACAACCCAACGGCATGCACTGATGTCACAGTGATTAACAAAAACGATCAAATTGATGCATGAAGCTAAAGCAATTTGCCCCCTCTGATCCCAGTAGATGAGTTTAGTTTAGCCCCACATAATGAAAATGCTAACCACCATTTGTCACATAAGATATTGGATTTTGATTAAATACCGCACGCCCGCCTTAAATCTCAACAAATGCTCGCTTTCATTTTAAAGACTCAGCCTGCCGAGCCATCAGTGGGTTGATGGAAGCGGGATGCCAATAAAATAATTGGCTTGTTAGCTTGAAAGGCAACCAAATGGGAAGACGAGAAGAAAGACGAAGTTGCTTTTGTTCATCGACCGCACTGAGCCTAAGCTTTACGTGCCAACGAAGCGCCAACACGCTTGTCGTCAACGCCGGGCTATTTACATTTCAGCCATGTGAGCCAAATGATTTCATCCTCCATCAAGCAAGGCTGCGCATGTAAAAACAAACAAGAAAACGATAAATAAAAACAAAGAGCGGGGAAAAAAAAACAAAAGAAGAGGGAGTGCATTTGTTGATAGTGCATGGAATATAAATACAGTGTGAACTTTAAAGGGCAGCATGTAAACAGTATGGATCTTGGTAGACAGAAAGAATAAATGTACTTGTCTGACAAGGATGCAGAGATTCCTCATATTGTTATGAATTATTGTCTTCTAATAAAGGTGGCTGTGCATTTGGGGTGGCACTGATGTTCTATACATAATTGTCCCGAGTCTGCTTTAAAAATAGCCTACCAAGAAGGAAAGAGAACATATGTTCTCGAAGATTACACTGTGTTCTACATTTACATTTTTTTTGGTTACACATAAATAAATAAATAAATAAATAAATAAATAAATAAATAAATAAATAAATAAATAAATAAATAAATAAATAAATAAATAAATAAATAAATAAATAAATAAATAAATAAATAAATAAATAAATAAATAAATAAATAAATAAATAAATGTTTCATGCACATTTGATTATTAGTTTCCCAGATGATTAAACTTCAAATGTTTTTGGGGTTTTTTCATATCAAACTAATAACAGCTATTAATGTCTGATGAAAAGAGTGGAATGGTCCAAATGGCTCATGGAAGGTACAATAGATTTCAAGACAATGAGCTGTTCAAGAAAATGTTTTCAGAGACCAAATGCGTCTATGAGGGAAGGTGTCTGTCGGGCAAATGCATCATGTTTAAAGGGCAAGTCGACCCAAAAATGTCTGTAGTAATCCATTCTGTGCAGCCCAATTAGTTGAAACTCTATGTTCTGGTTAATGTTTCGTTAGTAGAATATGAATTAAACATGCAGAATCCACCTGCTTTTTTTTCCCCACTTTGCTACTGAAAATTAGATCACAGTTGCCAGGTCTCAAGTCACAAGCAATCACGACTCACCGTTTTTTTTAAAGTTGAGCCGTGATTGGTTGTGACCTGAGACCAGCGAGTGGCAAAATGGCCGTGCCGAGAGGTGGGTAAAAAGCGGTCAATTTTGCTGCTTAACTCGTATTCATTCCACAAATGCGATATTCATCAAAATGACGTGTTTAGTCTACTAGTAGGGGCACATACAACGTATTAACTGAAAAAAAAAACATCAGTGGACAAAGCTGATGAGCATTCAGCAGATATTTGAAGTTGCTGGTGTCTCCAGATTCCCAACAATCTCTCAATGCAGGATTATCCAAAGGTTTGTTGTCATGGTACCCAGAAACTGCTGCTTTTGGCTCAACAACACAAAGAGATTTTCAAATTGTTCTTCCTTCTTTTTTTCATTGATCAATGTTGTCTTGCTTTCCATCTGAAGGAGTTTTGGATGGGTTGATGATAGCTAACAAGATTATGACCTGAGCAAGACAGAAGTGAAGTGATGGTTTTAGTTGGAATAATGGGACCCGGGATGGAAGGTGCCTGAAGGTGTTAAAATGACCTCTGCTTCTAACAAACCATTTACAGCCAGAACATACCACTAAAGCTTCACCTGCTATGAGTGTAGTCAGGAAAAAAAATGTGCAGCCACCCTTCCCTAACCTCAAACCTTTTGAGAACTTGCCAAGCATCCTTAAAAGGAAGATTAATGAAGACTGACTGCAGTATAACTGAAATCCTCAAATGACATAGAAACAGAAATTCTCTTTTAACTTATGAGTTTAAAGAGTGAGAGCGTTGCTGATGCTCTTATCTATATTGAAGTGGGGTAGTTTAAAATCCTAAATGAAAAGAATGAACATTTGTCATAAGATGCATAAACACGCCCTCAGAATGAGAATCTCCAAAATACTTTGACTTTGTCGCCTACTGTTCTTAAAATCGTAAAATCTCAAGCAGCTGATTGTTTTTGATATTTCAAAATCAAACTGCGACATCGCTTCGTCCTTGCGGGAATGCTGACTGACGGCACATTTACACTGTGCACTCCTGAAAGACAAGGCTTCGCTAAAATTGTAACGTGTGTCCAAAATATTCATTTCTTCCCTTATTATTATTCTGCGGTTTCTTTTAAGCCCTCACATCACTCAGTGGATTTAAACTCAATCATGGCCCCACTTCAAGAAGGCCGTAGACACTGCGATGCATTTGTGTGAGTTAGCATTTAGAGCGCTGATAATGATGCAGTGTGAAATTAAAGCACATCTTGAGTCTGTTGGAGTGCCCATGGTTTAGGTCGCCACTGATGTGAAGCCGGGGTCTTTTTTTAACTTTGGATTCATGGAGCGAAAATCACTTTGTGTAATGGCAGACTCATCCAAAGGCGGCATTGGTTCACAGGCTGAATTTACTCTGTTGGTCCAAATGGCTAATTTCCATCCAATGGCGATATTTGTACCTTTGGGAAGGACTGGACGAGTGGAAGACATTTTGTGGCATCATTCCAGAAATTGAGGTCAAGTTAGGCACCAAACTGTGAAAAATTCACCTTTGTTTGTTTGTTTTTTTCAAAAAATGTAGGTTATAAAACATCGTACGATTGTATTTGTTCAGCTCAACAATATATATATTCTTATGAGACACTTTGATGTATGTTTTTCTACATGGTGCCGCCCAATTAAAGACGAGCAGGCGACTGAAAAACTCATTTCTAAAGTTTCTGTGAAAAAGTCATTTACTATGACTTATTTTTTTGCATCTTAATTTAATTTTAATAATACTAAAAGTACCCATCAGGTTTGCAAATTAATGGTAATGTTAGTTTTTGCTCAAAAGTGATTGATTGATTAATGAATGAATGCATTCATTCATTCACTCATTCATCAACAGAAGTATGAACAAGTACAAGAACTTGTCCAGTCCTTCCTCCTGTTTTCTGTATATTACTCATGTCGATTTGTTACGCTATTAAATTATTTATGAACACAAAAAACAAAATGATCCTAAAGTAAATGCTTGCTGTATATGCTGTTACGCTAACTGGCCTAGAACAAACTTAGAGAGTTTTTCAATGAATGGCTTTCTGATGGTATGTGTAGCAGGGCTGCATTCCTGAGTCACTCCATTATGACTGAAAACATTGCAAGGTTGATAATGTCATTTCGATTGAGTCATGTATCTAACATCTCATCGCACAAACAATTGCAAAGAAGATATACAAACAAGAACCAAATGGCTGATTTGTGAGTGAGTCATACAGAGGGCAAAATCCCGTTGACTCACATTTAGACACCAGTTATATATAATTCTAAACTCGAGTTTGTGCATGGTTTAATTGAAATACGGGAAAAGCAGAAAATGTCCCCCGATTCTGAAATGACCCAAATGCTGTCTATTTGTGTACACAGAGCTCCAACATCTAATATACGGCCATGTTAAATCGCGCCAAATTTGCACTTTGCAATCATACCTTGAGAGAATGTGATCATTAAGCACATTTATGCAAATGAAGGTGGCGGAAAGAAGGCGCAAGGGGATGTGCGGCAGCATAATCAGGCATGTAAGGTCACCAGAAATGATGGAACAGCAATTCTGCCTCTTCGCCCCCTCCACGGGACGATAGCACGCCACCTGGCTCATCTATCACTGCTGGAAGTGCTGAGAGGCTGAGGGCTGCCAATAAACAAAATATATATAAATTAAAATAGAGCAAAGTCCTCGAGAGACACTGAGAGACTGTTTTTCCTCCGCAAATGTCAACTGTAAACACTGTGCTCATTTATAGGCTGTAACGGTTTTGTGTTGCCATGGATACAAACATCTTCATTTGTCAGCTTATTCTAAATGAAAAGATGAGTTTGGAAAATGTTCTATTTACATGCCAAAGTATATAATTCCACTGAGGGCAGCTGGCAGTCTGAAAAGGATATTTGAGAAAAAACGGAATGAATTGTCATATTATGAGAGTTTAGGGTTGTTTTTTTTTGTTTTTGTTTTTTAAATTCAGGGTGTCCCTTGTACTCGTTCATACCGAATGCCATTCGCTTTGTTTGTCTTTTGTGTTCTCTTTTTGAATGCCGTTAAGAAGTTTGCTTGCTAAGCGTCATTAAACAGAAATACACTAGAAGGAAAAAACAAAACGCAGGACAGATGGCGTCAATTAATTTGTTGTACGTACTGTCGTGCAGCGCTGCCAGAACGCCAAGCCGTCTTGTGCCATTGATGTCTACACAAACTTTCAGAAACTTTTGTCAACTGTCAAAATTGATCTCCATTGTCAGAGCCTGAGGCGTGAATCGGTATCTCCTTGTTGATTTTTGTTTTGCATTCACTATTGTTAGTATGTCATTTCCCCGTTTGATTTTCTATGTCTTTCCAGACTATAAGTCGCACCAGTTAAATAAAGTATCATGAAGAAAAGAAAAACTGTTAGACTTGCACCCAAAATCGATGTTCCCTAATTGCGCTGACAACAGTGAACAACTTCTAAATACGGAATTATTTTTCTCTTATATTTAAAATGGCTTACCTTAAATAGAATCACGTGTCACCTTTTTACCAAAGGTAGAATCTTGGTCGGTTTTAGTGCTGTAAATAATAAATCCTCGTTCTGGCAGATGCTACGTAATTCATGAAGCCTGTGGCAATGCACCAAACATTGGCCAATGTAGAAAATAAAGTAGTCGTGGCAACAATGTTTGACAACATCTGCCACACTAATAATTTACAAAAGATACAATATGCCACCATGATTCTACCTTCGGCCACAATGCGACTCAGGATTCTTGGTTTTGGCTAAAGTGAATTGCTTGATGACAATTCGAGGACTAAACTTTTACCTTTCTGTTCAGAAAGAGACTTCTGTTTAGCACGTCTGCCTCAAAGTTGTGAGTGCTGAAAGTCAAAGTTGTAAACCAAAGCGGGCTGGCTTCAAGGGTTCACCAGCAAAGAGCAAATCCTCTTCAAAGAAATCCCCTTTAAGTCCGGGAAAGGATTTTGTTTTGTTTCTTCTTTTGCCAGCAGAGATCACAAAGTAACATTTTTGACCATGTCTAAGGTTGTTCTTCGTCTTCTGCGCAGTTAAGGTGACACGTTACGCTCTTCAATTATTCTGTGACGCACGAGGGGAGTGATGATCTGCTGTATTTCGTAATGATTCTTTTAAGCTACTGTTAAAGCTGATCTTAAAGGACATTTTCAAAAACTACAGAAATAATCACTTAGAATGTATTGTCCATAAAAATAAATTCCCCCTAAAAGTTCAATACATATAAATATTTTCTGTTTCATTGCATAAAAGAACATTTTTGCGTACTGCAAATACTCAATATCTTCTAATTGATGGGCAACTGTCAATTGCGTTCCTTTTTATTTACATAAACAGGATTAGCAACATATATTTTTCATGTGAATTATAATTTGCAGTTTTTAGTTGATGTTGAATATAGCGATTGCGCCAATTAACATGAAAAAAAAAGACGTTTTTCTGTTTGGAACGAAAGACGTGCAACATTTTTCATGCGACAAAATAAGCAAGCTTAACTAAATATTTGTAATCTCCAGTCTTGCTCGTTTATTGGATAGCAATGTGCATCAACACTAAAATGCTTGCAATTGCCTATGACTAGTCTTTGTGGTTGATTTTCCGTTTTCTCACAGCTTCAAATGGGTCACAGCTATCTGAGAGTACGATACATAATCCAGTAGTTTTTCATTTGTTTTTCAATTCTTTGTTCTAACAGTAATTGCACACAATGGGGAGCTGAAGTTGTCCCATGAGTAAATAGCAGGTATCATCAGTTGTACCGTCTGCAGCCTTTTTTCTTGACCTGTAGATTGCATTGTTCTGCTGTTCTCTTTTATTTTATGTCATACATCCCCCCCCCCCCCCCCTTCATGTTTACATGACATTTACATCATATCCCAAAGCAATTAACCCAACAAAGAGAGACGCTAACAGCACAAAGTCACTTTTCAGGACGGAAGAGCATATTAAAGCTGTGTGCATATTGTAGTAGAAAATGCTTGCACTTGCAACATTTGTCCCCACAGTTCAGTCGGGAGCTGCTGCGGGTCATTACCTCAGCCAATTATTGATGAATTATTGATTGCGCACGTCTGTTTTTACAGAACGTGTGAGTGTGAATGTGCGTGTATGTATGTATATATATATATAGATATATAGTTTGCATTATTGTTTGTGTCAAATATTTATTTGAACTCGAAATGAAAGGTAGGTTTTGAGTTTTAGAGTACAGCAGTGTGACCGACTTCAATAAATAGAACTTTGACTCGTAAAAAAAACATAATTGCAGCCCTCTAGAATTTGTATTTGAGTGCCACTGCTTTAGTATAATCTCTACTTGTCACACACAGCAATGGTTTCAACTCCCAAGTTTTCTTTGATTATGATGCAATATGTTTCCGGAATATTTTCGGTTCAATCCTAAATTGTACCACTTTATTTCTGCCACCTTGCAGAATGTTCTCATGCCATCTCAGCTAAGTGGTAGCCATCTTGGTCCAGGACGTAATGAAAGTCCTTTGCATCGAATCTGGAGCGATTGTGCTGCCTTTGTGGGATTTAGCGGAAAATAAAAATCAACAGCAAGCACCAGTTGGTTTACTGGCAATGTTACATTGATTCCAATGCAAAAAGAGGAAAAAGGCTCTGCGGCCTCTTACAGAATCTTAATTAACTGCTCTGAGGATTCCGTGTGAGTATTTATGTGCCAGTGTGGAAATGAAAACAGCCCTTTTATTGGGGTTTTTTTTTGGGTGAGATTATTTTGAATCTTGATGAATGGCGGCCTTTGATGGCGGTGACCGTGGTAACCTTCAGTCGCAGCTCTTTGTCACTGTCAGGTATGCTGTGCCAATCCAAACTGCCTCCACTGCCACCTACTCCCCTCATCGTGCACCCTCCTCCCCTCCATGTCGCAGCAACACAACATCTGGTCAGTCAGCCTGTTTGTTGCGTGTGTGGCAGTTTGGTTGTTGGGCAAAATCCAAATTGACACTCCCGCATCGTGATGTTTTCCCTCCATTGCAAACACTGTCCAAAAGGATAGTTGTTATTGTTCACAGTCCTGCTGTTGTTTTGATTGCAAATATTAAGAAGACTGCATTGATCGTGATGACAATTGTAAATGATCGACTTGACGTTCTGTCTTGAGCCAACTCGAGAGTGGCAAAGCGTGCATTTTTCAAACCTTAAACTGAGACTCTCACTTGTTCACCCTTGAATAACAGATGGCATAGTGAGATTAACAATATAAAAGGTGAATTAAAGCCCTACTGGGAATTTAGATATTCAAATTATTTTCTAAATACATCAAATAATTGTATTAGTATGAATTATTTAATTGTTATATTATACCAGATATCAGATAAGCCTGGCTTTTTGTATTTCTTCTTCTACTCCTGTTTGAGCTTTGCTCTTCCTTATACTTTCTGTCATTTCGGCTGCACTCTGGATTCTGGAGCCACATTTGGTGGGTCAAGGACAGCTTGTAAAACAAAATATAGGTCCCTGGTTTAAGACAGTAGCAAGACATGACATTTCGAGGTTAAAAACGGCAAGCGTAAGACTACATTCTTAGTTCGAGCTGCAATTGCTGTTTTTGTTGTATCTTCATAGCATAGCATGGTGGAATAGTGGTAAGCACGTCTGCCCCCATAGTTCTGCAACCTAAGAATTGAATCTCTGATGTTTTATGGCGGACAGGAATGCATCATGCATCACTATGGTGTAATGATAGATTGAACACCCCATTTGCAGAATTTTCTGGGGTGAGCTTGCTTATTTGGTGTTTTTGTGCATAGGCCAAAGCAATATCATTATTTCTTTGCTATTGAGGACCTTCCAATTCATTTGAATATCAATGCAGAATGAAAGAAAAACAAGCACGATGTAAACACAACCTCTGCAGAATGTAAGCAGCCTCTCACATAAGAAATGTCCTTGATGTTTTTATAGGTTAAAAATGCAGGCAGTTAAAACTGTCCCAGTTGAACTTTAACACGTCTATCATTTTGTTGGAAAAAAAAATATATTATATTATATTATATTATATTATATTATATTATATTATATTATATTATATTATATTATATTATACTATACTATACTATACTATACTATACTATATTATATTATATTATATTATATTATATTATATTATATTATATTATATTATATTATATTATATTATATTATATATATATATATATATATATATATATATATATATATATATATATATATATATATATATATATATATATATATATATATATATATATATATATATATATATATAAATAATATAATATAATATACAAAGAGAAACCAAACACACAATACAATAAATAAAACAGTATATATATATATATATATATATATATATATATATATATATATATATATATATATATATATATATATATATATATATATATATATATATATGTGTATATGTATGTGTGCAAATTCCTAAAAAAAGTAAAACAGTAACACGATGTATTGTAATTTCTCGAGTATAACACACCTGTGTATTTATGGTGGTGCTAAATGGTCAAGTCTAAATCTTCCTGTCCAAACTAATATTAAACACGTCATTGGTGTTAATAGTCTATCAAATAGTCTGTTTGTCTTGTCCTCTGGAGTTAGACAAATCAGAAAGTGAGAATGAAGCAGGAGGGACGGGCCAAATGTTATCGAAAGCTCCAGCTGTGCGTGCTGATATGGCCCCGCGGTGGGGTGCCTGGGCTCGGCCAAGTGACTCCAGAGGACGCTCTTTAAAGGCCGCGCGGAATTAATGAGATGAGCCGTGACTCTCGGGGGGCTCGGCTAAATCAACATCGCGTTGCGATCGCCACTGAGGTCACAGCCAAGCGGCACCGCCGCCTCGCCGCTCTTCATTCGCTGCTGCACTTCATTAAATAGATGAACACAATCAACAAAAAATGCTCCATTGGAAGCATAACTGGGAATAATATTGAGGGGACAAATAACAGGAAGAACTTGGCGCTCGACAAGCAGCAGTTTTGGAAAAAACACTTACTAAAATTCATGGGCACGGGCGAAATAGAGGTTTTCCTAATTGCTGTTCGAAATTGTCAGATTAGTTTCAGCAAACTGGGAATCGGTCTCAAGACTGTATCATAAAGTTGTCTAATAAAGCTCAATCCAATTTCCTCTCAGAACACTTCGTACAAGATATTTTTCTAATCGTTGGATAACATATTGAGAAAAACGTGCAACCAATCAGGTGGGAAATAACTAAGCTGATAGAGACGTCACACACCGTCTCATGACACTCTGATGAATTCTGCCAAAACATGTCGGTTTAAAAAAAACGACAAAACCACTGTCTGAGATAAAGCAAATACGTGACTAATTATATTATTGGTGAGGCTGCATTCGTGTATCGAAAATGAAAACGTCTGACTTCACTTCCCTTTTAAAGGCTGTGTTCTGAAAAAACAGAACATTTCTTGTTCTCACAAAGCAACCTTACCCTTGCAAGTTTGACATTTACATCCATTTAAGTAGTTGGAGTCCGATCGGATCGAAAATCATCAATTTCTTGACTCGGAATAGATATTACAAAACGTGGAGTACGTACGGCATTGGTGAAAAATTGCAAAATATGGATTTTAATAGTGTATTGAACCTAAAGGGAAAAGAGTGAATTGATCTTTAAACAATGCAAGTAAAAGATTTAAGCCAGTTGGTCCCTGCGAGGATGGAATTTGATTCTTTGCACACGGCACTCGAGAGCCATTGATTACTCATTAGCACATCACAGAGCGCTTGTTAGCTAATTGAAACAAGGCTTTACAATGCATAAATCGTCCGCACACTCAATGATACTGTATGATGATTGAACAAAACCCCAGCGCAACCTTGCCTAGGAAAGGATGTCCACCATGGACAGAATTCTATAAACATGGATTTTGTCCAGCTCAGATGTGCAGCCACCTCTCAACGTGTACCCCGCCTTTCACCCAAACTTATCTGGGATCAACTCGAGCATATCCTTTGTGAGGGTATAAGCAGCACAGAGAATGAATGGATGGATAAACTGAATGACTTTAAACTATATTGGATTATAAACCAATTAGAATACAGAACCGGCAGATACAATTAGAATTAAGGATGGCAGAAAACAACATCGATTTTAGCACCGCTCAAATGAATACAACCTAAAGTGGATCTAATTGTAACATAAAAATGTTTTCACAATGAGAATTGGAACAAGATTATTTGTCAAAAATCCCATAAGAGGGTATTATTCAAAACAAGACATTGGTGGCGTTCTGCATCGACTCCATCTTCTGCTTCTCCATCATCTAGAGCAGGTAGAGACTGCAGCGCACTGAGTAGGTCGGATTTCAACTGACCCCGGTTTGACCCTCGTCCTTTAAACTGCAGGTTAAGGTCAATCAACTTCATGAATGTAATTGATTTGACAATACAATCTGATTTTGGTAGCATGCAGCCAAAGAGGCAAATAATCTAGCAGCCCAATAGGAAAGATTTGCAATCAGATGAGGCTTGTTGGCTCTTCTACCAACGAACCAGACCACACTGAAAACAGAAGCAAAATAGCATCACAAGCAGACAGAAACAACTGGCATAAGGAACAAATAGCCAGTGGCATTTTTTAGTTCAATATTAGCTCATGCTGAGGATGATTTAATAACAAAATACTTTCAACGCTATTACTGACCTGGATGTTGTCTGCCAGACTGAAAATTCCCTAAAGCTCTTCCTCAGAGTAAGGCATCTGCAGGGGGTGGAGAATTTCTCACCATTTCTGCAGGAGCGTTATCTCGTAATGGTTCAATTAATTTGTTGTGTTTCCACAATATTTTAGAACCTTTTTGCAAATGTTGCAAATTGCCATCGCATCATTTTGGCCCAGAGAATAATATCCTTTGAGTGCTTCTTTAACGTGCATGTGCCTGCTGTTGGTTGATTCAAGATGGCCATTCACTTGTTAAGCGGGCATTGCTCATGTGAAGGGCTGCACTACATCAAAACAAAAGGAGGAGAGCGCGAGCAAAAGTGCTGGCTTGGCGCTGTGACCCCCCACCCCCCAGAGCAGCACTTAAGATGTAGGTAATGAGAAGCGGCCTCACACACGCAGTCAGCGAAGTTACCTCTTTGATAAATATGCAGCAGTGCACTCGGGAAACGCTCCTACTTATCCCATGACACAGAAATTGAGCAACATCCATTTCAAAATCGTTATCAATATTGTCGATATATGGATGGATGCTCCCACCATTTGTAAAAATAGGCAAAGGCAGAACACAAAAACATTTGCAATTATATTCACTTGTATTGTATTAATAACGTCGTCTACTAGAATATAGAGAATTGAAGTTCTTGACTCGTGATTAATTTATTGTGGATCTGGTGATGTGACATTGACACCAGGGGGCAGTATAATATAGTCATGCAGACAAAGGAATACACTTTCATAACTCGCGTAAGTGACTCAGTTGTTGTTGTTTTTCACAGAGGATAAAGAATATATGCCTTTGAGTATTGTTATTTATCTAAATTTCTTGATGTACGTTGTAAGGAGTAGAAACTACAGGTTAAGTCAAAGGTCATCAGAGAAATATTGAAAATACTCAAGAAGGTTCTGATATCTATCAAGACATCTGTACAAGTCTGCTGCGTTTTTAACGGTTTGTTGTTGTTTTGATTGATCAGATAACATCTGATGCACAATATCTGAAGAACTGTAGTTGAGGTCAAAGTTCAGACAATCTGAAAATCAGCGGGGGGGTTATCAAGATGCGACAGCCGAGCAAAAAACGTGCGACTTGTGTGTCATTCAAATCAAACCAAGGTGAGGATTTCAATTAACGAGACCTCTGACAGGCCCACTGATCGAAAGGGACAACCTCGCCCACGCCAAGTCGAGCCCCGCAGAGCTGTCACCGCCACTTGGCTTTGTTTACTGCACCTCTTAAGACTAATGAGTCACGGCGCCCTGACCAGCTACACAATAACACAACTGCACAAGAGCGAGAGGTTTGCAAGCAACTTTGATTATGATGCAGCGACCGAGTCTCATGAATCGATCAGGAGTGGAAGATCAGTCTTTATTAGTTGGCAGCGTGGTGGGAAGTTATAAAGTCTTCAGAGGCAAAGTGTGGACTTCCGTGCGATGCATCAACATCATCTCAATTCCCACTTGCTCCGAGGAATGGAAACAAAAAAAACAGAGATAAAGTGAATAATAAGTTGGAGTAGAATGGTGACTCGTATCAAAACAAGAATCATTCATCCATTCATTTTCTGTCGCGCTTGTTCTAAATAAGGTCATGGGTAGGCCAAAGTCTGACTTAAGGAAAGAGACGTGGTGCAACTCATTAACAGTTTTTGTCACTGTATTTATTTTAATCCAAATTTTACACGTTATATACCAAGAGCCTGATTTATTTTCTTTTTCTCGTATTACCCAGTCAGTGATAACCGGAATATTTGGGTCAAATTGGTCAATCTCAATAAGATACCCTAATTGTGTTATGATTAATATAAACGATTCTAATTGCTTCATAATGTCGACTGCAGTTTTTCTCCATTGATTTCTTGAAACAATTCTTTCAGTTCTGCATAACTATCCAGCTCATTAGCAAAAGTTCATATCTCTCCCGAAACGGTTTGCATATGCTTCAAACTAAACTCATTACCACTGTCAAAATTGCAAATATCTTTCGCAGTTCTTTTGGCTCCTTTGCAGTACATAAAAAGAAAATGCATGAGGCATTGTGTACATGTAAGAAATATAAACACAAATATCACAGTGATGTAGAGAGTTTCTGGTGTTGCCGTGACAACTGACAGTTAAAAGCCTTTCATTTCCTCAAAAATCGACGGGGATGGATTGGATTGTGGATGTCAAAGGTATCGGCGTTTACTGGGTTAAGTACGGAAATAGCTCCGAATCTAAAGCGACTTATGGTGCGGAAATTTTCACTACTTTCACTGGATGCTATCGTCACCCTCCCTTTTCCTTAACCTCCCACTATAGATGCACCGCTCTCAGTTTGGCCATAGATTTCATCCACATCACAGCGGATATTTTAAGTTGCAATGTCACGAGGGAAAAAAAACAGCGCAAATGTTTGAATTCCATCGTCTTACACTGATCCCCCTGTGATGTCCTCGCACGCAACATCCATTGCATGGTCCTGAGTCCCATTTTCGTTCACTCTCCACCAACAAGCAAAAAAAAAAATAGATAAATAAACCTCAATCAGATAGTGGAAAGGAGAGGAGTTCCATTCCATGAATGTTTTTGCGAACGTGGCAAGGAATTCTTATACGCTTTATATTTATATGTGCTAAATTTGGGCTGATTGTGCTAATTGTGCTAATAGGATGCTTGTACAATATGATTTGCAAAGATGCACTGAGATGCTTGAGAGGTGGTTTAAGACATTTGCAATTTGATGAAATCAATAATTGACATTCTGTAGTGAACGATTGCAAGGCATTTGGGGGATTTGTCCTTGTTAATTTGATAATGTTGTTACTGTTGCAAGAAATAGAAACAATCAATGGAGACAAAAACAAGTCCGGACCAATTTATGAATCCGCCCTGTTTGAATGGGCAAAAATCTGTTGTTGTTTTAAAATATTAACATTATCAAAACTTAACGTTAATCAGTACTCATGAAGTACCTTGGAGTTTCAAAAAGGTTCTTAATCTATATGAAGTATATTTATTTTGAATTTAGGCATAGATAAGTTATGGTCAACATTACATTGAAATATCAATTTTATGACTGACCTTATGAATTTTTGAGACTTATTTCTTTCCATCAATTTTCTGTTACACAATAACATATTTTTCAGTTCACCCATTCTAAATTTCAATTTATCGATTATATTTCATAATATAAAATGACTGTGACATTTGCACTCGTGACACGGGACAACACGGGAAAATAATGTAGGCCGTGTGTCTCGTCATCAACCAGCGTGCTGGATGTATAGCTTCATGAAAACACTAAAAAGTTCAATTAAGAGACTTTATTTTTAATGGGGTTCCTGAAATGAATGGCTCTTTAATAAAAATTAAAAAAAGTAGGTGGTGGGTTCATCATCATTAACATTGACCTGATCAATACGCTGATTTATATCACAATGCCTCCCAGCCTGCAACTATTCATTTTGTTTAATTGTGCCAGTGGACAAATGTTTTATCAATAACAGCTCCAGATTGCTGCCGGACATTTGTAACCATGTGCGGAATGACAATTTGGACAATAATTGGTTTTGGCCAAAGTCATGACCAGGGGTGACCATCTGCCAGAGGTCCAGTAAAAGACACCCATCCATTTTCTACACCTCATTAGGAAAGCGTGTAAGATGGAGCCCGTACCTACTTGACTTTGGGAAAGACCCTAACCTTGATCTGGTCACCAGTCAAGCACAGGGTCATAGAGCTGGTTAAAACAACATTTTTAAAATAAAAAGAAAGGATGAGCAAGGCCTTTGGAATTATCAAAAAAAACGATGTCAAAGTCAAAGTCTGCTTTATTGTCAATCCCTTCGTATGTCAAGACACACAAAGAAACCGAAATTCCGTTTCCTCTATCCCACGGTGACGAGACATGTTATCCATATCCAAAAATTAGATTCAAAGTAACAAATCAAAACTGGTAATAAACGTCGAACAGAAAAAAGGTGCCGATACAGTTACTGATTTTGTTATTCTTTGAGACAATCCAGCACATTATTAAGGACAACTACTGTTGTCATATTGTGGCAAATCAAATCTTTATTTATTTGTTTATTTTTTGATATTATGTATTTATGTATTTAACATACTGGGCTACTTACCCAAAAAAGTGTTTCCACCAAGTTCCACATATAGGCATTAGCAAAACTGTTATGGCTCTTCCGTAATACAATTGAAATTTGCATGTAAGTCTACTGAAATTGGTCATTCAAAAATTCCCTCTGTGCTTACTTATATTTCAATTCAGTTGCTCAGTGGTTAGAAATTGTTTTCTGGGTTTATTTTACTTTTTTTTTTTCTTAATCCTTTGAGTATTATATGTATTGTCTCCAGGTGCATCTGAGAGATACATTTTTCTGTGTTGGTCGTTGTTTTGTCCAACTCAAGTAACATTTTGACTTTTCCAGTTATCCATTCAGCTTTGCGAAGATCAGGTCTAAATATTCTCCATTCTACTTTTCTCTTCGCTTGAAATACTTGTGTTTTATTTTGGAAGGGGCTGGTTGAGGGAAAAACAGATCTTCTCAGCTTTGTTGAAGCAGTAGAGTGGCTTTTTGTAACGAGGGGCACCAGTTGGGGCAATGTTATCACAATCCCGGTTTATTCTCCTGGTCTGTAGGAAAGCAAACACTTGTTGCTCCTTGGCGCCAGCTCCTCCCGCGTCATGATTGGTGTCGGCGGTCAGCGGCCGAATGTATGAATGCGGTTTTATCAGGAGACTGATGATGATCACCTCTTTTATCGCAGGGTACTGCTCCAAATCAGACACTCGATTTTCCAAGAAGAGGAGTCAATTATCTTTTTATGCGTTTTGTATCCTTGAGGGCTTTTTTTCTTCCACCACCAAACCAATAATATTTGCCTCTTGGAGTTTGACAGCGGTAACGTGTAGTTTATCATTTGTAAAGTCTTTCAGGTCCATTACAGGTTACCTCTGGTGTTTGTTTGCCGTTTCCTGATGCTGTTTTTATCATTTTGAAGAGGTTGTTTTTTGATATTAATGTTAAATGACCTTATGAGGTTCTTGCGTAATAGAAACAAACAAATTGCTGGATTACTCGTTTTAAAATCAGATGTCAAGGAATAGTGTCATCTAAGTTAGTCATCTATTGTTCAAGTTATTTTCTAACAGGTTTGGAGAGAAAAATGTTAAAGTTATTACGACGGAAGACAATTTTAAACACATGACGTATTTTGAATAAAAAAAAAACCAATGTTATTAAGTCAAGAATTGAAGATTTTTTTTTTTTTAAGCTTCTGGTCGATCACTAACTCCAATGTGCAGAGTGATGTCAATTAGCGTCTATGTTTGAAAGCTGTCGAGCCGTCAGTCAGTGGGGAGCGCACTTAGCGCAACCTCACGTCGCGACAGACGGACGTTAATGAAAAGACAGCCATGTCTTTTGAGACAGCGTCGCATGGCGTGAGGCCTGAAATAGCCTTTTTTGTTCCTCTTGATGTTTTTCACTCTACTTTGACTTACTATTACTTTTTTAAATTCCTAGCGTTAAGAGAGCAAAGGCTTGAAAGCAGAGCAACACCAATCAGTTTGTGTCTTCAAGGGATGCTTTCTTTTTTTTTTTTTAAGCAGATTAAAGCACAGTAGATGCTATGTTGCTCGGCAACGGCGACCACACACTCGCTTGTGCGGGCATGCAAGAGGATGAAAGCTTCACGACTAGATGATTGCTGATCATGATATTCCTCTCACAGATGATTGGCACATTACAGCGCTTAAAAAAGAATGAATGTTGCTTCATGACAAAGTTGATACTCTCGTTAGCATTTTCATGGCAAAACATAAACTCTAATTGTCTCATGTTGCCTTGCTCTCACTACAAAGTATTTCAATGGGAATGTACAATTTTCTGAGGAAGGACCAATTTCTACTCACACCTTTCCTGACATAAGAGCATTATAATATGGATGTATTGAAAGAATAGCATGGCCGGAACTTCAAACGCCAAAAGCAGAGTAAACGTGGTTTAAAATCATATACATTTTTATTCCTCCAAGGATAATCTCGGACTAAAAAAATCTTAAAGTTGACGTGATACCTCTACTCTTGATTGTAAAAGTGGGCGGGATGATGAACCCCTAAGTTATTTTATCCGAAATGTTCTAGGTCACTGATGTCAAACTCAAGGCCCGGGGGCCCAGATACGGCCCACCACATCATTTTATGTGGCCCGCCAAGACAAATTGTGCATCGAATTCGTGTGTCATTACTAGAATTGCAAATTGTCTTCACTTTTAATAATATATATATATATTTTAATATTTGACCAGTTTTTACTCGTCTGATTTGAAAACGAGTTATTTGTCACTTTGTTTTGTAACTTTTACTGTACATAATATGAGGTGCTCCTCCATTTATTTGGGTTGACAGTCATAATCAGAAGCTATGACTACAATGCGGCCCGTGAAAAAAATTAGCTTGACGCCCCTGTTCTAGGTGGAATTTGAGTATTTTGTACCCTTTGTCTATTTTGACGGACAAACATTAGAGACCTTTTAAGACACCTAGCAAGTTTTTTTCCTTACATCATGACCTAAAGTAATTGTCTTTGAGACATTTGATGGTTTCAATCCGAACAAACACATAAAGTTGTCTTTTTTGTGTGTGTGTGAATCTGTGGTTCAGTAAGGTTGCGCTCTTTTTGTGTTCGTAATGTTGAATGTTGAAGTATGACAAAGAGTATTTTCCTCAATGTTTGACAGGGTCACCCAATGGCGGGGGAGGAGGCGCTCTTTTCAGCGTCTGCCGCCACAAGCCGCAGCCGGCATCACTATTATGACAAATGTCCCTCACGATGAGAGCACGCTGGTCATATATTACTAGATTGGATCACTGCGGCGTGCTCACCTGCCTCTGCCGTTATCTGCCACCATGGTGGAATTTATCACGGATGCTTTACAGAGCAAATGGAATATGTCGCACAGAAGTCAATTATGTCCAAATGCGACTGCAAAGCTGGAGGGGGAAAAACGTAGATTAAAAACGGCTTTTGTTTACTGTGCTTTGTATTAGTGAGGGCTGCATGGCTTTTATTGAACAGTTTACACATCAACAAAAGTTGAAATTCAAACTAGTTATGTCCTTTTCACAAGAAAAGCTGTTTGTGTCAATTGTGACAAAAGTATGCATTTCCTGTCAAATTAGTTGTTAGGGAAACAAGAGCGGATGGATGGATGGATGGATGGATGGATGGATGGATGGATGGATGGATGGATGGATGGATGGATGGATGGATGGATGGATGGATGGATGGATGGATGGATGGATGTCAAAACAGGTAGAAAGTACACTTTTTTGAAGAACATTAAGATTGTTATAGCTAACGGTTGCACAGGTGTTTATTGTAGTGCGATGCAATCTGCTCAGGTGAATGGCTGCGAAAAAAAAACCACTCTGCCATCTTGCTGCCACTTTGAGCATTTTATGACATTTGACAGAAAATAAATAAACACTAAAAGTCCTGAGAGTGTGTGTGTGTGCGTGTGTGTAATTTTGTGAATGTTGGATGGGAAAACATCAAGCAGTCAATTTTCAACATCAAGCTGCCAGATTGACCGCCGCAATAACACAATGCTACAGTGCTCCGTCAATGCCGGACTCCTTCAAAATGACTTTCCCAAGGATGCTTGTGGGATAAAGTGCAGAGAAATAAGTCACGATTTCCAGCATAGTTGGATACAAACATACACCATCGCCCACATGTGAAATGAACTAAACTTGTTCTAAACTTACGGTATTTCTGCAGGAAGCTATTTTGAGGAAAATGTGGGCCTTCTTTTAACCACAACCAAGAACATGACCAAGCATAGCTCTAATGTATATTTTAGTAGCAAAATGTTCTATTTCCATAAGAGAATGGCTGGAGTAAGCACAAAAACTTTTTTTCAGAACATTTATTATGTTCAAATGACACAAGATATCAAAATATAACATAGCCAAACATCGTTTTGTTTTTTTATCTCCTCGACAATATCCGTAATAATACAATAAAGGTGCATACTGTGGACGTCATTTTGCCACAAAAAGAAAACTAATTTATTTTTTGCCAACCCATTGACAATTTTAATATGAAACTCGAATGCATGTGTCTAGTCAATTATATCTGTTTATTGTCTCACCTGAAGAAACACTACGCAAAATGTCTGTCGTAATTATTTTGTCACAGCAAAACAGCTTATTCGCCATATTACAATCCATAAATTGGTGTGGGTGACAAATATGTTTCCACAGTACAACAATTTAATGATAAAATATTTCTTTCATGTCATCCAATAGGGATTTTTAACGATAAATTAAAATGATAGCATTCTTGTGGACCTTCTTTCTTCAAATATAAGATATTGTCTGTGGCAAAGAATAGCCTCTAACACACTATCCGTCTCCTACCTTTTCTCGTCTTTGTAGCATCAGACACATCGTGAATCTCTGTGCGTTGGCGGGATGGAGAGCTTGATGAGGGACTTCTTTGTTATCCTCATGATTGCAAAGATAATCACATCTCAAGCTTTAATTGTTTTACTCACCACTTCAAGAGGCGGCTTCCCATTCTCACTTGTATCCAAATTAGAAGGTTTTATTATGGAAAATGAATGATGTAATTATACCCAACTAGACAAAGCACACGCCAGTAAGTACTTCTTTCTGTGGCCAATACAATCAAGTAGTAATATATACTGCATGTCAATAAGGTTGTTGACAAATGTAATAAAGCGATGCCCGATTTGGTTGCCGTTCAAAACTGAACAATCTTAATTTTGAAGTAGCAAAAATTTGCATACGTATAACTGAGCATACCAAGGATTTTTTTTTTTTTACCAAAGGAAATGTGTAATAATAATCATAGGAACGCGATTTATCATTTGTCTATCAAGTATCTTCAAAGAAATTATTTTTACTTTACCGTTACAGTTAAATGTTTTATATGTTGCGGAAAAAAGAAAAGTACCGTAATTTTCGGACTATAAGTCGCACCAGAGTATAAATCGCACCAGCCATAAAATGCCCAAAAAAGTGAAAAAAAAAAACATATATATGTATATAAGTCGCTCCTGAGTATAAGTCGCCCCCCCACCTAAACTATGAAAAAAAACGCGATTTATAGTCCGAAAATTACGGTACCATTTAAGCTACTCGCTAGCTAGCTGGTTTCTCACGAGATAATCACATCAAAAACGCTGCGGCGCTCAATACTGAAGGGAGTCTTCAGATATATTTATTTCAGTGACTCCAGCTTTGTACAATTTCAATGCCTTTAAATTTGTCCCATAAAAGGAGTTGTAACAGGAGCCGTGGGCTCTCGTTAGTTCAATTTAAGTTGATTTTAATTAATGCTGCAGTGCTGCAACCGTGAGCCACGTCTTTGTGACGGCTATTCATGCCGCAGAGCAAAGTACAAGCTTCCCTTTCTTTCTTTCTTTTTTTCTTTTTTTTTCTTTGAGAGGTGAGGTCTCACGGATCACCGTAATCTCTTGACACCTCTGATTGCAGCTTTGTCTGGGTCGTCTGAATAGCGCCCGGCAAGGGTGAGTCATCGTCGCGTGCAGCCGGCGGAGAGAATTTAATTTGGGGAAGCTCTCCGGCACTTGTGAAAGTTTCCTGCGTGTACCGATGAAAGGATGGAAATGAGTTTTTCAAAGGCAAAGCAGAGCTGCGTTTAAGGTGTCGCTTGCTATGATCTGCTGCAGGCCACAAAGGAGCCGTGTCAAGCTACATCTCGAGTATTTTTGCCATTTGCTTAAATATTGTCGCTACATGTGAGCTAGTTTTGCTGGATCAGCTATTCTACTAGTAACCAATATTATATTACCGTATTTTCCGCGCTATAAGGTGCACCGGATTCTAAGACACACCTTCAATGAATGGCCCATTTTAAAACTGTGTCCATATATAAGGCGCACCGGATTATAAGGCCTATTTTAAAACTTTGTCCATGTATAAGTCCATATATTTGGACACGCTTGCCGTAGTGGCTCAATATTGGTCCATATATAAGGCGCACCGGATTATAAGGCGCTCTGTTGGCTTTTGAGAATATTGGAGGTTTTTGGATGCGCCTTATAGTGGGGAAAATACGGTACACATGTTTGAGTACTCGCTGATATGGAATGCTGATTAAAGACCACAGTATTGATAAAGTTCCCCTCTTAACAACTCTGTCAATGGTCCTGGAGAAATGTAATATTTTTTATTTAGTTAGGCTACCTCTCTGATCTAATTTCTACCTCGCAATAAAATAAATATACGTGTCAAAGAAATATTTTCTCAATTAAAGGTGAGTCATCTCGCCCCGCTCCAGCAATATGCACGAGAGACTTGAATCAGTCATGCACGGCCCAGACACATTAAGGCGTCCTTCCTGTACAAATGAAGTGCTGATCATATTACAATATGACGATATAAAAATGTCCATCGTGCCATTGAAAGCATCAAGTTTTTATGCTGTTATTTTGATGTATGGGTTTGGTATTGGCCTAATAGTCCGCTGTGAAAAAAACTGATGCCATTCAATGTTATAAGCTCTTCTGCCTGTGCACTTGTTTGCTTTCTCCAGTCTGTCAAGCATTGCTTTTAGTACCATTGAAATTGCAATGGTCAACTAAATAATAAAACATTATTAATCTCACTTTAGCTTTAATTATTGATTTGTTTACATCTTATTCCTAGGGCGAATATGGGTGGTCAAAGTAAATATACATCTTGGAAGTGACTTGAGAGTAGGCATAATGACGTCACGGCTAGGGAAACATTCATTGGAAAACTCTTTTTTTTTTTTTTCATTTCGCTGCTTCACATTCAATCTCCAGCAGAGTTTGCAATCTTAGGCAGATGGACTTTTTATATTGCGCACTCCGAATGATAAATAAAACAGGAATGTTGTATATCTCTGAAGACTGAAGAGAGGTCACAAATACTTAAAAACTGCTCTTATTGAAACCTTTTCTCTTTTGGAAAAAAAAAACAACCTAACACACGAACATGAGTATAAAAAGCACTATTTTGGAGTTTAATTGAAAGACTGTTCCAATTCTATTCATACTCATCTAATAATATGCTCTAATATGAACCACCTGAAATGAAACTAAATGATAGCAGTGTTGTAGTAAAATTTTGCTTTTTAATTGAATTATTTTTTATCATTTTTACAACTTGCTTGTGGAAGTTATGCTGTCAGCCATCCAGCAAAAAATAAATAAATCGACTCACACTTTATGGGCTCGGATCAGATGGTGTGACATCACCTGATCCGGCGTTTCTACGACAGTTACAGACTTAGACCATGTGGGAATAATGCAAGCTGACACATCTTAAATGAGAATACATGAAATCATACCGCAGATCTGGGACACGGGGTTCTCGTGATGGCATCTCGATAAGGGTGAACATGACATTTATTCGAATGTCAAACGTAAACATACGGGACTTTATAGGACCAGGAATGGAGTCAATGTCCAAACTAGACTAAAATCAGGTTTCATCTACTAAAACTCAAACAGTCATGGACCAATCTGATTAAAATACAAATATAATAATAATAAATTATATTTGTAATGCACTTTACATTCGGAGGAAACTCAAAGTGCTACATGGCAAGTAAAAACAAGAAAACAACGCAAAGATAAATATAAAACAACTGGACGACAAACAGGATGCGGAAAACAGGATTTCAAAAATGCTAGGGTATAGAGGTGAGTTTTAAGTCCGGTTTTGAAAGAGTCAGTGGATTGGGGTGCTCTTAGGTGGTCGGGGAGGGAGTTCCACAGTGTGGGGGCTGCATGGATGAAGGCCCGGTCGCCCATGGTGCGCAACTTGGTTTTCGGGACATCGAGAACCTGTGAGTTGGATGAGCGGAGCCTTCGGGTTGCAGGTTTTGGGGCAAAGAGTTCTTTGAGGTATGGGGGAGCATGTCCGAGGATACACTGGTGAGTGAGGAGGGCATGACAAAAACTAATAAAAAATCAAAATGGTAGCTTGACACAAAGACCAGGATAAAACTATAACAGGCCACCCAAAATAAAACGAGTCACTCTGCCATGCCAGGGGCATCTTTAGCAATTGTGGGTGCGCCAGCATGTCCAGTTTGGCAGTTTCGCTAAATTGGCCAGCAGCAAGTCTTGACATTGCATGGAAATCGGAATCCGCCAGCATTGGAGCATTGGATGTCAATGACAAAGAGCCCCTATTTGTTGCATGTGAGTACTGCCAAAGATAGTTTGTTAGGGAGGTCTCACTGTGCTGCTTTGGCCAAAAATAACATACTGTAGCGACCGTGCCAGTGCATGCTGTTTTATTTATTCTTTTTTTTTTTTTTTTTTTTTAATCCACTGCTCTAATGGTAATCGATTACCTCATAGACCTAATGAGGGTAACTGAACTAAACGAGCAAAAACACAGGATGATTAATTTAGTGCAATTAAAAATGAATGGATGTAATGTAACGAGCAAGAGGGCGCAGCATGTCACAAGAATCGTGGCTGAATAATTCACATGTGGAGGGGAATAGTGTGGCTGATAATGAGCTGACTCGTGCGCGGGAGGACACGACGCAGACCGAGCACTGCCATTAATGTGGGCTGGGCCCGCTGATCGCTCCTCGCGTGTCGCACATTGGATCCAATAGCATCCCGAGGGACGCAAATAGCACATTTTTCCACTTATGAAATTGCATGCAACGTGTGCGGCTTGCATATTGAACGCACTCGGCAACCTTGTTGACGTGAGCTTTTTTTTTTTTTCCACATTCTTTCATAGCTTTGAAAAGATGCCCACGTATAGCAAAAGTATGCAAAGAAAAGTCTGTTGTTTTTATCTTCAAAACCCTGAGCCACGAACATGCAGAGTGCTTCTTTAGCAGCTGTACTTTCAACAAAGCGACACGTCGTCTCTCCCGAGAGTTCTGTTGTTAAACTTTAATTCATAACTTATCAATAATTTAATGTGAACCTGTCCCTTCACAGAACCTGTCCCCCGCCCCCGTTTAGTGTTCCTCTGCTAGTTCAGCTTCCCACATGTGCATTTATTGCAGTGTACCTCGCCACTAATGCAAACCGCAACCATGATAATAAACATCAGCGGTTGGATTTGATCATTTTGATCATTCATTATCACTTGAAACTGAGACACGATGACAAATTGCAAAGCAGAAATGCAAGTTGAAAAAATGCATTAGTCCTGGGGTTGATCATACAAGACAGCGTATTATAGAGAATAATACAAAAATATATATTTAAGAAAAAAAACATTTTGTATGGATTCAATGTAGAGTTATGAAAATAAGTGTCCTTTTTCCAGATATATGCTTTCAGCGGATTAAATTTTGAAGTATCATGAAAATAAAATGTCAACATAATAATAATATTCCAGAGGGGTGCAAAACTTTAGGGGTGGAAATACAACATTTGTGAGGTACAAAAAATATTCAAGAATAGTAGATAGTAGTTTAAAAAAAACAAAAAAAACAGCAGATCTACTTCCCACGCAGGCAGCTAACATTTTTTAAATCGTCATTTTCCAAATAAGGGTTAAGAAACTTAATATTTTGGGGGAATTAATCTTTAAGATTTTTTTTTACTGGGATCTACATTTCCTCCTCTCACAATTCCAGCATCAGTATTAATATTTCTGCAATGATAATAAAGAAAAAGTGGTGGCCTTGTCTTATTTTCATCTTATTTCCTGTTTTCCCTGGTGTAAAAACACAGTGAAGCGTCAAAAATCGACCACCGCTCTGATAGACGCCATCAGAAAGCACAAGCTTGGCCGACATGGTCACGCAACAAGCAGGAAGGCAATTACGGCAAATCCCCCCGTCTGCATGCGGAGCAGGGTCACAGCGCTCGATAGTTGTTGATGAACATCTCTGTGTGTAACGATGACACTTGACGACACGTCTTGAGTGATGTGAGCGAGCCAAACAACAAGTAGAAGAGTCTGTGAGGCGAATGTGAAAAGCAAAGGAGCAATTGGAAGACTGGCAAACTCACATCATTCACATTATTTGTGTCCAATGTCAATAAAGAGACATCAATAAGCTGCCTTTTCAAGAACACTGTTTTTTCCTATCCTGTCCCTGATCGATTCTTCATGACTCAACAAAAGAGTCTTGGGAAAACCTGTTAATGGAATTACAGGAGCAGACCCACAATACACACACACACACTCACAAAACCAGTGTTTTCATTACAACCAGTCTTGTAAAGTTCCAGAGTAAAAATGCTTTATTAGAAATACTGTACATCGAATTAAGAAAAAAAAAAAAAAGGATGTTTGATAGCCCATTTTTTTCAGGCTGATACCAGTACGAGTTCTCAAATCTTGAGCAGTCAGCGATACCGATACTAATTACCTTTATTACTTTCATACATAAAATTGGTAATTGTAAAGGAAACCTCTGATATTCCAAAAATTAACAGCAATTTTCGATTCTTGAACTCTCTAATTTCTTGTTCCTGATTATAAAACGGCCACAAGAGGGCATCTGACAGTCGTGAGTACCGATACTTTGAAATAAGGCGTGGATCAGTACCGATACCTGGTATTGGTATTTGTGCGTCTTTGGAGCCATACAAATTTTACAAGCATTTGATTTAGGGGTTGATTTTTAATGCTTGAAAAGCATTATTGTAAGTCTTGCGCCAGGGTTTAGAAACTGAAAATTTCAGGAAAAATTGAAGAGAAAAAAAAAAAAAAAAGCTTGTTTTTAAACCAATGATTGAGAAAAATATATTTGTGGAGGTTAAAACTCTGAAGTTAGGGTAAAGAAAAAAAAGTTCATTCGTTAGTTCAATGTTTGCTGAGCTGGCAAGTTTTACTTTTTGGATGTAAAAATTTGAAATATTTTGGAATTGTACCAAATCAGTGTGTGACATGTGCATGTGCAGCAGTTGAGGTAAATAATCGAGTAGCATCATCCTCGCGCTCCAAGGGATTTATGTTTTTTTACTTTCTTGGACCGACCTCTCATCCGTGTACCTCCTTGTATCCCCAAACAATTAAGACCATTTAATTACCGCCAAGTCGACGAGAATCTCTCTTCCCCCACTCCACTGCCAGCGAAGTGTCAAAATACTGCCGAGGCCTTCGCCGGCCCATCGCTTGTAAATTGTGCATCTGCCTTATCGGCCCTACGAGAGCTAGATGGCTGCATATTTATAAGAACACGGGGCCTCCAGATGAAAGCTGCCGCTGCGGGCGCGCTTTCCAATCGTTCCCTTGAGACGCCATTACTGTAAACAAGCGTGTTGAGAGAGGTGAGTGGGGTAGAAGGGGAGGGGATGTTGGCGTTGGTGGCGAGGGTGTGGGGCTTCATGAAATATTCTTTGCACTGTTGAGACAAAGAGCTTATTTTTCACCTTTTTGCTTCTGAATTTTTTTTGCCTGTTTTTGGCCACGCTGCAAGCTTTTTCCTTTTTTGTACATACACAATAGCCTCTATTAGCTTGTTGCATATGCAGATCAACTGAAGCTTATTTATCTTTTCATTAAAACATGTTACTCTCCTTTCATCTCGCTTTCATTGCCCCGGATCTTTTTCCCTTTAATGCTACCCACTTTTATCCTGTTTTTGTCTTTTTTTATTTTTAAGACCTTAATTAGACCTACAACACAGCCTCATTTACTCATTTACTCGTTTATTACCGCCGCCAAGGAGCTCGTGTTTTTAGAACCAGGGGTTGTATATTACTTGGAAAGATTACAGAGAAACTACTTTATGGATTTCCATCCTGAATTACACAACAGTACACGGCTGAACGGACCATTGCAAAATGAAGACGAAAAAAAAAAAGGCAGTTGGCCACTTCCACCTACACATTGAGTGATTCAATCTTGACAATCTACCAACGCTCGTCAATAGAAAACTGCAAGCGCACACAGTTTACTGTATACTGCGCTGTGTTACTTTTATTAAATATAAAAAGATGGCATGACGGTCAAGGAGGAAGCGAGTTGCCACAAAGAGATGAAGTGGGCAGGAATATGTGGAGAGTGTGGTGGATATTTAGAGAGGCTGCCTTCCTCCATTCACTGACTGAATTGTACTTTTGTACATAGCTCGTGTGCATTTTAGTGGCAGAATCTGCTTGCTTCACTATTTTATTTCCAGGTACAAATGGTATGAAAATATACACTTGTTACGTATTGGAAAAGACATTATAACAGATAATATTTATGTATGTTATTCTATATTTGTAAGGCTCACTAGAGCTTGCAACTGAGACAATTTTGACCGAGATTGATTTTGGGCAAATCTTATCGCGTTGCTAGTTCAATGGCGTATTAGCTCAACTGAAACTAAATATGACCTGAGACTCTTCACTGACTCCTCAAACTCATGCACGTTCCAGTGGGCCGTTATTTGCGGAGATCATCCCATCATTGTCAGCCATTGAGTTCCAACCATCTCTGCCAGGACAGTAAATCCTGCGAGTTCACGTGTTACAATTTCTCTTGACGTGCAGATGTGGTGTTCCTGTCGCCACTGATGAAAAATGTCCTACAAATAAAGTCCCGACCGATTGCTCTGTTGATTGATGACACCGTGTCCTCATTTTGGTTGTTGTCTTGATTGATTACTGTTTATCTTCATTAAGGTATTTATTAAATATACCTGCACACTTAATGTCATGATGGCTAACTGAAAAAAAGGATGCTCGATTGTTTCCATTCCCGACGGGATGCTCTCTTTCTTTCCCTCGCCGCCTGCTTTATTGGAAGCATGCTTACCGCTGCTGTTTGCCTTTTATGAGGAGCGTCGTAGTGTTGTTTAGCTTGCACTAAAATATCATCTGGACAGATTTAGGGATATTACACACAAAAGCAGCACACAAGAAGTCGTCCGTGGGAAATGGGACGGCGGGGATAGCTCATAAGGACCATTCCCAGTAGTCACGTTGTGTTTTGAATTTAAAAAGAAAAAAATTTTTTGATGATGTTGTTTTGAAAGTCAAAGCCATGCAAAGCATGCTGTGGTGCCTTTTTCTCCCCCTTCCTCAATAAAATTGATAGATGTGGAGGTCATTTATCATGGTAGTGACTGGCTAATGCTATCAGCATGCTGGCAGCAGCTTTTAATCATCCGCTTATGGATGAAGAAAGTGCTATATTATCCAATCTCAATCCATATCCTGCCGAGCATGAAATGTTATTAAAAAGTTGCAAAGCGCCTCGATTGGGGCCGACTTTTTCCAAGTGGAGGGCCGCGCTTGATTTCGCCCTTTTGTGGCAAATATGTGGAATACCGTATTGTATCCTCCCAGCACAAACTCAAATAAGCTCCCGAATCAATGGGGCTGAGCTCATATATCATATGGCTCGCAAAGCTTTGAAGCGCACAATGTGTTAGCAATTTAACTGACTGAGTCGAAGAGGGAATCTCTGGCGAAATCCTCGTGTAATTGCTGCGTTATTGCAAATACTTTCATAAAGGTGCACTTTTCTCTTGGAAAAAAAATGCGCTTCATTCTATTAACCGAGATGGAAAGCTTGCATACCTGACTATTTTTTTTGCATATTGGATGTTAAAACGAGGTGTGCGGGAAAAAGATACAAAAAAAATTATATAGTAATAATTTGTGCCAAGTAGTGCCATCCCTGTAATTTAGGAAGTAGTTGGTCATGTAACCATATTCAAGATGTTTTGTTTTTTTTGGTTTACCCTTTTAACCTCAAAACTTTTTTTTTTTTACACTAAGAAATTGGTTCTAAAAGGATCTACCAAAAAAAAAAGTACCCTTCAATAACTCATAAGAGAGTGATTTTCTGATTCCACTTAGCGATGCCACTAAATACGAAAGAGGGTGATGGTGGTAAGGATCTGTCGGCTCATTGGGAAGTTTGCAGGTAAAGAAAAAAACAACAACAAATCATATACAGTGACTATGTTGGATTGGTAAAGAAGGTGACAAGATGAGTGTTAAGTTTCTGAAGCAAAATTGTTAGAAAAAGCATCCAAAAAAAAAAATCAAAAGCATTTTCTATGTTTGTTATTTTCAATCCGTATTTTGCAACGGCTTCAAATAAAGTGAAAAACCGCTCAACCCTGAAGTGCTTATTAATAATAGTAAACAAAGATTGGCCATATATTCATATATAAATGTATTACAGCCCGGAGAGGACTTTTGAGAAACGAAAATGCAAGAAGGTTTCTCGCCCGAGTGCCAGACTTTTCTCATTCTAGTGACCTTGAAAAAAATACATTACGCTTTACGTGCGATTTGAGGCGAAGCCAATCTTAGGTGGCACTCGACAATATTCTCTCACATAGCGGACATGGCCTCGCGTCCATAAATCACTCCCATGACAGCTGCTTGAACTTGGAAAAAGCAATGAACTTAACTATGACTCACCCTCACCTATCTTTAGTCCACTTAAGCCAGTGGTGTCCAAAGTTAGACCATTTGCTGCCTTGACTTGTTTTTTTGGGGGGCCAAACCTCATTTGAAAATCCAAATTAAACAGGAAATTATACTTGCATGTAATTCTGCTTTCTCTTCCCCATCAGGGACAGATTTACTGGCATCCAGGGCCACTGATTACCACCCAAATTATTTTGTCACCCTTGTAGCAGAATGTAGAGTTTTTTATTATTATTTGAATTTTGTCGACTGTTTATTTTTTGGCTTAGTATATTGTGACCTGATTTACATTGGATTAGTTGGAGAAAGTGGTTCAAAAAATGGATGGATGATTTGAGCATTTATGTGTAATTTTCAGCAAGCGACCCTTTTAAAGAAATCACTTTACAGCTTATTAATTTCACATCCATCCATCTTCAAATGTGTCTTTTACGCCTTTTAGGAAATGTCACTAACACCTGAACTCCCACAGACATTTCATGCCCCCCTCGCCCGTGCCCGGTTTCATTCCGCGAATTCCTGACAGAAAATGGGAGCCTGTTGGGAAATTATTATCACGGGCGTATCATTTTTCATACGGTGATTGGTTATTTTCCCTGGGAAATGAGAAGCCGGGAACACACAGACAAATGCACACGGACAAACACACACCACACAAGTAGCAGGTGTAATCGAGGAAATCAGTACACTGCTTGCTATTCATGGTTCCACGATTCAATGGGACTATCACCCACTTATCACTTTGTGGGTGTTTCTTTGGGAGTGTGACTTTGAAAGATTCTCCACACACACTGTAACTGTAAATGCATGGTGTAAAACTTCTCTCTTAGCAAACCAGTTGTGATTGGGCACTAAATGTTTGTCACCATTACACTTCTATAATTTGACTCTTGCTGCGATGCCAGTGCTCTTCTTCACTCTTTGCTTTGTGTACTATTAGTTTGTTCCCCTCGGGTAGCGTTCCTCGCCTGCAACCCACCTGTGCCTCATCGCCTCCCATCACTACAAAGACTTTTCACTTCCTTTCCCTACTTCTGTGTATTCCTGTTTGGCTCATTTGTTCCTCCGCCTGCTTCTCGCTTTCTGGCTTGCCACCCTTTTTTTTTTCCCACTCGGTTGATGTTTGAGAAAAGTTTGTCAGTTTTATTGCCAACTCTCTCAACGCACACGTACACACAGACATTTTTTTTCTTCCCCCAAAACCTTTTCTTAGCCCTCGATATTGGCTCTTAATGGTGCATGCCTTGTTCAAGCACCTCACACTGCACTGGCCTTTATCGACCAGTATCACAATCTTAAGAGAAAAAGATGGTAGGGAAAACAATGAGAAAATAAAATCTCATCCAGTCATATATTTTTGAGATAAAAAATCTGAAATTTGTTTGTGCTGGAATTAATACCGTATCTTATTTCAACTTTTTCTCATAGGACGAAAACATCATATTCATAACTTCCTCGCTTTTTTTCATGCTACTAACAAGTCTGTGTGTGCGTGCGTGTGTGGTAAGCTGGGGCGCAAATATTAGAATGAAACAATGTTTTTATTTATCTCAAGTCATGTCCTCATACAGTGGAAACATTCCGTCGCCTATTGGAAAGAAATCGAGCGAGCGTACAAGTGAGTGAGGCGCTAAATTGTGCTTTTCCACATGAGGTTCTGTTAGCAAATATAGGCATGCCAGTTGCCATGACAATTGCTAACATGGCCCCAATCCTCTTGTAAAGCTTTTTTTTTCTTCACAGTCAACATTAGCAGTCACAGCGGGTGGTCTGATTTCCTCTTGTCTTTTGTCTCATTGATGCTTTAATTGCTTGCCGAGTATGACTGACCAACACAAGAGAAAGGAACACGCTGCATGAATATGTATTTCTGCCATTGTGTCTATCATAGAGCATTATAAATGCCTCAAGGCCGGATGCCGTCGCAGTGCAGGATGCAGGTAACCACCCTTTATGGAACATTCATATAAAGAAAGACAAGTGAGACAGGCACATCACTTTCTTTGGAAATTGTTTGTCTGCTTTCATGCTTGAAGGCAACCTGACCTTGACCGATGATGATCACAAGTACCTTTGAGGGTTTGAATTTATTCTTTTTGTTATTGTTCAAGGCTTTTTGTTGATTATTGATCGCAACAGGCGAATTTATATTATAAGATCTTTTCCTTTTTGCACATGGCCTGCCGCACACTCTGTGATTTAACATAACACTCGCATCCAATGTAATGTTTTGGCCACAGTTGCCCAAAATTAATAACAATGATGAATACTAAAATATTTTTTCTGTGTTTGTAATGGTTGCCAGTATGTAAAAGGTCTCTTGAAAATAAAAGAAAAGAAAAAAGGAAAGCCCAGTCCAAGTTTAGGGTTAAAAAGGTCATTGGTTTTTTTTTTCAAAAATGATAAAACACTGAAATTCCCTCTGAGTAGTTCACAATGCAAGATGCTCTCCGGGACAACTTTGTGAAACATTTTTTCAGGCACTGGTAAAGTTTGGAGCAAACATTCACTGCTCCTTTTTTCTTTAATATTCCCAATATTATGCTAACATCAACTAGCAGAGACTACCAAGACTGCATATTCTCAGGTGATGCCAAAATGATTGAGTACAGAGCTTTGGAACCTTTCGCTGCCAGATGCAGATGGAGGTCTAATATGTTCAAAATTGCAGCTCCTCCTATTGTTACTCCTACTCAATAAGTGTTTAGTCTCCCTTGCATACAAATGGCACATTTCTCACCACGCTGCAATGGTTCCCCAACACCTGACACAAACCTTGTGTACCCGAGTGTCGCCCGAGCAAAAAAAAAAAGCAAAAAAAGAATCACAGACACAAACCAAAAATACATTTGCAAACAAAAACCATCCAAACAGGAAAAAAGAGTTACAAACAAGCAAGAAAACTGAATCACTAAAAAAGCAACAAAACAAGAAAAAGGAGTTGCAAAGTAAGAAAACAAGAAAAGGGAATCACAAACAAAAAAACAAGCAGACAAGAAAAAGGACTCACAAATAAAAACAGCAAGCAAACAAGAAAAAAGGAAACAAAATAAAAAAAGCAAGCAAACAAGAACAAGAAAGCGCAAACGTCGAAACAAGCGCACAACACGTTCATCCGCAAATGGGTCTCATGTAAAAACAACAGGTGAGAAACCCACCACCATTTTGTTTCTGTGACCAAGGTAGAATGTTATGTTTGTTTTTATCAACTTTAAATAGCGAGAAAACCAACGAGTTCATTTATTCATTGTACTGATTTATTCATTGTACTGTCACCCTGAGTGTTATTTTTTTTTTCAATGTTTGACTCGTCAAATGCGTTCTTCTCTACCTTCGTCAATCCGCCTGTGTTGTCTGGCCAAAAGCGGTACAAATAACAGCCTGTGACTTCATAATGAGAACAAATCAGCCTTGCTCAAAGAGACTCTGTGTTAATCGAAAAACAAGCAATATAATCCTCACAAAAAGGGGTTTTGTCATTAAGGCTGGCATATCATTCTACATTAAGTTAATGTGTTTACCTAATAATCTGGCAAATGAGTTCATTAACGGGCCTCTATGCGGTTACAGTTGATTTATTGATACAGATTTAGGCCACGTTTTGTAACACTGAGCGCAAAATTGTTATTATTTGCAATCGTGATGGATTTCTGTCTCTGCTTTGTTCATATCAAACCTTTTTAAATGTGTGTCAATTTCATCAAGGAATTGTAACTGTCTAAAATTAAAAATGTCTTTAATCTGGATTGTCAGGCAGTTTTGGATTAATTTTACTAGTGGGGTGGGCTGGGGCCAGGGATTTGTCAGACACACACAATTGCTTCATTAGAGCCTATTTATTTATTCATGGTATTTGTTAATAGTCCTAATTAATTGTTTTTTAATGTATTCTGTACATTCTTTCACTATTCTAAAGCGTAACCAGTGAATAAAACTGCAAATTAGCTTAAGATTGACAACTTCTATGAATTGCATATTCCAATTTTTAATAATAATAAATAAACAATAACAGACAAACAATAAATAAACAATAATAATCATTCCTAAAGTCAAAATTTTAAAGGCAACAATGAGCAAAGTCAAGGAATACAAAGCAATTATATGATCCAGTGTCTAAATTTATTATAACAGGCTACAATGAATCAAGTCAAGCTGGTCTTAGTCCAATGACTGGTCTGACAGGCTGCAAATTATATTGCATAAAGTTGGGTCGCAACAGTTTTGATCAGAAGTTGAACCATTATTAGCCATGGTTTTTGGCTCTAAGTGCCTCTTGCAATAATTCAAACTATTGTTTCTTGGTTCTAAGTGCCTCTCGCCAGGATCCCAACTGTATTTAAATTGAGGCCATGGCCATTTGTAATCATTTCAACTTTTGTCACAATTCTACTCATTATAGCAGCCACTGTAGGTACTACTTATGGCACTTAGAGAAGTGTGCAACCAGCATGCAATAGTATGAGAGTTGTATGCTTGTTGCACACTTCTCCCAGTTCTGTTTACCTAACATTCTGAAATGTTATCAACTATGGCATCTGCTTAATAGTTGTAAAACATATTATTAAATTGATCCCGCAATCATTGTATTTCTAAAAGCAGAATTGTTCACGCAGCTCTCGTATTGAATCTCATTAAATCGTGCAGGTTGTATGAACGGTGTAGTAGTTGGTCAGTGTATTGTAAGATTTATCACTGCAGCTGGCAAAACTAATATCCAGTTTTGCATTTTATGACTGAATGAACATCCTGGACATTGATGCGAAATATTAAACAGTACTGCCCATTACAACCACAAACCTCTTTGCACTATTTTTTTTCATTATTTACTTTCAATAAAGCAGCTTCCGTTAGCTACCCAAAGAACTGTAAAAAAATTTATACCCTTCAAATAAATTCCCCCATTTCACCAGATGAAGCTTACTTTATATTGTAGATTGGATTGGAGACACTACTGTGGATAGTGTTTGCTTGATGTGTGTGGTCGCTCCTTCAAACAGTGAAAGCCAGAATACATAAGAGCAGACTTCCAATATGTGAAAAGAACACATGGAATGGACTTGGCGTGCTGTGCAAACACAATACTGGCTGTCATTGTAGCACTTCCTGCGCTCGTTTCAGTATGCGGAGTCCCGTGTCAAATTTGATGTGGTCAACGAGCAGAAAAGAAGGTAAGATTTGGCTGATGAAAAAAAATCTAGGAAAGGAAAAGGACCTACTGGCAAAGGTAAAAACAAATAAGGGTTGGAAAAAGTCACATTTTACTGTATTACTGATAAATACTTTTTTGCAATTCTCATTTCATTGTTTAAATTTGACATCTTATATGATAAATGGGCGAACGGTTGTCCGTCAGAAGCGGAACTGGCTCCATATATAATACAACACTAAGTTTTAGTGATTATCTCATTAGTAGCGCCGGCGCCTCAGCTCTTTGTGATCTACAGTCTGTAAGGAGGCCCGCCCTTGCACCGCTTAGTATGCAAATGAGTCCATGTCGTCTGATTTTTCTTCTGCACAGAAGCTTTGAGCAAGCACTGAAGCTCTATCAATGCTTCGCAATCATTGTTAGATACTTAATAAACGATTAACAAAAAAACTATTTTAATTTTGAGCTTGGCATACATAGAGCAGAAAGTGCTAATCGGCAAGTCCAAAAAATGAAAACATAAATACTCGCTCTTGATGTTTATGTATGATGTCACTTTCTCTTTCCTGCCTGCTCCCGCTTCGGACTTTACTTCGGACTTTAACAATATTCAGCAGAAGTATGACAACAAGCCATTCTGTTTCATATATGCAGCACAGTATAGAATAACCACATTGGCCTCAACTGCAGTATAAAATGTGCAGGGTGACCTTCTCGGTTATATACCAAATATTCAAACTGCCTGACAAACCTTTCAACATTTCTGATGGCTGTTCAAAGTCAGAGACGCTGTGACTGAATTTAAATCCAACTGAGGAGTCTTTCTAAAGCGTTGACCCTCTCATGAAGCTAGATAAGGTCACAAGAATATAAGAAGGAGCTCTCATTATGCGTCAGGCAGGTACATCGAGGGAGCGGCATCTCTCTGCGCCGGAATGCCCAAATTGGCGCAACGCGGTCGACCAAAATCCAAACACGATAAACTTGATTTGACCTGACACGAAAATGAATTTGCGGCAATTTTTTTGCAGTGGGCGCACAGGCGCCTGTCTATCAATATAGTATATGTTTAGTATGGGTTGTGTGCTCCCATGTGACACTAGGCACATATTGTTGTTCAGACTGGGTTGCCAAACTGTTCCGTTCCATATCTATATATACCAGGTTAGGTTATCCCGTTAGTGTATACACACGTGATTTTTTTTATTAATAAAGCTCTCTTGACAAATTATAACCTATATCCGTAAATAAAAGGATTAGCAGAAATGCAGGTTCATGGATTTGATATTAATACTGCTTTAAACAACCCTGCAAGAAAAAGTTTGTGAAAATTACACTTTGTTGACAAGTTCATATGACTTCATCCAAAAATAACTGGCAAGCTTTTCCATTTAGCTTGAGGAGTCCAAATGTTTTCTTACTAGGGGCACATGCTATGCTACAAAGAGAAAAAACAGGAGGCATGGGCCAGAATGTTTATTCTGCAGTATATTGAGAAAATAGTTGCAAAACAAAGCATCAATAATTTTTCATGATTTTGGGGTGCCCAGGTGCCCTATCAAATGATGTGTGATTGTGAGCTAGTGAGCAGTGAGAACAAACTACTTTTCTTCTTTAATGCTACCTAGTGTACAGTATAAGGTTATAATACCTGTGCTGTACAATAATATTCATCTGTTTGAACATAAAATATCTTGTCTTTGTAGTCTACTGAATTGAATATAGATTGAAAAGGTTTTCATGATTATTTATGTTTTACTCAACATCCAACTTTATTAGTATTGGGGTTTGTATGATCATATAAAAAACTGTTTTATAAAGACACTGAGGCTCGATCCGTGAAATACCTTCTATAAATTAAGTGATCAGTGCAAAAATTAATGACGCAAAATCAAATTCATTGCCCTGATTCTATCTTTTAATTTGAAACCCAAGCTTTTGTTTTGAAATCCCACAGGAAGCCTCAATAGTTTTTTTGTTTTTTTCGACAGGTTTTAGTTTCGGTTTCTCCCTGACGGAAGCAAACATAACACGGCAGTTCAGTTTAAACTTCCAAAGTTTCTTTAATTCTCTAAATCGTCGTGTTGAAACCCTGAGCATTTTGTATCTTAGAACTAAACTGATTGTCACATTGTCCTATTTACGGTATGTTTACCCAACTAAACTGATTGTCATATCGTCGTATTTACAGTAGGCCTACATGTTTTTCCTTTTCCGGGAAAAGTCAGAGTTGTTCGTACTGTGTCACTGCGTCGTAACACATCAAACTATCTTTATATATTCTTGTCTCATGCTTGTAAAATATGGTGAATTTGTTCTTGCACATTAGTTTGCAACGCAAAGGAAATGCATGTCCTTGGGTTGGGTGTTGCCCTGGAGGTGATGTTGTTTAGTATTAACAAATATGGGGATTATTTATTTATTTATTATTTATTTTTAATCAGGCTGCCTGTTTTTATTTGAATACTAATAATAAGAAAAATGTGACAGTTTTGGGCCTATTGGCCACGATAATTCATAAACTTGGCAAGCTATTTTAACAGCAAAATCTATTTTAAGCATATTTTGTTCGTTTTTTTGATGCAACCAACCCAGGTTCTCAATTGGATCCATGACAACGTGCTTAACAACAAAAAGGCTTTTGTTCAGCATCCATGTGGTGACCTTCAGCGATTATGTCATTTACGATAGGCAGAATCGCCAGTCAGCCATCTTATGCATAAAAATATCCTTCTTGATCACCATGTTGCAATGCTGTACTTTTGCAGTGATGAAAACCAAGTGGCCAAGCCTATTGACATTGGAGTGTCTTCTTTGTGCAGGCATGGCTGTGTTTGCCAAGTGCTCTGTGCTTATGGTCTTGAAAGATTTGCCATTCAAGAAGAGGCGGAGCTTGAAGTTGTCCGTGACAGAAAATGGAGGAAGTCTTTGTTTTGTGGTCACCAAACAAGTAAGACAGGTTCAATTTTTTATTCTTCATGATTTCCAAAGTACAGTCTTTGGCGAAATGGTCCACATATTTCATTTTAAAACTCTCCCAATGATCTAGAATACACTTGTCAAACTCAAGACCCCGGGGCCAGATACGGCCCGCCACATCATTTTATGTGGCCCTCGAAGACAAATTGTGCGTCAAATTCGTGTGTCATTACTAGAATTGCAAATTGTCTTCACTTTTAATATCTTTTTTTTTTTTATATTTGACCAGTTTTGACTCGTCTGATTTGAAAACAAGTTATTTGTCAGGTTTTTTTGTAGCTTTTACTGTATATAATATGAGGTGCTCATACATTGATTTGGGTTGACAGTCATAATGGCCCTCCAAAAGAAGCTATGACAACAATGCGGCCCGCCAAAAAAAGGAGTTTGACACCCCTGATCTAGAATATACAAATGTCAAAATATGAATGGAAATGAAAAGTGACAATCATTCTGAAAATTAGTTCTCATCACCCATAATCCAAAGCAACACGTTGTTTTTATATTTTACAATATTTAAAGCAAAAGGGCCACTCTGAAATACACTCAAATATTTTCCTTCATTCACAGTGCTCCTTTGTCGTGGTTGGCAACGTGTCACACCTAAGCTCCAGCAGCCTGCGTAGCATCTGCAGGTTCCAAACGCCGGTGGTGGGGCTGGATTATGTGCACAGTTGTCTGCAGAGTGGCGTCCTCCTGCCTTTTGAGGACTTCAAGATAGACATATCCTCCCTTGATGCATCCTCTCAAACTCTTCCTCTCTACTCAGCTAAACAAAGTCCATTCCATGATGAAGGTAACATTTATTTTGGCAGTTGCCCGTTCCACCAGCTAATGCGCTTCCATAGGAGATGCAGCTGGTGTGATAAACAATAGCTTATCCTTACGAACTTCACATTCATCGGCATGCAGTTCATTATTATTATATACTGTCTATTTTATCAGTAAAGTCAGAGCATGTCACTTTTTTCACTCGACCGCTTCCAGGAGTGGGATTTTACAATAGGAGGGTCTTGAAATTCACCAACCATTACAGCAGCATTAAATAAACAGAGATGTTAGGAATAGCTCTGTATTTCCAAGTGCTCCATCTTGGCAAGTTTTCATTGAAGGGGTGACATTGCAACATGTATTTTCATGTTATACACCCCCACCCCCTTTGTTTATTAAAACTAGGCTACCCGGCATGTATCTAGAGCAGGGGTCACCAACCTAATTTGATGCACACACGTCCGAAACAACAAATTTACTCAAATTACCTTGAATATTAGTATGCGTTATAATAAATAATTAACAATATTCATTTTCAGACACTGATAAAGTTAGATACCGCATAATAATTAAGAAACAGTAAATAAATGCAGCACTCTTGCACATTGATGACTTCTGATCTCGAATGTTTTATTCTGTATGCCAGGTTTTGATTCCATTTTGAGGAACAAAGTTGTTTTGATTTGAAACCCGACCTTTTTATGTTGTGTATAGTGACGGATATGTTCACACATACTTATTGAACATTTAAAATGGATTAACAGTTGTGTTTAAAGGGCCATCAACTTCAAATTTGGTCAATTATCTTTATAGTGGAGGAGGGTGTCGATTAAAATCGGATTTTGGGATGAAAAACAAAAAAACCTGGATCTTTATTTTGAAGCCATATCGCCCAGCCCTAGTCTTAAATCAACAGGAGAAAGCCAACTGCAGACTGGAATATATACTACTGTATGTGTGTGTATGTAGTGGGGGGCCTGTAAAAGATTTAGGTTTTGCTTGCACAAATCCCACCTTGATATATGCCCACGAGCGGTGCAGATAGAGAGTGCCATAAATATGAGGCGCAGACGTGAGGACTAATGGAAAAACAGCCCATGCAGCATGTGCACTCTCCTCTGTTTACACAGTGCAGACAGATTGAATCTGATCCAACCAACACCCACCCAGTTCGAGCCAAGCGACTCCCGGCTCTTGACGATCACGGCCTTCATTTGCTTGTGGCGCCGACACGAATCAAAGAGTAGTGCTCTCTCTTGGCTGATGTATGGGCTCGTTGATAAATCCTCTGCATCGGGCTCACTCGGCTCGACACACACCGACTCGGGGTCACGCAAAGGTTTCTTGCAGCAAAGCAGAGGTGTAAAAAGATTGAGTTTGTGTGTCAGTTGTGTTAGCTTTTAGCCACTTTTTAAGTCTATTGAAATGAGTGCAGAGTCACTCTTTGTCCAGGCCGCCACAAAGTGGATGACGGCGCTGTATCATGCCACTAACATCCTGTGTATGTTTGTGTGATTGCTTTTTGTATTTGCAGTGAGCAGAGCCGTTGTCCAGCCATCCGAGCAGGAAGCCACACCTCCAGATAAGAGCGGAAGCGTACAGGGCAAGTTCAGGTGAGTTTATCAGGATAGGATTAGGTACAGAAAGCGGCAACAGCATAATTAACCTTTGCACTCGTCGCGCCGCTCCTCTTTCACACGGGGTCATCCAAGCCACCCTTCATTTTTAATGAATAATCTCAAAGTGTGAAGCCGCTACATTTTATATGAATATGCATTGTCCCTCTTTGGCAAGTTCTGCCTGGTGAATAATTCTTTATCGATGCGCTGCGGATGCATCATGTTTACCTGTACTTAAAAGGAAGTAATGGGAAAAAGAAATCGACTTCAATATTAAATCGATGTCAACCATTTTACATTAGTTCAACTGTTTGACCTCTGAAAACATGGATTAACACACCCAGGCTATTTGATTAGAAACTAAATACCTCATGCATTTTTTTTGGTCTTTTTATTGATCAACATCTGACTCAGCTTCCACAGCATGTTCCAGCCACTGTGCTTTATGTTACGCAACATGGAAAGCACCAGAAGAGAAGGTGGCGTTGTGTGTTAGCAAGACAAGGAAAATAGTGCTACATGAATTTAAAGGAGTCAATATTTAGGTGTAGTATAATATTTCGCTAAAAGTACAGTATATGGAAGGGAAAATGATTTGAGAGGGAAAGTAGAAATAAATAACTGCAATAATTCAAGATTCAAGAGTTTCTATTGGCCATGTTTGAGCGTGCCAGACAAGGAATCTGACTTCGGTACATCACAGCCTCTGTTCAACATATAGGTGACTAACAACACTCAGGACATGTGAAAAATGACAAATATTCTCAAACATCCCCTGATCTTAAACACCCAGGAGGGCAAGGAAAATCTCAAAACTACAGCTAGGGGAAATGAGAAACCTTGAGAAGAGACCATGCACAATAATGGAGTTGCACAGTTGTGCACATCCTTTTAGAACTTGGACGTGGCGGTCACCACCAAAGTGCTTCATAAACTCCCAAATAGATTTGAGCTATTCTATCTGACTTTTTCTGACATTTCTTTTTACCTTACCACAGAAGTTTTTTTTTTTTTTGTTCGTACTGACTGCTCTTTCAAATTGCTAATAATTCCGTTCACCTTTTCTGAGGCCTCAATTCCAGTTGAAGGAAAAACATCCGCTAAGCCTGATGCTACCACCACCGTGCTTTACTGTTAGTGTGGTGATTTGTTTTGGGTTTTCTTTTGCTTAGGAGCACCAAACTTAACATATTCATTAGAAAAATGCGGGTGTGCATACTTATGCAACGTTATTTTAGTTTCCCTCTTGAATCGATTCAGAATATTTTTTTTATAGACTATACAGTACTCTGAGCACGATGCTTTTGTTTGCAAAATAAATATAACATGTCACGGTTGTTGCGTTACAAAAAGATGTCATTCCCTTGTGCTATAGACGAGCAAGCTTATCATTCTAAAGCTCCTTCCGAGTGGATTCCTGAATGACTTCAATGGAAATACAGTAGCTGTACTTATCTTGGCACTTCTGCTGTGGATTTTCCCTAGGATTTATACAGAACGGGATGAAGATCTTCCAGCATATCCGGATGACTTCAATGTGGCCAAGTATTCCATCTTTCATAAGGTGACTGTGAGGCGCCATATCTTTGTGCCTTACTTGTCAGCGGTAATAATGTGCTATAATGTACCCGTCTGTGTAGGATGACAGCAGAACTTGGTGTGTGTTGGAGCTGCAGAGTGCCAAAGGAAAGAAGAGGCAGCAGTACCGCGTGATTCGCTATTGGAAGGATGTAAGTGAAATAAGTCTTCTCAAAGTGTATCGGTGGTTACGTGTCGTTTGTTTTTGTTCTAACAGCAGACGTTACCAAATGACATGGTGACGTTCCCGTCGACCTCAGAAGAGGCTGTGGAGGTCTACCAGATTCTGACTGAAACCCTGCTGGCCTCGGGTCTGCGCCTATGGGCCGGCATTCCCCCGCAGGATCAGAACCTTGGCTCGGACCCCCTGCAGCAGGTTCTCCACCTTAAAACCACAAATATTGGAGCAATTATGAAAACAGTAGCAGCCAATTAGTCTGTAGAGGGCGCCACTGAGACATAAAAGATTATTATACCATAAAACAGCTCAAGCTTCCTCTGTGGATCAGAGGTAATACTGGCAACATTATGAGGCGACATCAAATTTATTGTGAGGGGACACAAACACTGCCCCAAACAAAACTGACTCTGTTACCTAGTTGGATCCCTAGTTGTCATAATGATGCACTTCTTCACTCTTCTTTTGTGAAGCCCAATAGACAACCTGAAACCTGGGACCACATCAATTTTTGTACTACTTCCCACTCCCTTTCAACGTGTAAACTGTTTTGAACTATATTGATCTTTTTTTTTTTTTTATTCTAAATTTTTAGCTTTAGCTTGTAATGTCTCTATGTTCAATATAAATCTGTTGGTTTATTGGATTTGACATGGCCAAGCTCAAAATTGAGGGTAATTGTAATGCCATAAATGTCATCCCCCCCAAAAAAATAAGTGTATATAAACACACACACACACACACATTTTTCCCCAAACTTGGAGACATTCAATAGGTTGACAGCTGCTCTAATAAATTGTTTTTGGTGACGCTTGACCTTGACATTGAGGAGATCACTTTTGGTCAAAGCCCACAAGTAATAAGGTCAGATATCCATTTACAAACCACAGTGGATCACACATCAAATTACAGGGCTTGTTAAAGGCTTTCCTGATCCTCAATTTTGTCATTGTAGCCTCAGATGATGATGTAATTACCAAATGACAGAGCCTTTTATACTCCAAATGGTCCACTGCTTATTGAATAAAAAAATGAACACAAAATCATTCATGAAGGTTTTAATGCCTTTATAGACAGTAATAAGTGACTTACAAATTTTCATAGTGGTCGTTGTACTGTGTTAGGTATGTTTAAGCTACTGATTGTTGAAATAGCCTTTAATCGATATGCATCATTGCAATTTTCGGGAAAACAAACTCTCATCCTCCAGTATGATAAATACTGTAGCGCCAAAAACTTTCATATGCTTCACATTCAGAGGTTGTACCGATCACTCAAGTGCTAAAAGTCTCTTCCTAGGGAGTATGAGTAGGCTTCCCCTGCATAAATGCGTTCATGGCACACTTGAGCAGCATTCACACATCAATGGGCTGAGGTGAAAGAGTCTCGCAAATGTCACAGGGTTACTCGACCGGCTGGCAAATCATCTCCGTCACTATTATGCTCTTGATTGATACCAAACTTGTTCAACTGGCAGCTGCTGCTGGAGGAGAAGCTCAACTCCGGAGTCTTGTCACAAGACGTGGGTGTCTTTGTGGAGCTTCTGTGGACCGAAGCCCTGGGTCACCTTGACAACATTCTCCGAGTGCCTGTCAACCAACTCAGCCTCAACGACGTAAGGCTTTTCCTGTTTGTTTCTTGCAATTCCCAGAAAAGATGTGATTTGCCTTGAAAACAATTCAGCCTAGGATGAATTTAACTACCCGGGGAGAAGGCACAAAATGCAAAATCTACACAAATGGTACTCCACATTCACTCTTCTTGTGCTTCATTCCCGTGTGTGTTATTAGGTGAGCAGAGCTGAGGGATTGTTGATTCAAGCGCAGAGAAATCTGAAGGAACTCAAGGATGGCACAGCGCACTCTCTTCTGCTGCAAGCTTACGACCTGCTGCCGCTAAAATACAAAGACCTAGCTTGCAATCTCAAGGTTATCTCCGAAAAACTGGACCTCTGTCAGGTATGACAAAACGCACGTGTTCAAAGAAGTATAATAATGATATGAGAGAGACGAGGAAAGGGAGTTTTCAGAAGTGTTTTCTGGTCTGCAATTCACACTGCCGCAATAGAGAAGCGTCCATTGTAATTAATATTGCCGGCTTGTAACAAACCACAGCCCAAAGAGGCTTTTGTTTTGCCTCCTCAATTTGGTTGCGCTTTCTTCTGCTTCTGAAGCCTGTCGAAAGCACTTTGATGAACTCACAAAAATACCCTCAAGCTTGTTTCTTTTTCTGCTTTTGAACATTTGAAACGCTGACAGCCTTCAACAGCAAAGAATATACTCGTGTATATTTATATATATATACATATACCTTTTTTTTCATTTGCCTACCTTCACCTTAATTAATGTGTAATGGTTACATTTTTACGTAATTGTCACATATTAGATCTTTATAGGTCAAATTCGCAGGCTGAGCAGTACACGCAAATTAAACACGCAAGCTCACCTTAAAATAGCTTTAGAAATAACCCTAAATCGTATTTAAACACAAAGGTAGAAGCATAATTCTCAAGTGACACATAATGAGGATATTTAGCTAAGAACAAAACAACAAGATGTTGACATATTTTGCTGCATTTACTGCTGCAAATATTTGGGGGAAAGTCGGTATCAGCTTTGCAAAGACAAACACAATTTTTTGCTTCATTCTTTTTTGCAAAAAAAAAAGCTCAAGCTCAGACAGATTCCATGGAAAGCATCTGTGAAATAAATTAAGTGCTTACTAGTTGTGCACAAACAAGTAAGAGCATTTGTAAACATTTATTAGTCATTGAGGTCCACTGATTTGCTGGAAGATTAATCTCCTCCCCAGTCTCAAAACCTTTGCAGCCACCATCAGGTTTGATCTCCATCCAGTTTGATTTGACGAAAGCACTTTGTGGTGTTCCCCGACTTGCCAAATGAAACTTTGTGTGCCTTTCTTTCATCAATGGCTTTCTTCTTAACACTCTTCCATAAATGCCAGATTTGGCACACACCACATTCTCCCAGCTGAGCTGTGGTTTTCTGTAGATGCTCGACTGAGTCTGTCAGCAGCTTCTCTGGCCAGTACTCTCCTTGATCACTCGATCGCAATTTCTGTACATGCACGTCTTGGTAGTTTTGCCGTTGTGCCATATTTCTTTCATTTTTCGGATGATGGATTGAACGATAGTCCTTGAGATGTTCAATGCATGGGATTTAAAAAAAAAAAAATTAAATAAAAAAAAAAACCTTTTTTTTTTTTTTAAACAAATTTTCCCCTAAAATTATTTAGATGTAAGAGGAGCATGGTGGAATGTGTGGTCAAATTCGGACAGGGCAGAGCTTCTCAGAACGTGACCAGATTCTCCTCCCGCCGAGGCGCAACGTGGAAATAAATGACAGGAGGCCATTCTGCTCATTGTATGCTGTTCGAGCATCAAAAAGATTTATGGAGATGCAGTTACTACATACTAATTGAACCAAAATAATGGATATGGTGTTATTTAGAAAGAATTGTATTATGATTGGCAGTTAAGTCGTGCATGAGGATGTTCCTTTATTTCCTTTTTTGCGTGTCAAATGACTCGTAAAATGATCTCCCGCTTATACACACACAAGAAACAAAACGCACTTGTCTCTCTGCGCTCTCAAGACTCAAGAGATTCATTGGTTCCCCTTGTCTAGCTTATTCGAGACATGCTGAACGTGAGTGAGATGACTCTGCGAAGCCCCGCCCCTTCCTGCGTCGGCAAGTTTCGCGCCCTGAGGTGCAGTATTGAAACGGTGGAGCCTGGCTGCCGCGAATATCTCACCGTGTCATCGCTGCTCGATGACAGGTAAGAAAGTACGAATCAAAGATGGATATTTTTACAAATTTATATTTTCCAGCCCCCATGTGGGAATGTTATTTTTGAGAAATATGGCTCAATATAATGTGTTGAGCATGACAAGAAATGCTTTTGGAGATGACAATGATGGGAAGCTTGCGACAGTTAGATCTTGTTTTGGTTCTGATTCGATGGCCAAATTTAATGTATTGAGGAATTTCAAATTGGCAAACATGCTGAATCCACACAGGAACCTAAATATGAACTCAAGACGGCTGAATCGTCAGGCAGATATGCTAACTAGTCAGCCACCATGCTGCCCATAATGTACCTGTTTCATGTTATTTATACAATGTATGCGCTTTCAGTGTTATGATAAATGGATGATAAGATATCTTTGCTTTTTGAGGCGACGCTTCAATGGTCCTTCTTGTCTGGGCCCCCCAGGGAGTGTAGAAACTGTGCTGTGCTGTGATTGGCCTGTTTTTGTTAGTCTCGCTCCGCAAAAGGTCAGCTGTGTGAAGCGTGCTGTCATCCGTGCCACCTTATTGAAGTAAATTCTTAAACGCACGACACGTTAAGCTTTTCTGACAAACTCAATAGATGACGAATTTGGAATCACACTCTGCAGTTTCATCTCCACAGGGGCCTTTTCAGCCACAGCTCCAGTGGGTCCGCTTCAGGCTTGATTGATCCCAGTAGGCTAATAAAAGCTTACTTTTCAATCATAAGAGTCACTTGTAAAGTAAATGCCTACCTAATTTCCCTTTACCAGAGCTGTGCAGATCCATCAGGTGTTACGTGTCAGCAGAGCCGTGGAGCTCCAGACCTTTCACGGCAAACTTGGCAACGTCAAGTCCCTCCTTCACTCATCCGGCGTCAGCAACTTTGTTGGAATTCTGTCACGGTGAGTTTAATTATGACAAACACATGTATGAGCATACAGAGAATATACACACAACACAGAGATGATTTGATGCACAATTTGTGTGTGTGTGACGGGGGGGTCCATTATTTGTACATTTTCACCGACGGCATTTTTGTCAACCTACCAATCTATATGTTTGACCTTCACTCTCTTGTTAGTGGTTTGCTGCTGCCCTGTGTTGGAGTGGAAGATTATGGGATTAAACGAACAGATGCTGGCAGTCTTGGAAATGGTATATACTTCAGCGATAGCATGAGGTCAGTAAGAAAAGGCCTTTGAATGTTCTCACATACTTGTTCTTCAGCACTGGACTGCTGTGCATTGTTCTATCAGTTCCCCCTCACAAGCCATCTTCACTACGCATGTCCTCCTCCATACAGCACCTGTCTAAAGTACTCAGTACCCAGTGTCACGGACGGCTCTCGGCTCCTGCTGGTGTGTGACGTAGCCCTGGGGCGCTGCCTGCAGCTTCACCAGAGACACCCTACCCTCACTCAGGCCCCTGAGGGACACAACAGCGTGCACGGAATCCGCCGCACAGCCACCGCTCACTCGGAGTTTGAGGTAGGGCTGCAATTTGTGATTAGTATAGATTTGTGTGTGTTATCGATCTTGTATTGGATTTTGTTGCAGAATCTCCAAAGCAAAACATAGCATCTGGTTTATTGAAATATCAAAACATGATCTGTGTTGTGTTTCTTTTTATTCAAGTATTTTGTTTTCTTTCCACATCCTGAAAACGTGCTTCATAGGTTAAAAGAAGACTCTAAATTGTCCCTAGAGGCCTAATTGTGAGTGGGAATGGTTGCCTCTCGAGAGCTCATTGTCAGCTGGTACAGGCTTCAGCTCACCCACGACCTTAGTAAGGATAAGCAGTACAGGAAATTGATGGATGAATATTAATTCCTCCAATAATTAAGGCAGCTAATCTGATCTGGTTGCAGTAAGAAACAATGCATTTCCGCGTTGTCACGATGACATTTAATTAATGTTCGAAAGAAAGTTTAGGGGTCAAATGTGGCTGTTGCTAATTCCGTTCCACTATATGTTCCAGGGTGATGAGTACGTGGTGTACAGTCCAGAGCAGGTCAAGCTGAAATATGTTATCCGGTTCAGCATAGATGGAGACCAACTGAAGTCGTTCAGCCCAGCTGTAGACGTCTCGGCTGAGTCTTGTCTACCCCCTGCTGACTTAGGTGAGCACTGCAGTGCACTCGCATACTTGGTTTCCGCGTAGAAAGAGTCACAATTGGATTTTTTTTCCCAAAAGTCAGTGGTAGGTCAGCCTTATGTGTTTTCTCTTTAAAGAGCATATCTAAAGGTCTCGTTTCCACAAGATGCCATTCATTGCCAATTCCATTCAAGGCGACAACGCTGTAGAAGAAACAAATAAAAAGGCAAAAGTTATTTTATGTTGAAGAACCTCAGGGGCCGCGTTCACAGAGCTTCTTATTGTAGCGTCGCTCCTAATTGGCACTAAAAATTCCTTTGCCAAGACTTTTCTCTCAGGATCAGTTGGCAAAGTAGCTGAGCACAAGTTTTTTGTAGAGTAACAACTCCCAAACTGATACAAGAGATAATGGACCACCCTGCCATCCCCACGGCGAGCGTGCATGTCAGTGAGCTGCATAGAATGTATTTATCATTACAAAGGAGTGCAATAGATTAGAATGATTCCTTTTGTGAGCCAATTTGGGTTTTGTCGAGAAAATAGAGGTGTTATTTAAATAAGACGGCATTTCCTGTAACACTCAGGGGAGGAGATAATGAAATCATGATAATGTGTGTGTCTTTTTCTAAGCGGTCCTTCCTGATGATGATGGCGGTGTTGGAAACATCAAGAATCCATTGGATGATGTGACTGCAGGATTACTTGACAGTTCAGGCCAGCATCTCCCTCTGCTGGCTGTACATGTGAAGTGCAAGTTGATGGATTTGCTCTCTCACGTAAGCATTTTTCACAATAAGTGGCTTGTGTTGAACGCTTTCAAATTGTTTATTTATTATTATTGTTATTTATTTTTTTGGGGGTAGGTCATCATCTTTCAAAGGTACACTAATCAGAGCAACGTGCCCATTGAAGCCAAGTACGTCTTCCCTTTGGACGAATACGCAGCCGTGTGTGGTTTTGAAGCCTTCATTAATGGCAAACATGTGGTGGGACAGGTACAGGATGTTAAAATATCATTTTTGCTAAAGGAACAGTATCAACGCAAGATTTTGAGGTTGATACTTTATGTCCTTGGCTGTCAGGTGAAGGAGAAAGAGCAAGCTCGTAAGCAGTACAAGCAGGCTATAGAGAAGGGCCATGGAGCCTACCTCATGGACCAGGACGCCCCAGTAAGCACTCCACACACACGTACACACACTCACACACAGTCAATAGCAATGTGGCCTCTACGCCCTTGCTTGCAGGACGTTTTCACCATCAGCGTGGGCAACCTGCCAGCAGGCGCCAGCGTGCTCATTAAAGTGACCTTTGTGTCCGAGCTCATCATGAAGGACGGGAGTGTTTTCTTCTCCCTGCCCGGTAGTGTCGCACCATGGCAGGAAAGTGCTGCGCTCAACCAGACTACGCAGGTAAGATGGGTTTGGCTAGGATTCACTCAGAAAAAGAAAATGTATCTTTTGAATTATTTTCAAAGACCAGTTAATAATTCCAGATTTTGGCAAATTCTGAGGTTTTTGTACTTTCAACAGGTGACAGTGGACAAAGTTTGTGTGACGGATGACACAGCAAGTACAAGGTTTGTTTTGAAGTAGATGTTGTAGGAGACGACCAAAAAAAAAAAAAAGTATTGCTCTATATCGTTCTACGGTAAAGAATAAAAAATAATTCCCTCGTACATTGAAATACTACAAGTACAAATAAAATAATTTTCACGTTTCGAATTGGCTATAAAATAACAGCCAACCATTTTGTTGATATGATCTCATCAAAGTCATTGGTCTCCCTCAGAGAGTTCAGCCTGGACATGTCCATTGAGATGCCGTATGAGATCAGCAGCCTGCAATGCATCACGCACAAAGTCAAGATCAAGGTTGGTCCCATGTTATTACCTTCATGTATTATGATTGGATCGGAACAAACTACTTTTCACTCCTTTTGAAGGTGCAGCTTCATTAAAAACGTGCAGCTTTTCTTTTGTACTTTTCAGGACACTTTTGATATTTTACATTGTGATCCGCAGTGTTTCATTATCACGCATTGTCTCATCACGTTGACGTGTTCTGATCGTTTTACTCTCTCTCATCACGTTCTAAATACGTTTAATTTATCACGAGCGTTATCCCGCAGAGGACCGACTGCAAGGCGGTTGTGAGTGTACTACCGGGGCAGGTCATGGCTCCGGAAGGATTCCAGCTGTCAGTCACTCTGTCGGAGGTACATCTGCCCAGGATGTGGGTAGAAGAACACCCTGACAAGGACAGCCAGGTTTGACAGCTCACTGTCTGTCTGTCAGCCTTGATCCGCTGCTTCGCTCCAGGAATTCTTTTTGGATGACCTCGTTGTCTATCCCGCAGGCCTGCATGTTAGTTTTCTACCCTAACTTTGACATCAAACCCACTTCTGGATCAGATGAAGTTGTCATTTTGCTGGACACGTCTGAGTCCATGAGAGGAGAGGCTTTACTCTGGGCGCAGAGGATTGCCCGGCACGTCATCAAAACCCTTAACGGTGATGTTAAAATCAACATCGTTCTTTTTGGCACAGGTCAGTACCACTTCTTTTTGGATTTTTTTTTCTACTCGCCCACCATGGTCCATTGCTGCTAAGTCTTTCAAGCTTTTGAACTTAACACAACAGTTTCATGGTCTGCACTCGATGGAGAGAAAATAAAAAAACATTTTTGTTGTAAATTTGACAGAATCAGTGTTCTATTTCAAATTTTCATTTAATATTATTTTATTTTGTTACACTGTCAGATCACACTCAAGCTTTCCTGACACCACAGCCACTTGATAAAGCTCGACAAGCAGCTGAGAACTTCATACAGGTCGGTCCTGACTGCCGAATTGATCAATAGGATGACTGAATCTGTGCCACCACCAGCTCAGTGGCCTTGTGTTAGAGTGTCCGCCCTGAGATTGGGAGGTTGTGGGTTCAAACCCCAGCCGGGTCATACTGGAGACTATAAAAATGGTACTCATTTCTTCCCTGCTTGGCACTCAGTGTAAGGGGTTGAAATGGGGCTCCCCTGCTGCTCACGATCGTTTTAGACCAGCTCGGTGGCCTAGTGGAAGAGTGTCCGCCCTGAGACTGGAAGGTTGTGGCTTCAAACCCCGGCCGGGTCATACCAAAGACTGTAAAACCCTAACCCATTGCCTCCCTGCTTGGCACTCAGCATTAAGGGTTGGAATTGGGGGGTTAGATCACCAACTGATTCCGGAGCGCGGCACCGCTGCTGCTCACTGCTCCCCTCTCCCCCAGGGGATGGATTAAAATCACACGGGGATGGGTTAAATGCAGAGGACAAATTTCACCACACCCAGGTGTGTGTGTGACGATCATTGGGACTTTAATCTTTAATCTTTATTCTCTGCCAATGATGACAAAGAGCCATTGTTTTATCATTATCCGTGAATGAGTTAAAAACTTCATCAACAAGATGATGACTCTCTAGTGACAACTGTGTGCTCTCTCTTGGCATCTATCCAAACAGTCCTTCTCACCCGTGGGTGGCAGCACTGAGCTTTGGAGGCCCCTCCAAGCTCTCGCACTGCTGCCTCCATCCCAAGGCACCCGCAATCTTTTCCTGCTGTCCGACGGCCACCTCCAGAACTCCGAAGTCACTTTGCAGCTGATCAGGGACAATGTTGAACATAGCCGACTCTTCACCTGTGGCATCAGGTAAGGCCACGGTCTGGAGGTGGGGGGGGGGGGTCACGGGTTACATCATAGGTGTCAAGACCTTGGGTCCAGATACGGCCCACCAAATCATTCTATGTGGTCCGTGAAGACAAATTGTGCAGCGATTTCATGTCAATACTAAAATCACAAATTTTCACTTTTGAAAAAATCGAAAAATTGCTAGACAATCTTATTCATCTTTTTTTAAATATTTAAACAGTTTTTACTAGTCTGTGATTTCAAAACTTGTTATTCATCAGTTTGTTGTGTAGCCTATACTGCATGGTTTGTCTTTTTCCCAATGGATGATGGTTTTATTTTTTTCCTTTTAAGCTCTACAGCCAATCGGCACATGCTGAGAACCCTTGCCCAGGCAGGATGCGGAGCCTATGAATTTTATGATGCCAAAAACAAGCACCAGTGGGCAGAGAAGGTGAGGAAATATACATTTTTATATTTGATTTGCATTTAACGTTTGGGGTTGCGGCGGAAACAAAACCTGCTCTCCATCACAGGTGGAGCGTCAGGTGAGGCGCATGGCGTCTCCCGGCTGCAGTTCTGTGTCAGTCAAGTGGCAACAGTTCAACCCGTCGGCACTCCCCCCTGCGCAGGCCCCCAAGCAGCTCCATGCGCTCTTCAACAACTGCCACACGCTGGTCTATGGCTTTGTGCCAAACTGCACACAGGCATGTCACGGTTCACTTCATTCGTTCAGTCATCTTTCGTGCCGTCTATCCTCACAAGGGATGTGGGAGTTCAGTTATCTTCTTTGTCGGCCCTCGCTCTCCTCAGGTCATCCATTTTGTTGGGCAAATTTGATATTTGCCAAGTCAATTGACAGACAAACCAAATGTTACAAGTCATGTTTTATAGTTAGTACTGATGTGAGTTTGCCTTTTGCAGGCCAGCCTGTTCGGAAACCTGAGCGGCCAGGAGCTAAGAACCGTGGTGTCCACCAGTGAGCTGCAGAAGACGAGGGGCACGGTAAGAGGATTCAGCGCTCTGTAAGGTAACGTGACGATGGCGTGGTGCGTAATTGTGCCATGTTGTGCGCGCCTCCAGTTTCTTCACAAGTTGACAGCGAGAGCTCTCATCAGAGATTACGAAGACGGAAGCTTGGATTCCAACCAAGCTGAACACGAGGTGACATACAATGAAGTTGGGATGTTTTGTAGAACTGTCCTTGGGGCATTTTAATGAAAGCACCTCACAGACATTTATTAGGAATTCCTCCATCTGTTTTGAATTTGATCTCTGTGTCCTCAGGGGAAGAAAAGCCAGTTAAAGTCCTTCATCATTGACTTAAGCAAAGAGTTCTCCATCCTGTCTCAGTTCACCAGCTTTGTGGCCATTGAAGAAAGGGTCTGTCTGTCCATCCGTCCATCATTTTATTTTTCTTGTCACTTGGATTGATTCATCCATCGATCACCAAGAAATGATGTCATGATGTTTTTCGGATCTTTCAGGAGCCAGTTGAAGCAGAGGAGGGCTTCACAGACATCCCCAAGTTGTTGGCCGAAGAAGATGTGGACATTCTTCCCTACATCAACTGGGTATCTCCTCCTCAGATGTTTAGAAAAGAAGAAGACGAAGATTCCTACGTCCCATGCATGTTGCTTCCTCAGATGTGTAGAGAAGGAGACTTTGAAGAGTTCCTAGACATGGTATGTCGTATGTTGCGTCTTGGTTCTTCATTTTACTTCTGGTCATTTTATAAGCTGCTTGTCTGTTGTTTCGTGCAGGATCGATATTCTGAATTAGACTCAAGTGAGACGTCCGACTCTTCGCCCACGGTGTGTGTGTCCCCCCCCCAGAGTCCCGGTTCAGGTTCTCCCTTTACATTTCAAAGGCAATACGACCAAGGTTTGGGAGCACAGACTATATTGAAAATGGCGTCATTTTCCCGACATCGGCGTTATACTAGGTCTGCGTTGTCAGACTCACTTTCTATATCTCTTGATGTTACTCCACCTCCCCCATTAGACAGCCCATCAGTTGTTCCACCACCACCACAATCTCTTGCTCTGCCCCCACCATGTGCACCTGGCCGCTGGTCATTCCCTGCTCCTTCACCTCCACCTGGCCGTTCTAAAGATGAAAACTACATTCAGAGTTTAGGCTCAGCACTTCCTCCACCTCCAACACCTTTTTATTATTCTTCATTTAGTGCTCAACCACTTCTCTCTGCTGGATTTCTATCAGGCACATCTTTTGTTCCTCGTCCACCAGAACCTGTTGACCAGTCTCCATTTATTGCTTCTCCATCTTCATTTGTTATTGCACCTCCATTGCCACAACCATGTGGTGGCGTATCATTTGATAGTCCTCCACCTCTACCTCTCCATTCATCAGATGTAAGCCGCAACCAGACTTTAGCCTTGTCAGTCGGTCCACCTTCAGATGGACTTAAACTGATGAACAGGGAAGTTTCCCATTTGTCTCCACCTGCAGCTCGAACCTCAATGCGCGATAGAAAAACGAGGCGTTCTTTTGAATGTAAACCCGTCCTCACTGCTGACACGGCCAGTGCACAGCTCAGTCTACATGCCAAGCAATTCTCCATGGAAACCGAAGAGGCCGATGAATTGGTAACTGATGGAATAGTGTTAATGGGACAAGAGTTTGATGCTGACATTTCTGGCTATTTCAGTCGAGCTGCATCCGCAGATGACACTTATGGTGGCCAACAACAAGTTATTTCACACCAGCTTGATCAAGTTATTTGTGGTGCAGTACCCAAACGGGAAATTCCAGAGCAAAAATGGACAGCATCAAAGAAGAAAACATTCAAATTCCAAGGTGAAACTTCAACCCAGTCTGCTGAAAAGAACTTGTCTGCGGTGGGTTTTTCATTTGGGGGCCGAGCTGTAGGCAATGCTGGACGGAACAAGGTGCAACAGGAAGCCGGTTCTAAAGACAGAACTTTGGTTGGTTCAACTATGCCAGGACTCCAAGTAGCTCATCAGACCGGCTGGTAAGTTTCTAAACACAACTTGCTCTTTTGATTCAGTGACTGGTATTGTGTTTTGTTGTTTTAGTGTGTTTGTGTGTAACCGTTGTGATTTTTTTTCATTTTGATTGATCATGTTTTTTTTTACTGATGGTTTTAAGAAAGTCCAAAGCGTTTACTCCCACTGTATATCACCATAATAATTTCTCCCATCTAGACTACTAATTAAAAACGAGATCTAGTTAATAAAGAAAGATCAACATCCGCCTGGGAATAAGCTCTGGTCAGGCTGCTAATTTAATGGCAACTTTGTTTGACTTATAAATTGTATTTCATCGATCTTCCATTGTAGTTTGCGATGCATTTAACATATTTTAAGTAGATTGAAAATGTAAGCACAGTAGTTCATCAACATTAGTGTTGATACAGTGCGTGTTAATCAGATAGTCTATTATAAATTGTATTGCAGGACCATGTTTGGGAGCAGAGCGTTTTGCGGGACCGCCCCAATTCGTATTTTGAAATGGCCCGAAATCTTCCAGATGCAGACTTCTGTAAGTCAAAAACTGACTTTATATGCATGTTTTTGAACCGTTTTGACCATTTTTGCTACATGCTCAGTGATTGTTTCCTTAGGTACTTCAACAAAATGACTTGAGAATTTTTGTAGCACTAACATGTTTTAAGCCAAGTGGCCCATGAAATATTTTTTGTTTTTGCAGGATGGCTACTGGGAGTTGAGCACTGATTTGGGCGAGTGCATCGATATTGATCTCGACGGCTTTGCCAACGTGTTCCTCGAAAGTAAAGGCATCCGCTCACTCGGTGAGATCCACTTTCTCCTCGGCGTTTAATGGAGGCTAGCTAGCTAGCTCAATAGCCTTCCTCATAATTCGACACAAATCAAGTTTTGATTGGTGGGATATTTTAGCCCTTTTAATGATCTTTGTTTTCGGTGCGGGCTAGGCGTAAAGGCCCGTGCGGACATTCTGAGGCTCCTGGCGACTCTTCTGGTCCTGCAGCTGATGCGATTGGAGAAGCTTCCAGAAGGCATTTTGCTGCGCACGCTCTTCTGTCTGAAGGATACTCCCGTCAGGTGAAGCTCACACAATGATCATCTCAATTAAAAAGCTCAAAATTCACCTCTTCAATTCCCTTTTTCAATTCAAAACTCATCTAAGCCCTTTCAGCTTGTTTATATTCTCCAATCTGTCTTCCTCCATGAACGTAAACCGTGTTGAATCAAAATGCTTATTTACTTTGAAAAAAAAAAAAGATCCGTATTTTTGCCTATATTCCAACATGTTATAAAGCAACAAAATCCTAATTACTTCAAATTGTTTGTGCAGAAAACAGAAAAAACTTTTGTGACATCACCTTGAAATTAGTTGAAAAAAAACCATTTTTTGTCACTGCAAAGCAGACCGGCCCACTGGCGTGAGGTGAAGAAGGCGGTTGACTGGGCCAGCTGGGCAGACCGCCAGTACCCGTGCATCTGCAGTCGCCTGGAGTTCGGTTTCACGTGGGAGTCGGCTACCCGGCAACTGCTGGGCTACGACAACTTTACCTTCTTCACGCCTCTCGGCGGCATGGCGTTGAGGAGGAACATGTCCAACGCCCCTGCCGCTCTGGTTGTCCACTGATTCTTGTCAGAACACACTTTTTGAAATATTTTGCATCTGCTCTCATGCTCTCACGCAGTTTTCCAAATCAGATACAAAGTGTGCTTATTTCAAGTGGTTTGTCACTCCCGGTTGAGGTTTACTGTCGAAATTCATTTAGAATCTCTCATTTTAATTTGTTTTACATTTTGTTTGGCTGGCGAATTGTTTTGATGGTTGGATGTGAGATACTTGTTTTCTTGTAATTTTCGCTCCCTTTGCACAAAATATTTTGAGAATGTAATGATTTTTAATGGATTAAAATGTAGGTATAAATATTGATTGTAAAATTGAATCATTTACAGATTATACCATGCTGAGATCTACGAACCGGACAGTGCGTAACCGCTGTGCATCTGGAGCGGCCAGCGTGCTATCGGGCGGACCGGGCCATTGTACGAGGGGGAACATCGCGAGGAGGTGGAATGCGCGTCTACATCCGTGACGAATGGTGCCGGGACTCTGTGGTGGGATGCAAGCACTGCTCGCCTCTGGCGAAGTTTGTGATCTCCAGGCTTTTGGGGTCCTGAACTCTCTCCCCCGTTGTTTACTTGTATGTTACTCGTGTACTGTGTCTCGTCACCGTGGGATGGAGGAAACGTAATTTCGATTTCTTTGTGTGTCTTGGCATGAAGGAATTGACAATAAAGCTGACTCTGATTATTTGGGGATTATTTGAGGGTTAATGCTATTTTTTTTTTGTGAATTCATATTTTTGCTTTCTGCTGCTTCTATTCATCACGTTTGCATATTCATTCTTACATGATTCAAATATCTTTCTACATAGGGAGGTCATTAGGACCAATGTTGCGTTTTGTTTAAGATGTCTGTCAGGGAGCAAGGAAAACAAAGATGTGGAGTAACACTTGGTTCTTTATTTGCAAGATCTTGGGTTGTTTAATGGCGGTCAGTGCCCAAGGCACTTCAGCAGATGAAACAACAATGTCACACTTCCGTTCAGAAGCCTTTATACTCAGTGTCTGCAACCAGGATGAAGGAAAAGAAGAAGAGGGAAGGGGGAAATGGAAAAAACATGTCCTTATAACATGTCTGTTCTGTTATCACCTGAATATTATGTGACTATGTGTCATGGAAAGTTAACTGAGCTCTGTGTGCTATCTATGTCAGTGTTCTGATTAAGTAACTATGTTTGTATAAATTAATAAGAGTATTTACTCATTGATTAAAATGAGAGTAACTTATGCATGAACGAGTATGTAAACATTGCTGTTGCTCCCTCTTCAACACCAATCTTTAAGAATAATCTTTAAAACAAAAATCACCCTTGACCCTGTATTGTTAATCAGACCTTGCTGTGCCAATAAATGTGGACAAAATACAAGCCTTTTCTTTATAGTACTGGCTTTTATTTCAGATTAAAGCACAGTGTTGATGTACAAACTGCAGATAATGCAGTACGATCTTAAACGGACAATGTAATATTTAGTGACTCTAGTGGTGAACTAATAGAATGCAATGACCTAAATTCAAAGCGCGTGCCTCTCGAAGCGCGCACACGACGGTGCCAGAGAAAACATACGTCACGAGCCTATCACAATGTCGTCAGCAAAGCTGCAGGGGAACTTTAATGACAAATTATTTTTAGTATTCGCCTAAGTGACGAAGTAATTAAGTGCATTGTGCGATTTTACACACGGTGTAAGAATTGATCCGATACAATTGCGATTCGCTATTTTTGTCCCATTTGAGTATCCGGTATAAAAAGATGGCGGCATGACAACATTCTGTAAGTAAGGCTCGACTTCTGCATATTACTAAATTTAATAGTGGGGTTTTGAAATGACTGAAAATTTATGATTCAATGCTGTTTGAATGGATTACTTGATTTAGGGCTCTTCCGTATTAACTACACGTATGGGGAGGGGGGGAAATAATTCCAAAAGCTTTGCAATCCTTTGTGATAGTGTACTGTTGCACTTAAATACTAGTCCTGTAGATGGCAGTATTGTTTAAGATACAGTATTTCTATCTTCTGTCTGTTTAAATCATCTAATCAATTTTTATCGACGTTACATATTGTTACAATTTAGCTTTGAAAACCTTTAAATGCTGTGTTGTTTTAACAGGGACAAATGAAGTATTTAATTGCTTTTATACAAACTATTCAGTCTCTGGACTGCCTGCACTTCTTCATGTGTGCAATTAAACATTCATTTTCTATAAACTTGCCTTCCTCTCCGTCCACTTTATCCAAGTTGAGGACAATAAAGCAGACGTAGCAGGGTCATGTCACATGCAGCATAATAAAATATGCAGCATAATAAAATATTATGCAGCATAATAAAATATTATGCAGCATAATAAAATATTATGCAGCTCTTCCACTCAGATGCTATTCTGTTCAGGCTAACTCATAATAAACAATGCCACACTATAAAAAAAACAAAAAAAAATGAAGGGCTAGCAGTTTTCAACAGCATTTATACTTAACTGCAAACGTGGAAGCTGCTTGCTGTAATAATTGTCTATTATCGATCGGTGTTGAACGTGAGCCAATTATCAGAATCATATAATAGCCAGCCTATGATGTAATCCCGATGAGGTCACCGAAGCCAGATTAATTTAAGTCATAAAGGCTGATGTTTGGTCAATGAAGGCGGCATGTGCATTCATGAAGGCTGTGTTTTGAGTTTTAAAAGCTCACTCCCAGTCATGAAGGCTTATGTTTCTAAATCACCATCCACATACAATATTGTCATTTGCATGTCAATAAAAGTTGTCACCATGCGAGTACCAGAAAGAATAATCGATGGGCAGGGTAATCGATGTTTAGCACGCTTTAAGACAAGGAGATGGAATCAGATAACATCTCAATGGCAACTCCTGAAAATTCTAATTTACCTACCTCAGATGAAAAAATGGACTATGTCATGCTGTCTTCTCCAGTTGGGCAAATGTACACAAGCAATCAGGAGCAAGGTGAGCGACGAGAAACGAGCCCTGAAAACTCAAAACACCAGATAGGTTCCACAGCCTCCTCCCCTGTCGAAATACGCTTGGATGATGAACTCCAGGCTGCAATAAAAAGCGCTTCCAAAACCGTGTATGAGGGCATTGTTCAATACGTTGATTTCAAAGGAAATGTACAGGTGGCATCCAAATCCTCAAGCTCATCACCGTACGGTGAGCCGAAGAGAGATGTGTCACCGGCCGCCCCTTTTGAGGGGTTATATCCTGAGGATAGTGATTTGGACCTACCAGCCGCTGAAATCATCAAATTATCCCAAGAGGAACACAGTGAAGAACCACTTTCTGTCACCAGGAGAAGCCCCACTGGGCAAGAATTGGATGACAAGGTTGGCACGCCAACAGAAAATGTGTTAGAGGAGCAGTACAGTGAAGCCGAACTATCTTTGGGCTCTAGTTATCTGGAGTCGGATGCTCTCGAGGTTGATAATAACTTAGATGAGAGGACGCCATTGAACCCCTTGAGTTCAACAGCACGAGAGGAGCCGGATGGGGAGGAATCACAACTCCCAACCTCTGCCTGTCAGTCAGACGTTGAGGAGGTTGATAGAGATGCGGATGAAGACATTGTATTAACATCTTGGGGTGATGGGAATGCAACACCACCTTCTTACTCCACTAGCCAGGGATTTGATCCCTTCTCCGCTGGCACTGATGTGGATGAAGAGAAGCCATCCATGAGTAAATCACCAAAAGAGGAGCAGTTGGGGGAGAAAACGCCATCCCCAACTTCTTCTTGTCAACTCTCAGATGGTGTAGCGCTTGATAGTAATGTGGAAGAAGAGAAATCCTTAAGTCTGTCACCTAGGGATGGGGATGCAACACCACCTTCTATCTCTACTGGTCAGGAGTTGGATCCTTTGGATGCTGCCAGTAATGTGGATGAAGAAAACCAGTCAAAATACTTGAGTCTATCACCAAAAGATGAGCACTATGACAGAACACCCCCAACCTCTCCCATGATTGATCAAGAGCCTCCTCCGACTGATGTGAATGACGAGAATCCATCAAAACCTTTGAATCGATCACCCCCAACCTCTCCCATGATTGATCAAGAACCTCCGACTGATTTGAATGATGAGAATCCATCAAAACCTTTGAATCTATCACCTATAGGTGAGGAATATAATGACGCAACATCACCTTCTCCCTCTATTGGTCGAGAGTGTGAACCTCTGGAGGTTGACTGGGCGACTGTGGATGAAGAGAGATTTACAAAATACTTGAGTCTATCACCTATAGCTGAGCAATATAGTGAAGAAGGACTAACCTCTCCCTCAATTAGTCAAAGTTTTGAACATCAGGGGGTTGACAGCGACATAGACGAAGAGAAAGAATCAAAATCCTTGAGTCCATCGCCAAAAGATGAGCAATATGGAGAAACCCTACTACCCTCAAACTCAATTAGTCAAAGTTTTGAACATCAGGGGGTTGACAGCGACGTAGATGAAGAGAAAGAATCCAAATCCTTAAGTCCATCACCAAAAGATGAGCAGTATGAAGAAACACTACCACCCTCAAACTCCATTGGTCAGGATCGTCTTGATGTCCTCAGTGATGTGGATGAAGAGAAACCATCAAAATCCTTGAGTCCATCACCAAAAGATGAGCAGTATGAAGAAACACTACCACCCTCAAACTCCATTAGTCAGGATCTTCTTGATGTCCTCAGTGATGTGGATGAAGAGAAACCATCAAAATCCTGGAGTCCGTCACCACCTGGTGAGTATTATAGTGATGCAACATCACCCGCTACCTCTATTGGTCAAGATTTTGAACCTCTGGAGGTTGAAAGTGTTGTGGATGAAGAGAAACCATTGAGTGTATCACCAAGAGAGGAACATGATGAGAATGTAACAGCATCCTCTATTTCCATGGATCACGATCATCTGGATGTTGATACTGATTTAGCAGAGCAGAAAAGGGATGGAACTCCACCTTTGAGTTCCACTCAGGAACTAGATCTTGTGGAGGTTGATAGTGACTTGGTTGAAGAAAAACCCTCAGAATCATTGAGCCCTTCACAACCGGAGGAGCAGGAAATGGGTGACTCTCCTCACCACTTTGTTTTTCCAGACCTCGATGCTGAAAAGGAGATTGAGAATGTAGTGTCAAACTCCTTACACGCATCACCATGGGAGGAGAACAGCAATGGAGGATCTCCTAAAAGCGATCTGGTTTCCCACCAAGATTCAATACGTGAATTCACAGGACATGGAAGCCACTCTCCAGAGTGTTGCAATAATGCAGACAAAGCAGACTCAAGTTCCCCTCTTCAAGACTTACTTCCAGTGGCTGATGATGGTGGTGTCATGCTCCCTGAAGACGACCACGAGGATTCAATTCCGGAATCTTTCAAACCAAAGAGCAGCTCTCAATCCTCATCTCCCTCCTCAGCGTGCTTAGATGTCGACATCAGGCCTACCTCCACTTCCATCTGCGAGGCCTCTATTCACGAAGATGACATCACACCAAATAAAGACACCGTATACGAACTGAGGCCATCTCTATCAATAGAGGAGCTTACGGATCTAGCTGACACGTTTGAGGATTTCGGGAAGGAAAACTTCAACAAGACAAACCCACGTGACGAGACACTTTTCGTACAAGAGCTGTCAGGAAACACAAGTTCCGCATCGCCCGAGTGCATCCAAGATCTCATTCCTGAGGCTACCACCCATCAAGATCTGCACATGGACAAAGATAGCGTCAACGAGCAAA